>NW_026690866.1:15723070-16343975 GCF_020826845.1 Diceros bicornis minor
AAACAAACATGTGTCCTAGTCATTGAGATGGAAAATGTTTTAAATCATTATGTGTCTTCACGTTGGGAACTCTTTTCTGCAGATTGACCTTGATTTTATTTTGCTTTCCCTGGGTGCATCAATCATGTCACATCTTAGAGGTGATCTTTAGGATAGTTTGTGAGATAATTTAAACAATATTATCAATTATTCAATATTATAAAATCATAAAATATTATCAAATTATATAGTATGGTTCAGTATTATCAATAATTCTCTTCTTTCAAACTCCCCCCTATGGGTGGAGGATGTTCTGTCAGTCAGGATTCAGGAAAATCCCTCAGGAAGAGAGCTACCTGCTGCTTTGACTGTGTATTGTGCCCAGAGAGAGAAATATGTAAGCAGACAGGTATGAACTGGCAAAATTACATAATTACAATCACTTTCTCTCAGACCTTCTTTGTCTCCAAATAAAATGTAAAGGGTCTGGGATTAACCAATAGCATCACATTTCTTCTTTATTTTCAACTATTTCATTCACTCATTCAATACATTCATTTAGGTAATCAATACATCATTCCCATGTTGGGAGTTACCTTGATCTGGCTTCTTTATACTCACATTGTTAGGTTCTGATGAAGCAGCTCTTCTCAAGGGAATATAGCTCTTAAACCACATGTTGTGTTAGGCAAACACTTAGAGATTCCGTAGCACCATATACTCATCTTGATCACAGAATAACACACATGGAATTATGATGGAAGTAAGTGTGGGTGTCTTAGGACATGCCCCCTATTCATATCTTTACACCCAGGTGACGAGCACTATGCCTTACACATAGTAAGTGTGCAAAAACCGGAACTAAAGATTCACTAAATGAATGGATATATTATATTATTATTACTCTAGTAGAAGATATGAACAATGAACTGAGCATGCAAACTTGATAAGATAAAGGCCCTGCTTTCCAAAAAATCATAGTAAGTTACATGTGAAAAAAGAATAACAGGGCAATTTGAAACGTGTCATAGTAAAGGTAGTTAGAGGTTAGCAGAGTCAACAAGTGTAGATAGTCTTACTTGGATGAATCAGATAATTCTTCAGGGAAAGCCAATGTTTTGTTGAGTTTTTAAAAATATGTAGGGATTTGTCATTTCAAGATGAAGAGGGAATTCTTAGCAATAGAAGTTTGAACAACAAAGTCTATGCAAGATGAATAACTTCTGGAGACCTACTGCCCAACATGGGCCTATATTTAACAATATTGTATTGTAGACTTAAAAATTTACTAGCAGGGTAGATTTATGTTGTCTTCCCACCTCAAAAGAAAAAAAGTATTTTAAAAAAGACGGTTAAATTAAAAAAATAAAGAGGACAGGAGGAAACATTTGGAGACGATGAGTAAATTTAAGGACTTGATTGTAGTGATGGTTTCACGGGTGTATATTATCTCCAAACACATTAAGTTGTATACATTAAATATGTACAGCTTTTTGTATGTCAGTCATACCTCAATTAAGTGTTTTTAAAATATTTTATGTGGCATATTTAGACATTTGGAATTAGACTAATATGGTTGGAATGAGATGATAATGACTTATCATGAATGATGATGTAATAGGTAAATAAAGAAAAAAAAAACCATCATATTTAAGTACAATATTCCAGTCTTACCAAACAAAACAACAAACAATTCATACATACTTATTACCAAAGTAATCTCTTGACATTGCCGAATGTTCTGTCCAGTAAAATAATGCATGAAATAACATATTACAGAATAAAAAATGGGCTGAAGGGGAGAGCATGTTTAAAAATTATGTTTGTTGTTAGAACGCATCTGGCTATAAATTAAAAAGAAAACAAACTAAATGTGTCTTTTAAAAAAATATTTATTATATCCCATAAAAAAGACCAGACTACTTTACTACAATGATTGTTTGTGCCAGAAAAAGTAAAGCACAGTGTTGCATTATAAAGATGGAGAAGGAAATATGTTTTATTCCATTTGTTATTTACTTGGTGAATGTTGTCATAAATATCACTTTTTACAAAAAAAATAGTGAAACAATTTAACAAAAGAAGGCCAGTGATAGAATGACTCCAGGATTAGAGAATTCACCAGCTCAAAACTATAATCAAGCACACATGATATTCTCATAATTTGCTCTGTCATCTTTGGTTCTCAGCTTTGTCTACAGGCTGGGCTCCTTATGGTTTCAGAGGCTGAGCTATTTAAAGTATTATACTATAGCAAGTGAACAGAAAGTTGAAAAAGTGTGGGCATCTATTCCCCCTGACTTTGGAAGAGTCACTCAAAAAGACATCGTCCCAGTGGGGCCAACTATAATTGATTTAGAGCTGTCAACCTCCCCTCAATCACATGGTCTCATGGAAGAAGTTGAATGTCAAAGCACAACTGAGCTGCTGGTAGGAAGGGGACAGATGGGTCATGAATACGCAACCAGTGGAATCTGCTTCTGTGTTTACTTACATAATGCAAAAAAATATTTTAAATTAGAATGCAAAAATATCTAATGAATTAGGGGCATCTAAAATAATATAACAGGCCAGCACTGTGGTGTAGTGGTTAAAATTCAGCGTGCTCCACTTTGGTGGCCTGGGTTCATGGGTTCAAATCCTAGGCATAGACCTACACCACTCGGCAGCCATGCTGTTGCGACAACTCACATACAAAATAGGGGAAGACTGGCAGAGATGATAGCTCAGGGTTAATCTTCCTCAATCAAAAGATAAATCAATCAATCAATAAATAAATCAATAAATCAATCAATAAATAATTAACTAAATAAACAAAAGATGAAAATAATGTATCAATAATAAGGATTTTCCTACATATCAATAGTAAAGTGTTTGATAATGCAGTATGAAAGTCTCATTTCTCACTCTCAAAAACACAAAAATGTAATGCACAAAGTACATTAGTTAGAATGTGTTCAGCTGAAAGTGATAGAGTAACTCATAGTGGCCATAAATCATGACATTTATTATTTATGTTACAAGAATTTCAGAAATAGACAAATGTAAAGTTTTTTTTTCTATCAACCTTTTGATAATAGAGACTCAGGCTGTATATAACTTCTGCTTCAATATGCTTAGTGTGTGGGATTTTATTTTTATAAGTGTCTGCCACTGCACAGCATCCACATGGGAAAGAAAGAGGAAGAGTCAGCTATAGCATCCTATTTGATGCACGTTTTATTTAGTGCAAGAAAGAGACCATACAGTCAGATTGTCATTGATTTCTGTCCATGGCGCATAACTCACAAGTGAGGTGGAGCACACTCTGGCAAAAATTAGCTTAGATCTGTCACAATTGGCTTAGTTCACTCAAAATTGGGGTTCTAATAGCTAAGCATAATGGAGGAAGTGTACTGAGTAGGTAGTTACTGTATGCTATGCGAAGTATAGTTTTAATTTTGGCTAAAAATGTGTTTGAGAAATGCAAAAGAAAATGAATAAATTTAACGCCATTAAATTTCCCAAATGGAATGTCTGAATATTACAAAAGTCTGTATCGTTGTCTAAATAATTTTTAGTTTTAACGCAATTCAAACCACTTTATCAAATGAATTTACTTTGAAAGTTAAGAATTTTACTACATTTTTTATGAAACAAAAATTGAGTTAGAAAAATCGAAAAACAAGATTTATATAGAAAAGTGAGTCAAAAAGAAAAGCTGTAATTACGGTAATTGCATTGTTCTAATATTATTTGTAGAAATAAGGACGAGAAAAGAATGCCCACTTTCAACAATAAGAATGGCTGCTTCATGCTCCGAGGTCAGAGTTGAGTAGTTGTGACAGAGACCCTATGGCCCACAAAGCCTAAAATATTTGTCCTCTTTCACTTTACAGTAAAAGTTTGCCAAATACAAATTCATAGCCCAGGGCGCAGCCCTTGAATGATGGCTGATGGACATGCTTGCGTATGTGTTGCAGCTGCCTCATCCTCAGCTGAGATGACTTTTTCCCATGTGTTCTTCTTGTCTCACAGTGCTCCCCAGAGCGATTGAGCTCTAGGTGAGCACAGTGGTAAAGCACTTGATGTCCCTGATGCTCCGCCGTCCTTTCCCTGTCTCAATTTCCCAGTACCTCACTGGTGTGTTGCAAAATCCCCACCACCTAAAATATTCGCCCTTAAACCCACAAGTTTATGGACACATCCAACTAACACAAGACCCAAACTTGGAACTTTTGGAGGTGGATTATCATTTACTTGAAGCTAAGAGCATTCTGACATAGGACGGGACTGTTTAATGTGAATATTATTAACGTAAGTCTCTGCAACTTTGTGTCTCACAACCAAATAAGGTGGAGGCTGTGGGCCCTATAATGCCAATGAGATTTTGTTTTTTGTCTTGGGAATATGGAAGACTGGTTGACTGAAACACCAAGACTTTCTTTTCCTTTTCAAATAGAGATCAACGTATAGGGCGTCCAGGAAACCAGTATGCAAACAATGAGAGAAATCGCAGCCTGCTAAAAGTTGTGACATTTCTGGCATTTGAAGATTCTTTAGGGAAGACTCTGGCTTGCACAGCTCCTTGTTTCTCTGTTGTCACAGCAGTGGTCCCTGGGGTCTTTGTGAAGCACTGAGACACTCCTGTAATCAAGGCCAAGACTTGGAATCTCAGCTACATCCTGCTCATCTCCCTCACCCTCTGCTTCCTCTGCTCCTTACTCTTCACCGGCTACCCAACACAACCACCTACATTACTCAACAAATCACATTTAGAGTTGTTTTTACTGTGGCTCTTTCCACTGTCTTGACAAAAACTATTACTTTGGTGGTGACCTTCAAGGTCACTGCACCAGGGAGAAGGATGTGGCAGTGGTTGGTGTCAGGGACACATAACTTCGTCATTCCCTTCTGCTCCTTTATCCAGCTGAGTCTCTGTTGGATCTGGCTGGGAACCTCTTCTTCTTCATTGACACAGATGCACACTCTGAACACGGCCACATCATCATCGTGTGCAACAAGGAGTCAGTCACTGCCTTCTACTCTGTCCTGGGATACCTGTGCTCCTTGGCCCTGGGCAGCTTCACTGTGGCTTTCTTGGCCTGGAACCTTCCTGACACCTTTAATGAAGCCAAGTTCCTGACGTTCAGCATGCTGGTGTTCTGCAGCATCTGGGTCACTTTCCTCCCCGTCTGCCACTATACCAAGGGCAAGATAATGGTGGCCGTGGAGAGTCTGTCCATCTTGTTCTCCATTGTGGAGCTATTAGGCTGCATCTTTGCCCTCAAGTGCTACATTAACTTCTTAAGGCTAGAGAGAAACCCATCAAGAGGGTTAAGGAATAAAACTGGTTCAGGTGAAAATAATCAATATATATATTTTTTTCACCAGCATTTGCATACACCTGAAAAATAAACTACCAAATTTTTGCAAGCAGACTTTAAGTACCAAGTAAAGGGCCAGCCCCTTGGCTTAGCGGTTAAGTGAGTGCACTCCGCTACTGGAGGCCCGGTTTCGGATGCCGGGTGTGCACCGACGCACTGCTTGTTTGGCCATGCTGAGACCGCGTTCCACATACAGCAACCAGAAGCATGTGCAACTATGACATGCAACTATCTGCTGGAGCTTTGGGGAAAAAAAGGAGGAGGATTGGTAATAGATGCTAGCTCAGAGCCGGTCTTCCTCAGCAAAAAGAGGAGGATTAGCATGGATGTTATCTCAAGGTTGATCTTCCTCACACACACACACACACACACACACAAAATATCAAGTATATTTACCTGACATCTCAAATTAATTTATTGCTTTACATATCTTTTGGCTTTGTACAATGATCCTCGGGCATTCAAATGCACAAATACACAAATATGAATATTACCTCAGATTAATTTTTCTCTAAAATTATCTGTGGTATCTTACATAAATGCCCACACATCAGTTCTCTCTCTCCATCTGTGTGTTTTGGTAGAACCCTCGCACTTTGACTCCGTGTGGACTTGGCCTTGTAAATTGCTTTGTTCAATTGGACACTAGTAAAGGACAACAACACATCTTTAAGAATATATATTAAGAATAACTTTACTAATTTTATGATCATGGATATTCTCCTGTATTGTCATCCACCACTGTTATGCACTGATCATTTCTACTTTTAATTTTAGCCCTTATAATCCATTTGGAGTGATTTACTTGTGAATAATGTTGGTCGATGGTCCAGTGTTTTATTTTGCAAAGGGATAGCTTATTGTCTATAACACAAGTACTTGGGGCTGGCCCGGTGGCGCAAGCGGTTAAGTGCGCGCGCTCCGCTGCGGCGGCCCGGGGTTCGCTGGTTCGGATCCCGGGTGCGCACCGAAGTACTGCTTGCTAAGCCATGCTGTGGCGGCGTCCCATATAAAGTGGAGGAAGATAGGCACCGATGTTAGCCCAGGGCCATCTTCCTCAGCAAAAAAAGAGTAGGATTGGCGGATGTTAGCTCAGGGCTGATCTCCTCACAAAAAAAAAATAAAAATTACTGTATCATTTTAAAAGTTGATTTTAAATACAGTGAATCTGAATGATGCTTGAAAAATGGATATTATTTTCATTCATAATTGTAATATATCTCTCCATTTCTTCAGAACTTTTATGTCCTTTGGTATATCTTTATAATCTTCTTCATTTATCTTAAATAACTTATAAATTATATAACTACATATGGCATCATGTTGCATAAATCCAATTACTTTAAATATTTTATTTCTCCTAAGATTAGAATAATTACTTATAAGTTTAAAATATTTCTTGCTAATATAAATATATTTTTATATGGTTATCTAGTATCTTTTCACGTTAGTCAACTTATTTAAAATTCTAAATTTTATAAGTTATTTCCCACAAAAATAATAGATTTTTCTCTTCTTCTCTAATATTATTTACCTTCTTCTTTCTGTTCTCATTTTTAAATGACTGGGCTCTCTGGTGCCACACTGAATCACAATAATATTTGCCAGGAGCATTTTCCTCTTCTGAAGTATAGCATAACCACCAGATAAAATTCTTTTTCAGGACAAAGCAATCATCTAAGAGAGAGAAAACAAAAACGTGAGGGGGAACCTTTTCTACCTGGAAGTCAACAGACTTCCCTCTCTTGGTTATTTAGTTCTAGAGATGTTATGACAATGTAACTACTGAGAATTAGAGGATCTCACTCTAGTTCCAGGAATTAATCTTGGTCAAATAGTTTAACCTCTTTAGATTTTCTTCATCTTCATTATGAAGAGCTTGAAAAGTGTTTTTGAGTTTTAATGTCCTATGATTCCAAGGTACCCTTTACCCAGATGCACTTGACAAAGACAAGAGTGAATTTTCAGTTATCTACTTCTCCATCAACATTGTAATCCACATTATCACTTAGGGAAGAAGAATGTCCCTGAGCTAACATCTGAGCCAAATCTCCTCTAATTTTTCTCTGTAGGATGCACCACTCCTCAAGAATGGCTTGAGGAGTGGTGCATTAATTGTCGGGTGGTGCATAGGCCTGTGCCCAAGATCAGAACCAGTGAACCCTGGGCCACGAAATCAGAACACGGGGACTTGACCACTACACCACGTGAGCAGGACCCAACATTATTTTTGTCTGAGGAAATGGATGTATGGAAACACTTAACTATGGTTTGTAAATAGATAGTTCATAGGGGAATTTTGTCTGCAAGAATGGAAAGAGAGGTTACATAGCTGCAATATGTCTTTGTATGTAAATATCTAGATGGAAACTTAACGTGGCTGTGCCAAGGAAGGACATGACAACATGATACATCTAGAACTAATACATCTACACATACAAAGAAGAAAAAAACCCGCTATATATTCGATCAGCATACATAGCATTATGCTAGACTTGTTCACAGACATTGAAACCCTGAGCCCAGATTCTCACTTCCTCCACTCAACAAGGGATCAGCTTTGGGTTATTCCAGCGACCCAAAAGTCCCAGGTCCAGCTGTTGCCCAACCTGGAGGGTTTCCACAAAGTCCCTTGACTTGTCATCATGAGGTTAAGGGTAAGAGTGTGCTAGACTTAAGACAAGGGGGATAGGTAGGGAGACCATGGATCTCAAAATGTTAGCCGCTGTCCTGGCATCTTTTCAGCAGACTAGATGCTGGACTTCCTGCTGGTTCAGAGTCAGGCCGTAAATGGAGCACTTGTGACTGCACCAGAAGTGAACCAAGACGTGCACCGGAAGTGGACCAAGATCAGCACCAGAAGGTGAACACAGGCTTGTAAGTGGGATGTGGAACATGGCACCCACCAGGATGAATTGTGTGGCAAGTTGTACTATCTTAATGTAGAATGTGTGTGTGCCAGCAGTTGGCAGGAAACTGGAGTTGTGTGTTTGATGTAAAGACTGAGCGGAGGGGAACTTTGAAGCCTGGGGACCACTAAGCTGTAGTTTGAATGGGTCTGAGTGCCCAATCCTGGTATGGTAATGTGAGAGGTAAGATTAGCCTTTGTGAATTTTTGTTTGGTTGACTAAGACAAACTCTGTCCTGAGATGGACTGGTAGCTGTAGTTGGAGCTAAAACAGGTTCTTACAGACTGTCAGGGGCCCACACTCACCACTCCTATTCAACATAGTACTGGAAGTGCTAGCCAGAGCAATCAGGGAAGAAAAAGAAAATAAAAGACATCAGAATATGAAAAGTAAAATTAAACTTGTCTCAATTTGCAGATGACATCATGACGTTTTTTTCCAAAAAACTAAGATCTAATCAATGAAATCAGTAAAGGATACAAAATTAACATAAATATC
Source organism: Diceros bicornis minor (assembly GCF_020826845.1). NCBI lineage: Eukaryota > Metazoa > Chordata > Mammalia > Perissodactyla > Rhinocerotidae > Diceros > Diceros bicornis. The sequence continues at coordinate 15,731,823 of NW_026690866.1, forward strand.
AGTAGCATTTCTGTTCACTATACATGTTTCTGTACATGTTTCTGCATTTTGGGGGGACCAACTCAACCCATAACATTAGCGTTGTCTCAAGTCAGAGGAGGTGGGTTTCAGTGTGGTAAGTCATAAATTTATGTGGTGGTTGCAAAATCTAGAAGCCCTTGTCTCAGCCAGAGTCTCATGTCTGTGTGTATTGGATGCATTTTGCAATTCCCAACTCAGTAGTCATGTAACTTTAACATTTTTATCTTAATAATATATTTTACTTAACCCAGTATGTCAAGAAGTATTATGATCTCAATATATAATCAGTATAAACATTATCTTTGAGATGTTCTATATTCACTTTGTCATACAAAATTTTTTAAAATCCATGCATATTTTACACTCATAACATATCTCAATTTGGACTAATCATATTTTAAATGTTCAATAATGACATATGGCCAGTGGCTACCAGATTGGTAAACAAAATAATTAATAGATGTTATGTTTTTGGAGCTGTTTGAGATTTACGGAAAAATTGAGATGAAAGTACAGAGTCCCCATATACTCCTCCTCCCTGCTCACACGCACGGTTTCCATTATTATTAACATCTTGCATTAGTGTGGTATATCAGATATAAATCAGGAACCATGATTGATACTGTCGGGGGGCAGAGGAAGAATCACCCTCTGCCCTTTTCCTTAAGGTTCTTATGGCTGGCCAAATAATTAACAAGACAGGTTAGCAGGAGAAAATAATACCAAGTTTAATAACATGTATACATGGGAGAAATTCAGAAATGAGCAACTCGTCCCTCTGTCTAAGCTGCCCTCTTAAATATTGCAGCTAAAAGTGAGGAACGTGTTGGGAGTGGGTAGTGGTCTGGGACTTCAGAGGCCAGGAAGACAATTCTTTTCAGGGTCATGTATAGATAATGTGGTCAGGGAGAGACAGAGTTTTTGATAAAAGAGGCTTGGTGCCTTTCCTATTGTAACTTCTATCCTACATTATCTTTACAACCATCATGATAATAACTCCTTCCTGAAACAGATCTTTCGTTTTAAATACATTAGGCAGTTTGGGAGGGGAAACTCAAATATTCTTCCTGAGTTCTCTGAGCCCTTATTGTCTTCAGCTCAAAACAATCTGCATACCAGAGTGGTGCCTCCTGTGGTAGCTTGCCCTGAGCACCATCAATACATTATTGTTAACTAAGAACTATAGTTTACGTTAGGGTTCACTCTTTGTCTTGTACATTCTGTGGGTTTTGGGAAATGTATCTTGTGTCCACCATTACAGTATCATACAGAATAATCATTTTCCTGCCATAAAGGTGCCCTGTGCTTCAAGGCCAGATAGATGTATAGATGTGGCCCTTGTCATCGATGTTTGGGGTGATGGGAACATAGGTGTGTTCCAGCTTGTATCCTCAAATTTGGGATGAAAAAATAAAGGAATTTCCCACATAGTCCCATATTCTCATAACAGCATAAATAGTGGAGGAAACTAATGCCGAAGGTGTAGAAGTGGATGATCACACCATATTGATTCCTGGGATTAACAAGGTTAAAAGAACTGAGGAAGAGGAAAGGAGGAAGATTTTTAAGACTCAAAAATGTAGCTTTATTTTTGCATTGATCTTGAGCTATGGATTTGGAATTTTCTGAATTCAGCCTGACTATTGCTTCCCCAGGCAGGGACTCATGTGCTTGTGGTGTTTCTGCACTCATGATTGGTGTGCAGCCCTGCATGGGTCCCACATGGATTGTCCTGTGGCTGTCTTGGGCCCTGGATGTATGAAGCTGCCCCTGTCTATCTTTGACTTTGGAAGGAGAGATGCTGGAACGTTCTTGGCAGAGCCCTGACTGACATGGATACTTTCTGAACCTTTCACCTTACACTTTATATCACATCCTCTGATGCAGTTATTTTGCAACATCACAAATGGCATTCATGTGGATAGCTTGTTGACAAAATTTTGGGACCTCATCTGCCCAAGAGGAGGTTGTCCCTGGAGCCTTACTATCCACGGACGTGGATGAAATCATAGTGCCTAATGCTGGAGAGTATGTTCCTCAAACATGTTTTCCAACTGGTGTTTTTCAACTGGACACAGGACCTCAGATGCAGAGCCCAGCGGCAGGGTGGGGTCTGGATCTCACCAGGGGAGAGGAAGAGGCTGCTGAAAGGAGTCAGAGGGCATTAGAATTGCTTTTTCAGTCCACAAAAACCACATATACACATATGTGTGTGCGTGTGTGTGTGACATGTGTAGATATCTCCTTAGGCTGCATGTTCCACGTCTGCTTCTGCTGCCTCACACCTCATGCAGACACAGGGCTTTGCAGAGGCTTCTAAGATGTTCCTTTTGATTTTCTTCTTCCTGTTGCTGCAGTTTCCTCTCTTTGTGTATCATTTTGCTTATCCTGACAGCTTTTTGAGAATGTAACACAGTGCATACAAGGATGGAGATGCGGTTATTGGTGGGTTTTTCCCCCTTTATACTTGTTTCTTACACAGAGGGATCAAGAAGCCTAGCAAGGATGTCACTTTGCAGTGGTAAGTGCCTCTTTATTTATATTCTGCTTGATTATTATGATGAATGATGCCTATGGGATCTGTGGATGGATACACCAAGGCGCTCTGCATCACCTGTCCTGTCTTTCCCCGGCATCCCCACCTTCCCAGAACTGTCCATTATTATCTCTGTCTCATCCCACTGACTTTGTTGCTTACTTCAAAGAGAAGAACAGTGTTTTTATATTTTCCAGTTTTCTTCCTTTTAGTGTCCAATTTTTAGGCTTGGAAGCTTATGAGACAGCACTCTCCACCAACATACTCCACCGTCTCTGCCCTTCCTTCTGCTTCATCTGCCGCTGTATAGTGCTCTACATTCAGATCTGTTGGGGGGAGAATCCCAGCCTGTACAGAGGAGCCCCTGGGTGGGGGTGATCCTGTGTGCCTGCCCCTCACCCGTCTGTAGTTGTGATTTAGTGTCTTTGTTTTAAGCAAGGACTCGAGAGGGCTTTTGTTTTGGTGTTAGTTATTTTTACAAAAGCATGTTAAGGAAGTGCCCTCCAAAAAGAATGTATTTTAGAGAAGTGGATCCTGAATTTTATCAAATGCTTTATATACTTCATGAGCATACTGTGTTTTTTTCCTGGCAGAAAAGTGAGGACATTAAATGTGAGGCTATTAAAAGTTTATCTAATTTCTAAAGTTTGTTTAAGATGATTCCTTGCTTACATCTTCTTTTTGATGCTGGTAACAGGCTCATGTTAACTTCATAATTAATAGAAATATACCTTCTTATTCTATATTCTGGAAGAGTTTCCTGGTAGAGTAAATATCTATTCTTAAGTTTTAGAAACAATTCATCTGTAAATACATCCTACCCACCATATATTTGTAGTTTTCTTTCTTAAAAACTATCTGGAACCCAGAAAGAACATTTGTATAACTTTCTATTTTCTATTTGAGCCAGTTTGAGTAATTCCAGTTTCATTTAAAAAGCAGCCTTATCACTGAGATCCCAAAAAGCATCTCCATGTGCAGATGCACAACATTTACTCTGACTTCACTCCTGGTCCCATTTTCTTACCTATTGTTGTTGATGTTTGTCTTCCTCAAATAGTTTTTCTTTATCAGCTGTGTCTGAATGATGCCTATTTTATTGATCTTCCCAAAGAATCAGAGTGACTGATGAGTTTTCCTCTGGACTTATTTTATATTTATTTTATACTCTTAATTCTGCTTCAGTCTCTTTTTCCAAATTATTTTTTTATGTTTTCTTTCTCCTTTCTCTTTGTTTTGAGTTGATAGTTTAATTCACTTTCATTTTTATTTACTATTCAAGATATTTAATGCTCAAATATTTTCTCTCAGAACAGACAGTTTTCTTCTCTTCTTCCTTTCTCTCTCCTCTCTCTCCAGGGCTCCTTGCTACTCCTTTCTAATCATTGGTTTGATTTCCTGTTTCACCAAAAAGTTATTCATGAGAGTGATTATTGGCTTATAAATTGTCTGATTTGTTTAAGATATGTTGGCAGTTAATGAGCATTTTTGCGTGCAAGTTGGTTAAGGAACTGGATTTCAAATCTGCCTGTTCCTCTGATGAGCTATTGAGTCAGAATTTCTGTGGTTGGCCATGTATCTCTCTTTTGGTGGCTTCAGGAAATGATTGCTATGTAAAAATTACTTGTTGGACGAGGATAGGACCTAATTTTATAATAATATTATTTCTTTGCTTCGGAGTAGGAAGTTTGAGATTTATATGCAGGCATATGTGTATGTGTGTGCTCCAAAAATAATTAATGATAAATCAAGATTAACAATATATACGATTCCTATATTGACTTTTTTTTGGACAAAGACTGAGAAGTTAGTTGAATACTCTTACTATTGTTGTAGTTAGGTTTACTTTACTTCATATTTTTAAAATCCTTTTTTTAATATATGATTGAACATATACTTTTTGACTGCTAACCACCTTTTAGACCCTAAATCTTTTTCCTTCAGATACGTGTACCATTATACACATTCATATATAAAAGTTTCATATTAGTTGTGGCTTTACTTTTGTGAGCACGTGTATGGACTATTGCTGACAATCCCCTTTCTTTCTTCGTCTATGTTCAGTGTTAGTTTCCTATGTCTTCGTGGAATGTAGAGTAACATTCAATATTGAAAAAGTGATTTAAGTAACTTCAGTATAGTATAACTGATATACGTAGCATTATCTCTGTGGTTCTATTTTTTTGTACTTCGCTTTTTTCTTTTTTCCTAGTTTTACCCCATTTAAAGTAATTTTTCTTATTAAACTTTTCTTCACTGTGTTGGATATATAGATCTTTTTCACATTCTATTTTAGATTTTTTTTTTTTTTTTGCTGAGGAAATTTGGCCCTGGGCTAACATCCATGCCCATCTTCCTCTACTTTATATGAGATACCGTCACAGCATCGCTTGATGAGCGAAACATAGGTCCACGCCAGGGATCCGAACCCATGAACCTTTAGCCACCAAAGCAGAGCATGCAAACTTAACAACTACGCCACAAAGCTGGACCCTATTTTACCATATTTTTAATTTGAGAAATAAGAAGAACCCAGAATCTGAAGTCTTGTCTCACTGACTCCTGAATGTTAGATGAAAAATTAATTAGTATTTTACTTCTTTTCTTTTTCTCCAAATCCAGTGTCTCTAGGTATACATTAAGCATTAGGTCAAGATGGTTTTAAATTTTATGCAAATTCTTTAAAGTTGTCTGTATTTTGCATTTTTTATAAATCACATTAACACAAAGTACTTAGACAAATATTTTACTTTTTCAGTGTTCAATTCTTTGGTGTTGTGCCTTTTTTTGAAACCCGTCATCCTCAAACTTGATTAAGGATCTGAATGATCTGCAGGGCTTGTTAAAACACAGAATGAGTGCTGGACCCCACCCCAGATATTCTGACTCAGTAGGTTTCGGGTGAGGCTGAAAGACTGGCATCTCCAAATTGTGATTGGAAGCTCCCATGCATAATATTCCTTATTTTTTTTCATTTCACAGGCAGTAAAATCCGTGTCTCAGTGTGAGGGCTGTCCCTCCCCAATCCTTTGATTCTTCACAAGTGTTATGCCACAATAAACTTCTTGTACTCCTCACTCCACCTCAGTAATTGGAGGCCCCAACTGACACGCGAAAGTTCTTCATTTTTCCTCAGAAAGGGGTGCTTTATTTTCAGAAAAGTCACACAATCTGCAATAAGTTTAATATGGATGCTGCTCTCTGCTCTTTAGAGATTGCAATGTATTTTTACAACACCTGCACCATTCTTCCTTGTTCTCAGCATTTAACGCTCTAATATTGGAAACACATGGGGCTTTTGGACATTCTGGACATTCTCCCTTCTTCAAGTTTAATTGATCATATCACATCTGAACTAAGTTGAACTACATTTGGCCATATCATGGCTTGTCACATTACCATCAGGTATACGTATAGTATGTGTGCACCTCACAGAAACAGAATGGTCCTCGAGTGTGCCTCTCAATGATTCTTCTCCTAAAGTTTGATTAAATATGTTCTAAATAGAGGTTATCAGTTTAAGTTTAATGTACCTAATCCATACATACATTACTGGTCTGTAAAATTTTCTATATCATAAATTTATTTTGTTGCATAGCATGTAAATTATTTCTATGCCCCCAAGCTCACACATTTGATTTTAACATTTATTTTCTTTTCAAATGAAAGAACGAATTTCCATTAAAAGAGAGAAATCTAATGGAGTACACAAAAGAATGAAATACTATGAGTATGGAGGACTAGATACCTTGAAGAGGTTTCCCTCCACATAACAATATCTTCCATAAAATATAATTTTATTGCATTCTTGAGTTCACATGAAGTAAGCCAAATCTCAAAGGACAGAAGAAGGAAACTGTAAGCACTAGACACATTTGGATTCACCCAGTGGTCAAAGGTCAGTACGCTCCTCTAATGAAACGATTTGTCTTTGTGTCACAAGTGACTTGAGGGAATGAATCTGGGAGTCACAGATTAGTTATGAGTCAGACAAAAATGTCACTTAGCTTCGTGTCAGCTCACACCACTGTGAGCCGAAATCATTGACATTCTTCTCCGGAGGAAAAGATCTAAACTAAAGCCTTACATTCTGTACACATTAAACTCATACAATAATGAGCTCATAATCAAAGTTCACCAAACAAATATGAAATACATGCCATTGTCGATAAGTGTCATCAACACATAAGAAAATTAAAAATAAAACAATAGATTTAAACAGTGAAACCTCAAATATTAGATTTACCAACTTCAAGATATAAAATAACTGTGTATAAACTGTTTATAGAAAATGGGACCAGAAAAATTGGAATAACAAAATCAAACAGGAGACTCTAGTAATTATCTGACATATTTGGCAAAGGGCTTTATAGAACTTTTAGAGATGAAAAAGACATAACTGTTGAGTTTTGAAACTCCATAGATAGGTTCTACAACAGAAGAGAAAATACAAAACTAAATTGAATTCTGAAGGAAACAGAATGCAGCAGAGAAAGACAAGGAACTAGAAAACATAACAGATAAGGTAGATATGGAGATGATGAGAGAGAGTAAAGAAAAAGCAGAAATAAAATATTGTGCAACAAAAACGAGTCATGAGAGTAAAACTGAAAGTTAAAGGGTCTATAAATTTCTCAGGATATGAGCAATTATATCCACTTCAGGCAATCTGAGCTGGTGGTAAAATAGAAGTAGAGAATATAACTCTCACCCAAATAGAGGAGATACAATAGAATATGGAAAACAAGTATAAATCAATAAATTTTAAAGGAAAATAACATAATAAAACTTGTGGAAAAAATAGAAGGAAAACATATAGATAGTGGGGGCAAAACAAGGATATAAATAATCACAATAAATGTAAATGGAATAAATTCTCTTGTTAAATACAGATTGTTAAATTTGATGGGATAATGACTAATGTAGCTGTGTCATGTTTACAGGACTTGTGAAAACTAAAAAACATGGAAAACTAGAAATTCAAAATAGAATAGAAGATATAAAGATATGCTGGGAAAATACCAATCAAAAATCAACGCAGGGTCGCTATAATAAAATGAGATAAAACAGATGAGGAAAAAAGCATCATTAGGAATTAAGTGTTTAATTCTCACTGGTATGTAAGTTCAACTGATCATGAAGATATAGCCGTTGTTCTACTACACACGATGTCATGAGAAGATAATATAGCCTCAACTAGGAAAGGAAGGAGGAGAAGTAAGAGGAAGAGAAGGAGATGGAGGAGAAGACAAGAAGAAAAAGAAGGAGCTGGAGGGGTAAGTATAGGAGAAGGAGGCAGAGGAAGGGGAGAAGTAGAAATAATATATCTTCATAGTGAAGAATTTCAACTTTCCTCTGAGACAACGAATAACATATATCTATAAATAGAGTATTTGAAAAACAAATTAGCAAGTTTGATTTAGTGGATACACATCGAACCCTATACCCAACAAGTGAAGAACTCCTATTCTTCACAAGCACACGGGGAGCATTAAGAAACAGTGAGCATGAACTAGGGTACTGATCAATCCTCAAATAATAGAACACTTGAAATAAGTACAAGTGACTGCTTCATTTATTCTTGATGGTCTTACAGATCCCAGGCAATAGAAATGCAAAGAATTTTCTTACTCTTAGGAGTTATTTGTGTGTAGAAAGTCTGTAGAAAAGATGAAGACAATATGGGCTATCAAGAATAGGTACCGTTACAGATGTTAATGATTAATTTTAATTTAATATTTTTTAAATAAGAAATGAATGAAAAGCTTTCTAAACTTTACAATGCTGTGTCTCTTAGATTCCTAAGTGTTTCTAGTCCTTTGATTCCATCTAGATTCTTTCAATTGTTCCTGCCTGTTGATGATTCCTCCTTCATTGGATCTCTGAAGTTCACCTTAGTTTCCTGGTTTTTGATGGCGGCAGATGCGCAGGTTTGAGGGGGCGGAGGCTTAGGCAATTTGATTGACAGCTTTCTGTTGCACCATTCTCAACCTGCACATGTCATGCGTCTATGCCTGTCACGTGTATTTCAGTTGCAATTATTCTTCCTCCCCAGGGCTAACTCCAATCTCATGCTAATATTGTTGCCCTTCTAAGAAGGAGTTAATAGTGTGCTCATAAAAACAAACATTTTGCCTCCTGAACCAAAGAGCCATTTACAAATCTACTCTGAATGTGATCTGTTTTTCCATTCATTGTACTTACTTTTGTGTACTTAACCAGTTTCCTTCATGAGTGTGGAATTCACTAAGGACCTTCCACAGCTAGAGTCAGGTTATTTTCTTTAGTTATAAATTATAAGGTTTCAGGAAAGCCATTAATTGTCACAGACGTTCGAGTCAATAGCAAATTCCTTTTAATGAAGTCATTGTATTGCATTTTAAGGAAATCATTTTGAGTATTTTCCCTAAGGATCTCTACCACTCTATGCATGTTTCAGTACAAGAACTACCAGTATATTCTGGCCTTGGTTTTTGCCATTGAGGAAATCAACAGGAACACTCATATTTTGCCCAACATGTCTCTGGGATTTGATCTCTATAATGCCCTGCCCAGTGAACAGAGGACATTGGAGAATTCCCTGATTTGGCTCTCAGGGTTGGGCAAGGACATCCCTAATTAAGACTGCAGGAGAGAGAGCAAGTCTCTAGAGGTCCTTACAGGAACCACATTGACAATTTCTGTCCAGATTGGAACAGTGTTGGAACTGTACAAATTTCCACAGGTAAGGCTGGGTGGGATGGGGAGAGATGAAACCATGTCTCCTTTGGTGCCATTCTCAGGTGTCTAAATAGGAGGAGAGGAGGAGACTGGGTTTGTGCATGTCTCAAAGGATATGATCTCAAAGGGTACGTGTACAGGACCTTGGTGGGGTATGACATTTCCTTTCTTTGGAGTAGAGAGAAGGTTGAGGGGCATGGAGACAAAACAGTTTCCTGGAAATCTACTGATCTTATTTTCTAAAAATCTTTCAGGGAGTGGAAAATGATTAGAAAATGAAATGAGCTATTGTTCCCTTCTACCACTTCCAGGTGTTGCTGAACAGCCTTCAGGACTGAGAGTGTGGTTTTTGCCAATCCTCGTCCTCATATTGCTTCCAATTGTCTTTCATTTTAGCTTACTTATGGTCCTTTTGATCTTATCCTGAATGATTATGAGCAGTTTCCATCTCTCTATCAGTTGGCCCCCAGGGACACATCTCTAGCCATTGGCATGGTCTCTTTGCTGCTTCATTTCAGTTGGACCTTGGTGGGGCTGGTCATCTCGGAAGACAAGAAAGGTGTTGAGTTTCTCTCAGAATTGAGAGGAGAGATGGACCGGAATGGAATCTGTGCAGCCTTTGTGGAAATGATCCCTGTCGCTGAAAGGTCATATTCCTCAAGGACCTGGCCATATGATTTGCAAGTAGAGGAAACAGAAGTGAATGTGGTTATCATTTACGGAGAAACCGACTCTCTCGTAAGCTTGAGCTTGTCTACTTGGGAGTATTTAGTGATATGGATAGTCTGGGTCACGACATCACAGTGGGATTTTATCCACAGTGAGAGAGATTTCATCCTTGACTCATTCCATGGGACTCTCATTTTTTGACACCACCCTAGTGAGGTTCCTGGCTTTGAAGATTTTATCCAGACAGTTAAGCCTTCCAAATATCCAAAAGACATTTACCTCACTAAGTTGTTGTACCCCTTTATTCCTTGCACCATTTCTGACCCTGACTGTAAAACACTGGAGAATTGACCACCTGATGCCGCCTTGGGATGGTTGCCTTGGCAGATTTTGACACGATCATGACTGAATGGAGTTACAATGTGTACAATGCTGTGTATGCTGTGGCCTGGAGCCTTCATGAGATGCTTCTTCAACGTGCAGAAATTCAGCCAATGGGAAGCGGGTAAGATCTGGTGATTTCCACCTGGCAGGTAAAGTCTCTTCTGCATAACAGCATGTACACTCGTAAAAGTGACGTTCTTATGGGGCTCCACAGGTGTTCATACCAAGCAGTTAGGATTCTTTCTCCAAGAAAAGCACAGGAGTTTCTGTACTTGTTTCACTCCCTAGGAGGTAAATCTAGTCTTGTGTTGTAAGTCATCAACAAGAAGGTTCTAGTGGCAAGGAGGAAGTGGGCTATGAGTCAATATCAATGCTTTGTGTTACAAAGGATCCCAACATCCTGCATGCCTAATGTTTCAATAGGGATTATCCAGCCTTCTCCCATGCAGCTCCTTAATGACAAGAAGACAACTTGTCCTTTCCGTGCCTATCTGGTGCTGAACATCATGGTGAATACTTTATGTAAGTGATCTCATTTAATTCTGCAACCACTTTAGGTATTGCTAACATCATTTTGCAGATTGATGGTCTGGGAAAATTCAGAGAGTGCATGAGCTTGGCTAGATTGGACTTTGTACTTGAGATTTGTCTGAATCCTATCACCACTTATCATCTTGATATTCTTGTCTTTGGGCATTTTCTCTTGAAACTAACTGATATATTAGAAACATTATGATATTGTAGTTCTCCATATGCTTTCATTTGCTTTACTTCATTGGATACTTGTAATAAAGTTACATTATGAAACAAGGATTACAGACAATGAAAGGCTTTCCCCATTTGAGGGTTTTTCTCTTTAACACCCGGGCCCACTTCACCACAGGGTGATGTGTCTCTTTTAGCGGCACCCCTTTCTGAGGAACATAGAATTTAACAAACTTGCTGGTGACTCAGTGAATTTGGCCAAAGAAGGAAAATCAGATTCAGAGTACAACTTTCTCAACTTTTGGAATTTTCCAGAAGGTCTTGGACTGAAGGTGAAAGGAGGAGAATATTCCCCACGTGGTCAGGAATTGTCTTTATCTGAGAAGGTGATTGAGTGGGGCACAGGAATTACTCAAATGTGTTGAACCCAAGCAGAATTACTCACACCACACATGAATAATCAAAATCTTGTTGGGATTTTGTGTCCCCTCAGAGCTTCATAAAGGGCCACATATGGGAATTTAACAATTCACTTCCAACTGAAGTAATTTTTTCTTTTACATATAATCCAAGATCGAAGCAAGACCTTCACAAGCAAAAAGATTCCAAGTTGCTGAAGGTTCAGAAGGTTGTTAGTAATTTTTAGGAATAATTTTTTGTTAAAAATTAAGTTTTGTACATGTTTTTTAGAGATAATGTTTTGCACATTTAGTACACTACAGTATAGTGTAAACATAACTTCTTTATGCACTAGGAAATCAAAAAAATTGTTGTGACGCGCTTTATTGCAATATTTGATTTTTTGCGATGCTCTGGAAACAAACCCACAATACGTCTGAGGATTACCAGTGTTTTATATCATACAGTAAGCATGGCATCCAACCAAAGAATTGGATTTAGATATTTTAATCTCCAGTTTGTTCAGGCCCAATACTCTAAAACTCTCTAGTTACTGGAAAATTAGGTAAAAGTCATAGCTGTTACCAAGTGTTATCTGATTTTCTCCAGACTCCACACTCTGTATGCAGTGAGAGTTGCAGTCTGGAATTCAGGTAGAGCCCTCAGGAGAGCAAGGCTGCCTGTTGTTTTGACTGCATTCCCTGTCCACAGAATGAGATTTCCAATGAGATAGGGGAGTATATGCCTTGCAGTGATTTTCTCCACTTCTATTTTTTTTTGAAGTGAATCATTTGTCCTGAGCTAACTAACATCTGTTGCCAATCTTCCTCTTTTATTATTGTCCCCAAAACTCTAGTACATAGTTGTATATCCTAGTTGTAAATCATTCTAGTTCTTCTATGTGAGCTACCACCACAACATGGCAATTCACAAAGAGATGGTGTGGTTCCATGACCAGGAAACCAACCTGTGCCACCGAAGCGGTGAGCACTGAACTTTCACCACTAGGCAATCAGGGCTGGCTCTCCACCTCTGTTTTGTATGCACCGTTCTCCCAAAGAAACGGAAAAGCTCTGGATGAGGACTGCAGAGTCCAAATGTTTCCTTCCTCCATTTAGTAATTTAACTTTTATAGCCAAAAAAGCTCACTTTTTTATCACTTCCACCCAAAATGATACACTCTCTCTCTACCTTGAACTACCTTGCTTGACTCATTTTAGGATCATTGCAGGCATTATCATCTCAAGGAAACCCTTTCTGACCACTCTACAGTAACCTAACTTAAATCTCTCTCATGGATTCTAACACATGGTATTGTAAGTCCTTACTTTTCAGCTTCTTTAAAGCTACGTTTAGATCACATTGAAGAAATCCTTATTTTTCCAGTGTCTGGTGCTGTTCTTGGCACAAAGCAGGAGCTCAGAAAGGTTGTGTTTGATTTAAGAAGTAAGTATTTTCATGGTATGCAATGTGCTTACGGTACAGCTTCCTTCAATGAGTACATACATCTTGGTCTCTGATGTCCTAGAGTTCACAGATGAGTAGGGGAGACAACAGGCAGTGAGGAGAATTCAAGGTGGTGACATAGGGCTGCAATATAGGTACACAGAGACCCATGGGATGAAATAAGTGATAGTATATATGTTTGTGGGTAGGGAAGTGTCATGGACTTCTTCATAGAGTCAGTAGCATTAGTATTATATCAGACTAATGAAGGTGGAATAAATTCTTGGTAGAATTCTTAGACATGGCAAAAAATGGCAAATTAGTCCTGCATTAAATATTCTAGGGAGCTGAGAAAAGGTTCAACATGACTAGAACCCAGAAAATGTGGGTTTGGGAGTTGGGTCATGAAGTAGAAGAGGGACAGAAAACCAACACTGAAGATTTTTCATATCATAATTAACATCTTGGTATTACTCATATTTTATGATATTAAATGGTGCAATGCTGGTATCCCCACAATGGTGGCATTTTTCTCATTTTATTTTTTGTGATTGATATGAAGCTTAATTTCACAACATCTTTTGTATCATTTCAATTTTTTTTGAAATGTACTGAGATTGATGATATAGTCTGGCATATCGTCAATTTGGATAAAGCTTCCATGTGCACATTTGGCATATGGTAATTTTGGGAATGTGTTCCATATGCCCATCTAAAGAACACTAAGTCCACTAACTTCAATATCTACATGCTTGGAGGTTAACAAATACATTTGTAAACAACCCATGATTAATAAGTAAACTACAATGGAAATTAGAATGTATTTCCAATTAAAAATACTATTCATCAAATCTTATGGGGTGGAATTAAAACTATTCTTAGAGAGAAATGTATAATCCTAGATTATATATATTTATATATTATTGTGTACAATATAGAAAGGTTGAAGTTCTCAGTTCTAAGCATTCATCACAAGCTAGAAAAGAGCAGAAAATTAAACACAAAGAAAATAGAACACACAAAATGATAAATATTAGAGGAAGATTTCACAAAATAAAAGACAAACATAGAAAGGATAAATAAAACTAAATTAGATTCTAATAAATTACAAATATACTCAATAAAATCCTAGTACTAGTGTTCAAAAAAAGAGAAAAATCGCAACAAAAAGAAATACGAAAACTTAAAAGGGAGTAATCTGTGCAGATCATATGGAAAATTTTTAACATGAAGAAAACATAAATAACATCATGATGATACAATGAAAATTTAGAGGAAATTCACAAATTTCCAGGCAAATAAAAGTTACCAAACTGTCTCAAGAAAAATTGAAAAATCTGAATAATGTCATATCTATTAGAGAAATTGAGACCATACTTTAAAACATTCCTACAAAATATTATTGTAGGCTATTTATTTGGTACAAAACTGATGAATCCTACCAAATATTCAAGAAAGAAATAATACACATCTACTCAAACTCTTTCAGAGAATAGGAAAAACAGAAAACTTTTTAACTCACTTTGAGAGACTAGCTTAACATTGGTACCAAAATCTAACAAATTCATTGCAGGACAGGAAATTACAGGCCACTCTCTTTCTTTGATTAAATTCATTTATCCTAAAAAAAAAATCAAATCAAATCAACCTTCAAAATCTAGCTATATTTTATAAGAAGGACATATCATGACCAAATTAAGTTCATGCAATGTAATTCAGGACACTTCAATGGAAGAATTAAAAAGTTGATGTTATCTTCAGATGATATTATGGTATAAAAGTAAACTCCATATAAATTAATGCATTAACTCAGTTTAGTGGTGGCTGAATACAAGGTTAATATACAACGTTTTGCTTCCATCTACCACTCATAAGGCATTGAAATGTTAAATTTTAAAAAATGACATTTACAACATATTTAAAGTATGAAGGACATAGAAATAACTTTAATGAGAGTTTCAAAAGATTTCTGTCCATAAAGTTATAGAATGGCATTTACAAAAATAGAGGAAGACTGAAAGAAGTGGAAGGATAAACCAAGTTCATGACTGAACAGACTTAAAATTCTACAGATATGAAAACTGTCCAAATTAATCTACAGCTTCCACAAAATTGCAGTTAAAATGCTGACCTGTTCTGTGGAAATTACAATTGATAAAATTCTTATGGAAATAATAAAGGAGAAACTTAGCTAAGAAAATCTGGAAGACAAAGAATAGAGTGGGAGGACTTACTCTACCTTATATCAAGTATGGTAGCATCACAATAGAGGAGGTTCGTCAAGAGGATAAACAAGAAAATCAACGGAACCAAATGGTAAGTTCAGATACAGACTGCTTATATAGGGACTCATGTATAGACGACTTATTTACAAGGAAACACTGAGGTGGAGTGGGAAAATGAAAGCCTTTTCAATAAACCATCTTGGGTAAATTGGCTGTCTTCATGGAGAAGACAATGACTCGACACCCCTAACTGACACCATCCACAGAAATCATTATCAGGCAGATTGTAGTTCTAAACGTGAAAAGTTAGACATTTTAAAGGGACTTAAAGAGGAAGGAGCAATGTCCCTGTAGAAGGAAAAAGCGTGTATCGATACCTGCAGGGATGAGTGGGCACGGAACAGTTTCAGAACCACATGAAGATTTGGGAATCTTAAAAATCAGAGCAGAGGTAGTAGAGGTAGGCAAGACCAAGGTTATGCAGTCTTTTTGGTCTTCCCAAGAGTCTGTGAGATTTTTTAATGGAGGATAAACATGATTCCACTTACATGTAGAACTATCACTTGTGATGCAGGACAAGGGCAGGGAACCAGAGTAGAAAGTTCTTGTGATAACATAGGAAAGAATAGACTAAAATCTTAACAGAAGTGGTGGAAGTGAAATCAAGATGAAATGTACTGGAGATCATTTTAGATGGTAGAAAGGGTCTCATTTTGAACCTTCCTGGGAGTGAGGTCTATGACTTGGTCATCTCTATTTCCCTAGAATGTAGCATATTATCTGTCTCGTGGAAGTTTTCCAATTACTGCTTGCTCATTGAATGAATAAATCTAGGCCATAGCTTACAGTGGTATAGCTCAGAGAGACAGGGATGACTTTTGTTTTTTTCTGAGAAAAAGTGCTTTCATGAATATGCAAGATAAATACTGAGAAGGATAATAGCTTTGTTTACTTAAGTATAAAGAAGATGGGCAGTATTAACTGGTAACGGTGCTCTGCAGAGCATTCTGTTATTTGGTGCCTGGAGCAACAATGGAAGACAATTGGCTAAACTTACCCAATGCATTCTTTGGGAGCATGCGAATAAGTGAGAGTAACTGAACCTGGGCTGAGGACACTTTACATCTCTCCCCAGGCATGGATCAGTGTGTGAAGTGTCCAGATCATCAGAACGCCAATAGAGACCGAGATTGCTGCCTCCAAAAAGCTGTGACCGTTCTGGCTTACGAGGACCCCTTGGGGATGGCCCTGGCCTGCACAGCTCTGTGCTTTCTGTCATAACAGCTGTGGTCCTGGGTGTCTTTGTGAAGCACCAAGAGACTCCCATAGTCAAGACCAATAATTGGACTCTCAGCTACATCCTGCTCCTCTCCCTCACCCTATGCTCCTTCTCTTCATTGGTCGTGCCAACACAGCCACCTGCATTCTTCAACAGATCACGTTTGGAGTTGTTTTTACTGTGGCTGTTTCCACTGTCTTGGCCAAAAATATGATTGTGGTTGTGGCCTTCCAGGTCAGCACACCAGGGAGAAGGATGTGGCAGTGATTGGTGTCGGGGGCACCTAACTTCATCATTCACATCTGCTTCTTTATCCAGCTGAGTCTCTGTGGGATCTGGCTGGGAACCTCTCCTCCCTTCATTGACACAGATGCACACTCTGAAGACGGCCACATCATCATCGTGTGCAACAAAGGCTAGGTCACTACCTTCTACTGTGTCCTGGGACACCTGGGTTCCTTGGCCCTAGGCAGATTCACTGTGGCTTTCCTGGCCCAGAACCTGCCTGACACCTTTAATGAAGCCAAGTTCCTGACGTTCAGCATGCTGGTGTTCTGCAGTTTCTTGGTCACCTTCCTGCCCATCTACCACAGTACCAAGGACAAGGTCACGGTGGCCGTGGAGGTCTGCTCCATCTTGGTCTCCAATGTGGGTCTATTAGGCTGCATCTTTGCTCCCAAGTGCTACGTTATTTTCCTAAATCCAGAGAGAAACACAGCAAAAGTGTTAAGGAATAAAACATATTCAGGGAGAAAATAATCGAAATGTAAGTTATTTTCATAGGTCACAAGAACTTGCATACACTTGAAAAATAAACTATCACATTTTTCCAGACCCAATTTAAGTACCAATTAACTTACCTTACCTCTCCAGTTAACTATTTGCTTTACGTTTCTTTTGGCTTTGTACAATATTCCTCGGGCATTCAAATGAACCAATACACCAACATTCATACTAATTCTCCTCTAAAATTATGTGTGAGAGATTGCAAAAATGGCCACACATTAGTCCTCTCCCTCTGTCTTTTTGGTCATAGCATCCCACGTTGACTCTGGGTAGAATTGGCATTGTAACTTGCTTTGGCCAATGGGATATTAGTCAATGACATGAGCAAAGGCTTGACAAACACTTGCTCATTATTGGTACTTGTCCTTCTCTGGTTGCCCTTGGGAAGCCTGAGGCCATCAATATGTGAATGAGTCTAGATAGACTGCACATCTTCATCACTCCAGGTGGCTTCAAGTCAACAATCAGGTATGTGAGTAAGGCCGACCTAGACCATCCAATCCCAGCTGAGCCACCAATAGGTCCAGATCAAAATAACTGCCCAGTTAACCCACAGAATCTTGAGAAAAAATAAACTGTTCTCATTTGAAGTCACCAAATTTTAGGATGGTTTGTTACACATCAGAAGCTAACTGATACATTCTGCTACCATTTAAATATGTCCTCTCATTATTTGTGTAATTATCACAGATGTCTATTTCTTTATCTAATATCGTAGACTGGAATATTGTTCTCTAAAGTCTCTGAAAGAAAATCAGAGACCACATCATGTTCCATTTTACTTTTTCTCCTTCCTCTTTTCAACCAGACATCTTTAAGCAGATATATTAAGATTATCTTCACTAATTTTAAGATTATGGATTTTCTTCTATATTCTCATCCACCACTGTTATACGTGGGGGTTTATTTTAATTGTAGCCCTATAATCCATTTGGAATGATTTACTTGTGAATAATGTTAGTTGATGTTCCAGTGTTTTATTTTACATATGGATATCATTTAGTTTATAAATAAAATTGCATCATTTTAAAAGTTGATTTGAAATATATGGATACTGAATAATGTTTGGAAAACTGATATCTTTGAAACACTGTTTTCAGTCACAACTATAGTATATTTCTCCATTTAATCAGAGATTTAAAAGCTTTGTATCTCTTTATAATCTTCTTCATATAACTAATGTGTAGTTCCAATTATTTTAACTACTTATCTTAAAGAATTCATTACTCTTATGAGTGGAATAATTATTTACATGTTCAAACTAATTCTTGCTCATATAACAGTATTTTTGATATTTCATATAGGAATCTAGCTTCCTTTCACATTACTACACTTATTTACCAGTTCTAAACTTTATAAGTTATGTCCCACTAAAATAATAGATTTTCTCTTCTTCTATAATATTATTTACCTGTTATTCTTTTGATTCCCATTTTTTTCATGACTGTGCTCTCCAGTGCCACACTGAATCACACTAGTGTTTGCCAGGAGCATTTTCTCTTCTTAAGTGTAGCGTAAACCTCAGATAATTTCCTTGTCAGGGCAGACCAGGCATCTAACAGAGAGAAAGTATAAATGTGAAGGGGAATCATTTCTAGCTGGAAATCAACAGACTTGCTTCTCTTGGCTGTTTGGAGCTGGAGATCTTATGACAATGTGGCCAGCTGAGAATCAGAGGATCTCTCTCTAGTCTCAGTAATTAGTCTTGGTCAAATCGTTCAACCTCTTTAGACCTCAATTTCTTCACCTGTAACATGAAGAGTAGGACGAGTCTTTTTGAGTTCTGAAATCCAGTGACAACAATATACCCTTTACCCACATGCACTTGACAATGACCAGAGAGAGTTTTTAGTTTTCTTCCGCATCAACATTATTATCCATATCACCACTTAAAGACATATCAAATGTCTACTTTTGCATGACACTGATAAAACAGGTTCCATACCTAATCGCTGTTCATTGGGATAACAAATCTATAGTTAATTGTTTAGAGGTAAGTATAGAGATGGGCCCTGCTGGAACCAGCAATCAATGGGCCAAAAAAAGCTTGCTTTATTTTACAGTGAGGCTGTGGAAACATTCCCTAATACACCAGAATTCTTCTGTACTTAGAAAGTATGAAATAAATGGGAGCCTTGAATCCATGGTTACGAGCTAATAAGGATATGATTTTTAAAATTTTGTTAATGATGCCATTTGTCTGCTATGGGCTGTTCTCTGGTGAGTAAAGAGCAGATGTATTCAAGGCCACTTTCATTCCTTTAATAAATATTTACTCAGCGCCTACCACTTGCTGCAAGATAGCAGTGATCTACCCTAAGAACATTTACATTCTAGTAGGTTGACACAGACCATAAATAAAAAGAGAATCTTGAGGTGATCAATAAAGTTACATATACGTCAAACTTTTTTCATTCTGGACTATTTTTCACCCTTTCCCTTCTTTGACTGTTTCCCAGAACTCTAAGCATGGACTTGAAAACCCAGAAAGCATTGGTCCCAAGTTTCTTCTCACAACACCCCTGTTTCAAAGACGTAGTGTTTATCATCTGAGTGTATGTCTCTTTAAGACTAAGTTCCTATGAATCAGCATTATTTCATCACTTTCTTGAGATGACAGATGATATTATGAAGGGAAAACAAAATATCATATTGAATTTATACTCCAAATGACGTGTCCACTCTAATTGTTTTATATAATGTGGTGTGATTTGGGGCAAGTCTGTAACTCCTTCAGAGACAGTGGTAATAATACCCTGAAAAGCATTCTATAGACATTAAATGAAACAAATTATGAGAAACTGCTTTGTAAATTGCAAAGCAATCTATTTAAGCTTATTTTTTCTACCAATATTTTCATTTATCCAATCCTTTTTGACTCTACACAACCTGCCTAGACTTTTATCATTTATTCAACAATAATAATAGTTCAAAATAGTTGACTATTAGAAATTTCATATGGTTCAACTTAATTAATAGGACATCACAATATTTAATTTGGTTATAATTACAGTTAAATTTTTCATGTTGCCTTACCACGTGCCAGGAACATTCTAGGCATCTGACATGTATTCACTCATTTAATCCTCACATCAAAGCTATGGCGACAATACTATTAACCTCTATTGTGTGGTTGAGGAATATTAGAGGTTATATAATTGTCCAAGGTCACACAGCTGGAACCCAGGCAGTCCACCTCCAAACTCTCATTTAGAGATCCACTAGAGTTCATGGCGCCTACATCGTAAAAGGTTCACCCTGGTATCTCTTTGGCCAATAGACCAGAGGGAACTAAGCAAGAAAGCACATGGCCACTGAAATGATCCAGGCAAGAAATTCTGAATACAGGATTTCCTTCCTTTTTAAAGCTGAATAATATTCCATTGTATAGATGTCCCAGATTTTCTTCATCCTTT
The DNA here is from genome assembly GCF_020826845.1 of Diceros bicornis minor. Lineage (NCBI taxonomy): Eukaryota > Metazoa > Chordata > Mammalia > Perissodactyla > Rhinocerotidae > Diceros > Diceros bicornis. The sequence goes on from NW_026690866.1 coordinate 15,752,409, forward strand.
CACCCACGGATTCACAATTAGGTAGTTTCCATCTCTTGGCTATTGTGAATAATATTGCAGTGCATTTTGTCAAACGATTTCCTGGCACTTAGGGAGTTTGAAAAAATTCTTCTTATACACATTATTTAATGTAATGAACTACCTTTCTAAATGTCTAAAGTTTAAATATTTGTCATTCTACAGAAATATCTTGCCTAATCATGATTTGTGTTGTTATCAGTTCATGAATGATCTAAGATTTTTGGACAAAAATATGTTATAATAGCTTTTTTTTCATGTATTCAGGAACCTGGCATAATATGGGTATTCCCTGATTCTTGATTTTTAGTAGAGTTTTCTTGTAAGCCTTTAGGATAGGAAGTGTCTTCCTAGATGTGAGACAGAGAGCATAAAAATAATAAAAATGATAGTTATATTTAATAATATCAAAAGGATATAAAACTGTCGCTTTGTTAAATTGTTTGTACACACCCTTTGCTTATTTGTAAGAATGGCACATATCATTTTATTAATGAAAAGAAAATTCAATAAACAATTTTAACATAAAACAAGATCTATTGAGAACTTATATGAAAATTTTAGCAATGTGCTGTCACCAATTTCCTCATCTGCAAAATGAAGATAGATAATACCATCTTCCTTATGGGTTGCTGTGAAAATACTCAAGAGTAATGTACGTAATATTCTTATCACCATGTTGGTGGGAAAGTGATGCCCCATTCATTTTTCCGCCTGTATGATGACAGCTTTTTTTACGCTTGAAGTCTGTAGTTTTCAAAATATGTTCTACTGTTGTAAAGTGAATCCTTTTTACAAACTCTTTCTAGAGTTAGATGATCCCTTTGGAATACAAATTCAGGGTCCTGTGTGTGTGTGTTTATACGCACATCTCTCAAATAATACTTCAAGCCTTATAATGAAAAGCTACCTTCCCCACTCTTGACTCTGGTTCCAAAAACAACTTCTTTAATTTTCTGTTTGAAAATCTATATTTCTAAATTAGCTACTCATACAGCATTTTCATTTTTCAGCTTTTGACTATTTATACTTTCTTTCTTCTCTGAAACAATCAGCATGAAGAGTTCTTACATATGTTAAAAACATAATTCCCCTTGCCCAATATAACTATTTAATGAATTAGGATAAATCAAAATTCAATGTCTACTGTTTTATAAGTGTTTACCATTTTATAGCATATGAATCTTATCCAGAGATGTGCTACGTCAGATGTTTTGAATACATTTTCTTTCTCACTTTTTCCTTTGACCTTTTAAATGGGAAAATTCTCTTGTTTCTTTGTTGTCTTCCTCTGGATTCATCACTGGTTCATCTCCTTCTACCGGAAATTTAAATCTCTTTCCAGCAACTTCTGATGCATGAGACAATTCATGGGCTTCAGGTTTTGCTTGGGGACATCCCTCTTGTTCTTCAACATATACACAGGCCCACATATGCACAGTATGTCTGTAAAGATAGAGGAGAAAAGGATGTTTATCTCTGTGCAAAAGGACTGGGAGACTGTGGTAGAGTGAGACTATTTTACTGACTTTGCACCACTCTTTGAAGTTTTCCTATACGTGTATCTACGACGTAGTGGCCTCCATCCCCCCAGATTTTTAAAATTAAAATAGCGTTATATCCTGATCTACTGGCTTGGGACAGCAAATTGTAGAGAAATGTGAATATATGATCCAATTTTTAAACGAAGTTAAGAAAAGCAAACCCGCACAAAAAATTTATAATTTTAAATGTGGGCACATCATTCTATGAGTCTGTGTAAAGGTGGGGAAGGGAATGAAGAAAAGCTGTTCAACATCCACCTACCTGTACAGTCTAGGGTTCCAGGGAAAGCCACACCTCCAGCCCTGCCCCTGGAGCTCATTTCCTCTCCCTGTGAAGTTGGCCTGACTTATTCCAGCCCCACCCGTGCCTCTTCCCGCCCCTGGAACTGGTCTCCGCCCACAACGTTCGGGCCTGGCTCCGCCCACATCCTGGTCTCCGCCCACACCCTTGTCCCCACCCACAGCCCCGTCACTAGAGCTGGTTTCCACCCACAGCCCCGCCCCTAGACCTGGCCCCTGTCCCTGGTGCTGACCCAGCCCACGACCCGGCCTTTAACTCACTCTAGAAACTAGACATCTCCCCCGAGGCTGGGGTGCGTGGCCCCGCCCCGCCCCACACACCACCTCAACCCGGAGTCCACAAACGTCTCTCCTCCCCGAACTTCCGTCCTCCCCGAATGCTCCCCTGAGACCAGAAGCGGAAGCGTGGGCGGCGCAGTGGATCGAGCGGGGGGCTTCGCGGTGTGTTCCGTCTTCTAGGCATAGATCAGATTCTCTTGGACGTTCGGTCTCAGGGGCGGGGGTGCAGTGAGCGGTGGGCGGTCCTGGCTCAGGTAGGGGTCCAGGGAGGGGCCCGGGCTGCAGGAAGCCCCGTCAGGGACCAGCGTCCCTCCGTCCCCCCGCAGCCCCGTTTCCCCCGGGCTGTTCTCTCAGGGCCCCCGAGGCTGCTGTTCCTCCATGCTCTGGGCGCCGCCTTCCCCTCCTCAGAGTCCCCGTCACCATCCTCTGTGTGATTTTGTCCCCAGGGGGCTTATCCACGTCTGCAGGCAGTGTTTGGATTGTTACAAATGGGGGCGCTCCTGGCTTCTAGAGGGGGAGGCAGGAATGCTGCTCAGCATCCTCCAGGGCCCAGGACAGCCCGACAGAGATTTATCCGGCCCCAAATGTCTGTGGTGACAAGGTTGAAAGACCTGCTCCAGGGCCTGTAAATCTCCTGAGCCCTGAATGAAGTGTGAAAATTGTTGACAAGTCAGCGAGTCACTAACAGGGTCCCTAAATCACAAGCTTGTTTAAAGGGTCCAGAGTCACCAAAAAGTCTCTGTCCAGCCAAGTGAGTTGAGCAACTCAAGTGCACACAGCACGAAGCTGCTTTCTCCCATCTTGGGGAGCAGGTGGCTGGATAGGAATTTGGATAATCCAGTCACAGCCTACAGTTACAGTTAAATCAGTAAATACAAAAAAAGAAGAGTGAATGGTGTGGCCTTTCCATCCAACACCCTATAAAAGGCCTCAAAAGTTTGTTTGCCCTTTTTTTCCCCCCTCAGACACGAAAAGCATCAGTGGAGCTCAAGTTTGAGGTGAAATCAGTCTCAGGGTCCACCTGTCTTCGCTGATCCATGGATTTCTGTGTGACCAGGTGAGTACCCTGTGGACCAGGTACCAAGAGGTTCCAGCAGCCTCCGCTGTGCAGAAGACCTGTCACTGGAGTTTCCTGGGCTCGGCTTGTCACCACATGGAGTCACTGAGAGTGAGGGTATCTTGAGAAAAATTATTGATGTTTGATGGATTATATTCAAGGGAAAGATGGTAAACTGTGTGGTTCTGTGTGGTAAATATCTCAGTAAATATGGTTATATGCAAATAGGAACATATGAAACAAACGTAAATAACTGCAAATGTGTATTATAGTAGAAAATATAGATTTACTTGCATTGCATAATACTCAAAAGTCAGGATTAATATATATTATAAATACAGAAATGTTTTGCATGTGTATGTAGTATTAGAAGACATCCCATTAAATATTACCAGGGATACTCAGCAACATTCCTTAGAACCATTCATTTTGACTTCTAAAGTCCTATAAATGCTACACAAAAATTTGAAATAGAGGAGCATTCAGGGAAAAAGATGATTGGAACTTCTTTGTATTTATAACAAATTTAAAAGTGAATTTGCCAGTAGCCAGATTTATTTTGACCATTTTTTTCTTTATGACATGTCAAATCATTTAGAGGAATAGTAAGCAACACTGTAGATTGAAGGGAAGGGCACTAGTCTCCAAAAAGACTGTCCTCACTACCTAGCCTTCTAAACGGAAATTAACTTTTTTTCTTGAAACTTTTCTAAAATAACGATCTGGTGATTCACGTTGCAGAGAATCTTGTTAAGTAATTTTGTATTTAGACGTTGGCTTCTACTAATTCTGTGTGTGTGTGCCTTTTTCATTCTAACTTTCTTGTGACATTCTTGAGGGGAATGTGTGCTTGTCATGCAATAGATAGTCTCTGAGTGTATAATTTATGGTGACCAACCATCCTCGTTTATTCAGGAAAGGGGGTTTTCCAGGACACTGGACGTTTAGTGTTCAAACCAGGGCAGTCCTAGACAAACCGGGATGGTTCCTCATCTCATGAGCCAGGCCCTGGGCCACATGCATGGGGACCTGCAGAACCAGAGAGAACTTGTCCCACCTCCATGGAATTTATATTGTATTTGGAAATTTGGATTTTAGACAGTTAATGATGAGAGTGATGTGGGAGTTTGTCACAAGGGGAATCAACCTGAGGGGCCAGGGAAGTCCTCTTGAGAAGGACTGATATTTAGCTAGAGTTGGAACTGGATTTAGCTAGTTGGAGGGTTAGACTGGATGAGGGTGTGTGAGTGTGTTCAAGAGAGCGTTTCAGGCAGAGGGACCCGCATGAGGACACCTCGAAGCAGAGAGCCTGGTGTGTCCATGAACTGAGAAGAGGGATGGCTGAGACGAGTCAACACAGGGGGAGGGGTGTGAGCCACACCGGTGAGGGGGAAACAGGCTGGACCAGATCAGGGGTGAATTGGGACTCTGTTCTAAGACCAGTGGGAAGACTCTGGAGAGATGCGAGTAGAAGGATGATGTAATTAACGTTTGGTCTAAACACCGGGGTTAAAATGGACTTCATGGTTAAGAATGAAGACTTAAGGGGCATGATGGGAGGTGCTGGGAATAAGATTAGGAATAAGATGATTCTTCCCTACGCCTGTCTGAGGGCTGTGGAGTAGGAAATAAGTAGAAAGAAAAGACCTTAGAGTGTAGTACCGAGTGAACGTAACGGTACTTTCTTGCCTGCATGTGTCAGATGACACAGGGCACTGACTGTGCTCCTTGTTGCTCTCCGTGCAGACCTGCAGGTGTCCCCTAGCCCAGGTCTGTGTATTCACCCCTCTTTGCCACTCACATGCCCCCCTCCACATCCTAAAGGAGGTCAGGCCTTACTTGTGAGGGGGTTGTCTCACAGGGGAGACACCTAGGAGAGCCCATGCAGGCATCAGAGCAGCCCCTTCAGTATCTCCCTCAGCCTCCTCCCTTCCCCTCTCTCGCCTTCCACACCCAGAAGGACCCCTGCTCAGTATTCCACATCCCCATGAGCTTACGCCCCCAGACTTGAGAAGGGTGGGGCGGCCACTGCGGTGGACATCATCTGCTCCTTCCACTCTGACACGCGCAGGTCCGGGGCTGGACAGAGAGTGACTCTACTGGGAGTTGAGCCATGAGACACAGGGCTTCTCCCACCTGGGTTCCTTCACCCTGGACGGGGACAGCCTCTACGTCAGTGGTGAGGGGCTGTGCTACAGCCATGCTGTCTCTCCCAGTCGGAGTTCGGTGTTGCTTCCTTTGCTCTGCAGTGAGCTGTGATCCATCTCTCTATCTTCCCAGTCTGGGTTCAGTCATGTCATCACTGTGTGATCACTGGGTCCAGCCACCTTCCATCTCGTTGCCTCCCCCCTGAACACCCCTCCCCTCTTCCCCTCTGCTTTCCCCTCTGCTTTTCACACAAAGGTCCCTACATCCTCCCTCTCCTTAATTCTTTATGATCACCCCAACTCTTGCTCAGCTCCTCTCACCTTCTCGCCACAGGTTACACCTATGGAGCCGTGGCCCCGACTACAACCTGTGAGTATTTCTGGCCCTTATCTCCTGGGTCCCGTCCGCATTTGGGGTTGAGGAGCACATGTTCTCCTACACCTTCTGTCCTTGGTGAGGGAAGGACCTGGAAGGGCCCTAATTCATCCCTTCTCTCCCTCCTGGGTTCTGGTGGAGAGTCCCAGCCCAGGGTGAGAAAGCCTTAGACAGAGACATGTTCTCCACCACATTCTGACCCCATGTGATTTTCACTTTAATTCTGTTAAAGCGCCGCCCTTTGTCCTCCTTTTCCACGTATCCCATCCATCTGTCCAGTTTTCTGCCCATCAATCTGTCTCTCCTCTGTGTTCAGTCTCTTTTGTTCACCTATCTCTATCTCTTGGGCTCCTCTCAACCACAGGCTTGCTCATCCCTCTACTCACACGGTCACCCATCCCGTCACTCTCATTTATGCTTCATCTGTGAATGGTGGTCCTGGGACAGCCACTGCTGGAGCCCGTGTGAACCTGGGGGCTCCTCCCACTCTATCCCTCCCTGAAGAGAGCCCTCGCCACAGCTGCCAAGCCAGCCACCACGTCCCTGCATACTTGATCATCACCTGTGCTACCAGAAGCCACCACAGGTATCGGGGGCCCCTTTTCCTTCCAAGAGAAGTTCTCCAGCCCCACTCCGCCACCAGTCAGTTGTGATCCAGGAGCTGGGAAGCCAGGGTGTGAAATTCTGGTTTTAGGACAATCATTCTGATCACAAAGATTATACCAACGATTCAGTCTAAGGCCAGCCCTCAGAGAGCCCCTAGTGTTTTGAAATTAACACACCATTATAATACAATGTGGGATGTTTCGAGGAGAGGCACCTGGCATAATTTGGAGGGGAAGAGCTTGCTAGAGTAAGTTTCACCAGAATAGAGTCTTTAAGAATGTGTAGGAGGGACCCTGGTAAATAGAGGATGAAGGGTTTTCCTGGCAGAGTGGATTCCATGAGCAAAGGCTCCAGACAGAAACAACATGCCATAAGGGAGAATTGAAATGAATTTGCCTTGCGTGAAGCATGAAGTTTAACCCGCAGTAGATGGATAAAATGATACTGAAAGCTCAGCAGGAGCCAGATTGAGTAGAGCCTTCAGTCCCAGCTCAAGAAGGTTGAACTAAACACTGAAGGCCATAGGGAGCCAGGGGTGGTACTAGAGCAGTGGTGGCCTTAGTGAGGTATTCATTTCAGAAAGTTCTTCTAGTGGTCCATGTAGAACATCCTTTAGATAGAGCATCCAGTGAGCCTGCTGGGGTGTTGGTCCGGCTGAAGGAAGTTAAGACCTGAGCTGTGACAGGGATGGAGTGTATGTGAGGACCAGTGTGCAACTGGAATTGTTGTTACTGGAAGGAAGGAGGAGCTGAGCAGATATGCTGGTTCTGAATTGGGTGACCACATTAGTGGATGGTGGTGTCAGTGGGACAGAAGACGACAGATTATAATGAGTGCAGGACTCTGGTCTGGTCTCAGGCCAGCTCTCAGTGATGGCCATCGCTCTCCATCTCATCTTGCAGCTTTGGGGCACAACCTGAAGACCCTCAGAGTCAACGTCACCATCTCCACCCTCCGGTATTCAACAGACAGGAGCAACAGCTCAGCCACGTTCAACTCCACTGAGAGTGTCCTGCAGAGCCTGGTGAGGCCCTGGTCCCAGCAGCTCCTGGTGGGTTAAATCCCACCCAGCCCTTCCCCCAACCCCTGTCCCTCCTGCTCATCCTCCTCCTCCTTCCTCCCCAGCTGGATCCTTGTTCAGAAGAGCAGACTGGGCCCACTCTACTCGAGTTGCAGACTGGTCTCCCTCAGGTGCGACCCTCCCCTGAGCATTTGCCCCTTATGACCACTTTTGTGACCACCCCTCCTTGTCTCCCCACTATCCTCCCATTTCCTCCTTCCAGTTCTGGCCCACACCCCCAGAGGTTTCAGGACCTCTCTCTAGAGTCCCCACATCCCTCTCTCCCCAGGCCTGAGAAGGATGGGGCAGCCACCAGTGTGATGCCGTCTGCACCCACCACCCTAATACCGTGGGCCACCATGCCTCTGTGCTGGAAGCGGAGAGTCTCCACCTGTCTGCTCTTCCTCTCGGTGTCTCCAGGCTCTGCAGCCCAGAGTTTATCCATCCACAGAGAGCACCAGCTACATTTCCGCATCATCGTCGGGAACCTCAGCAACCTGGAGCCCACATCCTCAGAGTACACCGCACTGCTGAGAGACACCCAGGAACATGTGGAGTCTCCCCTCTCCCGTATCTCTTTGTCCTGAAGGCCGCGTCATTCCTCTGCCTGACTTACATCTGTTACACGATTGTTTCAACCCTTCACTTTCCCTGTGTGTCTGGGTTCTCTTAGTGTCCAGAGGTGATGTCCTAGCAGCCTTGTCCATTTCTCACATGGTTAAACTGAAGCTCATAAAGGGGAGTATTGTGCCTAGGGTCACACAGTGAGTTAGGGGCAGAGCCAGGATTTGAAGTCAGGTCTCCCTTGCCCCAAGGTCTGTGAGCTACAAGTAGGGGGACCTGCACCCCTCCCCCCATGCCCACTGGGTGCTGTGTGTCCTACCCTCCTGGATTTTATCTTGTAGCAGGGAATAACAGGAATAGAGAATTGAAACTTATCAATTATTTGATGTGAACAAACTCATACTTGCAGGCGGAAATCAGAGAAGACTTCCTGCAGGAAATTTCATTGTAGGTTAATCCTAGAAAATGAATATTAAGCAAATAGATAAAGGAGAAGGGGATGATGTGTTTCTAGGCACGGAAGAACACTTTTGAGTTGGATTTTACAAATTTAGAGAGATCCCGTAGGCTTGCCAACTGTGATGACCCATTCTGCCCCAGGCTGTCATAAGAAAGTCCATCCCAAATTCAGTCCTCTGTGCCCAGAGGTATGAATTTGGTTTAATTTATTACACTTTTGTTCTGTGATAATGGTCTTGGATTTTGTAGCAAAGTGTGTTCACTTTTTAGAGATGGAAACTAAAATGATGTGAAACATGATGATGTCTACTTGACTTTAATATTTCATTGAAAACATGGGATGAATCAAGGGTGGCAAGTGTTAATAATTTATACATTGATGCAATATTGTTTTAATTAGTTGGAATATACATTGTTAAATCTAGATGATGGATGTTTATGAGACTGTTCCCTTTATTTTTCTGTGTCTAAAAAGTTTTATTAAAAAGAGTGAAACACACTCACATGCATTCTCCATTTCAATCACTTCCAGAATATTCTCCCAACAGAGATGATGCCTTGACTGAGAAGCCAGGTAAACCTGCAGGAAGCCTCAGCCCATGCTAAGGGGAGTGTATCTTGATGCTGTGCCTCATCGAAGAGAACCATGTGCACAGGGTCTTGGATGATGAGGAAAGTTGGCCAACCCTTGTCTAGGAGGGTTGAGGTACAGTGGGGTCACCAGGAGCCCTGGGGCGATGACAGGACGTGACTCATCCCACCACATGTCTCCCCAGACCTCCCCTTCTGGGCTTTCATCCTCATCTGCTTGACAGAACTCCTGGTGCTCATCACAAACCTGATCTGCTGTGTCCTGGTAAGCCATGATGTGTTGCTTGTCTTCTTACTATCGGGTTGTAAGAGCTCTTTATATATTATAAATACATGTCCTTTTCTAGGGATCTGTTTTGCAGATGTTTTCTCCCAATCTGTGCGTGGTTTGCCTTCTCCTTCACCACATGAGTCATTGGGGAAATGTAAGTGACAGTCATCATGAGATTCCACCACACTTGAGAATGGCTAAAATTGACAAGACTGACTATAACAAGTGTTGTTGAAGATGTCAAGTCACTGAAACTCTCATCGAGTGCTGGTGAAAAATAGCTTGGATCCGTCTTTAAAAATTACATACGTCTACCCAGCCATTCCTCTCCTAGGAATCCATCCAAGGGAAATAAACACATATGTCTATACACAGACTTGTACACACATGATGATAACAACCTATTTATAGTAGATAAAAATGGAAAACAACCCAAATGTCCATCTACTGGTGAACGGATACACAAAGTGTGGTTTATCCTCAAAGTGAGATACTATTCAACCATAAAGAGGAATGAATTATTTTTTTTCTTTTTTAATTATTCTATGGAAATTATAAAGGGTTTTAACATTGTGTAATTTCGGGTGTTCATTATTATTTGAGAATTTCTGTATAGACTGCATCGTGCTTACCAGCGGTAGTCTAACTTTTATCTATCACCTTTAACTCTTTCACTCAACACTCAGCCCCCTTCCCCTCTGGTAACCACTAATCTGTTCTCTTTATCCCTGTGTATGTTTATCTTCTACGTATGAGTGAAATAATGCTATTTGTCTTTGTCTGGCTTATTTCGTTTATCATCATACCCTCAAGGTCCATCCAGGTTGTTGCAAACAGGAAGATCTTCTCTTTTTTTCTGGCTGAGTAGTATTCCATTGTATATAATACATACTACATTTTCTTTATCTGTTCGTCTGTAGCAGGGCACTTGGATTGCTTAGATGTCTTGGCTATTGTGAATAATGCCGCAGTGAACACAGGGGTGCATAAATTTCTTTGAATTGTTGATTTCAATTTCTTTGGATAAATACCCAGTAGTGGGATAGCTGGAAGGTATGGTATTTCTATTTTTAATTTTTTGAGAAATCTCCATACTGTTTTCCCTGGTTGTTGCACCAGTTTGCATTCCCACCAGCAGTGTGTGAGGGTGCGCTTTTCTCCTTATCCTCTCCAACATTTGTTCTTTTTTGTCTTGGGATTTATAGCCATTCTGACAGGTGTAAGGTGATCTCTCATTGTAGTTTTGATTTGAATATCTCTAATAATTAGTGATGATATACATCTTTTCATGTGTCTATTGGCCTTCTGTATATCTTCTTTGGAAAAATGTCTGTTCATATCCTCTGCCCATTTTTAGATTGGATTATCTGTTTTTTTGTTGTTGGGTTGTATGAGTTGTTTATATTTTTTGAATATTAACCCCTTTTCAGATATATGATTTGCAAATATTTTCTCCCAGTTAGTGGGCTGTCTTTTCGTTTTGTTTTTTTTTGTGAGGAAGATCAGCCCTGAGCTAACATCTGTGCTAATCCTCCTCTTTTTTCTGAGGAAGACCGGCTCTGAGCTAACATCAATTGCCAATCCTCCTCTTTTTTTTTTTTCCCTCCAAAGTTCCAGTTGATATTTGTATGTCATAGTTACACATCCTTCTAGTTGCTGTATGTGGGACGCAGACACAGCATGGCCGAACAAGCGGTGTGTCTGTGCGCATCTGGGATCCGAACCTGGGCAGACAGTACCGGTTCGCGTGCACTTAACCACTAAGCCACGGGGCCGGCACTGGCTTTTTGTTTTGTTCATCGTTTCCTTTGCCTTGCAGAAGCCTTTTAGTCTCATGTAGTCCCATTTGTATATTTTTTCTTTTCTTTCCCTTGCCTGAGTAGACATGGTATTGTAAAAGATGCTACTAAGACTGATGTCAAAAACTGTACTGTGTATATTTTCTTCTAGGAGTTTTATGGTTTCAAGTGTTAGAGTCAAGTCTTTTATCCATTTCAAGTTAATTTTTGTGTACGGTGGAAGATGATGATCTACTTTCACTCTTTTGCATGTGGCTGTCCAGTTTTCCCAACAGCATTTATTGAAGAGACATTCCTTTCTTTATTGTATGATCTTGGCTCCTTTGTGAGTGATTAACTCTCCACAAAAGTGTGGTTTTCTTTCTGGGCTTTCAGTTCTGTTTCATTGATCTATGAGTCTGCTTTTGTGCCAAAACCATGCCATTTTGATTACTATAGCTATGTAATATATTTTCAAGTTAGGATTGTGATGCCTTCTGCTTTGTTCTTTCTTCTCAGGATTGCTTTGTCTGTTCAAGGTCTTTTGTTATTTCATATGCATTTTAGGATTCTGTGTTCTATTTCTATGAAGAATGTCATTGGGATTCTGATTGGGATTGCATTGAATCTGTAGATTACTTTAGGTAATATGGACATGTTAACTGTGTTTATTCTTCCAATCCATGTGCATGGAATATCTTCCCATTACTTCAGGTCATCACTGATTTCTTTCAATCATGTCTTATAGTTTTCATTGTATAGGTCTTTAACCTCTTCGGTTAAATTTATCCCTAGACACTTTTTTCTTTTTGTTGCAATTGTAAATGGGATCGTATTCTTGAGTTCTCTTTCTGTTAGTTCATTATTAGAGTATAGAAATGCAACTGATTTTTGTAAGTTGATTTTGTACACTGCAACTTTGCTGTAGTTGTTGATTATGTCTAATAGTTTTCTGATGGATTGTTTAGGGTTTTCTATATTTACAATCATGTCATCTGCAAACAGCAAGAGTTTCATTTCATCCTTTCCAATTTGGATTTCTTTTATTTATTTTTCCAGCCTAATTGCTCCGTCCAAAACCTCCAGTACTATGTTGAATGTGAGTGGCGAGAGTGGGCACCTTTGTCTTCTTCCTGTTCTCAGAGGAATGGCTTTAAGTTTTTCACCATTAAGTATGATGTTGGCTGTGGATTTGTGATATATGGCCTTTATTCTGTTGAGGTACGTTCCTTCTATACCCATTTTGTTGAGAGTTTAATCATAAATGGATGTTGGATCTTGTCAAATCCTTTCTTTACATCTGTGGATAGGATCATATGATTTTTATTCCTCATTTTGTTAATGTGGTGTATCACATTGATTGATTTGCAGATGTTGAACCATCCCTGTATCCCTGGTATAAATTCTACTTGATCATGGTATATGATCCTTTTAATATATTGCTGTGTTCGATTTGTTGATATTTAGCTGAGGATTTTTGCATCTGTGTTCATCAGCGATATTGGCCTGTAATATTCCTTCTTTGTGCTATCCTTGCCTGCTTTTGCTGTCATGGTGATGTTGGCCTCATAGAATGAATTAGGAAGTGTTCCATCTTCTTCAACTGTTTGGAATAGTTTGAGAAGCATAGGTATTAAATCTTGTTTGAATATTTGGTAGAATTCTCCAGAGAAGACATCTGGTCCTGGACTTTTGTTATTTGGGAGGTTTTTGATGACCATTTCATTCTCTTTACTTGTGATTGGTCTGTTCATTTTCTATATTTCTTCTTGATTCAGTTTTGGGAGGTTGTGTGAATCTAAGAATTTATCTATTTCTTTTAGGTTATCCACTTTGGTGGTATGTAAGTTGTTCAGTGTATTCTCTTATTGTCCTTTGGATTTCTGTGGTATCTGTTGTAATTTCTCCTCTTTCATATCTAATTTTATGTCTTTGAGCCTTCTCTCTTTTTTTCTTAGTGAGTCTGGTTAAGGGTCTGTCAATGTTGTTTCAGTCTTCTCAAAGAACCAGCTCTTTGTTTCATTGATCCTTTCTACTGTTGTACTAGTCTCTATTTCATTTATTTCTGCTCTAATTTTTATTATTTCCCTCATTCTACTGACTTTGGGCTTCATTTATTCTTCATTTTCTGGTTCTATTAGGTGTAGTTTAAGGTTACTTATTTGGTATTTTTCTTGTTTGTTGACCTGTGCTTGTATTGCTATGAATTTCCTTTTTAGAACTGCTTTTGCTGCATCCCCTAAGAGTTGTTTTGTTGTCTTTTCATTTTTCTTTGTCTTCAGGTATTTTTTTGTTTTCTCCTTTGATTTGTTCATTGATCCAATGGTTCTTCAGTCGTGTATTCTTTAGTCTCCAGATATTTGTGACTTCCCTATCTTTTTTCTTGTAGTTGATTTCAAGTGTCATAACATCGTGGTCAGAAAAGAAGCTTGTTATGATTTCAATCTTAAATTTATTCAGGCTTGCCTTGTTTCACAACATATGGTCTATCTTTGAGAAGGTCCCATGTGCACTTAAGAAAAATGTGTATTCTGCTGTTTTGGGAGGGTATGCTCTATGTATATCGATTAAGTTCATCTGATCATATGTTTCATTTAATTCCACTATTGACTTGTTGCCTTTCTCTGCATGATCTATCCATGGATATAAGTGGGGAGTTCAGGTCCCCTGCTATTATTGTGTTGCTGTTAATTTCTCCCTGTGTGTCTATTAATAGTTGCTTTATATTCTTTTGTGCTGCTGTGTTAGGTGCATACATCTTTATAAGTTTTATGTCCTCTTGCTGGAAAGTCCCCTTTATCATTATATACCGACCCTCTTTGTCTCTAATAGTCTTTTTTATCTTGAAGTCTGCTTTGTCTGATATTAGTATGGCTACACATACTTTCTTTTATGTGCCATTTGCTTGGAGTGTTGTCTCCCATCCCTTCATTCTGAGCCTGTTTGTTTTTAGAGCTGAGATGTGTTTCCTGGAGGCAGCATATTGTTGGGTCTTGTTTTCTAATCCACCCCACCACTCTGTGTCTGTTGATTGGAGAATTCAATCGATTTACATTTAGAGTGATTATTGATACATGAGGGCTTAATCCCACCTAATCTATATTTCCATTGTTTCTCTTCCTTTGTGATTCTGACTACCATTTCACTTTGGGGGTTTTCTGTGGAGGTTTTCTCTTTTTTTATGATCTATGGCTGTGTTCTGACTTTTTCTTTGCTGGTTACTGTGAGGTTTGTATGAAGATCTCATAGATGAGATAGTCCATCTTCTGATAGGCTCTTATCTCCATTGGTCTAAGCAGGTTCCATTCCTTTCCTCTTCTCCTTCTGAGTTATTGTTGTCACAATTTATTCATTTTTGTGTTGTGTGTTTGTGACTAAGTTGAAGTGTTTATAGTTACTTTTGATGCTTTCCTTCCCTTCTTGTTTAAGTTATAATTAATTATTTGCTACCCTGTTGTGAAACAAAGCTGTAGCTTTCTGATTTTGTCTGTCTATTTATCTTTTTGCTCAAAGCTTTGTATACATTTGCCATCTGTTTATTTCTAGTATGAGGACGTTCTTGATCATTGCTTGTATGGGAGATCTAGTGGTGTTGAACTCCCTCAGACTTTGTTTATCTGGGAAAACTTCTATTTCTTCATTGTATCATAAGGATCATTTCACTGGATAGCGTATTCTTGGCTGATACAGTATTTGTAATATATCATTCCATTCTTTCCTTGCCTGTAAACTTTCTGCCAAGAAATATGCTGAAAGCCTGATAGGGGTTCCTTTGTAGGTTATTTTCTTCTGTCTTGCTTCCCTTAATATTTTTTCTTTGTCATTGGCTTTTACCAATTTTACTATTATATGCCTTGGAGAAGGTCTTTTAGCATTGATGTTATTAGGCATTCTGTTGGCTTCATGTTCTTGTAAGTCCGGTTCTTCCCAGGTTTTGGAAGTTCTCAGCTATTATTTCTTTGAACAAGCTCTCTGCTCTTTTCTCTCTCTTTTCTCCCTCTGGAATACGTATAATTCTTATGTTGCTTTTATAATTGAGTCATATATTTCTACAAGAATTCCTACCTTTTTAAAAAATTAGAGTTCTCTCTCCTGGTCCACTGTAAGTATTTCTATTTTTCGATCCTCTAAATCACTAATTCTTGCATCCATAATATCAGCTCTATTTTTTAAGGATTCTAGATTATTTTTTATCTTTTTAATTATGTTATTCATATCCAGAATTTCTGCTTGTTTTTTTAAATAGTTTCAGTCTCTTTGATGAAGTGTTCCTTTTCCTCATTAATTTTACTCTTGAATTCATCGAACTGTTTGAACACTCTTGTAATTTGGTGAGTTTCTTTATGAAAGTTATTTTGAATTCTGTCATTTATATTGTAAATTTCTGTGACTACAAGTTTAGTTTCTGGAGATTTGTCATTTCCTTCTGCTCTGAATTGTTACTGTAGTTTCTTATGCTGTTTGATGAACTAAACTTTTGCCTGTGTACTTGTGGTAGTATCAAGACGCAGATTCCACCTGCTACCGCTGTGGGGAAAACATGAGCTGTGTTTCTGATCCCACCCCATATGCTGGAAGTTGCGTGGGTACAGTGGGTGTTCCACTCGCTGGGAAAGCATTCCCACTGGGATCAGAGCTGCCGCCACATGGAGGCACGTACACAGTTGTGAGACCTCAGAACTACTATGGGTATTTGTGCCACCTGTGAAAGCAGATATGTGCTCATATATCTGCTGCTGCTTTTTCTTATGCTCATTACAGTCTCTGTGTTTGGTGGGTGGGGCTTCTTCATGGGTTCTGAGCATTGGCCAATCATTGGAACTACAGTGACATGGTGCGCTTTCCAACCATCCAGGAAAGCATTCATTTGCAGGTCCAGGGCTGCCGCCAACCCCTCCCAGATTTGCACCAAGGCGCATTCCTACTTTTGGGGATGCAGTATTACTATTGGCTCTCACACCAACATGGGAAGTGCTCTGGCGTGTGCACAGTGCTGCCAGGGAAGGGTTGGAATAGGAATGAATTCATAGTACATGCAATGACAAGCATAAATCTCAGAATAATTATGCTGAGTGAAAGAAGCCAGTAAAAAATGAGTACATAGTATATGATCCCATTTATAAACATTTTTGTCAAATACAGGAAAATCTATAGGGACATATACCAGATCACTCGTTGCCTGGGAATGAGAATGTGTTTGCAAATGGCAGGGAAGGAGGAATTAAAATGAGCATGAGGAAATTTGGGGAAGATAGCGTTCATTTTCTTTATTTGTGGTGATGGTTCAATAAGTTATAATCAAAATGTATCAAATTTTTCACTTTAAATATATGCAGTTTTCTGTATGTCGTGACTACCTCAATTAAGCTAGAACATGTAGGGGAAAGAGAGAGAGAGAGAGAGCCGAACGAGGGAAAAGGGAAGGAAAAGAAGGACTGAGGGTGAAAATTAAGTGGACAAAAGGAAGAGGGAGACACAGGAGGCATTGGTTCTCTGTGGCTTTGGCATCTCCTTCCCCTGGAGTCTCCCATACTGGGCAGCTGACTGGACCATTCTGATTTGCTCTCCTCACCTCACAAGTCACTGTCTGCTGACGGAAGAAGGAGAGCAACTATGAGGTCCAGTGACGACGACTGGGCTATTACCTGTCTCATGGTGACCTACGGAAGCTGTGATGACTAGATCTGACTAGATCTGAGGTCCCTTTTGCCAAGCAGGGGTCCAGAGGAGCTTGACTGGAACAGAACGAAACCACACTGGATGGATGCATGTTCTGAGCCTTTCTAGAATTGGACCCTGACTGGCTCACAGGGGACTAAGCTGAAAGGTTTCACCTTCCTTAAGTCCTGAAAGTGATTGCAACTTCTGTCCTGTGGTGTCACACCAGTTCATCCCTCAGGGACACCAGAATTGGTGAAAGCAGCACAGACGTTGCCATCATGTAAAATCTAATCCCCACTTCAGTGAAAGTCTTCCCTTCTTAGGAAACTTTGGAACATCTCTTCCCTTCACTCTGTGCAGCCATCACACCCCTCTCGATTCCTCCCCCTCTGAAGGCCTGGCAGTATCAGGTTCCCCTTTTCTGCTTCATTCTCTGAAGCTCAGATTCACCAGGACTTCCAGATCAATCTCCCTTGATCGCTCCTCTCCCCACTCATGGGTCCTCCGTAACGGGAAACAGGCCAAGACGGGAGGAGTGGGTGAGACATGATTCTGCAGTACCCTTGGACCTTGGGAGCTGAAATGACTAGGTGTCTGGGAAGCCTGAATCCCAGAGAAACACCAAGGCTCTGGGAAGAGAGTGTCTACTCTGGATGTAAAAGTGAATAATACTCGGTGGGAGAAATCTGAGGTAAAAGAAAGAGTATTTTTTCATCTTTCTCTGTACAGAGTCCAACTAACCTCACAGCAGAGGCTCCCCAACAAGCAGCCCAGAGCATCCCAGGCATGAAGCAGGCTGCACTCTTCTGCAGTGGGTCTGTTCGAACAGATTACATTATCTGTACACACTGTGCAGACGACCACAGCTGAAGATACCCAAGGGCTGAGAATTAAAGTCACAGTCATGGCACTCTCTCAGACTTTTTGTGTATGAGCTTCACATTCTCAATCTGAAGCAGTGATTCTCCGAGAATGTACACTATGAAGATTCTAATGATTAATAATATTAATATATTATTATTATACATTGCATACATTATACATTATATAGTGTACATTATAATTATAAATTAATATATAATCATTATTCTACATTAATATATTATTATATATTAATTATTATAATATCATTATAATGATTGATAATAGTTATCATTATTGAATAATTTCTTCTAAGCAACATGACTGGAAAGCTCTGCATGTATTATCTCAGTTATAGTCGCAATTTTAGGGATTTATTCCCATTTTAACCTAAAGATGTGGAGGCTCAGAAATATTAAATAACTTGACAAAGAAGGAAAAAAATTACTACAAAGCTAAATTAAACACCTATTCAAACTTTGTGTCAAAAAAAGAAAGACTTATCTGACATACAAACAGACTACAAGTTGACCTCCCACAGGCCCGCAGTGAAAGAAGCTGTAAAGAATGTACATCAGGAAGAACAAATGTGAACCCAGGAAAACATAACAGGAGTCATGAGGAAAGGAAAAAACGTCTGTCTAATTTAGTATTAGTTTTAAAACAAGACATGAAAAACACATTTGAACCAAAATTCCAGATGATTAACACATGGAAGAATAGAGGAGAGAAGATTTAGC
This sequence comes from Diceros bicornis minor, assembly GCF_020826845.1. NCBI lineage: Eukaryota > Metazoa > Chordata > Mammalia > Perissodactyla > Rhinocerotidae > Diceros > Diceros bicornis. The sequence goes on from NW_026690866.1 coordinate 15,770,721, forward strand.
TAAAAAATAACTCATTTTTTAGGGAAGATATAAATACTAAGATACTCTATTATTGTTTAACACATTGCTCTCAGAAACTGATAAATCTGTGGGACAAAAGTAGGTAATGATAAAGAGGATTTGAAGAGTGCAACATACTCGATCAGGAAAATAGACAAATCCCAACACACTGGCTTATTGAGAGACTTGTGATGCTGAAAACAGTCGTTCTCCTGACAAGAGGATACCACAATGGCATATCAATTTTCATGAATCAAATTTCCAACACATATGAATCTAAAAAAAGGGACAATCCAGTATTTCATTATATGCAACTGTGATTCAACATGCAACAAATACCAGAAAAATAGAGACCCAGAAGTAGGTGTCTTTTTTGAGAAGACAGATATAACAGCTCTTTCGTGAAATATTATGTTGGAATCTATTGGAATATTACACAAAGAGGACAATCCATTTTGACTAGGTATGTTTTCTCTGTGACTGTGAGGGCAAAACTCTAAAGAATCCCCTGACTGTGATAACTCTTCGTCTTAAAATACAAATAGATAACGCTCAGCAGGTAAAATGAGAGAACAAAATGAGAAGGAAAGATCTCCTTTCTCTCCTCACCTGAAACCCAATCTCCCACCTCAGAAGGATCACTGTCTGTATCTTCTCTGTCATGCAAAGTTGTCAAAGAAAAGGAAATTATTGGTATATATTAAAGTTTCAAGAGCTCAAAGAAAGTAATCATCAGGACCCCTGCAGAGGCATTAATGTAGTGTGAGCCCCATGTCATCTGCGCCGTCGTCTGTTTTCTTCATCGTGTTTGTCGGGATGTCGTCCTTGGCCCCTCACTTTCCCTGCCTCGCAAGCGAGTGTGTCTGCATCAGTGCTACCGCCAGTCTGTCTCTTGCCGTCTGCACTTTCCCTTCATGTTTCCTGATATCCTCCTCAGTCACCAGAAGACGTTTGCAAAGGAGCTGTGGGATGTACAGACCAGCTCCTGGCATCATCTCTGCCGAATCTGAAGACCAGGCAGGGGTGGGCATGGGACTGGAGTTCAGACCACCTGCGAGCTCACCTGGCAGGGATACACCTGTGAAACTAGGTGCAAGATTCAGCAGGGCTTTGGCAAGTTCCAAAGCACTTAACAGTTCTCCTGCACTCTGCAGGCCTGGAGACCTTGCAGTCTCTTCTGCCAGCAGAGTTGTTGGGGCTGTTCCAAGGTTTCCTCTCTTTGCTGGCATCTGACCTCATTGGCAGGATAGGATGTGATTCTAGTAACTGTCCTCTTGAATATGTAACTGGACATCCTCAAAGGGATGGATATGCTCAAACCAGGCTTTGGTTTAGATTGATTTCCACAATCATTTCACTTCCTCTGTGATGATTTGACCATCATACTTCTTCTCCTCTTACCCTATAAAAATAAATTTTGAAAGTGCATCAGAGTTATAAATGAAGCCTACCTTCCCAGGACAATTATGTCAGATGCCTTGTACTTCTACCCTCCCTCTCTCCCTGTGAGGGTTAATCTGACCTTTGTCCTGGGACATCATCAAAGAGATTTGGGTCAAGAAAGGAAACTACGAGGTCAAAACTCAGGACTACAGCAGGTCATTTCTTCTCCCCCATGTTGTTAGATATTTATGTGTATTACTTCATTCTCTTTTTGTCCTTGTCTCTGTCAACAACAAATTCCTTGGTGCTCCCTGTCAGGACACACAGTCCCCAGTCTTTTTCTAATTCCCAAATCATACCATTCTTCTATACTATATGACTATTCATTTGATTAACCCATTGACCAGTTGGTGTTCATAGCTCCCTTAGAGCTTAAATCAGTAGTGAAATTATCATCAACCCCACTCCTAGTGACTCCTATTTGACAATTGTGAACATTAAATCTCAATGCAGAGAATGTATGTCTGAAAAAACTCGACTTACAAATGGAGATTGTACTGTAAGTGGGAAGTACACACTGGATTTATGAAACACAGAAACAAAATGTAAACTCTCTCATTATTAAGTTTTGTATAGACTGCACCCACATTGATAATATCTTGGCTATAGTGGGTTAAAATATACTATTAAAGTTAGTGTCTCCTGTTTGTTTTCATTTTTTAAAATCTGGCTACTAAAATATATTTAAATTCGATAATATAGAGTGCTTAATGTTACTATTGGACAGTGCTGGTGAAGCCATCAGTGAAAAGCAAGTCCAGAGAAAGTGATTAGGGATATTTTTTCCCTAGAAAAGGAGTCTACAGTGGCCCACACTGCCAGATGCAGCAAAAAGTCTCATACACCCCCACACACACACGTGCACACACACACACTGACAGAATGAAACAAACCTCTTCCTAGATTCCCACCACTTCTCACACAGTATGAGGTTGCACTCTTACTTAATCCTAAGTGGACTAATCTCAAGAAAGAAGGCAGAAGTGTAGGTAAATTACCAGTTAGGAAGATCTAAAACCAGAGACTAAAGCTCAAGATATGTGGTGAATTTCCTGTCCTGCCTTCTGTTATTAATTCAATATGTTAGGGAGAGTTTTCCAAGGAGGCTTGTTTTAAAACTCACTTTTTCTTTACTATGTAAAAATAGACAGGCTATGTAAAGAATAATTACTCTAGCCAATCAATGAAAAGGAGATGATAGAACACGAATACCCTTATTATAAGTCACTACTGGATTAGAGAGTCAGGGAACAGCTGACATTGGGTTAATTTGGCCTTAATTAGGCTGATTCTGATTTCATGATCGTCATATTTATTGTATTATGCTAGAACTTATGAAAATTCCCAGCCCCCCTACTATTTAACCACCAAGGCCCACCAACAAGACCAGTCCTTGCTGACACATCCCCTGCCTCCAACCCTTCTGACAACACCTGGAGGATTTTCCCCAAATCCCACACTGTCCCTGCACTCTTTTACCTGCCCCAGGGCCAGGGAATCATTTTCTCCAAGGCTCAGGCTCTGTGTGTGCCCAGCTCTGTGGCTGGCACTTCTCCCTCTAGTGAAGACAAAGATCACAGCGCAGACCCTGTGAGCTTCAGCATTTGGAAAAAGACTGGGGTTTGCTGACAGAAAAGAACCTTTAGTGGACACGGTTACCAGGGTCCAAGAAGCCCCAGTGATTCCTCCAGGGAACATGATGCAGGACAGAGCAGGAATGTCTGTGTGTGGTTCGGCTTGCTTATGCCTGTAGGGTGATATAAGTGACATTGGTAATGCTTTTGCCAATGTTGTTCACTCATTTATTCATCGTATGTCATGGAGTGCTTTCTACATACGTCCAGGCAACAGTCTCACCCTCTGGGGCTCACAGGCAGTGTCAGAAGAATTTCTAAATTATATTTCTAATATATAGGTACACCACTGGTAATACACTAGGTGTTCCAAGCATTTTTCAAATATTAACTCCTTTAATACTCTCCATAAACCTACAAAGTAGGTATGCTGATCATTATTGCCAACTGTCAGATGAAGAAACTGAGGCACCAATCAGGTAAAGAACTCAGTAAATACAAATATCTAATAAGGGATTGAGCTGCAATTTGGACATGAGGAGTTAGCTCCATAACCTGTATTCTTAACCATGACATTTACTCTCTAAAGACTTCACATCATGAAAAAATTTGATCAGTTATCCATTTTCTTGTTGCATTGAGTAGCCACACTATTCTATCTGTCTGAAAAATAGAGTACATGCGTAGAAACTACTGCACATACACGCTTAAATTACATCTACCTGTGTCTCCAGTCCCTGAAAATTAATACAGATAACATTTCAGAATGTTTCTTGCCCAGGTTGGGAGGACTCTGAGGAAATCTCAGTGTTGCTATAAGAAGCTGAGGACAGGCTGGGAGTGGATCTCAGGGGAAAGGTGTCCTCAGGAGTCACCACTGAATGACAACATTGATGGGAGGGTCTCAGCAGTGACTGAATTCAGGATCTGATGGTGTTTTAACCTGGTGCTTATCTTCTGGCTGTGGGTTTATGGTGATGCAGCACAGGGAGTGGGGATGGTTCACTGTGTTCTTGGGGAAACCAGACCCATGAAAGAGAGGGAATGACGGTTTCCTTAAACAATGGACTCGTGGTGGGAAAAATTTGGCCTGGAAGAGACAGTCGTGTCCTTGGTATAACCAGAACGAGTCGCCTCTGCTTCAGCCAAAGCAGACAGCCCTTCCTCATGCACTCATTTTATCTCAATGGGAGGAAGGAGGAGGAAATCATATAATGCTCTTCTGGATGTGAGATCTGTGATGGTAGAGACTGTGCTAGGAGGTTCTGAAAGGCTGCCCTGAGGCATTTCAGACCTTTGCTGTGACCAGAATGACAAGTGTAAGCACCCCTGCCTATGTCTGGGAAGAGTTAGTGTGTCAAGGAGAAGGCTCCCTGGTGCAGTGACTCACAGGAAAAAGCGAGTTTGACCAGAGAAGGTCAGAAATGTGGCCTGTGTGACTGGAGCGAGCCTCAGAAGAGAGAGGAGTGGAGAGAGGAAGATGATCAGGCTGGATCCTGGGACATGGTAGACTGTTACTTTCTATTCCTCTGTGACAACTTTACTCCAAAACCTGCCACCTATAAAGTACAAATATTTAACATCTCACAATTTCTTTTAGCCAAGCATCAGACATGGCTTAGCTGGGTGCCTCTGCCTCAAAGTCTCTGTGAAGAAGGGGCTGTGGTCTCAACAGGGTTCCAATGGGGGAGGATTCCCACCCAAGATCACTCACATGGGTTTTGTCAGGATCCATTTGGACTGAGAGTCTGAACTCCTGTCTGTCTGTTGGCTGGACACTCCCTCAGTTCTCTCCCATGGAGCCTCTACATAGTGCAACTGAAAACATCAGCACTTGCTCTTGCAGTTCTGGTAATTTGATAGAGAGCAAGAGCGAGAGTGAGAGCAAGAGCGAGAGTAAGAGCAAGTGAGAGAGAGAGAGAGAGAGATGGAAACAGTAGGAGGGAGGTAAGAATTGAACATAAGTAAACCAGTAATTGGGAAGTGACAGACGTTTTGTAATTAAAACTTGGAAATGGTATCCCGTAACCTTGGCTGTGTTCTGTTGTTCAGAAGCCAGATACTGACCACTTAGTGGTGACATAAGTATGTGTACTAAGGAGGCAGGGAGCAATGGGACCATTGTGGAGGATCCCACCACATAGGCCAACATGAGGCTCTTGGGACTCATTCTGAGTAAAACACGGGATCGTGGAAGGCTTAATGCCAGTGGATCACAATGTCTGAATTTCCTCTAATTTCAACCCCTTCAGGATGCATACCTGAAAATGAGGCTCAGAGCAGCAGTCACTTACCAAAGTTCACAAATCTGGGACCTAGAGAAGTTCTGACTGGTGTTCTATGTGATGTCCTACTCTTTGTACTTCCTCCATCTCTAAGTGTGTTCATTAGACACATGTGACACCAGCTCACAGGCGTTGTATGTATTATTACATATACACCTGAAGAGGTCTCTAGGGAGCTGCTTTTAGCCCAACCCTCATTGTGCAGCTTGGGAGACTGGGGAGATCTTGAGAGGCACAACAGCTTTCCCAGGACACAGAACTGGTAGGAAAAAAGAGGTCTGACCTCAGCTGTGTCTCCTCAATGCTGGGGCCTGGATCCACTCCCAAGGATCTGTGGGGAGGGTGGTGATGGGTATGTGTCTACAGTGATAGAGGTGACACGGGCAAGGAGGGAGAGCAGCCAACAGCCTAGTGGGGGGGGTTGGGTGGCTCTCATTGAAGGAAAGGGCTAAGTAATAGAAGCTTGAAGAAGTGACCTCACTTTCTTGGTGACAGCCCCCAACAGAACTTAGAACTCTGGTTACCAAGCACCCACATTGTAATCACAGCCTCTTGTCCAGTTCATTTGAGTGGAGACACTAGACATAGCAGGATGTTCTCGTGTTGTCCCGTGACTTTCCAAGGCTCTGGCCCCCAGAAAGCCCATAATGAGAGCATGTTAAGTCGCTTTACACATTGTCTCAGCCCTCACCTCGAATGTGTGTGGCCTTTTGGCAGGAGGAACCATCAGGTAACAGTGTAGGCCAGGGCAGGACACTCTAGGTCAGGCCAGAACTGTGATCCCAAAAGGACAGCCTCACACCCCTTGACCCTCATTGTGTGTGGGGGGGGTAAGGTGGAGTGAGGGAAGCTGGGGATGAGGAGGGTCCAGCCTGAGCAGGAGCAGGAAGCCTGATGGTGGGACTCAGCAGTGTGTCATGTTCATGCTCAAGATCTTGGCTGCAGGAGAGGAAGGTGAGTGCTCGGGACCAAGCTCCTCTATCCGCATGTGAATGCTGGGTCCTAAAGGTGTCCTCACATTCCTTCCCTGGTGGAGTGTATGCAGATGGCCCTCTGTGCCTGATCTGTGGTGGGTTTTCCCACTGTGGCAAAGTCCAGGCAGGCACCTGATCCCTCCTGGCCTGACTGCTGCGCACTGTCACTGCAGAGCTGCACCCAGGAGATGGTCAAGGAGCTGGTGGATGCTTTCCAGTTTTCCATCTCCCTGGAGTGGACACAGGTGCACCAGTCCATCAATGACCAGGGCTGGTCTGAGGTGAGTGTGGGTGCAGAGGGGTCATCACACCCAGGAACCTGAGATGATCAAGGCAGTACTAGAACCCAGACTCAAATATGAGATTCCCCTGGGACCCGCTGCCCCAGAATTTTCTCACTACAGTGCCCCGAAGTCCCACTCCCAAAGGAATCTGGGCCTCCACTCCTCCCCACAAGCTACACAGGAGTGTAGAAAGTCACCTCAGTCCTCCTGGTGGTTCACCATGATGTCACTGACTATATGTTCCTCCTCCTCTCCCTCCGTGTCAGGATGAGTCCACTGTGAATTTAAATGAAGACTGCAGGATGCGTGGCGTCCAGGCAGGCATGATGGAGAGGCTGACCTAGTCCATTGCACCAGCTTTCGTGAGTAGGGACATCTAGAGTTTCACCACCTTCATGATCAACTACTCAGCCTCAGACACATCCCACCGGGTCCTGGACCAGCTGTTTACTAGGTGAGTAGCCACTCCCTCCTCAGTACAGTGGTGACTCTGTACTCTGCCAGCTGTGTACCTTGGGCAAATCCCCGCATCTCTCTGAGCCTCAGTTTGCTCTTCTGAAAAGTGGGGGGGGGATAAATTTCATGGTGATCTTGTAGGGAATCATGGGATCAGCCATGGCAGGTGCTCACCTGGTGCCTGGATCTGCAGAGAGTGCTGTGGACATGCTGTGGTTGGTCCCCACCAGCCCCGAGCTTGGTTGGTCCCTCAGACCTGGCCAGGGGCAGCTCATACCCTGGCGCCCTCTGCTGGAGCCTCCAAAGGCAGACTCTGCGCCAGCCCCACCCCACTATCCACTGCCACCACCATTGTCCTCTCTTGGGAGGCCTGGGAAGGACAAGGACCTGGGTGTGGGAGGCCGCCAGATCTCAGGTCTGACACACCGCTTGCCAGGCTGCTTCCTCCTTTGACGGGGGCCCAACACACACCCCAGGAGACTTGGCAGCCATACCCAGGGCTATGTCCTCCAGAGTTCGTCCCCTTGGAAGGGGCCTGGTCCAGGTGCCAGGTTCGGCTGTTTGGCCAGCCTCCTTTGGAGAAAGCAGGCAAGCCGAGCCACACTTTCAATGGCCATGGACGTGACACCTGCGACCTCAGGCTGAGGGCCTCACCCGTGCCCTCCATGGTGGATTTCTCCCCGGAGCCGTGGTCTAGGCACCAGGAAGGCCAGGCCTTCCCAACTCCAGGGAGGGTGCTGGGACCTGTCGCCAGAAGGGTTTGCCCAGTTTGGCCCTGGCTACATAGCCCTGTGCTGCCATCTGCCTGTCTTGGCCCTTCTGAATCCACAGAGCCTTTCATACACCTGGTCTGGCTTCAGTCGCAAAGTGCAGGCATGGGGTGAGGTCATGGCTTTGTCTTTCCAGGAAGAAATGAGCCCCTGGACAAAGCAGCTGGTCCAAGCAGATCCTTGAGGTTGAAGCCCAGTACACCTGTGGCCATCAGGGCCAGAGCAATGCTTCCAAGGAAGGGAAGCGGCCTTCAAGCTGAGTGGGAGTGGGGGAGGGGAGGGAGCCAATCAGAACTTGGCGGGAGGGCGGGGTCTTCATTGAGGACCCCCGAGGCCAGCCCTAGGCCCAGGAGTCGCGCATGTACACTTGGCCTGTGTGGGGGTTTGGGGGGTTGAACCCAAGCCCACAGGGCTACCGAAGCGTCCAGAGAAAGAAGGCTCTATGGGGGAGGTAGGGCGAGGTGGTCATGGCACGCCACCTTCCTCCTCTCAGGTCCCAGAGGGAGAGAGAGAGCGAGAGAGAGAGAGAGAGAGAGGAAGAGACAGAGAGAAAGAGAGAGAGAGGGAGAGAGGGAGAGAGAGAGAGATCCATGACGTCTGAGTCGCTGCCTCCACCGCTAGCTGATGCCAACTCACATGCCATCCCACTTGCACCCACCACACCCACGCCCACCCCAGGTCCAGCCCCACCACAGAGAGGCCGGTTCCTGGTCACCTCCATGCCTTTTCTTCTGGACCTGACCCCAGTACATGGGCAATGGGCCGGACAAGCCTTTACATGTCTCTCTGCATGACAATCATCTTGATCTCCTCTCCCATCCCACAGGCCCACCCACGACATCCACCTTTGTCATTAGCTCAGGAGAGGATGCAAGATGAGAATCTCTGCCATTGTGGCAAGAGACTCAGTTTCCCAGTTTTCTCCCATGGACACATGTTCTTCACCTGGGTCTGATTTTCTCCAGCCAACCTGTCTTGTTAAGGATTTGACCAGCCCTAAGAACCTGCAGGGAAAGGACGGAGGGGAATTCTTGCTCTGCCCCTGGCAGCCCCGAGCTGGGTCGGTCCCTCAGACTGGGCCAGCAGCAACCCATCCCCCGGCGCCCTCTCCTGGAGCATCCAAGGGCAGGCTCGGCACCAGCCCCACCCCTGTCGCCACTGCCATGACTATCGTCCTCCCTTGGGAGGCCTGGACAGGAGAGGGTCTCAGGTGTGGGAGGCCGCCAGATCTCAGGTCAGGCACACCGTTTGCCAGGCTGCTTCTTCCTCTGTCTGGGGCCCAGCACAGGCCCCCGGAGACTTGGCAGCCGTCCCCAGGGCTATGTCCTCCAGAACTCGTCACCTTGGAAGGGGCCTGGCCCAGGTTCCAGGTTCGGCTGGTTGGCCAGCCTCCTTGGGAGAAAGCAGGCAAGCCGAGCCAGGCTTGGAGTGGCCTTGGACGTGACACCTGCGACCTCAGGCAGAGGACCTCACATGTGCCCTCCATTGTGGATTTCTCCCCGGAGCTGTGGCCTGGACACCAGGAAGGCCAGGGCTTCCCAACTCCAGGGAGGAAGCTGGGACTTGTCGCCGGAAAGGCTCACCCAGTTTGCCCCTGGCTCCCTAGAGCTGCGGTGCCATCTGCCTGTCTCAGCCCTTCTGACTCCACAGAACCTTTCCTACACATGGCCTGGCTGCAGTCGCAAAGTGCAGGCGTGGGATGAGGCCATGGCTTTGTCTTGCCAGGAAGAAATGAGCCCCTGGACGAAGCAGCTGGCCCAGGCAGAGCCTTGAGCTTGAAGCACAGTATGCCTGTGGCCATCAGGCACAGAGCAATGCTTCCAAGGAAGGGAAGCGGTCTTCCAGGTGAGTAGGAGTCGGGGAGGGGAGGGAGACAACAGCTGAAGCCAAGTACAGAAGAGCAGCGATGGAACAGCTGCAGCGGGGTGGCACCAGGGGTCCGCCCCCACCAGTCAGAGCATGGCGACTGGGTGGTGTCTTCACTGAGGACCCACGCGGCAAGCCCTAGGCCCCAGCAGTCGCGCATGCCCCCTTGGCCTGTGCGGGGGTGTGGCGGCCTGAACCCAAGCTCTCAGGGGTCCCGGAGCTGCCAGAGAAAGAAGGGCCCATGGGGGAGGTAGATGAGGAGGGCAGGGCGCACGACCTTCCTTTCCTCAGGTCCCCAAGGGGGAGAGAGAGAGGGAGAGAGTGAGAGATCCATGACCTCTGAGTCGCTGCCTCCACCACTGGCTGGTGCCTACTCACAAGCCATCCCATTGCACCCACCACCCCCACGCCTGCCCAGGCGTCATCCCCACCACAGAGAGGCCAGTTGCTGGACACCTCCATGCCTTCCCTTCCGTTCCTGACCCCAGTGCAGGGGAAACTGTTGAGACAAGCCTTTACATGTCCCTCTCCATGACAATCGTCTCCCTCCCCTCTCCCATCCCACTGGCCCACCCACGACATCCACTTTTGTCATTAGCTCAGGAGAGGATGCAAGATGAGAATCTCTGCCATTGTGTGGAGAAACTCAGTTTCCTGCGTTTCTCCCATGGACACATGTTCTTCAGCTAGGTCTGATTTTCGCCAGCTAACCTGTCTTGTTAATGATTTGGCCAGCCATGAGAACCTGAAGGGAAATGGCGGAGGGGGATTCTCTCTCTGCCCCCAACAGCCCCTATCTGGGTCGGTCCCTCAGACCTGGCCTGGGACAGCCCATCCCCCGGTGCCCTCTCCCAGGGCATCCAAGTGCAGGCTCAGCACACGCCCCACCCCTCTCGCCACTGCCAAGACCATCGTCCTCCCTTTGGATTCCTGGGCAGGACAGGGACCTGGGTGTGGGAGGCCACCGGATTGCTGGTCTGGCACACCACTTCCCGGGCTGCTTCCTCCTCTGACGGGGCCCAGCACACGCCCCAGGAAACTTGGCAGACGTCCCCAGGGCTATAACCTCCAGAACTTGTCCCCTCAGAAGGGGCCTGGCCCAGGTGCCAGGTTCAGCTGTTTGGCCAGACTGCTTTGGAGAAAGCAGGCAAGCCGAGCCAGGCATGCAGTGGCCCTGGGCATGACACCGGAGACGTCAAGCAGAGGACCTCATGGGTGTCCTCCATCTCGGATTTCTCCCCAGAACCATGGCCTGGGCACTAGGAAGGCCAGGCCTTCCCGACGCCAGAGATGAGGCTGGGAACTGTCCCCGGAAGGGCTTGCCCAGTGTGGCAAATGCTCCCAAACGCCTATGGGCTGCTGGTGCCGCACTTCCTGCTTTGCCATATGCCTGTCTCGGCCCTTTTGTCTCCACAGAGCCTTTCCTCCACCGGGCTGCAGTCGCCAAGTCTAGGCGTGGGGTGAGGCCACGGCTTTGTCTTTCCAGAATGAAATGAGCCCCGGGACAAAGCAACTGGCCTAGGAAGAACCTTGAGCTCGTACCCCAGTCTGACTGTGGCCACCCTGGGCAGATCCACCCTTCCAAGGAAGACATGTGGCCTGCGATCTCTGAGGAATTGGGAGAGGTGAGGGAGACATTAACTGCAGCCAAGTCAAGAAGGGCAGGGTTCCTTCAGCTGCAGCTGGTAGTCACCGAGGGATGCCCCAGCCAGTCAGATCCTGGCGGTAGGATGGGGCCTTCACTGAGGACCCCCGAGGCCAGCCCTAGTCCCGGGTGGCCAAGCATGCACCCTTGGCCTGAGGGTCTTGAATCCAAGCCTGCATGGTTCCGAGAGCTGCCAGAGAAAGAAGGGACCATGGGATATGTAGGCGAGGTGGGTAAGGCGCCCCACCTTTCTCTCCTCAGGTCTCTGAGGGAGAGAAGAGAGAGAGAGACACAGAAATATTGAGAGAGAGAGAAAGAGAGATCCCTGACCTCTGAATCGCTGCCTGCACCACTGGTACCAACTCTCACGCCATCTCACCTTCACCTACCACCCCCACGCCCGCCCCAGGGCCAGCGCCACCACAGAGAGGCGGGTTGCTGGTCACCTCCGTGCTGTCACTTCTGGACCTGACGCCGGTGCAGGGGAAACGGTTCCGACAAGACATTACATGTCCCTCTGCATGACAATTGTCTCCTTCCAGTCTTGACTTCCACATGCCCACCCCCAACATCCTCCTTTCTCATAAGTTCAGGAGAGGATGCAAGATGAGAATCTCTGCCTTTGTGTGGAGAGACTCATTTATGCCATGCACTCATATTCTTCAGTTTGGTATGATTTTCTCTTGTGAACCTCTCTTGTTAACGGTTTGGCAAGCCATAAGAAACTTAAGGGAAAGGGCGGAGTGGGATTCTCTCTCTGCCCCCGACTGCCTCGAGCTGGATCGGTCCCTCAGACCTCTCCAGGGGCAGCCCATCCCCAGGCACCCTCTCCCGGGACATCCTGGGGCAGGCTAGCCGGCAACCCCACCCCACTCGCCCCTGCCACGACCCTCGTCCTCCCTCATGAGGCCTGGGCAGGACAGGGACCCGGGTGTGAGGGGTCTCCTGATCTCACCTCTGACACACCCATTGCCAGGCTGATTTCTCCTCTGACGGGGCCCAGCACATGCCCCAGGAGACTTGGCGGCCATCCCCAGGGCTATGTCCTCTTGACCTTGTCCCCTCTGGAAGTGGCCTGGCCCAGGTAGGATGTTTGGCTGGTTGTCCCGCCTCCTTTGGAGAAAGCAGGTGAGCCGATCCAGCCATCCTGTCGCCCTCTGCCTGGCACATCTGCACTCAAACAGAAGGCGTCACACATGTCCTTCATCATGCTTTTCTCCCCAAAGCCATTTCCTAGGGTACTCTTAGTGTTACGCTAGTGTTATGTTTGGTTTCCGGTTACTGTCAGTTTTAGGGTTTGGTTTAGTTTTCGGGTTAGTGTTAGGTTTATATTTAGGTATATGTTTCTGGTTAGGGTTAGGTTTATGGTTCTGATTAGGGATAGGTTCATGATTTGCGTTAATGGTATGTTTGAGTTTAGGTTAGTGTTAAGGTTAGGGTTGAGGTTAGTGTTATGGTTGATTGCCAGGTTTGGGTTAGATTTCAGGTTATGTTTAGGGTTCAGTTAGCATAGGGTTATCATCTGGTTAGTGTAAGTGTTAGGGTTTCTGTTACTATTGGGGTTAGGGTTACGGTTAGCATTAGGGTTGTGGTTCTGTTTAGTGTTAGGGTTTGGGTTTGGTACAGATTTGTTTTACGTGTAGGATTAGTTTTAGAGTTTAGGATTAAGCTTAGGGTTAGGGTCAGTGGTCAGGTTCAGTTTAGCGTTGGGGTTAGTGTTAGGGTTCAAGTTAGATTTAGGGTTAGGGTTAGGTGTAGTGTTAGTGTTAGTTTTCGGGTTAATGTCAGGGTCATGGCTTGGTTTTGATATCAGTTTAGGCTTAAGGTTGTGGTAAGGTTAGGGTGCGGGTTCGGGTTCGGGTTCTTGTTAGGGTTAGGATTCAGGTTAGCGTTCAGGTTATTGTTAGGATTTTGGTTAGGCTGAGGTTAGGGTTAATATTCGGATTAGGGTTATTATTAGGTTTCAGGTTCTAAAAATGCTGAGCTTTAGCTTTACGTTTCTTGTTAGGGTTAGAGTTAGGGTTAGGGCTAGGGTTAGGGTTGGGTTTGGGTTATGGTTAGCGTTAGGTTTACGTTTTGATTTCCGATTAGGGTTATGGTTAGCATTAGGGTTCGATATAGGTCTAGGGTTAGAGTTAGATTTAGGGTTAGCGTTGGGTTTGGATTAGGGTTAAGGTTAGCATTAGGGTTAGAAATATGTTTAGAGTTCAGGTTATGGTTAGGCTTAGCAATAGGGTTCGGGTTAGGGTAATGTTTAGTTTTAGTGTTAGGGCTAGTGTTTGAGTCAGTGTTAGGCTTATGGTTCAGGTTCGTGTTCTGGTTAGGGTTAGGGTTAGAGTCGGGCTAAGATTAGGTTTAGTGTTAGGGTTACAGTTCAGGCTAGGATTTCTGATATGGTCACGGTTAATTTTCATGCTAAGTTTAGGGTTAGGTTTAAGGTCAGGGTTGTTTTTGGGTTAAGGTTATGGCTAGGGTTCGAGTTCATTTTCTGGTTAGGGTTAGGGTTATGTTCTGCTTTGTTGGGACGGTTAGGATTAGGGTTACTGTTAAGGTTATGTTAAGGTTTAGGGTGATGTTAGTGTTTGGATTAGGATTAGAGTTAATGTTTTGGTTCTTGATGGTGTTAGTGTCAGGGTCGGCTTCAGCTTTGTGTTTGTGTTAGTTTTATGGTTTGGGTTAGAGTCTGGGCTAAGTTTGGGGTTCAGGTTATTGTTAGAGTTCGGGTTAGCTTTAGGCTTAGGGTTAGGGCTGGGGTTTGGGTTAGTTTTGGATAAGGGATAGGGTTGGGTTCAGGTTGGGTTTGGGTTCGAGTTAGGGTTAGGTTTAGGATTCAGATTCGGGATATGGTTAGGGTTATTTTTTGTGTTAGACTTAGCGTTATGGTTACGGTTAGTGTTTGGGTTAGGGTTATTGTTAGGGTTAGGGTTAGGTTTTGGCTTAGAGTTCAAGTTAGGGTTATGTTTTGGTTCGGGTTAGGGTTAGGGTTAGCGTTAGTTTTAGTGTTAGGGTTAGTGTTTGGTTTAGGGTTATAGTTAGTGTTTGGTGTCAGTATCACGTTAGGTTTATTGTTAGGGTTCGTGTTAGCGTTTGCATTAGTGTTAGGGTTTGGATTCGGGTTCAGGTTAGGGTTAGTGTTCACCTTAGGTTTAGGGTTACTTTTATGGATAGGGTTGCGTTCTGGTCCGGTTTAGGTCTAGGGTTCTATTTATGGTTAGGGTCCGATTCGTGTTCATGTTAGGATTAAGATTAGGGTTATTTTGAAGTTTAGGCTTAGCTTTATTTTGAGGTTTGTTTTCTGATTAGGGTAAGGTTTAGGTTTCGGGTCAGGATAAGATTAGGTTTATGTTTAGCGTCGGATTAGGCTTCCGGTTAGGGTTAAATTTGGGGCCCGATTTAGGGTTTTGGTTAGGGTTCGGCTTATTCTTAGGGTAGCTTTAAGGTTAGGGTTGGGTTGGGTTATGTTTACTGTTAGTGTTCATCTTAGGGTTAGGGTTATGTTTAGTCTTAGAGTTAGTGTTCAGATTAGGGTTAGGGGTAGGGGTAGGGGTAGGGTTAGTGTTAGGGTTAAGGCTAGGGCTGGGTTATGTTTAGGGCTAGGGCTGGGATTAATGTTATGGTTATTCTTAGAGTTAGATGGAGTGGTTTGTGTTTCAGTTAAGGTTAGGTTTATCAGTAGGGATATGATTAGGAATAGGGCTAGTCTTTGTGTTAGGACTGGTTTAGGGCTACAGGAAGGGCTACGGATAGGGTTAGTGTTGGATTACATGTAGGGTTATGGTGAGAGTTAGGAGTAGGTGTAGTGATAGTGTTAGTGTTATGGCAATAGTTATCGTTAGGGCTGGGCTTAGGGCTAAGTTTAGTTATTACATGTAGAGTTAGGATTCTCTTTAGGTTTATAACTAGGTTCATTTTTATGGTTTGGGACGGGGCAGGTTTTGATGTTAGGGCTATGGGTATGATCAGGGTTAGGTTTGACGTTAGTGTCTTGTGTGCCTTAAGGTGTGGACAACGGAAAGTGTAGGAATAGGCATAGGGTTTTTGTTTGGGTTAACACTAGGGTAAGAGTTAGGGTTATGCTAGTGTTAGGGTTACTGTTAGGGCTAAGGCTAGGACTAGGTTTTAAGTTAGGGTTAGAGTTGGCTTAGGGTTACAGTTACAGTGGGTTTGCATATGAATAAGGTTAGGGCTAGGGGGAGTTTTAGGGCTTGGACTAGGTTTAGGGTTAGAGTTAAAGTTTAGTTAGTGTTCATGATACAAACCCCAACCTTAGCCCTAAAACTAATGTTAACATTAATCCGAACGTGAAGCCTAATTCTCATCATAGCCCAAACCTAACCCTAACCATAGCCTTAGACATAACCTTATCCCTAACCCTAACCCTAAATCTAAACCTACAATTACGCCTACACTAAACCTACGGTTACCACTCACCCTATACCTGACCCTTACCGCAACACAACTCCAACCCAAACACTAACATTAACAATAACAATAATTGAAGAATTAGCACTAAGCCTAATCCTAGCCCTATCTCTAACACTAACCATAGTCCTAAACTTAACCTTAGCCCTGGCACTAGCCCTAGCCCTAAAACTAACCCTAACTGTAATCCTAACCCTAACACTTGCCCTAGATCTAGACCTAACCCAACTTACAGCTGAAACTAATCTTAGCCCTAGACCTAAAACCAGACCTTACACTAGCCATAACCCTAACTCTATGTCTAAACCTAGCCCTTGCCCAAATCTTAACCCTAACCCTAAAACTATGCTAACTCTAGTGCACTAACTCTAAACATTAAGGTTAATACTAAACTTAAATTTAATCCTAACAATAACCCAAACACTAATACCACCCTAACCCTAACCCTAACCCTAACCTTCACCGTAACTCTAACCGAAACCTTATCCTTATCCCTAATCTTAAATACAAGCCTAACGCAACCCTAACTCCAACCCTACCCCTCCTTCTCTCTATAAAACTAACTCTAACCGTAACCAAAACCTAACCCTAACCCTATCATTAAACCTGGGAAGAGGTTTGTATAGGACAGGGAATCCAGAGGAGAGCTGAGCGAAATCATGTCTAGCACCCATTCCTGGAAATAAATTCATACCCCATCTCCCTTCCTTCCAGCTAGGAAGGATCACATAATACCTAAAAAACCTTTGGCATAGATTGCTGTTTGGAATCTTAAACCAAAACAGTACACAAACCCTAATCTGAACCCTAAGCCTAACCTTAACCCTAACCCTAACCAGAACCTGAACCCTAATCCTAACCCTAAACTGAACGCAGCCTTAACCCCAACCCTACCCCTCCTTCTCTCCATAAACTAACTCTAACCCTACCCAAACCCTAACCCTAACCCTAATCCAATCCGAAGCCTAAGCCTACCCCTACCCCTAACACTAATCATATGCAGAACCCTAACGCTAACACAAACACTAATATTAACCATAACACTAAGACTAAGACACCACCCACCCCTAAAATTACCCCTAACTTTAACCCTAAACCTAACCCTAACTGTCACCTTATCCTTACCCCTACTCTTAACTCAAACACTTAGCCTACTCTTACCCATAGCCCTACCCCTAATCTTACTCTAATGTTACCCATAGCCTTAAAATAATGCTTAACCTAGACCTAATGCTAGCCCTAACCCTAAACCTGGCTCTAGCCCAAGCCCTATCCCTAAACTTAACCCTAAACCTAACACAAACCCTAGCCCTACCCTAACCCAAACCCTAACCCTATCCCTAAGCCAACACTTACCACTACCCCAGACCCTAGTCATAGCCCTAAACCTAACCCTAACACTAACACTTAGTCTAACCCAACAGTAACTCTAACCGTAATCCTGGACAGACTCCTAACACAAACTCTTTTTCTAACCCTAAGCCTATTCCTAACCCTAAGCCAAACCTAAACACTAAACATAATGGTAACCTGAACACTAAACCTACTCTTAAACCTAACCCTAATATCAGCCCTAAGCCTAACCCAATTGCTAAGTCTAACACTAGGCTTAACCAAAATGCTAGCACTACACATACACTAACCCTAAAGCTAGCACTAACCATAAACCTAACCCTAGCACTAGACTTAACCCTACACCTAACCGTAGCACTCCACACAATCCCTAACCCTAACACAAAGCCAAGCCCCAGACCTGACCCTAAACTTAGCCCCAGACATGACCATATCCCTAACCCTAACCCTAGCCCTAGGCCAAATTCTAAATCTAACCAAAACTATAGACCTAGGCTTAGCCCTAATGATAACCCTAGCCCTTTCCGTAGCCCTGGCCCTAATGCTAACTCTAACACTAGCACTCTCCCTAAACTTAGTACTAACACTAAGGCTAACCTTAACTATAGCCCTAAACCCAACACTAGCCCTACTCCTAAACCTAACACTAAGCCTCGACATAAGACTAGCCTTAACACAAACCCTAGCCCTAAATCAAACAATAAGCTTAACTATAACTCTAACGCAGCACTAACCTTAACCATAGATCTAAAAGTACCCTAACCCAAACCCTTCTACTAACCCACCCTAACCCTAGTCCTAGACCTATCCATAAATCTAGGCCTGTTATCAACCCTAACCCTAACCCTTGCCCTAACCTGAACTCTAGCCCTAATGCTAACTCTAACACTAAACCTAGTCCTAACTCTGACCATAACCCTAACCCTAACCCTGACCCTAACCCTAAGCAAAACACTAATCCAACACCTACACCTACTACTACCACACCCCTAAACCTAACCCAACACTACCCCTAACCCTACCCCTAACCCTAACCAAACCTAACTGTAGCTTGAACCCTAACCCTAATCTGAACCTTAATTCTCACCCTAGCTCTAGGCTTAACCTTATCTTTAACGCTACCCCTAATGCAACCCTAACCCTAACCCTACCCCTACCCCCAACCCTCCCCTAAACCTAAACCTAACCAAACACCTACCCCTACGCCAACAATATCCGTAACACCAAGCATAACCCAACCCTAGTGCTAACTCTAACACTAATCTTAGCCTAAGTTCTAATCCTAACCAGGGCCCTAGTTCTAGCACTAAACATAACACTAGTCATAACTTTAAACCTAAACCTGTCCCTAGCCCTAACCTTCACCACTACATGAACCCTAACCCTAACCCCAAACCTAACCATAACCATAACCCTAATCCAACCCCACCCCTATCCTTATGCCTGCCTCTAATGTTAAAACTTATGCTAACTGTAACTGTACCCATTTATGTAACCCTAAACTTAACCCTAACCCTACCACTGTGACGAACCCTAAACAAATGCGTAGCTCTAAAGCTAACCATAGCCATAAACCTAAAACTAACACTAAACCTAGTCCTAACCCTCGCCATAGCCATAAACCTAACCCTAGCACTAACCCTAACCCTAACCATAACACTTACCCTAAACCTAAATCTACTTCTAACCATTAAGCTAACTCTAACCTTGACCCAAGTCTTGAACTAACCCTAGTCTTAAATCCAGCACCAACCCTAACCCTAATCCTTGTCCTCACCTGACCCCTAACACTGTCCCTAGCCTTAACACTAACCCTAATGTTATCCATAATCCTAAAACGAGCCCCAGCCCTAGACCTAACTTTAACTGTAACCCTAACCCTAAAACTGGGCCTAAAACTTAACTCAACCCCGAACACTAACACTAGTGCAGCCCTATGCCTAGTCCTAAATCTGACACTAAACTTAACAGTAACACTAAACCTAACGCTAGTCTAAGCCCTAGACCAAGTCTTAGCCATAAACTTAACCTCAGCCCTAACTCTAGCCCTAGCCCTAATGTTAATCTTAATGCAATTCCCACAGCTAACCGTATCACTACCCCTAACCTTAACTGTAACCCTAACCTTATCCCTAAAACACTCTTTACTCAGACCCTAAGACTTAAGGTAACATGAACCCTAACACTAACCCAACCCTAAACTCCAACCTAACTGTAACCCTAACCCTACCTTAAGCCTAACAATAACCCAATCCCTAGTGATAACACTAACACTAATCTTAAGCATAATCATAATCTTAAACCTACCCCTACATCTAACTCTAAACCTATGCCTAACTGTAACCATAACGCCAAATCTTAGCTAACTCCTACTCCTAAGTCTAACTCTCTGCCTAACTCTAACGCTAACCCTAACACTATCCCTATGCCTACACCTGATACTACCCTGAACCTTAACATTAACTATTTAATCCAACCACAAACCTAACCCCAACACTAATCCTAGCATTAACCCTAACCCAAACCCTTGCTCTAAACCTAGCACTAACCCTAAACCTAACCCTAGCCCTAACCCTAAAGCCAGCTATTGACCCAGCCTTAACCCTAACCCTAAACCTAAGGCAAACCCAAACCCTAACCTTAATTGTACCCCAGACCTACCCCTAACCATAAACCTACACTTAACCCTAACAGTGGCTCTAGACCCTAATGCCAACTCTAACACTAGCCGTAAAACTAAATCTAACCCTAACCCTAAAACTAACCATAACCCAATCCCTAAAACTACCACTGACCTTAACCCGAACACTAACCCTAAACCTATCTCTACACCTACTCCTCCCCTAACCATAACCCTAATCGAAACCCTAACCCCTCCATAACCATAGGCCAAACTCGAATGCAACCCTAACCCCAACCCTACCACTAACTCTAAAACTAACCCTAACACTATACCAAACTTAACCCCTAATCCATCCCTAATAATAACACTATTCCTAACACTAGTCATAATCCTATCCTTGGCCCAGCCCTAACCCTAAACCTAGCCCTAGCCCTAAACTTACCCCTAACCCTAACACTAACATTAACCCTACCACTATCCCTACACATAATGCTCTGCTAAACCTAACCTTAAGTCAAGACTAACACTAACCTTAACCCCAGTCCTAGCACTAACACAAACCCTAACCCTAAGCCTAACTCTACCCATACACCTACACCTACCCTAATCCTAATCCAAACCCTACCCCAACCCTAAGCTTAAACCTAACCCTAACGCAAGCTTAACCCCAAACATGACCCTAACGTTAACCATAAAACTAACATTAACTCTGTACCAAACCTAACCTTAACCCTAAACCTTACCCTAACCCTAATCCAAGTCCTTCACCTACACCTAATATTAACTCTAAACCTAACCCTAATCCAAACCGACCCCTAACCCCCCCACCCCTACCCTTACCCCTAAAGCTAACGCGAACTCTAACCCAGCTCTACCCCTAATGCTACCCCTAACGTTAACCCTCACCCATTCGTACCCCTACCTTAATCCTAGCCATAGCCCTAAACATAAAACCAACAACAGCCCTAGCCCTAAACCTGACCTAGCACTAACCCTAGCCTTAAACCTAACACTAAACCTAGCACTAACCATAGTCCTACCCTAACCATTGCACTAACACTCCATCGCCACCCTGAGCCCTAACTCTCACCCTAACCCAACCGCAACCCAACCTCAACCCTAAACCTAACCCTAACCCTAGCACTATCGCTCACAGTAGCCATAACCCTAGCCGTAACCCTAACCCAAACACTAAGCCCATCTGTAACGTTAACGTTAACCATTGTCCTAGACCTAACACTAAACCAGCCCTACACATGAAATTAACCATAGTCCTAGTCCTAACCCTAAACCAAGGCCTAGCCCTAGCCGTAAATCTAGACCTATCCTTAACCCTAGCCATGGCCCTGACCTTAACCCTAATATTAACACTATCCATAACCCTAGCACAAACACTAATGCTAACCCTGAACCTAACCAAACAGTAAAAAGCCATCTCTATTCCCCACTATAAACCCATCACTATACTCCTAACACTAACCCTACCCTTAACCCTAAAACTAGCCCTAATCGTGACCCTGCACTACACCCAACCATAAACCAAATCCTTACCTTACCATAACTCCTAATCTTACCTTAATTCTAGCCCTAGCCCTACCCACACGCTAGTGCTAGTCCTAACACTAACCTTAACACTAACCTTAACTCTATCCTTAGCCCTAGACCTACCTTTAAGACTAACACTAGTCCTAACCCTAACACAAACCCTAACACTACCCTATGCCAAACTCTACGCTTACACCTGACTCTAACCCTAACCATATCTCTAACACTAACCCTCAACGCTAGCCCTAACCCAACACAAATCCTAGCCCTAGATGTGACCTTAAACTTAGCCCTAACCCTAGCCATAACTCGAAACCTAACACTAACCCTGGGTCTAACCCTAACACTAACCCTAATCATATATCTAGGCCTAGTCTTAGCACTAACACTAACCCTAACCGTGTCCATAGCCCTGGCTCTAACCGTAACCCTAACACTAGCCCTATCACTAACCCTAACCCTAAAACTACCACTAAGCCTAACATTAACCCTAACTCTAACTCAGCCCTAGGCTAACCTTGACCCTAACACTTACCCTAGTCTAAGCCATAGGCCTAACCTTTGTTTGATCACTAACACTAACCGTAACTCTGTCCCTAACAAAAACCGAGCCCCAGCAATTGCCCTAGCCCTGCCCCTAAACTAAACTTACCTATAACAATAATTCTACCATTAAAAGTAAAACTAACCCTAGCTCTAGGACTAACCCTAAACCTAAAACTTATCCTAACTCTAACTCTAGCTCTAGGCCTAAACCCAACCCTAGCCTAGAGGTGACCCTAACGCTAACACTAACCATCACCCAACACTAATCATAACCCAACACTAACCCTACCACTAATGTTAACTCTGTCCTAATCCTAGCCCTAACCCTAATGCCAACACTAGCCCATGTCCAATCCCAAACCCTAACCCTAGTCCTAATACTACTCCTAACCATGATACAAGCCCTAAACCTGAAACTAACCATAAGTCTATACGTAACCCAAACTCTAACCCTAAATATAACCCTAACCTACCACTAGCCCTAGCTGTAGCCCTAAAATTGCCCGTACCCACAATGCTAACCATAACCCTAATCCTAGCCCTACTCTTAACCCTACTCCTAATGTTAGGCTCAACCCTAGCCCTCAGCATAATCCTAGCCCTAAGCCTAACTCTAGTCCTAACGCTAACTCTCGTGCTACAACCAGCCCTAACAATCATCGTAATGTTAACCCGAACCCAACCCTCACCCTACCCCTAAGCCTATCACTCCTCTAACTCTAACCCTAACCCAACTCTTACCACTATACTAGACTTAATCCTAACTTAACCCTTAACCTACCCCTACCCCTACCTTTAACTGAAAACAGAAACAATCCCTAACCATAAACATAACATTAATCCTAAACCTAGCCTTTTTCCTTACCATAACCCTAGCCCTAACACTATCCCTAACTTAGTTGTAACCCTAATGATAGCCCTAGCTCTAGCTCTAGTCCTAACCCTAGCCAAAAACTAACCCGAACCCTAGCCCTAACCCTAACGCTAAACCGAAGACCAGCCCTAGCCCTAATCCTAACTGTAGCACTAACTCTAGACCTAACCTGAACTGTAGCTATAAACCTAACCCAAACCCTAAGCTTAAACCTAAGGCTAAGACAAGGCCTAAACCCAGCCCTAACGCTAACCCTTGTCCTAACAGTAACCTTAACACTAGACCTCCCCGTAAATCTAGCACTAAATCTAAAACTAACACAACCATAACCTTAACCATAACCATAGCTCGAACCCTAACCCTAGCCCTAACTCTAACCCTACACTAAACCTAGCTGTAACTCTAACCCTTCCCCTAAACATAAACCTAAAAGTAGCTCTAGTACTAACCCTAAACCTAAACCTGACCATAAACCTAGCCATAGACCTAAGGCTAACCCAAAAACTAGACAGAGACCTGAGCCTAACCCGAGACGTACCTCTAACCATAACCGTAACTGTAACCATAAAACTAACCATAACCTTAGTCATAGGCTTAACTTCTACCCTAGCTGTAGACCTGACCCTAACCACAACCCTAACCCTAACTCTAACCCAACAGTAGCCCTAACCCTAATGCTAACCATGACCTAATCATAGCCCTAGCCCTAACCCCAACACAAGCCTTAGTCCTAACTCTAACCCTAACCACGGATATAAATCTAGCTCTAAACATAAGACTAACTCTAAACATAGTCTTAACCCTAACCCTCACCCTAACCCTAAGCCTAACCCTAACCCATACTGTAACCCTAACAGTAACCCTAGACCTAGCCCTAGAACTAACACTAATCCTAGCCTTATCCCTAGACCTAGTGCTAACCTTAACCCTACCCCTAACCCTATGCCTAACAGTAGCCTTAACACTAATGTTAACCCTAACTCTAAGCCTAAATCTAGCCATAACCCTAGCCCTAGCCTTAACCTTAATGCTAACACTAACAGTAGCCCTAACCCAAACCCTAACCCTACCCCAACCATAACCCTAACTCTAACCCAACTCTAACCTTACCCCTAATTCTACCACTACTCCTACCCGTCACCTTAACACTTACCTTATTTTTTCCCCCAAAGCCACAGTAGATAGTTGTATGTTATAGCTGCACATCCTTCTAGTTGCTGTATATGGGATGCAGCCTCAGCATGGCCGGAATGCGGTGTGTCGGTGTGCACCTGGGATGCAAAGCTGGGTCGCCAACAGCGGATCCCGTGCACTTAACCACTAAGCCATGGGGCCGGACCCACGCTTACTCTAAATATAAACCTAACCTTACACATAACCCTAAAGTTAACCCCGAGCCTACCCAGAACCCAAACTCTAATGCACGCAACTTTAAACTTAACACTAACCCTAATCCTAGCCATAGCCGTAAGCCTAAAGCCAGCCCCAGCCCTAGGCCTAACAAGCATCCTGGCACTAAACCTAGCCCTAAGGCTAACCATAGCCATAAACCTAACTGAACTCTAACCCTAAACCTAAGCTTAGCTCTAACTCTTGACCTAAACCTAAGCCTTTCCCAAAACCTAATCCTAATGCTAACCATACACCTGACCCTCACCCAAACACTAAACCTATCCCAAGCGTAACCCTAACCCTAACCCTAGCCCTAGCCTTAAGCCTAACACTAAGACTAACCAGAACTCTGTTCCTAACCCAACCCCAAGCCCTAACAGTAACCCTATCCCCAACCCCAACCAAAACTGCTACCCATATCCCAAACCTAAGCCTAAAACAACCCTAAGCCTAAACCTAAGCCTATGCCAAATCCTAACCTTAAGTGTAACGTTAACCTTAACACTTGTTCTAAACCTAATTCTAACCCAGCCCTAAACCAGACCCTTACACTAGCCCTAAGACCTACCCTACAAACAGACTATCACAAGCCCTAAGTATAACCCCAGTCCTAACCCCGAGCCCTGGACCTACCCCTAACCTTAGCCCTAACCGTAGCCACAACACTAATGTTAATCCTAACCCTAACCACGACCCTAAACCGATCTCTCCCATTCCCAGCCAAGAGCCCAACCGTTAAGCCTAAACCTAACAGTACACCTGCCACTAATTCTAACACAAACCCTGACCCTAAACTGAACCATGATCCTAGCCATAGCCCTAACCATAACGCTAGACCTAGACCTAACTCTAACCCAAACCCTAGCCCTAACCTGAACCATGGCACTAACCCTAATGCTCAATCTAGCCCTAGCCTTAACATTAACACTAAAACGAACTGTAGCCCAAAGCCAACACCTACCACTATGTGTAACCTTAACCCTAAACAGAGTATTAATCCTAACGTTAACCCATATCCTATCCATAAATCTAACCCTAACCCTAGACCTAACGCTATCACTAACATAACCTTAAAGCTAAGACTAAACCTAACCCTAATCTGTAACCTAACCCTAAGCATAACACAGACTTAATCCTAATCCTGATTTTAACCCTCACTCTAACCCTAAAACTGATCTTAACCCATAAGCCTAACCCTAAACCTCACCGAACCAGAACCCAAACACGAACCCAAACCCTTACCCGAACACAAACCTGAATCTGAACACTAACAAGAACCCTAAACTTGACCACAACACTAGGACTAACCCTAAACATAAACTTAACCACAGCCCTCAACCTAACCCTAACCCTAGCCCTAATGCTAGCCCTAGACTTAGACCTAGACCAAGCCCTAAACATAACTGCAAACTTAAGGCTAACCCTAGCCAGAACACTAGGCATAGACTTGGCTCTAGACCTAACACTAGCCCTAGACTAGCCCTAACTCTAAGTCTAGAGCTAACAGTAGCCCTAGCCCTAAACCTAGCACTAAACCTAATCCTAATCTTAGCCCTGGACATAACCCCAGCCATAACCCTTACCCTAACCCTAACACTAATCCTAACCATAACACTAAACATAGCCATAAGCCTAGCCCTAGCAATAACCCTAACTCTAACCGTCACCCTCACCCTAACCCTAGCCCTAACCCTAACACTAACCCTAGCCCTAAACCTAACACTAAACCTAAACATAATAATAACCCCAATCCAGACCCTAGACCTATCTGTAACCTTGGCAATAACCCTAAACTTAGCCCTCACCCTAGCCTTAGCCCTAAACCTAAATATAGCCCTAGACCTAACCCTACCTGCAAACCTAACCCTAGCCATAACCCTAACAATATCCCTAGGGTTAATAAACCTAGTGCTAAACCTAATCCTAGCCTTAGACCCAGCCCTTGCCCTAACTCTAACCCTAGCCCTATCCCTAACCTTAACCCTAACCAAAACTCTAAAGCTAATGCTAACACTAACCCTAACCCACACACAATTGGTTTGATTTCAACATATGTGAAAGTTGTCACACACAATAGGTGTGATGTCATACATAAAAATGTGAATTATGTCACAAAAAAGGTGAATGGTGTCACACATATCAATGGGTGTGTTTCCACACACAAATGTGAGTCTTGTCACACATACACCATTGGTGTGATGTCACACACACAGTGAGTGATGTCAGACACACAATGTGTGTGAAGACACACACCAACCTGGTGAAGTCACAGACAATGGGGGTGGTGTCTCTCAGGAAAATGAGTGTGAATTCACATATAATGAGAGTTACACAATACACACATGTGGGATTTAAGTCAGAGTAAAATGTGAGAGATTTCACAGACACCTAGGTGATATTTCGTACATAAGAGTGGATGTCACATCACACTGAACAATATGACTGCCGTCACATGTAATGGGAGTGATATCACACAATTTGTGAGATGTGACTGGCTATCCTAGTGTTACCACAATTAAGGTTTGTGATGTCCAAAAAAGGGAGTGATGTCACACATAACAATTTCAAGTGATGTCGCACACAAAATGTGAATGATGTTGCAAGCACAACGTTGGAGTGATGTCAAACACACTATCAGAGTGATGCCACACTCAATTGGTGTGATATCATACATAATACTGGGAGTGACAACAACATAACAACAGTTGGGATATCATATCCTAATTAAGGTTGGTGTCACACACAATTGATGTGATGTGACACAGGATGAGAATGTTGTCACACACACAAGAGGTGTGGTGTCACACATAACCGTGTGTCATGTCACGCATAACAATGGGAGTGATATCCCATGCACACAGTGGGATTGATGTCACACTATAAAAGGTGAGTTGTGTCAAATTGGACACGATGATGTCACACATAGCAGTGAGAGTGTTGTCACACAATTCATATGATGTCACACAGAAACAGGTGAGTAATACAGCAGAGGAATCGTGATTGACGTCACACATGTGTGTCAATGATGTCACACTATTGGTGTGATGTCATAAAAACAACAGGAATGTTGTCTCAAATAACAGAGAGATGTCACTTCAAATATATGAATGATGTCACAGAAACACCATGAGAGTGATGGCACAACAGTAGTAGAGTGATGTCCTCAAGAATTAGTGTGACGTCACACAGAATATTAGGAGTAACATCACACGTAACAATAGCGATTTCATATGCTAAGTTACATTCATGTCACATGAATTGTGTGATGTCAACATCTGAGAATGTTGTCACGCTTATAATAGGTGTGATGTCATACATAAAAAGTGTCTTGTCTTATGTCACACAAAAGTGAATGGTGTCAAACATATCATTGGATATGTTTTCAATCACAAATGTGAGCCCTGTCACAAGTACACCATTGGTGTGATGTCAGACACACAATGTGTGTGAAAGCTCACACCGACCTGGTGATGTCACAGAAAACGGGAGTGGTGTCTCTAAGGAAAATGAGTGAATATTCACACATAGCAATGAGAGTTACACAAAACACACCAGTACGATATGTCAGAGTAAAATTTGAGAGACTTCACAGAAACCTGGAAGTAACCTCATACATAACAGTGGGTGTCACATCACAGTTAAGAATATGACTGTCATCACACACAATGAGAGTAATATTACACAATTTGAGAGATGTGACCGTCTATGCTAGTGTTAGCACACTCATGTTGTGCGATGTCCCAAAATGGGTGTGATGTCCCATATAACGATTGGAATGATGTCAGACACAAAAAGTGAACCACGTCACACTCAATTTGAATGCTTTCAACACTATCAGAGTGATGCCACACTCAATTGGTATGATGTCATTCATAATACTGGGAGTGACACCACACATAATAATGGTTGATATATCATACGGGAATTAAGGTTAATGTCACACACAAATGTTGTGGTGTGACACACAATGATGATGTTGTCAAACTCAAACAATTAATGTGATGTCACCAAGAAGCATGTGGTCACGCCACGCAAAATAGTGGGAGTGATATCACATGCACACAATGGGAGTGATGTCACACTTTAAAATGTGAATTATGTCACTAGGGACATGTCACTGATGTCACACATAGCGGGTGTAACGTCACACTGTTGATGTGATGTCACACATAATGAGACTGAGGTCACACATAAACATGTGAGTAATATCACAAAGGACATGTGACTGACGTCACACATATGTGGGAGTGATGTCACACTGTTGATCTGATGTCATACAACACAACAGGCGTGATATCACACATAACAGAAAGATGTCACCCAAAATATATGAGTGACGTCACAGAAACACCATGGGAGTGATGTCACAACACTAGTAGAGTGATGTCCTCGAGAATTAATGTGACATCACACAGAATATTGGGAGTGACATGACACTTAACAATAGCCATTTCTTATGGTAAATTCGAGTGATATCACACACAATCGGTGTGATGTCGACATGTGAATGTTGTCATACACAAAATAGGTGTGATGTCATACATAAAAATGTGAATTATGTCACAAAAATGTGAATGGTGTCAGACATAACAATGTGTGTATTTTCACACACAAATGTGAGCACTATCACACAAACACCATTGGCGTGATGTCATACAGACATTGAGCGAGGTCAGACACACAAAGTGTGTGAAAGCACACACCAACCTGGTGCTGTCATGGACATTTGGAGTGGTATTTATAAGGAAAATGAGTGTGAATTCATACATAACAATGAGAGTTACATAAAACACAGAGTAGAGATATAAGTCAGAGTAAAATGTGCGAGACTTCACAGAAATCTGGGAGTGATTTCATACAAAACTGTGGATGTCATATCAAAGTTAACAATATGATTGCCCTCACACAAAGGGAGTGATATCACACAATTTGAGAGATGTGACAAGCTAACCTAGTTTTATCCTGCTCAAAGTATGTGATGTCCCAAAATGGGTGTGATGTCACACATAACGATAGGAGTGATGTCAGACACAAAATGTTAGCCATGAAACACACCGTTGGAGTGATGTCAAACACTATCAGAGTGACGCCACACTCAATTGGTGTGATGTCATACATAATACTGGGAGTGACACCACACATACTAATGGTTTGATATCATATGAGAAGGTTGATGTCACTTACCAGTGATGAGATGTGACACGCAAGGAGGATGTTGTCACACATACAAGGGGTATGATGTCACCCATAAACAAGTGTGTCACATGACGCATAACATCGGGTGCGATATCACATGAACACAATGGGTGTGATGTTACAAGTTACATGTCACTGATGTCACAGATAGCAGTGGGAGTGGTGTCACACATAAATATATGAGTAATCTCACTAAGGACACATGACTGATATCACAAATATGCTGTTAATAGTCTACACTCAGGTTTCTATCCAATGTATTGAAAGAGCACTTCTGCTGAACTCAGCTTGCCAATAGCTGTAGGGAAAATACTCTAATGAGATATTTTATACTTTTCACTACAACTGGTACAGCTTATCTGTAACATCCATTCAATGAAAGTACAGTATGAAGAAAAACTCCTTTTTTTATCTCTTTATGATCGTCTTGAAAAGTCCCTTTTCAAAGGTTGCAGTTTGTGTCTTTCATTTCGGCTTTCTCTTACATGGAACGAAAGAATGTGCTTGTTGAGCTTGGTTTGCCAGTAGCTGTTAGGGAGCATCTTCCTATGAGAGGGCTTAAACTTTTCACTACACAAGGAAGAGAATATCTCTAATATCTATTTATGAAACGCACGGTGTGGAGAAAAACTCTTGCTTGTACCTGTTTAGCATCTGCACTGAAAAGTATTTTTTCAAACATTGCAGCTCACGACATTTACTCAGGCTCTCTCTCACATTATAGGAGAGCATGTAGTTACTGAGCAAAGGTTGCCATCAGCTGTAAGTAAGATCTTCCCATGACAGCTTTGATCCATTTCACTACTGCTGGGAGAAAGTACCTATAACATCCATTGAAATAACATACATGGTGGAAAAAAACTTATTTTAATTGTTGAGGATCATCTTGATGAGTGAACTTTTCAATCATTGATCTTCATGTCCTGCACTCAGTCTTTCCCTCAAATATAATGAAAGAACACCCGTTCTGAACCCAACAGCCCTGTAGCTGTAAGTCAGCTTTTCCTTGAGGGCTTTTAAACTTGTCACTACACCTGGGAGAAAGTATCTGTAACATCCATAAAATGAAAGTCAAGTGTGCAGAAAATCTCTGGCTATTATGTCTATAGGATCCTCCTGCAAATTGCCTTTTCCATCATTGTAGTTAACGACCGTCACTCTGGCTCTCTCTCCTATGTACTGCAAGAAACTTCTTGCTGAACTCAACTGGCAAGGAGCTTTAAGCAGGGTCCTCCTCTGAGAGCTTGTAAACTTGCACTGCAGCTGCAAGAGAATATCTGTAACATCCATTCCATGTAAGATCTCTGTGGAGGAAAACACTTCCTTTTAGCTTTTTAGGATCATATTGTAAAGTGCCTTTCATCTTTGCAGTTGATTGTATGCACTCAGGCTTCCTTCCTGATATAAAAGAAAACACCCCTGCTAAACCTACTTTACCAGTGGCTGTTGGGAACACCTTCCTAGGAGAGTTTCCACTTTTCACCACAGCTCGGAAAGAAGCTGTATCACATCCATTCAATGAAAGTATGCCATGAAGAAAACCTCCTCTTGTAAGTGTTTATGCTCGTGTTCTTAAGTGGCTTTAACTACACTGCAGTTCAATCTGTATTCAGGGTCTCACTAGCATATCATGATGACCATTATTGCTTATCACAGCTTGCCAGTATCTGATAGTAACATCTTCATATGACAGGATTTAAAATTTCATTACCACTGGGAGAGTGTATCTATAACATCCATAAAACGAAAGTCCAGTATCTATAAAATTTCTTGCTTCTATCTGTATACGACTATCCTGATAATTGCCTTTATCAACATTGCAGTTAACCACCTTCAATCAGGAATTCTTCCCCATGTAAAGCAAGAAAGTTCTTGCTGACATCTTCTTCCAAGTACTTTACAGGAGGATCTGCCTCTGAGAGCCTTTAAACTTTCCACTGCAGTAGGGCGAGTATTACTCTAACATCCATTCCATGAACCTACTCTGTGGTGAGCAACTCTTAAAGTTAGCATTTTAGGATATGTTAAAGTGCCTTTTCGTCTTTGTCGCTCATTGCCTGCACTGAGGCTCCCTTTCCAACTGAAAGACCAATCACCACTGCTCAAACAAGTTTGAAAGTAGCGGTTAGGAACAACATCCTATGACAGCTTTCCAACTATCACTACAGGTGGTGCAGATGATCATTACCATCCATTCAATAAAAGTTGACTGTTCAGAGCAACTCCTGCTTGTAGGTGTTTAGGATCATCTTGAGAAGAGTCTTTTAATTACTGCAGTTCAATCTGCATTCGGGGTCTGAGTAGCATATTATGATGAACACTATTGATTAACACAGGTGGCCAATATCATAGGTTACATCTTCATATGTGAGGTTTTTCAGTTTCACTGCAGCTAGAGGAGAGTATCTATAACAACCATAAAATGAAAGTCAAGTGTGGAGAAAGTCTCATCCTTGCATCTATATAGAATCTTCTTGCAAATGGCCATTTCCTTCTTTACAGTTAACGACCTTCACTCAGGCTCTCTTTCCCAAGACATGCAAGAAAATGTTTGCTGAACTCAGCATGCAAGTATCTCTGAGGAGGATTTTCCTCTGAGATCTATTAAACATTTCACTGCATCTGGGAGAGACTATCTCCAACATCCATTCCGTGAACATACTCTGTGCAGAAAAAGTCCTCCTTTTAGGTATTAGGATCATATGTTAAATTGCCTTTTCCTCTTTGCTGTTCATTGCCAGCAATGATGTTTCCCTCACTATATAGAGACAAAACACCAATGCTCAACCAATTTTGCCAGTAGCTATAAGGAACATCTTCGTATGAGAGATTTCAAAGTATTACTACAGGTTTTGCTGATTATATTTAACATCCATTCCACTCAAGTTGAATCTTCAGAGAAACTCTTGATTGTAGCTGCTTAGGATCATCTTGAGAAGAGATATTTAATACACTACAGTTCAATCCACTTTCAGGCTCTCATGAACATATCATGACAAACATTATAGCTTAACACATGTGGCCTATATCTGTAAGTAACATCTTCATCTGAGATGTTTTAAAATTTCGGTACAGCTGGGATAGGGTATCTATAACATCCATAAAATGAAAGTGGAATATGCAGAAAATCTGTGGCTTGTCTCTTTATGGGATCAGCCTGCATATTGCCTTTAGATCACTGCAGTTAACGACCTTCGCTCAGGCTCTCTATCCCATGTAATGCAAGAAAGTGTTTCTTAACTCGCCTTGCAGGAATCTTTAAGGAAGATCTTCCTCTGAGAGCTTGTAAACTTTTCACTGCAGCTAGGAGAACCTATTCATTACATCCATTCCATGTAAATACTCTGTGGAGGAAAACACTTGCTTTTAACTTCTTTGGATCATATTGTCAATTGCATTCTAATCTTTGAGTTTCATAGCCTGCCCTCAGGCTTCCCCGCCGATGCAAAGAAAAAACACCACTGCTAAACTTACTCTGCCAGTAGCGATTAGGAACACCCTCCCATGAGAGTATACATTTTTCACCACAGCTCAGGAAAAAGCTCTATCACATCCATTTAATGAAAGTACACCGTGAAGATAACTTCTGCTTATAACTGTTTAGGGTCATCTTCATAAGTGACTTCAAATACACTGCAGTTCAATCTGCGTTCAGGGTCTCACTAGTATGTCATGACGAACACTATTGCTCAACACAGGTGACGAATATCTGTTAGTAACATCCTCATTGGAGAGGTTTTAAAATTTCAGTACAGCTGGGAGACAATATATGTAACATCCATAAAATTAAATTCCACTTTGGAGAAAATCTCTTGTTTATATCTGTGTAGGATTATCCTAAAAATTGCCTTTTACATCATTGCTGTTAACGACCTACACATAGGAATTCTCTCCTTGTAATGCCAGAAAGTCCTTGCTGAACTTGCTTGCAAGTATCTTTAAAGAGCACCTTCCTCTGAGAGCTTTTAAAATTTCCATTGTAGCTGGGAGAGAATATCTATAACATCCATTCCATGAACATACTCTGTGGTGGAAAAGTCTTCCTTTTAGTTTTTTGTATCACATAGTAAATTGTCTTTTCCTCTTTGTAGTTCATGTCTTGCACTGAGGCTTCCTTCCCACAGGAAAGACAGAATACCACTGCTCAACGATGTTTACCATTAACTCTTTGAATCACTCCTAGGAGAGCTTTCAAACTATCACTACATGTGGTGCAGATTATCATTACCCTACTTTCAATGAAAGCGGACTCTTCAGAGAAACTCTGCTTACAGCTGTTTGGGATCATCTTGAGAAGAGACTTGGACTACACTGCAGTTCAGTCTGCCTTCAGGTTCTCAGTAACGTATCATGATGAACACTATTGCTTATCACAGTTGGCCAATATCTGTAGGTAACATCTTCATATGAGTGGTTTTCAAATGTCAGTACAGCTGGCAAAGGGTATCTATAACATCCATCAATTGAAATTCAGGTGTGGAGAAATCTTTTGCGTGTATCTGTATAGGTCTATTCTGAAAATTGCCTTTTCCAACATTGCAGTAAATAACCTTCATCTGTGCTCTTTCTCCCAAGTCAGGTAAAAAATGTTTGCTGAACTCAGCTTGGAAGTATCTTTAAGGAGGCTCTCCCTCTGAGAGCTTTTAAACTTTTCACTGCAGCGGGGAACGAATATCAATAACATCCATTTCAGGAATGTACCCTGTGGAGAAAAATTCTTCCTTTTAGCTTTTTAGGATCATATGGTAAAGTGCCTTTTCCTCTTTGTCGTTCATTGCCTGCATTGAGCCTCCCTTCCCGATGGATATACAAAACACTCCTGCTCAATGACCTTTGCCAGTAGCCATCAGAGCATTTTCTTAGGAGAGCGTTTGAACGATCACTATAGGTGGTGCAGATTATTGTTATGATCAACTCAAAGAAAGTTGACGCTTCAGAGAAACTCCAGCTTGTGCCTGTTAAGGGTCATCTTCAGAAGAGACTTTTAATAGACTGCAGTTCAAACTCTTGTCAGGGTCCCACTAGCATATCATGATGAACTATATTGTTTAAGACAGGTGGCCAATATCTGAAAGCAACATCTTTATCTTCGAGGTTTTAAAACTTCAGTACTGCTGGGATAGAGTATCTATAACATCCATAATATGAAAGACAAGTTTGGTAAAAATCTCATTCGTGTATGTGTAGGTTTATCATGCAAATTGCCTTTTCCCTCATTGCGTTTAATGGCCTTCACTCAGCTCTCTTTCTAAAGTAAAGCAAGAAAACGTTTGTTGAAGTCAGCTTGCAAGGTCCCTTAAGAATGATCTTCCTCTGAGAGCTTTTAAAATTTCCACTGCAGCTGGGAGAACTTATCTATAATATCCATTCCATGTAAGTACGATGTGGAGGAAAACACTTGCTTTTAGCTTCATCAGATCATATTGTCAATTGCATTTTCATCTTTGCATTTCATTGCCTGCACTCACGTTTCCTCCCTGATTTAAAGAGAAAACACTGCTGCTAAACCTACTCTGCCAGTAGCTGTTAGGAACACCTTCTTATGAGAGTTTCAACTTATCAACACACCTCGGAAAGAAGATCTATTAAATCCATTCAATGAAAGTATACCGTGAAGAAGACCTCTTCTTGTACCTGCTTAGGATTATCTTCATGAATGACTTTAAACGCACTGCAGTTCAGACTGCATTTAGGGTATCTTTAGCATATCATGATGAACAATATTGTTTAACACAGGTTGCCAATATCTGTTAGTAACATCTTCATATGAGAGGTTTTAAATTTTCATTACAGCTGGAGAGAGTATCTATAACATCCATAAAATGAGAGTTCAGTGTGGAGAAAAGCTCTTGGTTGTATCTGTATAGAATTTTCCTGAAAATTGCCTTTTCCACCATTGCAGTTAATGACCTGCACTTAGGAATTCTCTCCCAGGTAAGGCAAGAAAGATCTTGCTGAACTCAGATGGCAATTGGCTTTCAGCAGATCCACCTCTGTGAACTTTTAAACTTTCCACTGCAGCTGGGACAGAATATCTATACCATACATTCCATGTAAGTACTCTGTGGAGGAACACACATCATTTTAGCTTTTTAAGATCATCTTGCAAAGTGCCTTTTCATCTCTGCAGTTCACTGCCTGCACTCAGGCCTCCTCCCCAACGTAAAGACAAAACACCACTGTAAACCTACTTTGCCAGTTGATGCTAGGAGCACATTCCTATGAGATGTTAAAATTGTCACCACAACCGGGGAAGAAACTCTATCACATCCATTCAACAAAAGTACCGTGTGAAGAATATCTTTACTTGTCGTTGTTTAGAATCATATTCATGAGTGACATTAAAAACATTGTACTTCTGTCTACCTTCAGGGTCTCCCTAGCATATCAACACTATTGTTTAACACAGGTTGCAAATATTTGTTAGATATACCTTCATATGAGAGGTTTTAAAGTTTCAGTACAGATGGGAGTATCTATAACATCCATAAAATGACAGTTCATTGTAGAGAAAATTTCTTGCTAATATCTGTATAGGACTATCCTGAAAATTTCCTTTACATCCTTGCAGTTAAAAACATTCACTTGGTAATTCTCTCCCTATTTAATGAAAGAAAGTCCTTGCTGAACTCAGATTGCAAGTAGCTTTCCGCAGGATCTGCCTCTGAGAACTTTTAAACTTTCCACCGCAGCTGGGACACAATATCCATAACATCCAGTACATGAAGGTATGCTGTGCAAAAACACTCTTCCATGTAGATTTTTGGACGATGTGGTTCAGTACCTTATCCTCTTTGCCATTCATTGCCTGCATTGAGGCTGTCTTCCCAATGGAATGACAAAACACCACTAAGCAACCAAGTTTACCAGTAGTTTTCAGGATCATCTTACTAGGAGAGCTATCACTGCAGGTGGTGCAGATTATCCTTACCATCCATTCAATGACAGCTGAGTCTTCAGAGAAACTCCTCCTTGTAGCTGTTTAGGATCATCTTGAGAATTTGAATACACTGCATTTCAAACTACATTCAGGGTCTCACTAGTGTATCATGATGAACACTTTTGTTTAACACAAGTACCAAATAAGTGTAAATAACATCTTCATACGAGAGGTTTTAAAATTTCAGTACACCTGGGAGATTGTATCTATAGCATCTGTAAAAGGAAAGGCCAGTGTGGAGCAAAATTCTTGCTTGCATCTGTAGAGGACTATCTTGAAAATTGCCTCTCCCAACATTGCTGTTAATGACATTTACTTAAGAATTTTCTCCCTGGGGCCTGCCCGGTAGCGCAAACAGTTTCGTGTGCACGATCCACTTTGGTGGCCTGGGGTTTTCAGTTTCCCAACCCTGGGCACGCACCAACCCACTGCTTGACAGGACATGTTGTGGTGACGTCCCATATAAAGTAGAGGAAGATGGGCACAGATGTTATCTCAGGGCCAAACTTCCTCAGCAAAAAAGAGGAGGATCAGCATCGGATGTTACCTCAGGGCTTATCTTCCTCACACACAAAAAAGAATTCTCTCCCATGTAATGCCAGCAAGTTCTTGCTTAATTCTGCTTGCAAGTACGTTTAAGGAGCATCTACCCCTGAGAGCTTTTAAACTTTCCACTGCAGCTGGGAGAGAATATCTATAGTATCCATCTAATGAACATAGTCTGTGGAGAAAAACATTTCCATTTAGTTTTTGAGGGTCACAATGGAAAGTGTTTTTTCTTCCTTTTGGTTCGTTGCCTGCACTGAGGTTGCCTTCTCAATGGAAAGACAAAATACCACTGCTCAAGCACTTTTGCCAGTAACAACTAAGGAAAGAACTTCGTGCCCTGTCTCTCTTCCTTCCAGCAAATGAGGTCCAACTTTCTTAACCAGGTTGGGGACATATTGCCATTTCAGTCTTTGAGAAGGAATATCACATTCCTTTGAGAAGGCAATTTCTGATCCCGGGTTCTAAGTTGAGCTCTAGGAACAAGTTAGTAATTGAATTTTAATGATTACTGGAACTTAGCTGAACTATGTATAAGACCCATTGTTGGAAATAACTTCATGCCCACTATCTCTTCCTTCCATCTCGTAAAGATCAGAAACCTAAAATAGGTATATAACAGAATGCAGTTTCAGGCCTTGAGATTGAATCTCATATTCCTTTGAGAGGGCACTTTCTGACCCAGGCTTCTATGCAAATGTCTAGAAACGACTTTGTATATGAGCGACAATCATTAATACAGCTGAGCTAATCTACGGCTAACACCCATTTCTGGAAATATCTTTATGCCCAATCTCTCTTCCTTCCAGCTCTGAAGGTTTACATTCCTAAAACAGGTTTTGAATATATTGCTGTTTCAAGCCTTAGGAGGGAATATCACATTCCCTTGAGAAGGCAATGTCTCGTCCCAGCATGTAAATAGATGTCCAGGAACAAGTTAGTATTTGAGTGGCAATCATCACTACAGCTGAGCACATCTGTATAGAATACCCATCCCTGGAAGTATCTTTGTGCTCACTCACTCTTCCTTTCAGCTCGTGAGAATCACCTTCCTAAACCAGGTTTAGAACATAATGCTATTTTGGTCGTTGAGAGCAAATCTCACATTGCTCTGTGAAGACACTTACTGATAACTTCTTGTAAGTAGATGTCTAGGAACAAGTTTATATTGGAGCATCAATCAGTACTACAGCTGAATAAAATGATTTATAATACACATTCCTCAAAATAACTTCATGTAAAAACTGTCTTCCTTCTAGCACTAAGCATCACTAAACTAAACTAATTTTGGTCCATATTGCCTTGTTGGGCCCTGAGAAGGATTCTCGCATTCCTTTGAGAAGGCACTTTCTGATCCCAGAGTGGTCTAGGAACAATTTGCATATGAGTGGCAAGCGTTATGACAGCTGAACTAAGCTGTGTATAATACCCATTCCTGAAAATAACTTTGTGCCTCATCTCTCTTCCTTCCAACTCATAAGGATCACAAACCTAAACCAGGTTTGAAACATATTGCCATGTCACTCCTTGAGATGGAATCTCATATTTCTTTGAGAAGGCACATTCTGATCCTGTCCAGAATGTTGATGTCTAGGAATAAGTATGTATATGAGTGTCAATCATTACTAGATCTGAGCTCAACTGTCTATAACAACCATTCCTGGTAATACTTTTTGCCTCATCTCTCCTCCTTCAATCTCATAAGGATCACAAATATAAACCAAGTTTCATGCATCATGCCATTTCAGGCCTTGAGAATGAATCTCACACTACTTTGAAGGCACTTTCTGATCCCTGCTTCTAAGTAGATGTCCAGGACAAGATTCTATATAAGTGGCAATCGTTACTACAACTGAAATATTCTTTGACTAACACCCAATCCTGAAAATAACTTCATGCCCAATCTATCTTCCTTCCAGCTCGTAAAGAAGACCTTCCTCAAGCAAGTTGGGAACGTATTGCCATTTCAGACCTTGAGAAGAAATCTCACATTCCTTTGAGACAGCAGTTTCTGATCACAGCCTGCATGTAGACGTCTAGGATCAAGTTTGTATGTGAGTGGCAATCACTAATAGAGCTGTGCTTCTCTCTTCCTTCCATCTCGTAAAGATCACAAACCTAAATCTGGGTTGGATCATAATGCCATTTCAGGCCCTTGAGAACAAATCTCACACTTCTTTGAGAAAGCACTTTCTGATCCCGGCTTGTAAGTAAAAGTCTAGTAACGAGTTTCTAAATGCGCGGCAATCATTACTACAGCTGAGCTAAACTATATATAAGAACCATTCCTCAAAATAACTTCCTACCCGATCT
Source organism: Diceros bicornis minor (assembly GCF_020826845.1). Classification (NCBI taxonomy): domain Eukaryota; kingdom Metazoa; phylum Chordata; class Mammalia; order Perissodactyla; family Rhinocerotidae; genus Diceros; species Diceros bicornis. Next base: position 15,809,768 of record NW_026690866.1, read on the forward strand.
CTCTTCCTTCCAGCTCTAAAGGATTACATTCCTAAGCAAGGTTTTGAATGTAATACCATGTCGTGCCTTGAGAAGGATTCTCACGTTACCTTGAGAAGGAGCTTTCTGATTCCAGCTTCTAAGTAGATCCCTAGAAACAAGTTTGTATATGAGTGGAATCATTACTACAACTGAGCTGAACTATGAATAACATCTATTCCTGAAAATAACTTCGTGCCGGACTCTCTTCCTTCCATATCATAAGGCTCACCTTCCTCAACCACGTTTGGAACATATTGCCATTTCCAGCCTTGAGAAGGAATCTCATATTCCTTTAAGAAGGCACTTTCTGATCACTGCTTCTAAGTGTAGGTCCAGGAACAAGCTTCTATATAAGTGGCAATCGTTAGTACAACTGAGCTATTCTATGAATAACGTCAATTCCTGGAAAAAACTTTATGCTCAATCTCTCTTACTTCCAGCTCGTAAGTACCACCTTCCTCACCAAGTTTGGAACATATTGCTTCAGACCTTCAGAAGGAATATCACATTCCTTTGAGAAGTCACTTTCTGATCCTGGGGTGATGTAGATGTCTAGGAACAAGTTTGTATATGAGTGGCAATCATTACTACACCTGAGTTAATCTATGTAGAAAACTCATTCATGGAAATGTCATTGTGCCCAATCTCTCTTCCTTCCATCCAGTAAGGATCACAAACCTAAGCCAGGTTGGGGACATATTGTGGTTTGGGGCCCTGAGAAGGAATGTCACATTCCTTTGTGAGGGACCTTTGTGTTCCCGACCTGTATGTAGATTTCTATGAACAAGTGTGCATATGAGTGGCAATCATGATGACAGGAGCTAAAGTATGTATAACAGCCATTCCTGGAAATAACTTCATGCCCAAACTCTCTTCATTCCAGCTCGTAAGGACCACCTTCATCAACCAGGTTTGGAACATAGTGCCCTCTCAGGCCTTTAGAAGGAATCTCACATTCTTTTGAGAACACACTCTCTGATACCAGCTTCTAAGTAGACATCTAGGAACAAGTTTGTATAGGCGTGACTGTCATTACTACACCTGACAAACTTGGTATAACACCCATTCCTGGAAATCACTTTGTGCCTAATTTCTCTTCCTTCCATCTCGTAAGGATCACAAACCTAAACCAGATTTGGACCATAATGCCATTTCAGTCCTTAAGAAGGAGTCTCACATTGCTTTCAGAAGGAATGTTCTGATCCTGGCTTTTACGTAGATGTCTAGGAACAAGTTTGTATATGATTGGCAATCATTACTACAGTTGAGGTGAACTTCACATAACACCCATTCCTGGAAGTAACTTTGTGCCTAATCTCTCTTCCTTCCATCTCATAAAGATCACAAACCTAAACCAGATTTCGAAGATATTGTCATTTCGCACCTGGACAACAAAACTCACATTCCCTTGAGAAGGCTCTTTCTAATTCTGGCTTCTAAGTAGATGTCTAGGAAAACGTTGCTCTATGAGTTTCAATCATTAGTAGAGGTGAGTTTTATTTTGTATAACACCCATTCCTGGAAATAACTTTGTGCCTTATCTCGCTTCCTTCAATCACAAAAGGATCACAACCCAAAACGTGGTTTGGTAAATAATGCCAATTCGGCCATTGAGAACGAATCTCACATTTCTTTGAGAAGGCAATTTCTGATCCTGGCTTGTAAGTAAATGTCTAAGAGCAAGTTTGAATGTGAGTGGCAATCATTACTACAGCAGAGATGAAATATATATCACCTATTTTTGAAAATAACTTGGTGCCCAATCTCTCTTCCTTCCAGCTCGTAAGCATCACCAACCTAAATGTTTTGGAACATATTGGCATTCGGACCCTGAGAAGGTATCTCACTTTCCTATGAGAAGGCACTTTCTAATCCCAGCCTATATGTAGATATGCAGGAACAAGTTTGTAAATGAGTGACAATCATTATTAAAGCGGAGTTAAAAGGTGTATAACACCTAATCCCTGAAACAACTTTGTGCATAATCTCTCTTCCTCCCATGTTGTAAGGATCACTTTGCTCACCCAGGAACATAATTTGGAAAATAATGCCATTTCTGGACCTGAGAATTAATCTCACATTCCTTTGAGAAGGAAATTTCTGATGCAGGCCTCTAAGAAGAAGTCCATGGACAAGTTTGTATATGAGTGGCAATCATTCCTATAGCTTAGCAAAAGTATGTGTAACGCCCATCACTGGAAATATATTTGTGCCTAACCTCTCTTCTTTCCATCTTGTAATGGTGAAAAACCTGAACCCGGTTTGGAGCATAATGCCATTTTGTGCCCTGAGAACGAATCTCATACTTCTTTGATAAGGCACTTTCTGAACCCCCTTGTAAGTAACAGTCTAGGAACAAGTAGCTATATGAGTGGTAATCGTTAGTACAACTGAGCTAACCTATGTATAGCACCTGTTTATGGACATGACGTCATGCCCAATCTCCCTTCCTTCCAGCTGCTACAGATCTCCTTCCAAAAGCAGGCTTGTAAACAGGGCCATGTAGGGACTTGAGGCAGGACCACTCTCAAATGCCTTGGAGAACACAATTTCTTTTCCGAGTTTGAATGTAGACGGTATGAAACACCTTGGTATCTGAGAGGCATTCATTACTACAGCTGAATTGAACTATGTATTACAACCATTCCTGATAGTAACTTCATGCCCAATCTGTCATCCTTATAGCTCCCAAGGATCGCCTTCCCAAAGCAGGTTTTGCACAGGGCCATGTAGGGCCTTGAGAGAGAATCTCACGCACATGCCTTAGAGAAGGAACTTTCTTATCCCAGTTCGTAAGTAGATGGTAAGAAACATCTTTCTATCTGAGTGGCATCACTACTACAGCTGAGTTAAACTATGGATAACGACAGTTCCTGGATCGAAGTTCAGGCCCAATATCCCTTCCTTCCGGTACATGAGGATCGCCTTCCCAAGGAAGTTATGGAAGGAGGACCATGTAGGGCCTTGAGACAATCTCACTCAAAAGCCATAGAGAGCACACTTAATGATAGCGGATTCTAAGTAGATGGTTAGGAACATGTTTGTATCTGAGTGGCAAGAATTGCTACACCTGAGCTAAACTAAGTATAACACCCATTCCTGGAAATGACATAGTACCCAATCTCCCTTCCTTCCAGCTGCTAAGGATCGCCTTCTCAAAGCAGGTTTGTAAACAGGACTGTGTATTGTCTTGTGACAGCATCTCACTCATAAGCCATTGAGAGCGTGTTTTCTCATACTACATTCTAAGTAGATAGCTAGAAACATGTTTGTATCTGAGTGGCAGGCATTACTACAGCTGAGCTAAACTAAGTATAACTCCCATTCCTGGAAATTACTATGTGCCCAATCTCCCTCCTTCCAGCTCCAAAGGATCACTTTCCCAAAGCAGGTATGGAAACAGGGCTGTGTAGGGCCTTGACACAGGATCACTCTCAAATGCCTTAGAGAACGGAATTTCTTATCCTGGGTTGGAAGTAGATGGTTAGAAACATCTTTGTTTGTGAGTGGCAATCATTACTACAGCTGAGTTAAACTATGTATAACACCCATTCCTGGAAACAACTTGGTGCCCAATCTCCCTTTCTCCCAGCCTCTAAAGATCGCCATCCAAAACCAGGTTTTGCACAGGGCCATGGAGGGCCTTGAGAGAGGATTTCACACACATGTCTTAGGGAAGACACTTTCTTATCTCGGCTTGTAAGTAGATGGAAAGAAACATCTTTCTATCTGAGTGGCAATCACTACTGAAGATGAGTTAAACTATATATAACACCCATTCCTGGAAAAAACATCTTGCCAGATCTCCCTTCCCTCCAGCGCATAAGGATCGCCTTGCCAAAGCAAGTTTACACAGGCCCATGAAGGGCCTTGAGAGACAATCTCACTCACATGATTTAGAGATTTATGTTTAGGTTTAGGGTTAGGGTTAGGGTCAGGCTTAGGTTTAGGGTTAGCTTTCGGGTTCGGGTTAGGGTTAGGGTTACTGTTAGGGTTAGTGTTAGGGTTATGGTTTGGTTCTGCTTACGCTTAGGGTCAGGGTGCGGGTTAGAGTTCAGGCTGGTTCATGGTTAGGGTTACATTTAGGATTGGCATTAAGGTTAAGCTTGGGATTCTGGTTAGTGTTCGGGTCGGGTTAGGCTTTGGGTGAGGGTTAGAGTTAGGGTTCAGGATTGAGTTATGGTTAGGCTTAGGGTAAGTGTTACTGCTTGCTAAGAATTAGGGTTATCGTTGCCTTCCCATTAGGGTTAACGTTCGGGTTATTGTTAGGGTTCAAGTTAGGGTTAGTGTTATGGTTCAGGTTAGGGTTTAATTTAGGGTTAGTGTTAGGGTTAAGGTTGGGGTTAGGATTAGGGTTAGGGATCTAGTTAGGTTGGAGCTGGGGTTCGTGTACTGTTTTCGTTTAGGTTTAGGGTTAGAGTTAGCCTTCAGGTCAGTGGTCGGGTTAGCTTTAGTTTAAGCTTCGTGTTATGGTTCCGGTTAGGGTTAGGTTTAGTGGTCTAGTTAGTGTTAGAGTTAGTGTTAGTGTTAGGGTTAGGGTTGGGTCGGTCTTCATGTTAGGGTTAGGCTTAGGGATCGGTTTACTTTGCGAGTTAGGGTTAGGGTTTGAGTTAGGTTTAGGGGTATGGTTGGGTTCGTGTTTGGGTTAGCGATAGGGTTCGGGATATGGTTAGAGGTCTGGTTCTTGTTCGGATTAGATTTAGCGTTAGTGTTCACGTTAGGGCTAGGGCTCGGGTTCGGGTTAGTGTTAGCATTAGGGTTAGGTTTCAGGTTAGGATTGGGGTTAGGGTTAGAGTTAATGTTAATTTTAGGATTAAGGTTAGTATTATGGTTCGATTTTGGGTTAGAGTTAGGGTTAAGATTCATGTTACAGTAAGGGTTACGGTTTGGGTTAGCATTAAGTTTAGTTTTAGTGTTAGTGTTTGGATTAGGGTTATGGTTAGGTTTCAGGTTTGCTTTAGGATTAGTTTTAGCCTTAGGGTTCATGTTAGGGTTAGGATTACGGGTCGTTTCACTTTAGGGTTAGGAGTTGGGTTATGTATAGTGTTATGTTTAGTGTTTGGATTAATGTTACAATTAGGTTTCACTTTCAGTTTAGGGTTAGCCTTAGCTTTAGGGTTCGGGTTAGGTTAGGGTTAGGGTTGGATTTAGGGTTATGGTTCGGTATAGTGTTAGGTTTAAGGTTAGGTTAAGGGTTAGGATTGGTTTTAGTGTTAGAGTTAATGTTCAGGTTAGTGTTAGGGTTAGGGTTCAGCTTCAAGTTCATCTTAGGGTTGGGTTAGTGACGGACTAGGAGTCGAGTTAGTGTTAGGGTTACGGTTCAGGTTAGGGTTTCTGATAGTGTTAGGGTTAATATTTGTGTTAGGATAATGGTTAGCTCTAGGGTTAAGGTTGGGTTCTGGTTAGGGTTACATTTGGGGTTCAGGTTAGGTTTAGGGTTCAAGTTCTTGTTCGGGTTAGGGTTAGTGCTACGTTTCGGGTTATTTTTAGTGTTAGGATTAGGGTTACAGTTATTGCTAGTGTTACATTTAGGGAGAGGTTAGTGTTCAGATTAGGGTTAGGGTTAGGGTTCGGGTTCTGGATTGTGTTAGGGTTTCAGTTATTGTCGGGTTCTGCTTCGTGTCAGGGTTAGGTTTTGGGTTCGGTTTAGTTAATGGTGAGGGTTAGGGTTAGAGTTTGGTTTCAGGATACTATTAGGGTTGGGGTTAGGATTAGGCTTCCGTTTAGTGTTACGGTTAGGGTTATGGTTGGTTTGGGTTAGGGTTAGAGTTTGTTAAGGTTAGGGGTAGGACTGGGTTAAGGTTAGGGTTCAGGTTTGGGTTAGGATTAGGGTTAGCGTTAGGGTTTGGGTTAGGGTTAGGCTTCGGGTTAGCGCTAGGGTTAGGGTTAGGGTTGGGTTGAGTTACGGATAGCATTTGGGTTCAAGTTTAGGTTAGGGTTAGGGTTCGTGTTAGGGTTATGGTTTGGGTTAGTGTTCGGGTTGCTGTTAGAGTTCGAGTTAGGGTTAGGTTTAGGGTTAAGGCCAGGTTTACTCTTAGGGTTTGGTTGGGTTAGGGTTAGGGTTTGGGTTAGTGTTTGTGTCGTGGTTAGGTTTCAGTTTCTGGATAGGGTTAGGGATAGCGATAGTATTCAGGTGTGTGTTAGGGCTAGAGTTCGGTTTAAGTTTGGTTTTGGGTTAGGGTTAGAGTTCGGATTAAGTTTATGTTTACCTCTAAGTTTAGGTTTCAAGTGAGGATTAAGCTTAGGGTTAAGGTTACAGTTAGGGTTTGTGTTAGGGTTAGGGTACAGGTTAGGTTTAGAGTTAGAGTAAGCGTTAGAGTAAGACTTAGGGTTAGTTTTATGATTCAACTTCAGGTTAGGCTTTGGATTAGTTTTCGTGTTAGGGTAAGCGTTACAGTTTGGGTTAGGGTTAGGTATATGGTTAAGTTTAGTTTTAGGGTTAGTGTTTGGATAAGCATGAGGGTTCCATTTCAGGTTAGGGATTGGTTATTGTTAGGGTTAGGGTCGGGTTAGGCTTCATGTTAGGATTAGGGTTAGGGTACGGGTTAAGTTTAGGGTTAGGGTTAGTGTTCCGGTACGAGTTAGTGTTATGGTTAGGCCTAGGGTTAGTGTTAGAGTTGGCTGCAGGTTCGGGTTAGGGATATGGTTACTCTTAGGGCTAGGTTTATGGTTATGGTTGGGTTCCGGTTAGGTTTAGGGTTAGGGTTCAGGTTAGGGTTAGGATTAGGTTTAGGGTTAGGATTAGTGTTAGGTTTCAGGACAGGGTTAGGGTTAGGGTTACTGTTAGGGTTACACCTAGGCTCTGTTTGGGTTACAGTTAGGTTTAAGGTTAGGGTTCAGGTTAGGGTTCGGGTTAGTGTTAGTGTTAGGGTTCAGGTTAGGGTCTGGGTTAGGGTTCAGGTTAGGGTTTAGGGTTGGGGTTGTGGTTAAAGCTAGGGTTAGGGCTCTGGTCAGTGTTAGGGTTAGGGCCAGCACCAGTTTTCTTTAGGCTTAAAGTTAGTCTTAGGGTTTAGGGTTAGGTTTATGATTAGTGTTAGGCTTAGTGCTTGGGCTGGGGTTGGTGTTAGGCCTCGTTTTGGGGATCTAGGAAGTTTTAGGGTTAGGGTTAGTTTTGGAATTAGTGATAGGATTACTGCTATGGTTTGGGTTATGTTTAGGCTAAGGTACATGGCTAGGTTTAGGGTTGGGTTAGATTAGGGTTAGGCTTAGGCTTAGGGTTAGGGTTAGGGTTTGGATTAGGGTTAGTGTTAGTTTTCAGGCTATGGTTAGGGTTAGGGTTAGTTTTATGGTTGCTCTTAAGGTTAGGGTTAGTGCAAGGGTTAGGGATCGGTTTTGGCTTAGGGTTATGGTTAGGTGTAGTGTTAGAGTTAGTGGTCTGATTGCAGTTCTGGTTCCAGTTCGGGCTCGTGATTCAGGTTAGGGTTCGAGTTAGGGTAGGATTAGGCTTCGGGTTAGGGTTAGGGTTGGGGTTCGCATTAGGATTAGGATTAGTGTTAGGGTTATAGTTCGGGTTCGGGTTTGGGTTATATTTAACAGTAGGATGGGGTCATGCTTTGGGTTAAGGTTATCATTTGGTTCAGGTTAGGGTTTGGGTTAGCATTATGCTTAGGGTTAGTGTGCTGGTTAGATTAGGGTTAGTGTTCGGATAGAGTTTAGTTGGGATAAGCTAGTGTTTGCTTTATGTTTATGGTTAGGTTTAGGGTTAAGCCAGGGTTCAGGTTAGAGGTATGTTAGGTTTAGGGTTCGGGTTCTGGTTAGTAATTGTGCTCGAATGCAGTTTAGGGTTAGGTTGTGTTAGGATATGGGTTAAATTTAGGTTAGCAGTTATGGTTAGTTTTATGGTGCAGGTTAGTTTTAGGGTTAGGGTTCCGTTTAGGGTTTGGGTTAGGGTTATCTTTATTATTAGTGTTCAGGTGGGTTAGGGTTAGCTTTTCTGTTGTGGTTTAGGTTAGGTTTAAGGATAGGGTTAGGGTTAAGGTTAGGGTTCGGTCTCAGGTTACGTTTAGTGTTAGATTCTGGGTTTGGGTTCAGGGTTAGGGCTAGGGTTGGGTTTGCGTTAGGGTTCTGGTTAAGCTTATGGTTTGGGTTAGGTATAGGGTTAGTGTTATAGTTAGTTTTCAGATGAGGGTTAGGGTTAGGGTTAGGCTTAGGGGTCGGATTCGGGATCTGGTTAGGTTTAGTGTTAGTGTTAGGCTTCTTGTTAGGTTTAGCACTAGGATTCAGGTTAGCTTTAGCATTATGGTCAGGTTTAGGGTTAGACTTATGGTTTGGTTTACAGCTCAGGTTATGGATAGGTTAATGATTCGCGTTAATGTTATGGTTAGGGTTAAGATTGGAATTAAGTTTAGGTTTATTGTTGGTGTCAGGGTTCTGATTAGGGTTAGGGTTAGGATTCAGCTACATTTTAGGTTAGTGTTCGGATTCAGTTTAAGTTTAGTGATATGATCAGGTTAGGGTTAGGGTTAGTGTTAGTGTTAGGGTTAGAGTTAGCATTAGGGTTCTGTTTAGGGCAAGGCATAGTATTCGTGTTAGTGTTAGTGTTTGGGTTAGGATTCAGTTTCAGTTTCCAGTTAGGATTGCATTCGGGTTAGGTATTAGGGACACGTTTATTGTTCAGATTAGCTTTATGTTTTGGGTTAGGGTTCTGTTTCAGTTTAGAGTTAGCATTCAGGCTCTAGTTTTGGTTAGGGTTAGGTTTTCAGTACCATTTAGAATTAGCATGCAGTCATGGGTTAGTGTTACTGTTCTGTTTACGCTAATGGTGGGGGTTCTGGTGAGGGTTAGGGTTATCGTTAGAGTTCAGTTCAGTTTGGAATTATGGGTAGCTCGAGTCAGTGTTAGGTTTAGGCTATGGTTTGGGCTTTCTTTAGTGTTAGGGCTAGGTTTCAGGTTCAGTTTAGATTTAGGGTTTTGTTTCAGTTAGGGTTGTAGTTAGGGTTAGGGTTCAGTTTAGGCTTAGTATTAGCATGCGGGTTAATGTTAGTGTTAGGTTTAGAGTTAGGGTTAAGGTTTGAGTTATGGATAGGATTTGGGTTCGGGGTTCGGTTAAGGTTAAGGTTAGGGTTAACCCAACCTTGGGCACTTGGAGGACCAGGGCTTCACTACTCCAGAGAAGAAGCTGGGATCTGTCGCCTGAAGGGCACTCCAAGGTTGGTGCCAGATCCTTAGGCCTCCGTCCTGCTGGGGCCAAACTCACTGCCTTGCCATATGCCTGTCTCCGCACTTGTGACTCTACATTGGCTTTCCTCTACCTGACTGGAGTTGAAAATTACATGCGTGGGGTGAGGCCATTAGTTTGGTCATTCCAGGAAGAAATGAGACCCGGGACGAAGAAGCTGGCTGAGGCAAAGCCTTGACCTCGCACCCCAGTCCGCCTTGGCAGCCAGTGCCAGACTACCACTTCCAAAGAAGGGAAGCAGCTGGTGACCTGAGTGGCTGTGGGGTGATAGGAGGGAGAGAACAGCTGAAGCCAAGTCAAGAAATGCAGCGTTCCTTCTTCACCTGCACGTGGCAGGTGTGAGAGAGCGGCCCAGTTGGTCAGAGACCAGCAGGCTGGTGAAGCATTCAATGAGGACCCCCGAGGCCCGGTGGCCGTGCCTGCGCCATTGGCCTGACACATTGAACCCAAGCCTGCAGGGGTCCCTGAGCGGCTAGAGAAAGATGGGCCCATGAGAGAGGTAGGCAGGGTGGGTAGGTTGAGTCCACATCTCTCCTCAGGTCCCTGAGGGAGAACGAGAGAGACACAGAGAAACAGAGAGAGAGAGAGAGATCTCTGAAAGATGAGTCACTGCCTCCACCACTGGTGCCAACTCACACACCATCCCACTTACCCCCGCCACCCCCATGTCTGCCCCTGGGCAAGCCCCACCACAGAGAAGTTGGTTCCTTGTCACTTCCATGCTGTACCTTCGGGACCTGATGTCAGAGCAGGGGAAAACTTTCAAAGGTTTCCATGTCCCTATCCATGAGAATGGTCTTCTTCCCCTCTCAAATCTGAAAACCTCATCCCCAACATCCTCCTTTGTCTTGAACTGAAGATAGTATTGAAGAGGAGAATCTCTGCCATTGTGTTGAGAGACTCAGTTTCCCTTGTTTCTCCCATCTACACATGTTATTAAGCTTGAGATTATTTTCTCCAGCTAACCTGTCCTGTTAATGATTTGGCCAACCATAAGAAATATAATGGAAAAGGCAGAAGGAAGTTCTCTCTCTGCCACAGAGAGCCCTGAGCTGGGTCCCTCCCTCAGACCTGGCCAGGGACAGCCCTTACCCAGAGGCCATCTCCCAGAGCATCCCAGGAAATGCTTACTGCCAGCCCCCACCCTCTCGCCACTGCCAAGTCCATCATCCTCCCTTGGGAGGCCCAGGCAGTTCAGGGACCCGGGTGTCGGAGGCAGCCAATTCCCAGGTCTAGCACACAAGTAGCAAGGCCGCTTCCATCTCTGACAGTGTCTAGCACACACCCCAGAAAACTTGGCAGCAGGCCCCAGGGCTCTTTCCTCCAGAACTTGTTGCCTTGGAAGGGGCCTGGCCAAGGAGTATGGGCTGGCCAGCCAGCCAGTCGACTTGGGACAAAGCAGGCGAGCCGAGTCATCCTTCCAGTTGCCCTGGGCTTGGCACTGGCCACCTCAAGGAGAGGGCCTCACTGGTGCCCTTCATGGTGGATTTCTCCCCAGAGCCATGGCCTGGACACTAGGAAGGCCAGGCCCTCCTGACTCCAGAGAAGAGCCTGGGACCTGTTGCCAGAAGGGCTTTCCCAGTGTGGCCCCGGCTCCCTGGCCCTGCAGCCTGCTGGGGCCACACTCACTGCTTTGCCATATGCCTGTTTCACTCCTTCTGACTCCACAGAGCCTCTCCTCCACCTGGCTGGAGTCGACAACTGCAGGCGTGAAGTGACGCCATGGTTTTGTCTTTCCAGGAAGAAATAAGGCCTGGCTTGAAGCAGCTGGCCCAGGCAGAGCCTTGACCTCGCACCCCAGTCCGCCTTTGGCTACCAGGGCCAGACCACCACTTCCAAAGAAGTGAAGCATCCGGCGAGCTGAGTGAAAGTGGTCGGATGGGAGGGAGACAACAGCTGAAATCAAGTCAAGAAGGGTGGTTTTCCTTCTTCACCTTCAACTGGCCGGCACAAGAGAGCCCCCCACCTGGTCTGAGCCTCACTGGCGGACAGGGCCTTCACTGTGGACGCCTGAGGCCCAACTGCTGTACATGCGTGCTTGGCCTGAGTGGTTGCACTCAAGTTGCAGTGCTCCGGGAGAGTCCAAAGAATAGCCCACGGGAGAGGTAGGCGAGGTGGGCTTGGTGCGCCTCCCCTCCTCGCCTGAGGGCCCTGAGAGAGGGAGACACAGTGACAGCCAGAGAGATGGAGAGAGAGAGAGATCCCTGACCTCTCTAGATTTCAGGTTAGAGTTATGGTTCCGTTTAGCTTTGGGGTATGATCAGGTTATTGTTAGGGTTAGTATTACCCTTGGGGTTAGGGTTAGGGTTACCGTTAGCGTTAGGGTTCTGGGTAGGGTAAGGGTTTGGGCTTGGTACGGGTTTGTTTTACATGTAGGGTTTGGTTTAGAATTTAGGGTTACTGTTAGGGTTAGGATTAGGGTCAGTGGTCGGGTTCAGTTTAGTGTTAGAGTTAGTATTAGGTTTCAAGTTAGAGTTAGGATTAGTGTTAGTGTTAGTTTTCGGGTTAGGGTCAGGGTTATTTGGTTTCGGTATTGGTTTAGGCTCAGGGTTATGGTCGGGTTAGGCTTCAGGTTAGTGTTAGGGTTCTTGTTATGGTTAGGATTCAGGTTAGGGTGCGGGTTAGGTTTAAGTTTAGGGTTAGTATTAGGATTAGGGTTATGATTAGGTTTCGGGTTCGGGAAAGTCTTAGCTTTAACATTAGGTTTCTTGTTAGGGTTACGTTTAGAGTTAGGGCTAGGTTAGGTTTAGTGTTAAGGTTGAGTTCAGATTATGGTTAGGGTTAGTGTTAGGTTTTAGTTTCGGATTAGGATTAGGTTTAACATCAGGGTTCAATTTAGGGTTAGAGTTAGGGTTAGGGTTAGGGTTAGCAATAGGGTTCAGGTTAGGCTAATGTTATTTTTAGTGTTAGGGCTAGTGTTCGAGTTAGGGTTAGGGTTACGGTTTCAGGATCAGGTGAGAGTTAGGGTTAGAGTCGGGGTAGGATTAGGGTTCTATTTACGGTTACGGTTCGGGTTAGGGCTGCCGGTAGGGTTAGGGTTAAATTTCCTGTTATGTTTACAGTTAGGTAATCTTAGGGTTGTTTTTGGGTTAGAGTTAGGGCTAGGTTTCGGGTTCATGATCCAGATAGGGTTAGGGTTATATTTTGTTTTTTTTGTCATGGTTAGGATTAGGGTTACTGTTAGGGTTATGTTAACGTTTAGGGTGAGATTAGTGTTTAGTTTAGGGTTAGGGTTAGGGTTTGGGTTCTCGATGGAGTTAGGGTTATGGTCGCATTAGACTTTGGGTTTGTGTTAGTTTTAGGGAAAGGGTTAAGGGTGGGGCTAGAGTCAAAGTTAGGGTTAGGTTAGGGTTATGGTTAGGCTTAGGTTTAGGGTTAGTGTTCACCTTAGGGTTACGGTTAGTTGTAGTGGTAGGGTTGGGTTCTGGTTCGGTTTAGGGCTAGGGTTCGGTTTAGGGTTAGCTTTCTGGTTCATGTTCATGTTAGAATTAGGGTTAGGATTAGGGTTACTCTGAGGTTTAGGCTTAGGGTTATTGTGAGGTTTGCCTTCGGATTAGGCTTAGGTTTCGGTTTGGGTCGGGATAAGATTAGGTTTAAGCTTAGTGTCGGATTAGGCTTCGGGTTAGAGTTACTTTTGTGGTTCGGTTTAGGGTTTGGGTTAGGGTTAGGCTTATGCTTAGGGCTAGGTTTAGGGTTAGGGTTGGGTTGGGTTAGGGTTACTGTTAGGGTTCATGTTAGCCTTAGGGTTTTGTTTAGTCTTAGAGTTAGTGTTCACATTAGGGTTAGGGTTAGCTTTCAGGTTTGGGTTAGGGTTAGGATTAGCCATAGGGTTTGGGTTAGGGTTAGGACCGGGGTTCGGGTTAGTGTCGGTTTTAGGTTATGTTTAGTGTTAGGGATAGGGTTATGGTTGAGTTTATGGTTAGTATTATGTTTAGGGTATGGTTTCGGGTCAAACATGAATTAAAGTTAGGGTTAGGGTCGGGTTAATTTTAGGGTTAGGGTTTGGGTTAAGCTTAGGTTTAGGGGTAGTGTTAGGTTTAGGGTTCAGTTTTGGGTTAGGGTTATGGTTATCATTATGGTTTGGGTTAGGGTTAGGATTAGGTTGGCTTATGGTTAGGGTTAGGGTTCATGTTAACATTAGTGTTAGGGTTAGGTTTAGGTTTAGAATTATTGTTCATATTAGGGTCAGGATTAGTTTTCGGGTTGAGGTTAGGGTTAGGATTAGCGGTAGGGTTTGTGTTAGGGTAATGGCTAAGTTTCAAGTTAGGATTGCGTTTGGGTTAGGGTTAGGATTCGTTTGAGTGTTAGGGTTAGAGTTAGAGTTAGGGTTGGTTTTATGTTTGGGATTAGGTTTAGGATTCAGGTTAGGGTTAGGCTTAGGGTTAGGGCTAGGATTAGGGTCAGCTTAGGGTTAAGTTTAGAGTGCAGCTTAGTGTTAAGGCTAGTGTTCTAGTTAAGTTTAGGTTTAGTATCATGGTTAGGGTTCAGGTACGGGTTACAGTTAACCTTAGGTTTCATGTTAGTGCAGAGTTTAGGGTTAGAATTAAGGTTATGGCTAAGGTTAGGGTTAGGACTTGGTTGGATTAGTGTTCGCATTAGGGTTAGGGTTAGGTTTAGGGTTCGGGTTAGGTTTAGATATAGGGTTCGGGTTTGGGTTAGGGTTACTGTTAGGGTTTGGGTTATGGTTAGGCTTAGAGTTAAGGCTAGGTTTATGGTTACGATTCGGTTGGGTTAGGGTAAGGGTTAGGGTTTTGGTTAGGCTTATGGTTAGGTTTAGGGTTAGGATTGGGATTATGCTTAGGATTAGATTCTGGATTCGGGTTAGGGTTAGGCTTAGGGTTAGAGCTAGGTTTAGGGTTCAGCTCAGGGTTAAGTTTAGAGTGCGGCTTAGTGTTACGCCTAGTGTTCTAGTTAGTTTAATGTTAGTATCATTGTTAGGGTTCAGGTTACGGGTTACGGTTAACGATAGGTTTCATGTTAGTGTACAGTTTAGGGTTAGAATTAGGGTTAGGGCTAAGATTAGCATTAGGTTTGGGTTGGATTAGTGTTAGCATTAGGGTTAGGGTCAGGTTTCGGGTTCGAGTTAGGTTTAGAGTTAGTTAGGGTTTGGGTTCGGGTTAGGGTTAGGGTTACTGCTAGGGTTTGGTTTATGATTAGGCTTAGAGTTAAGGCTAGGTTTAGGGTTACGGGTGGGTTGGGTTAGGGTAAGGGTTAGGGTTCTGGTTAGGCTTATGGTTAGGATTAGTGTTAGGTTTCAGGATAGTGTTAGAGTGAAGGTTACTGTTAGGGTTAGGGCTAGTGCTTGGGTTAGGGGTTGGTTGGGTTAGGGCTAGGGTTTAGTTTAGGTTTAGGGTTAGCTCTAGGGTTAGAGTAAGTGTTCGGGTTCGGGTTAGATTAGGATTAGAGTTCGGCTTAGTGTTAGTGTTGGGTTTGGGTTCAGTTTAGGGTTAGCATTGAAGTTAGTGTTCGGGTTAGGGTTAGGGTACGTGTTAGGCTTACGGTTATAGTGTGGGTTAGTGTTGGGGTTCAGGTTAGTGTTAGGGTTCATGTTTGGGTTAAAGTTAAGTTTCATGTTCGGGTCAGGAATATATTTCTGGTTAGGGTTTGGGTTAGGTTTAGAATTGGGTTTTGTGTTAGGCTTAGGGTGCATGTTAATGTTAGTTTTAGGGTTTGTGTTAGGGTTAGGGACAGATTTAGTGTGATGTTTAGGGTTAGGGCCATTGCTAGTGTTAGTGCTAAGGTTAAGATTAGTTCTAGGGCTTGGTGAATTTTGATGGTTCGTTCTAGAGCCAGGGTTAGTGTCAGGTCTAGGACTGATTTTGGGTTATGTCCAGGGCAAGCAGTCGGCTTGGTGTTACAATTAGGGTTAGGCTTATTGTTGCTTAGGGTTAAGGTTAGGGTTAGGGTAAATGTTAGAGTTGTGGCCATTGCTAGTGTTAATGCTAAGGTAAGGGTTAGATCTAGGGCTTGGTGAAGGTTTACGTTTCCTTCTAGATCCAGGGTTAGGGTCAGGTCTAGGACTGGTTTAGGGTTAGGTCCAGGGCAAAGAGTAGGCTTGGTGTTACAATTAGTGTTAAGCTTATTGTTGGTTACGGCTAAGGTTAGTGTTAGGGTTAGTGTAAGCGTTAGTGCCATTGCTAGGGTTAATGTTAAGTTTAGGGTTATGTTTAAGGTTTGGTTAAGCATTAAGGTGTGGGCTAGGGTTAGCATTCGCATCAGGTCTAGGACAATGTGAGGGTTAGCTTTAGGCTTAAGGTTAGGTTTAGGGTGAGGGTTACCGTTTGGGTCAGGGTTAGTGTTGCTTAGGGCTAGGGTAGGGTTACTCTTAAGGCTAGGGCTGGGTTATGATTAGCTAATGCTGGGTTATGATTAGATAGGAATAGGATTAGGGTTATTGTTATTATTAGTGATAGGGGAGGTGGTTTGAGTTTTGGTTAAGTTTAGGTTTAACAGTTGGTATAGGATTAGAAATAGGGCTAGGTTTTGAGTTAGGACTGGTTTAGGGCTACAGCAATGGTTAGGGTTAGGGTTACACTTGGGTTATGGTGAAGGTTAGGTGTGGGGGTAGTGTTAGGGTTAGTGTTATGGCAAGAGTTATCGTTAGGGCTGGGATTAAGGCTAAGCTTCATTATTATATTTAAGGTTAGGTTTCTCTTTAAGTTTATGGCTAGATTTATTTTTAGGGTTAGGATGAACCCAATTTTAGGTAGGATGAACCCAACTTTAGCTCTAAGCCTAAGCTTATCGCAAACCCTAACACTAGCCCTAGCACTAACCCTAATCGTATGCCTACCGCTAACACTCAGTGTAACTGTAACCCTAAGCCAACTCTAACCCTAACTTTAACCCTAGTCCTAGCCCAAGCCCTAACAGTAACCCTAACACTAGCATAATACTAACTCTAACCCTCCTCCTAATCCAAACCAAAGCCCTATGCCTACTACTACACTTTCCATTGTCCCAACTCTAAGGCACACCCAACACTAACGTCAGACCTAATCCTAATCCTACCCCTAGCCATAACCTCAAAACCAGCCCCATCCCTGACTCAAACAACCTCCCCTAACACTAATAATAACCATAACAATAATCCTAGCCCTATGTAATCATAACCCATCCCTAGCTAATCATAACCCAGCCCTAACCCTAAGAGTAACCCTACCCTAGCCCTAAGCAACACTAACCCTGACCCAAACGGTAAAACTCACCCTAAACATAACATTAACCCTGATCCTAACCCTCATATTGTCTTAGACCAGACGCTAACGCTAGCCCTAGCCCACACCTTAATGCTTGAGCAAGCCTTAGAGATAACCCTAACCTTAACATTAACCCTAGCAATGACCCTAACCCTTACACTAACCCTAACACTAACCTTAGCCGTAATCAACAATAAGCCTAACCCTAATTGTAACACCAAGCCTACTCTTTGCCCTGGACCTAACCCTAAACCAGTCCTAGACCTGACCCTAACCCTGGCTCTAGAAGGAAGCATGAAACATCACCAAGCCTTAGATCTAACCCTTACTTTAGCACTAACACTAGCAATGGCCATAAACCTAACATTTACCCTAACCCTAAACTTAGCCCTAACCAACAATAACCCTAACCCTAATTGTAACACCAAGTCTGCTCCTTGATCTGGACCTAACCCTAACCAGTCCTAGACCTGACCCTAACCCTGGCTCTAGAGCGAACCGTAAACATTCACCAAGCTTTAGAACTAACCCTAGCCTTAGCACTAACATTAGCAATGGCCCTAACCCTAAACATAACACTAAATCTATCCCTAACCCTAACACAAGCCCTAAAACTAACAGTAACCCGCACCCTAAACCCAACCCAAAACCAAACACTAAACCTAACCCAAACCCTAACCAGAACTGTATCCCTGATGCAAACACGAACCATAACTCAAACTCGAACATGAATCCTAACACTAACACGACCCACAACACTAACCTACACTATAACCCTAAGCCTAACACGTACCCTAAACCTAACCCGAACACTAACCTGAATGCTAACCATAAACTGAACCCAAACCCAAATACTAACCCTAACCAGAACTCTAATCCTAATCTAACCCTAACCCGAGCACTTACTCTAACCCTAGAACTAAGCCTAAACCTAAACCAAACCCTAGACCTAACCCAACCAACCCCTAACCCGACCACTAGCCCTAAGCCTAACATGAACCCTATCCCTAAGCCTAACCCTAACCCAAACCAAATCGTAACCATAACCAATAGCATAATCCCACCCTAACGCTAAATGTAACCTGAACCCGAACCGTAATCCTAACCTTAACGCTAACCCTAATCCTACCATAACCCTAAACACTAACACTAACACTAACCCTAAATAAAACCGGTGCCAGTACCCTAACCCTAACATTAACCATATCCATAACACTAGCCCTAACCCCAACCCTAATGCTAACCTGAAACCTAAACCTAACTGTAACCTGAAATCTAACCCTAACACTAACCCTCAAACAAACCCTAACCCAACACAAACCTTAGACCTAACTGGAATCCAAACATAAGCCTAACCCTAACCCTAACAGTAACCCTCAGCCTAACACTATCCTGAAACCTAACACTAATACTAAGCATAAACCTAACCAGAACCTTAACCCTTACCCTAACCCAACCCAACCCTAAAACTAAACCTAGACTTAACTCTAAGCCTAACCATAACTCAAACCCTAGCAGTAACCCTCAGCCTAACCCGTACTCGAACCCAAAACTTAACCCTAAACCTAATGCTAACCCTAAGCGAACCCAAACCTAACACTAACCTTAGCCCTAACCCTAATTCTAACCCTAAACTTTACACTAACATGAAACCTAAGGTTAACCACAAACTGTACCTGAACCCTCGCCATGATCCTAAACCTAAACCTAACCAGAACACTAGCCGTAACACCAAACCAGACTCTAAGCTTAAATCTAAGCTGAACCTTAACCCTAGCCCTAACCCGAATACTAAACCTAATCATAAGCATAATCACAACCATAACCCTAACCCTAACACTAACCATAACGCTCAACCGAACCCTAAGCCTAACCCAAACCCAACCCTAACATGAAACCTAGCCATTACCCTAACACGAAACCTACCGCTAATCCGACCCTAACCTGAACCCGAAACCTAACCCTAAACCTAACCCTAATCTGAACACTAATTCTAAACCTAAACCTAAACCTAACACTAACGCTAACATGAAGCCTAACCCTAATCATAAGCCAACTAATCCTAACTCTAACCCAATGATAACCCTAACCTTAACACTACCACTAAACCAATCCATAACCCAAACCCTAATCTTAAAATTAACCCGATCCTAAACCTAACTTTAATCTAATCTTGAATCTGTAACTATACCCTGACCCTAATCCTAACCATAAAATCAACCTTAACCTTAACACTAACCCTAATCTTCACCCGAACCCTAACCCTAAACCTAACCTGAAACCAACTCTAACCTGAACCCTAGTCCTAACCCTAACCAGAACCCTACTACTAATCCTAACCTTAACGTGAACCTGAAAGCTAACTCTAACCCTAATCTGAACACTAACTCTAAGACTAAACATAACCCTAACCCTAACATGAACCCTAACAGTAAACCTAACTCAACCCATCCCTAACCTTAAACCTAGCCCTAAGCATAAGCCTAACCCTAACCCAAACCCTAACCCGGACCCCAAAAGTAATCCTAACCCAAAGCCTAATTTGACACTAACCTTAAACCTAATCTTATCCTGACCCAAAACCTAAACCTAACCCTAACCCGAAGACAAACCTCACAGTAAACCTAAGCCTAAACCTCACAGTAACCCTAATCCTAACCCTAACCCTAGATGAACATGAACTGGAACCGTAACCCTAAACCGAACCTTGCACCTAAACCAAACCAGAACCCAACCCTACCCCTAAAACTAAAACTAACCCTAAGGTGAACACTAACCCTAAACCTAACCCAAACCCGAAACCTAACCCTAACTCAAATGCTAACCTGAACCCTAACAGTAAACCTAACCTAATACTGACACCAAACACTAACCATAACCGTAAACCAAACACTAACCCTAACACTAAACATAACGCTAATCCTAACTCTAACCTGAAACCAACCCTTACCCTCAATCTAACTGTGATCCTAAACCGAACATTAACTCTAACCATAACCCTAACCTGAACCCTAAGACTAAACCTAACCTTAAACCTTACGTTAACTCAAAAATGAACCCTAACGGTAACCATAATGCTAACTCTAACATGGAAACTAACCTTAACCCTAACCCGAACCCGAATCCTAAACCTAACCCTAACTCAAACTCAAATCCAACCTGAACCCAGCGCTATCCCTAATCCAAAACTAACTCTAAACCTAGCCCTAAACCTAAGCTTAAACCTAACCCAAACCATAACAATAACCCTAACCCGAACCCGAACCCCAACCGTAAACTTGTCTCTAAACCCAACCTTAACACTTTCCCTAAAATTAACACAAACCCAAAGCCTAATCCAATCGTAATGCTAACCCCATTGAGAAACCAAACCCTGACCCAAACCCTAAGCCAAACACTAACCTCACCCTAAACGTTAACATGACCCTAACAGTAACCCTAATCCTAACCATGACACAAAAGCAAAACATAACCCTAAATCTATCTGGAACATGAACCCGAAACCCAGCCCTAACACTAACAAGAAAACAACCCTGACGTTACCTAACCCTAAACATAATGCGAACATTAAACCTAACTCTACCAGCAGCCCTAACCCGAAATGTAATCCTAACTATAACCCTAATCCTAGCCCGAATCTAACCCTAACTCTAACCAGATCCTGAAACCGAATCCTAACCCTAAACCTAATTCGAACACTAGCCCTAACACTAAAACTAAACCTTACCCTAACCTGAACCCTATTGCTAACCCTAACCCTAACCAAAACTCTAATCATAATTCTAACCCTAATGGTAACACTAACACTAACCCGAACCCTAATCCAAACCCAACCATAACCCTAACCCTAGCCCTAACTCTAACCCTGAATTGAACCCTAAAGTTAACCCTAACCCTGATCCGAAACTAAAACCTAACCCTAAATCTAACCAAAATCTGAACCCAACTTGAACCCTAAACCTAAACCTAGTCCTAACTCTAACCCTAACCCTAACAAGAAACCTAACGCTAGGCTAAGACTTTCCCAAACCCGAAACCTAATCACAACCCTAATCTAAATAGTAACCCTAAACATAAACCTAACCTGAACCCTAACCTGAAGCCTAACCCGACCATAACCCTATACCGATATCGAACCTAAACACTAACCCTCACGCTAACCTGAAAACTAACACTAACACTAAACCTATCACTAACCCTAACTCTACTTGAAACCTAATAATAACTCTAATACTAAACAGAACCTGACCACTGACCCTAATCCTAACCCTAAATTCTAAACCTAACCCTACATGTAAAACAAACCCGTACCAAGCCCAAACCCTAACCCTACCCAGAACCCTAATCCTAACGCTAACCCTAATCCCAACTCCAAAGGTAACACTAACCCTAACAATAACCTGATCACACCCCGGAGCTAAAGTGAACCTTAACTCTAACCTGAAATCTAGAGAGATCAGGGATCTCGCTCTCTTTCCATCTCTCTGGCTCTCTCTGTGTCTCCCTGTGTCGAGGACCTGAGGAGAGGGGGGAGGCACACCCTGCCCACCTCACCTACCACTCCTGTGAGCCATTCTTTGTCTGGCCACTCCGGGAGCCTTGTGGCTTGAGTTCAACCACTCAGGCCAAGGGCACAGGCACAGCCGTCGGGCCTTAGGGGTCCACAGTGAAGGCCCCGCCCACCCGTGAGGGTCAGACCAGGTGGGGCACTCTTTTGCGTCAGCCAGGTGAAGAGGAAGAAGGAACACCGTCATTCTTGACTTGGTTTCAGCTGTTGTCTTCCTCCCATCCAACCACTTTCACTCAGCTCGCTGGATGCTTTCCTTCTTTAGAAGTGTCAGTCTGGCCCTGTTAGCGAAAGGCGGACTGGGGTGCGAGGTCAAGGCTCTGCCTGGCCCAGATGCTTCATGCCGGGCCTCATTTCTTCCTAGAAAAACAAAACCATGGACTCACCCCACGCCTGCACTTGTCTACTCCAGCCAAGTGGAGGAGAGCCTCTGTGGAGTCAGAAGAACTGAAACAGGCATATGGCAAAGCAGTGAGTGTGGCCCCAGCAGGCCGCAGGCACAGGGAGCAGGGGCCACACAGGGAAAGCCCTTCTGGCAACAGGTTGCAGCCTCTTCTCTGGAGTCGGGAGGGCCTGGCCTTCCTAGTGCCCAGGACAGGGCTCCGGGGTGAAATCCACGATGAAGTGCACCAGCGAGGCCCTCTTCCTGAGGTGGCCAGTGCCAAGCCCAGGGCAACTGGAAGGATGGCTTGGCTTGCCTGCTTTGTCTTAAGTCAGCTTGCTGGCCGGCCGGCCCATAATTCTCGGCCAGGCCCCTTCCAAGGGGACATGTTCTAGAGGAAAGATCCCTGGGGCCTGCTGCCAAGTTTTCTGGGGTGTGTGCTGGGCACTGTCAGAAGTGTAAGCTGCCTTGCAACCAGTGTGTCAGACCTGGGATCTATCTCTGCCTCCCACACCCGGGTCCCTGAACTGCCCAGGCATCCCGAGGGAGGACGAGGGACTTGACAGTGGTGAGAGGGTGGGGGCTGGCAGTGAGCGTTTCCTGGGATGCTCCGGGAGATGGCCTCTGGGTATGGGCTGTCCCTGGCCAGGTCTGAGGGAGGGACCCAGATCAGGGCTCTCAGCGGCAGAGAGAGAACCCCCTTCCACCCTTTCCCTTCAATTTCTTTTGGCTGGCCAAATCATTAACAGGACAGGTTAGCTGAAGAAAATAACCTCAAGCTTAATAACATGGGTAGATGGGAAAAAGAAGGAAACTGAGTCTCTCAACACAATGGCAGAGTTCTCCTCTTCAATACTATCTTGAGTTCAAGACAAAGGAGGATGTTGGGGGTGAGGTTTTCAGATATGAGAGGGGAAGAAGACCATTCTCATGGATAGGGACATGGAAACCTTTGTTTGAAAGTTTTCCCCTGTTGTGGCATCAGGTCCCAAAAGGACAACATGGAAATGACAAGGAACCAACCTCTCTGTGGTGGGGCTGGCCCAGGGGCAGACATGGGGGTGGGTGGGTGTAAGTGGGATGCTGTGTGAGTTGGCACCAGTGGTGGAGGCAGTGACTCATAGTTCAGAGATCTCTCTCTCTCTCTGTTTCTCTGTGTCTCTCTCGTTCTCCCTCAGGGACCTGAGGAGAGATGTGGACTCAACCTACCCACCTTGCCTACCTCTCTCATGGGCCCATCTTTCTCTGGCCGCTCAGGGACCCCTGCAGGCTTGGGTTCAATGTGTCAGGTCAATGGCACAGGCACGGCCACCAGGCCTCGGGGATCCTCATTGAACGCTTCACCAGCCTGCTGGTCTCTGACCAACTGGGGCACTCTCTCACACCTGCCATGTGCAGGTGAAGAAGGAACGCTGCCCTTCTTGACTTAGCTTCAGCTGTTGTCTCCCTCCTATCAACCCACACCCACTCAGCTCGCCAGCCACTTCCCTTCTTTGGAAGTGGTAGTCTGGCCCTGGCTGCCAAGACGGACTGGGGAGCGAGGTCAAGGCTCTGCCTCAGCCAGCTTCTTCGTCCCGGGCCTCATTTCTTCCTGGAATGACCAAACCATGTCATCAACACACCCCCACACTTTTCAGTTCCAGGCAGGTAGTGGAAACCATCTGTAGAGTGACAAGTGCAGAGACAGGCATATGACAATGCAGTGAGTTTGGCCCCAGCAGGACGGAGGCCTAAGGATCTGGGGCCACCCTTTGTGTGCCCTTCAGGTGACAGGTCCCAGCCTCTTCTCTGGAGTAGTGAAGCCCGGGCCATCTAAGTGCCCAAGGTTAGGGTTAACCCTAACCTTAACCATAACCGAACTCCGAACCCAAACCCTATCCATAACTCAAACCCTAACCCAACTCTAAACCTAACACTAATACTAACCCGTATGCTAATACTAAGCCTAAACTGAGCCCTAACCCTAAATACAACACTAACTGAAAAAAAACCCTAAATCTAAACTGAACATGAAACCTAACCCTAACCCTAAAAGAACCCAAAACATAGCCTAAAGCTAACACTGACCCGGCCTACCTGTAACCCCAAACTGAACCGACCTCTAACGATAACCCTAACCTTTACCAGAACCCTCACCCTTAGCGTAAGCAGGACAGTAACGCTAACCCGTGCCTGAATGCTAAGTCTAAATGGTACTGACAACCTAACCCTAACCTTAACTAGAGCCTGAATGCCAACTCTAAACTGTAGTAGGGGTAGGTGTTGTGTTAGTGTTTGGCTTAGGGTTAGGGTCAGGGTTAGGGTTAGGGTTATGGTGAGAGTTAAGCGTAGGTTTAGTGTTAGAGTTAGCATGAGAGCTAGAGTTCAGGTTAGGGTTAGGGCTGATAATAGGCCTAGATTTATGGATAGGTTTAGGACTAGGGTTAGGGTGGGTTAGTATAAGGGTTTGTGTTAGGGTACTTTTAGATCTACGGTTAAGGTTAGTGATGCGTTAGAGTTACAGTTAAGCTTAGTGTTTAGTTTAGGGCTAGGGTTAGGGTTAAGGCTAGTCTTATGTCTAGGCTTAGTGTTATGGTTAGGACTAGGGCTAGTGTTGGGTTTAGGGCTATGGTTAATGTTAGCCTTAGTGTTAGTACTAAGTTTAGGGATAGTGCTAGTGTTAGAGTTAGCGTTAGGGCCAGGGCTATGGAAAGGGCTAGGGTTATCATTAGGGCTAAGCCTAGGTCTATAGTTATGGGTAGGTATAGAATTTGGCCTAGAGCTAGGGTTAGGGTTAGGGTTAGGGATATGGTCATGTCTGGGGTTAAGTTTAGGGTCAGGTCTGGGGCTTGGATTTGTGTTAGGGTTAGGGCTTGTGTGGAGTGTTATGGTTAGGTGTAGGGTTAAGTCTAGTGCTAGTGTTAGGTTTATGGGTAGTGCTAGCTTTAGGGTTAGTTTTATGTGTAGTGCTAGCATTTTGGTTAAGTCTAGTGTTAGACTTAGCAATTGGGTTAGGCTTAGGGCTGATATTAGGGTTAGGGTTAGGTTTAAGAGTAGGTTTAGTGTTCAGGTTACCATTATATTTAGTGTTTAGCTTTGGCTTAGGGTTAGGAATAGGCTTAGGGTTAGGGCAAGAGTTTGTATTAGGAGTCTGTCCAGGATTAGGGTTAGAGTTACAGTTGGGTTAGACTAAGTGTTAGTGTTAGGGTTAAGTTTAGGGCTATGACTAGGGTCTGAGGTAGTGGTAAGTGTTGGCTTAAGGCTAGGGTTAGGGTTTGGGTTAGGGTAGGGCTAGGGTTTGTGTTAGATTTAGGGTTAAGGTTAGGGATAGGGCTTGGGCTAGAGCCAGGTTTAGGGTTAGAGCTAGCATTAGGTCTAGGTTAAGCGTTATTTTCAGGCTATTGGTAACATTAGAGTAGGATTAGGCTTAAGGCTATGGGTAGGGGTAGGCTAAGTGTTTGGGTTAAGAGTAGGGGTAGGGATAAGGTCACAGTTAGGGTTAGATTTAGGGTTAAAGTTGGGGTAATGTTAGGGGTGGGTGATGTCTAGTCTCAGTGTTATGGTTAATATTAGTGTTTGTGCTAGCATTAGGGTTCTGCATATTATTTCTGTTAGCCGTAGGGTTAAGCTTAGGTGTCGGATTGGATTAGGGGTAGGGTTAGGGTTTGGGTAGGGTTAGAGTTAGTTTATGGAGAGAAGGAGGGGTAGGGTTGGGGTTAAGGTTGCATTTGGTTTAGGGTTAGGGTTAGGGTTCGGGTTCCAGTTAGGGTTAAGGTTAAGGTTAGGCTTAGGGCTCAGATTAGCCTTTGTGTACTGGTTTGCTTTAGGATTCCAAACAGCAATCTGTGCCAAATGTTTTTTAGGTATTATGTGATCCTTACTAGTTGGAAGGAAGGGAGATGGGGTATGGATTTATTTCCTGGAATGGGTGCTAGACATGATTTGGCTCAGCTCTACTCTGGATTCCTGTCCTATACAAACCTGTTCCCACGTTTAAGGATAGGGTTAAGGTTAGGTTTTGGTTACGGTTAGAGTTAGTTATATAGAGAGAAGGAGGGGTAGGGTTGGGGTTAGGGTTGCGTTAGGCTTGAATTTAAGATTAGGGATAAGGATAAGGTTTGGGTTAGAGTTACGGTGAGGGTTAGGGTTAGAGTTAGGTCTAGGGTTGTATTAGTGTTAGGGTTATTGTTAGGATTAAATTTAAGTTTAGTGTTAGCCTTAGTGTTTAGAGTTAGTGTACTAGAGTTAGCATAGTGTTAGGGTTAGGGTTAAGGTTTGGGCAAGGGCTAGGTTTAGACATAGAGTTAGGGTTATGGCTAGTGTAAGGTCAGAGTTTTAGTGCCAGGGCTAGGGCTAGTATTAGTTTCATCTGTAGGTTGGGTTAGGGCTAGATCTAGGGTAAGGTTTTGGGTTAGGGTTACAGTTAGGTTTAGCTTTAGGGCTAGGGCTAGTGTCAGGGTTAGGGTTAAGGCTAGGACAAGGGTTAGTGTTAGGGATAGGGATAGGCTTAGGCTTAGTGCTAATTCTTCAATTATTGTTATTGTTAATGTTAGTGTTGGGGTTGGAGTTGTGTTGCGGTAAGGGTCAGGTATAGGGTTAGTGGTAACCGTAGGTTTAGTGTAGGGGTATTTGTAGGTTTAGGGTTAGGGTTAGGGTTAGGGGCAAGGTTACATCTAGGGATATGGTTAGGGTTAGGGTTAGGGCTATGGTGAGAATTTGGCTTCACGTTCAGATAATGTTAACATTAGTTTTAGGGCTAGGGTGGGGGTTTGTATCATGAATCATAACCCAACTTTAGCTCTAACCCAAGCCCTAAAACTCCCCATAGCCCTAACCCTAATCATATGCACACTCACTGTAACTGTAACCCTAAGCCAACTCTAACCCTAACTTAAAACCTAGTCCTAGCCCTGGCACTAACAATAACCCTAACCCTAGCATAACCCTAACTCTAACCATAGTCTTAACCCAAACCGAAACCCAAACACAAACCCTATGCCTGTTCCTACACTTTCCATTTTCCCCACCCTAAGGCACACACGACACTAACGTCAGACCTAACCCTAATCATACCCCTAGCCCTAACCTCAAAACCCACCCCATCCCAAACCATAAAAATGAATCTAGTTATAAACCTAAAGAGAATCCTAACCCTAAATGTAATAACTAAACTTAGCCCTAAGCCCAGCGCTAACGATAACTCTTGCCAAGACACTAACACTATCACTACACCTACTCCTAACTCTCACCATAACCCTACATGTAATCCAACCCTAACCCTATCCCTAGCCCTTGCTGTATCCCTAAACTAGTCCTAACACAAACACTAGCCCTATTCCTAATCATATCCTTATTGCTAAACCTAACCTTAACTGAACCACAAACAACCTCACCTAGCCCTAGCGCTAAACATAACCCAGCCCTAGCCCTAAGCCTAACACTAACCCTACCCCAACCCTAACCCTAAACCTAACCCTAATCTTAACACAAACTCTAAGACTAAACATAACCCTAACCCTAACATGAACACTAACAGTAAACCTAACCCAACATAACCCTAACCTTAAAGCTAGCCCTAAGCATAAGCCGAACCCTAAACCGGGCACCAAATTTAACCCTAACCCGAAACCTAATCCGACACTAAACATAAACCTAATCTTATCCTGACCCGAAATCTAAACCTTAACCTAATCTGAAGGTAAACCTCAAAATAAAGCTAAGCCTAAACCTCACAATAACCCTAATCCTAACCCTAACATGAACACGAATCAGAACCCTAACCCTAAACAGAACCCTAGACCTAAACCGAACCAGAACCCAACCCAACCCCTAAAACTAACCCTAAACCTAAGGTGAACACTAACCCTAACCCGAACCCGAATCCAAACCCTAAACCTAACTCAAACGCTAACCCGAACCCTAAGATGATACTGACACCAAACACCAACCATAACCCTATACCAAACACTAACCCTAACACTAAAACTAACGCTAACCGTAACCCGAACCAAAACATAACCCTAACTTGAACACTAAGCCAAAACCTAACCCTAACCCTAACAATAACCCTAACCCAAATCCTAACTCTAACCATAACGTTAAGTCTAACACGAAAAATAACTCTAACCGTAACCCAAATTTAAATCCTAAACCTAACCCTAACTCGAACCCAAAGCCAACCTGAACCCAGCCGTATCCCTTATCCAAAACTAACCCAAACCCCAGCCCTAACCCTAAGCCTAAAGCTAACCAGAACTCTAACAATAACCTGAACCCCAAACTTAACCCAGACTCTAACCCGACCCTTAACCCTAACCCTAAAACTATCACAAACACAAAGCCTAATCCGACCCTAACACTAAGACCATCGAGAACCCAAACCTTAACTCTAATCCTAATCCAAACACTAACCTCACCCTAAACCTTAACATAACCCTAACAGTAACCCTAATCCTAACCGTCCCAACAAAGCAAAACATAACCCTAACCCTAACCAGAAAATGAACTCGAACCCTAGCCATAACCCTAACCCAAAAACAACCCTGACCTTAAACCTAACCCTAAACTTAACATGAAAATTAACCCTAACCATATCAGCAATCCTAGCCTGAACTGTAACCCTAACCCTAAACCTAATCTTAGCCCGACTCTAACCCTAACCCTAACCAGAACACGAACCTGAACCCTAAGCCTAACTCTGACTCGAACACTAGCCATAACACTAAAACTAAACATTACTCTAACCTGAACCCTATTGCTAAGACTAACCATAACCTGCACTCTAAACATATTTCTAACCCTAATGCTAACCCTAACCATAATCCAAACCCAAGGCTAACCCTAACCCTAATCCTAGACCTAAATCGAACCCTAATGCTAACCATAACCCTAATCGGAAACCAAAACGTAAACCTAACCTAACCATAACTCAAACCCAACCCTAACCCTAACCCTAACTCTAACAAAAAACCTAAAGCTAAAGCTCAACATTTTTCAAACCCAAAACCTAATAATAACCCTAATCCGAATACTAACCCTAACCTCAGCCTTACCCAAATCCTAACACTAACCCGAACATTAATCTGAATCCTAACCCTAAAAAGAACCTGAACTCAAACCTGAACCCTAACACTAAGCCGAAGCCTAACCCAACCAGAACCCTAAGCCTAAACTGATATCAAAACCAAGCCCTGACCCTGACATTAACCCAAAAACTAACACTAACACTACACCTAACCCTAACGCTAAATCTAACTCGAACCCTAACACGAACCCCAACGCTAAACTGAATCTGACCACTGACACTAACCTTAACCCTAAACTCTGAAACTAACCCTACACGTAAAACAAATCTGTACCAAACCCAAACCCTAACACTAAACAGAACCATAACCCTAATGCTAACCATAACCGTAACCCCAATAGTAACAGAAACCCTAACACTTACACTAACCAGATGATAACCCTATGCTAACTGAACCCTAACCCTAACGTGAAATCTAACCCAAACCTGGCAATCAACCATAACACTAACCTCAACCCTAACCCTAACACTAACCTAAACTCAAACATACCATTAACGCGAATCATAACCCTATCCCTAACTAGAACCATAAACTTAACCCTAACCAGAAACATATACCTAAATATAAACCTAACACAAACCCGAAAACTAAACCAAACCCTAAAACTGACAGTAACCAGAAACCAAACATAACACTAACGTAACACTAAGAGTACCCCAGGAAATGTCTCAGGGGAGAAAAGCATGATGAAGGGCACGTGTGACGCCTTCTGTTTGAGTGCAGAGGTGCCAGGCAGAGGGTGACAGGATGGCTGGATCGGCTCACCTGCTTTCTCCAAAGGAGGCGGGACAACCAGCTAAACATCCTACCTGGGCCAGACCACTTCCAGAGGGGACAAATTCAAGAGGACATAGCCCTGGGGACGGCTGCCAAGTCTCCTGGGGCGTGTGCTGGGCCCCGTCAGAGGAGGAAGCAGCCCGACAAGCGGTGTGAGAGAGCAGAGATCAGGCAGCCTGCCACACCCAAGTCCCTGTCCTCCCCAGGAATCCCAAGGGAGGACGATGGTCTTGGCAGTGGCGAGAGGGGTGGGGCGGGCACTGAGCCTGCACTTGCATGCCCTAGGAGAGGGCGCCGGGGGATGAGCTGCCCCTGGCCAGGTCTGAGGGACAGACCCAGATAAGGGTTGTTGGGGGCAGAGAGAGAATGCTCTTCCGCCATTGCCCTTCAGGTTCTCATGGCTGGCCAAATCATTAACAAGACACGTTCAATGGTGCAAATCAGACCCACCTGAAGAACATGTGTCCATGGGAGAAACCCGGGAAACTGAGTCTCTCCACACAGTGGCAGAGACTCTCATCTTGCATCCTCTCCTGAGCTAATGACAAAGGTGGATGTCGTGGGTGGGCCTGTGGGATGGGAGAAGGGAGGGATACAATTGTCATGCAGAGGGACATGTAAAGCATTGTCTGAACAGTTTCCCCTGCAATGGGGTCAGGTCTG
Source organism: Diceros bicornis minor (assembly GCF_020826845.1). Classification (NCBI taxonomy): domain Eukaryota; kingdom Metazoa; phylum Chordata; class Mammalia; order Perissodactyla; family Rhinocerotidae; genus Diceros; species Diceros bicornis. The sequence goes on from NW_026690866.1 coordinate 15,839,619, forward strand.
GAAGGGAAGGCAGGGAGGTGACAAGGAACCAGCCTCTCTGTGGTGGGGCTGGCCCCGGGGCATGCCTGGGGGTGGTGGGTGCAAGTGGGATGGCATGTGAGTTGGCACCAGCCAGCGGTGGAGGCAGCGACTCAGACGTCATGGATCTCTCTCTCCCTCTCTCTCTCTCTCTCTCTCCACCTTGGGGACCTGAGGAGAGGAAGGTGGTGCACCCTGCCCACCTCACCTACCTCCCCCATGGGCCCTTCTTTCTCTGGCCACTCCGGGAGCCCTGCGGGCTTGGGCTCAACCCCCCACACCCCCGCACAGGTCAAGGATGCATGCACGGACGCCGGGGCCTAGGGCTGGCCACGGGGGTCCTCAATGAAGGCCCTGCCCTCCCTGCAGGCTCGGACCAGCAGGGGCGGACCTCTGGCGCCACACTGCTGCAGTTGTTTCATCGCCGCCATTCTGGACGTGGCTTCAGCTGTTGTCTCCTTCCCCTCTCCCACTCCCAATCCGTTGAAGGCCGCTTCCCTTCCTTGGAAGCATTGCTCTGGCCCTGATGGCCACAGGCATACTGGGCTTCAAGCTCAAGGCTCTGCCTGGGCCAGCTGCTTCATCCAGGGGCTCATTTCTTCCTGTAAAGACAAAGCCATTGCCTCGCCCCACGCCTGCACTTTGCGAGTGCAGCCAGGCCAGGTGTAGGAAAGGCTCTGTGGAGTCAGAAGGACCAAGACAGACAGATGGCACCACAGGGATAGGGAGCCAGGGCCAAACTGGGCAAGCCCTTCCGGCGACAAGTCCCAGCCTCCTCCCTGGAGTCCTGAAGGCCTGGCCTTCCTGGTGCCCAGGCCACGGCTCTGGGGAGAAAAACGCCATGGAGGGCACGCAGGAGGCCCTCTGCCTGAGGTCGCAGGTGTCACGCCCAGGGCCCTGCAAGCTTGCTCAGCTTGCCTGCTTTTTCCCAAGGAGGCTGGCCAACCAGCCGAACCTGGCACCTGGGCCAGGCCCCTTCCAAGGGGACGAGTTCCAGAGGACATAGCCCTTGGGATGGCTGCCAAGTTTCCTGGGGCGTGTGCTGGGCACCCGTCAGAGAAGAATCAGCCTGGCAAGCGGTGTGCCAGACCTGAGATCTGGCGGCCTCCCACACCTGGGTCCCTCTCCGGCCCAGGCCTCCCGAGGGCGGACGATGGTCGTGGCAGTGGCGAGTGGTGAGGGGCTGGCGCCGAGTCTGCCCTTGGATGCTCCGGGAGAGGCACCGAGGGATGGGCTTCCCCTGGCCACGTCTGAGGGACCGACCCAGTTCGGGGCTGCTGGGAGCCAACCACAGCATGTCCAAAGCCCTCTCTGCAGATCCAAGCACCAGGCAAGCCCCTGCCATGACTGATCCCATTAGTCCCTACAAGATCACCATGAAATTTATCCTCTCCCCCCCCCACTTTTCAGAAGAGCAAACTGAGTCTCAGAGAGATGTGGGGATTTTCCCAAGGTACACAGCTGGCAGTGGGCAGAGTCACCACTGTGCTGAGGGGTGAGAGGCTACTCACCTAGTAAACTGCTGGTCCAGGACCTGGTGGGATGTGTCTGAGGCCGAGTAGTTGACCAGGAAGTTGGTGAAGCTGGAGATGTTCCTACTCAGGAAAGCTGATGCAATGGACTCTGTCAGCTTCTCCATCATGCCTGCTTGGAGGCCACGCATCCTGCAGGCCTCATTTAAATTCACAGTGGACTCATCCTCACACTGGGGGAGAGGAGGAGGAACATACAGTCAGTGACATCATGGTGAACCTCCAGGAGGAATGACGTATCTCTCTACCCTCCTGTGTAGCTTCTGTGGAGGAGTGGAGGTCCAGATTACTTTGGGAATGGGACTGTGGGGCACTGTAGCGAGAAAATTCTGGGGCAGCGGGTCCCAGGGAAATCTCATATTTGAGTCTGGATTCTACTACTGCCTTGATCATCTCAGGGTCCTGGGTATGATGACACCTCTGCACCCACACTCACCTCCGACCAGCCCTGGTCATTGATGCAGGGGTGCACCTGTGTCCACTCCAGGGAGATGACAAACTGGTAACCATCCACCAGCTCCTCGACCATCTCCTGGGTGCAGTTCTGCAGTGACAGTGCCCAGCAGTCAGGCCAGGAGTGATCAGAGGCCTGCCTGGACTTTGCCACAGTGGGAAACTCCACCACAGATCAGGCACAGAGGGGAATCTGCATAGACTCCACCAGGGAAGGAATGCAAGGACACTTTGAGGGCCCAGCATTCACATGCGGATAGAGGAGCTTGGTCCCCAGTGCTCACCTTACTCTCCTTCAGCCAAGATCTTGAGTATGAACATGACACACTGCCCAACTCCCACCATCTAGCTTCCTGCTCCTGCCCAGGCTGGGTCCTGCTCATCCCCAGCTTCCCTCACTTCACCTCCCAGACACACACACACAATGAGGGTCAAGGGGTGTGGGGCTGTCCTTGTGGGATCACAGTTCTGGCCTTACCTAGAGTTGTCTGCCCTGGCCTACACTGTTACCTCATGGTTCCTCTTGCCAAAACGCCACACACATTCACAGTGAGGGCTGAGCCAATGTCTAAAGAGACTTAACACGCTCTCTTCCTTGGCTTTCCGGGGGCCAGAGCCTCGGAAAGTCATGGGACAACAGGAGAACATCCTGCTGTGTCGAGTCTCTCCACTCAAATGAACTGGACAGGAGGCTGTGATTACACTGTGGGTGACTGGTAACCAGAGTTCTAAGTTCTGTTGGGTGCTGTCACCAAGGAAGTGAGGTCACTTCTTCAAGGTTCTATTACTTGACCCCATCCTTCAATCAGACCCACTCAAAGCCCCCGCTAGGCTGTTGGCTGCTCTCGCTCCTTGCCCATGTCATCTCCATCACTGTTCACAAAATCCATCACCACTCTCCCCATAGCTCCTTGGGAGTGGATCCAGTCCCCAGCTTTGAGGAGACAGAGCTGAGGTCAGACCTCTTTTTCCTACCAGTTTTGTGTCCTGGAAAAGCTGCTGTGCCTCTCAAGATCTCCCCAGTCTCCCAAGCTGCACAATGAGGATTGGGCTAAAAACAGCTTCCTAGGGACCTCATCAAGTGTATATGTAATAATACGTACAACACCTGTGGGCTGGTGTCACATGTGTCTAATGCACACACTTAGAAATGGAGGAAGTACAAGGAGTAGGACATCATATAGAATATCAGTCAGAAATTCTCTAGAGTCCCAGATGTGTGATCTTTGGTGAGTCACTGCCGCTCTGAGCCTCATATTCAGGTCTGCATCCTGAAGGGGTTGAAATTAGAGGAAATTCAGACATTGTGATCCACTGGCATTAACCCTTCCACGGTCCCCGTTTTACTCAGAATCAGTCCCAAGAGGCTCATGTTGGCTTATGTGGTGGGAGCCTCCACAATGTTCCCAATGCTCACTGTCTCCTGGAGTGCACATCCTTGTGTCACCACTAAGTGGTCAATATCTGGCTTCTGAACAACAGAACACAGCCAAGGTGATGGGATGTCACTTCCAAGTTTTAATTACAAAACATCTGTCACTTCCTGCTTACTGGCATACTTGGGTTCCCTACTTACCTCCCTCCTTCTGTTTCCATCTGTCTCTCTCTCTCTCTCACTCGCTGGCTCTTACTCTCGCACTCACTCTCAAGCAAATCACCAGAACTGGGAGACGAAGTGCTGATGATTTCAGTTGCACTATGTAGGGGCTCCATAGGAGAGAACTGAGGGAGTGTCCAGCCAACAGACAGAGAGGAGCGCAGACTCTCAGTCCAAATGGATCCTGACAAAACCCATGTGAGTGATCTTGGGTGGGAATCCAGCCCTGTTGAGACCACAGCCCCTTCTTCACAGAGACTTTGAGGCAGAGGCACCCAGCTAAGCCATGTCTGATGCTTGGCTAAAGGAAATTGTGAGATGTTAAATATTTGTACTTTATAGGTGGCAGGATTTGGAGTAATGTTGTCACAGAGGAACAGAAAGTAACAGTCTACCATGTCCCAGGATCCAGCCTGATCACCCTCCTCTCTCCACTCCTCTCTCTTCTCAGGCTCCCTCCAGCCACACTGGCCAAATTTCTGACTTTCCCTGGTCAAACTCGCTTCTTCCTGTGAGTCTCTGCACCAGGGAGCCTTCTCCTTGACACACTCACTCTTCCCAGACATACGCAGGAGTGCTTACACTTGTCATTCTGGTCACAGCAAAGGTCTGAAATGCCTCAGGGCAGCCTTTCAGAACCTCCTAGCACAGTCTCTACCATCACAGATCTCACATCCAGAAGAGCATTACATGATTTCCTCCTCCTTCCTCCCATTGAGATAAAATGAGTGCATGAGGAAGGGCTTTCTGCTTTCGCTGAAGCAGAGACAACTCCTTCTGTTTATAGCAGGCACACGACTGTCTCTTCCAGACCAAATTTTTCCCACCACGAGTCCATTGTTTAAGGAAATCATCATTCCCGCTCTTTCATGGGTCTGTTTTCCCCAAGAACACAGTGAACCATCCCCACTCCCTGTGCTGCATCACCATAAACCCACAGCCAGAAGATAAGCACCAGGTAAAAACACCACCAGATCCTGAATTCAGTCACTGCTGAGACCCTCCCATCAATGTTGTCATTCAATCATGACTCCTGAGGACACCGTTCCCCTGAGACCCACTCCCAGCCTGTCCTCAGCTTCTTACAGTAACACTGAGATTTCCTCAGAGTCCTCCCAACCTGGGCAAGAAACATTCTGAAATGTTCTCTTTATTAATTTTCAGGGACTGGGGACATAAATAGATGTAATTTGAGTGTGTATGTGTAGTAGTTTCTATGCATGTATTCTATTTTTCAGACAGATAAAATAGTGTGGCTACTCAATGCAACAAGAAAATGGATAACTGATCAAATTTTTTCATGATGTGAAGTCTTTAGAGAGTAAATGTCATGGTTAAGAGCACAGACTATGGAGCTAACACCTCACGTCCAAATTCCATCTCAATCCCTTATTAGATATTTGTATTGACTGAGTTATTTACCTGATTGGTGCCTCAGTTTCTTCATCTGTCAGTTGGCAATAATGATCAGCATACATATTTTGTAGGTTTATGGAGAGTATTAAAGGAGTTAATGTTTGAAAAATGCTTGGTACACCTAGTGTATTACCAGTGTTGTACCTATATATTAGAAATAAAATTTAGAAATTCTTCTGACACTGCCTGTGAGCCCCAGAGGGTGAGACTGTTGCCTGGATGTATGTAGAAAGCACTCCATGACATATGATGAATAAATGAGTGGACAACATTGGCAAATGCATTACCAATGTCACCTATATCACCCTACAGGCATTCCCAAGCCGAACCACACACAGACATTCCTGCTCTGTCCTGCATCACAGTCCCTGGAGGAACGACTGTGGTTTCTTGGACCCTGGTAACCGTGCCCACTAAAGGTTCTTTTCTGTCAGAAAACCCCAGCCTTTGTCCAATTGCTGCAGCTCACAGGGTCTGCGCTCTGATCCTTGTCTTCACTAGAGGGAGAAGTGCCATCCCCAGAGCTGGGCACAGGCAGAGCCTGAGCCTTGGAGAAAATGATTTCCTGGCCCTGGGGCAGATAGAAGAGTGCAGGGACAGAGTGGGATATGGGGAAAATCCTTCAGGTGTTGTCAGAGGGGATGGAGGCAGGAGATGTGTCAGCAAGGACTAGTCTGGTTGGTGGGCCTTGGCGGTTAAATAGTAGGGGGGCTGGGAAGTTTCATAGCTTCTAGCATAATACAATCAATATGACGGTCATGAAATCAGAATCAGCCTAATTACGGCCAAATTAACCCAATGTCAGCTGTTCCCTGACTCTCTAATCCAGTAGTGATTTATAATAAGGGTGTTCATGATCTATCATCTCCTTTTCATTGATTGGCTAGAGTAATTATTCTTTACATATCCTGTCTATTTTTACATAGTAAAGAAAATGTGAGTTTTAAAACAACCCTCCTTGGAAAAGTCTCCCTATCATATTGAATTAATAACAGAAGCCACGACAGGAAATTCACCACTTATCTTGAGCTTTAGTCTCTGGTTTTAGATCTTCCTAACTGGTAATTTACCTAGACTTTTGTCTTCTTTCTTGAGATTAGTCCACTTAGGACTATGTAAGTGTGCAACCTCATACCATGTGAGAAGTGGTGAGACTCTAGGAAGAGGTTTGTTTCATTCTGACAGTGTGTGTGTGTGCGTGTGTGTGTATGAGACTTTTTGCTGCATCTGGCAGTATGGGCCAGTGTAGACTCCATTTCAAGGGAAAAAATTTCCCTAATCACTTTCTCTGGACTTTCTTTTCACTGATGGCTTCACCAGCACTGTCCAATAGTAACATTAAGCACTCTATAATATGGAATTTAAATATATTTTAGTAGCCACATTTTAAAAAATGAAAACAAACAGGTGAAAATAATTTTAATAGTATATTTTAACCCACTATAACCAAGATATTATCAATGTGGGTGCAGTCTATACAAAGCTTAATAATAAGAGTTTACATTTTTTTCCTGAGTTTCATAAATCCAGTGTGTACTTCCCACTTACAGTACAATCTTCATTTGTAAGTTGAGTTTTTTCAGACATACATTCTCTGCACTGAGATTTAATGTTCACAGTTGTCAAATAGGAGTCACTAGGAGTGGGGTGGATGATAATTTCACGACTGATTTAAGCTCTAATGGAACTATGAACACCAACTGGTCAATGGGTTAATCAAATGAATAGTCATATAGTATAGAAGAATGGTATGATTTGGGATTTAGACAAAGACTGGGGACCATGTGTCCTGACAGGGAGCTCCAAGGATTTTGTGGTTGAGAGTGACAAGGACAAAAAGAAAATAAAGTCATACACATAAGTGTCTAACAACATGGGGGGGAAGAAATGACCTGCCATAGTCCTGAGTTCTGACATTGTGATTTCTTTTCTTGACCCAAATCTCTTTGATGATGTCCCAGGACACAGGTTAGATTAATCCCTACAGACAGAGAGGGAAAGTAGAAGTATAAGGCATCTGACATAATTGTCCTGGGAAGGCAGGTTTCATTTACAACTCTGATCCACTTTCACAATTTATTTTTATAAAGTAAGAGGAAAAGAAGTATGATGGTCCAATCATCACAGAGGAAGTGAAATGATTGTGGAAAGCATTCTAAACCAAAGCCTGGTTTGAGCATCTCCATCCATTTGAGAACGTACAGTTACATACTCAAGAGGCCAGTTACTAGAATCACATCCTATCCTGGCAATAAGGTCAGATGCCAGCAAAGGGAGGAAACCTTGGAGCAGCCCCAACAACTCTGCTGGCAGAAGAGACTGCAAGGTCTCCAGGTCTGCAGAGTACAGGAGAACTGTTAAGTGCTTTGGACCTTGCCAAAGCCCTGCCCAATCTGGCACCAAGTAACGCAGGTGTATCCTTGCCAGGTGAGCTCGCAGGTGTTCTGAACTCCAGTCCCACGCCCACCCCTGCCTGGTCTACAGATTTGGCAGAGATGATCCCAGGAGCTGGTCTGTACATCCCACACCTCCTTTGCAAACGTCTTCTGGTGACTGAGGAAGATATCAGGAAACATGAAGGGACAATGAAGACGCCAAGAGACAGACTGGCGGTAGCACTGATGCAGACACACGCACTAGCGAGGCAGGGTGAGTGAGGGGCCAAGAAGGACATCCCAACAAACACGATGAAGAAAACAGACGACGGCGCAGATGACATGGAGCTCACACTACATTAATGCCTCCGCAAGGGTCCTGATGACTTCTTGCTTTGTGCTCTTGAAACTTTAATATATACCAATAATTTTCTTTTCTTTGATCCCTTTGCATGACAGAGAAGATACAGACAGTGATCCTTCAGAGGTGAGAGACTGGGTTTCAGGTGAGGAGAGAAAGGAGATCCTTCCTTCTCATTTTGTTCTCTCATTTTCCTTTACTGAGTGTTATCTATTTGTATTTTAAGACAAAGTGTTATCACAATCAGGGAATCCTTAGAGTTTTGCCCTCACAGTCACAGAGAAAACATACTTAGTCCAAATGGATTGTCCTTTTTGTGTAATATTGTAATAGATTAAAACATAATATTTCACGAAAGAGCTGTTATATCTGTCTTCTCAAAAAAGACACCTACTTCAGGGTCTCTATTTTTCTGGTATTTGTTGCATGTTGAATCACAGTTGCATATAATGAAATACTGGATTGTCCCTTTTTTTAGATTTATATGTGGTGGAAATTTGATTCATGAAAGTTGATATGCCATTGTGGTATCATGCTGTCAGGAGAACGACAGTTTTCAGCATCACAAGTCTCACAATAATCCAGTGTATTGGGATATGTCTATTTGCCTGATCCAGTATGTTGTACTCTTCAAATCCTCTTTATCATTACTTAGTTTTGTCCCACAGATTTATCAGTTTCTGAGAGCAATGTGTTAAACAATAATAGAGTATCTTAGTATTTATATCTTCCCTAAAAAATGAGTTATTTTTTAGCTAAATCTTCTCTCCTCTATTTTTCCATGTGGTAATCATCTGGAATTTTGGTTCGAATGTGTTTTTAATGTCTTGTTTTAAAACTAATACTAAATTAGACAGACTGTTTTTTCCTTTCCTCGTGACTCCTGTTATGTTTTCCTGGGTTCACATTTCTTCTTCCTGATGTACATTCTTTACCGGTTCTTTCACTGCAGGCCTGTGGGAGGTCAACTTGAATCTGTTTGTAAGTGAAAAAACGTCTTTCTTTCTTTGACACATAGTTTGCATATGTGTCTAATTTAGGTTTGTAGTAATTTTTTTCCTTCTTTGTCAAGTTATTTAATATTTCTGAGCCTCCACATCTTTAGGTTTAAATGGGAATAAATCCCTAAAATTGTAACTGTAACTGAGATAATACATGCAGAGCTTTCCAGTCATGTTGCTTAGAAGAATTAGCCAATAATGATAACTATTATGAATCATTATAATGATATTATAATAATCAATATTAATAATATATTAATGTATAATAATTATACATTAATTTATAATTATACTGTACAGTATATAAGGTATAATGTATGCAATGTATAATAATAATATATTAATATTATTCATCATTAGAATCTGCATAGTGTGCATTCTCGGAGAATCACTGCTTCAGATTGAGAATGTGAAGCTCACACACAAAAAGTCTGAGAGAGTGCCATGACTGTGACTTTAATTCTCAGCCCTTGGGTATCTTCAGCTGTGGTCGTCTGCACAGTGTGTACAGATAATGTAATATGTTAGCACAGACCCACTGCAGAACAGCGCAGTCTGCCTCATGCCTGGGATGTTCTGGGCTGCTTGTTGGGGAGCCTCTGCTGTGAAGCTAGTTGGACTCTGTACAGAGAAAGATGAAAAAAGACACTTTCTTTTCCCTCAGTTTTCTCCCACCGAGTATTATTCACTTTTACAACCAGAGCAGATACTCTCTTCCCAGAGCCTTGGTGTTTCTCTGGGATTCAGGCTTCCCAGTCACCTAATCATTAGAGCTCTCAAGGCCCAAGGTGACTGCAGAGTCATGTCTTACCCACTCCTCCCATCTTGGCCTGTTTCCCGTCATGGAGCACCCATGAGTGGGTAGAGGAGCCATCGAGGGAGATTGATCTGGAATTCCTGGTGATTCTGAACTTCAGAGAATGAAGCAGAAAAGGGGAACCCGAGACTGCCAGGCCTACAGTGTGGGAGGAATCTGAAGGAACCGAGAGGGGTGTGATGGCTACACAGAGTGAAGGGTAGGGATGTTCCAAATTTTCCTAAGAAGGGAAACCTTGCACTGAAGTGGGGATTCGATTTTACATGATGGCAATGTCTGTGCTGGTTTCACCAATTCTGGTGTCCCTGAAGGATGAACTGGTGTGACACCACAGGACAGAAGTTGCAGTCACTTTCAGGACTTAAGGAAGGTGAAATCTTTCAGCTTAGTCCCCTGTGAGCCAGTCAGGGGCCAAGTCTAGAAAGGCTCGGAGCCTGTGTCCGTCTAATGTGGTTTCTTTCTGTTCTAGTCAAGCTCCTCTGGAGCCCAGCTGGGAAAAAAGGACCTCGGATCGAGTCATATCTAGTCATCACAGCTTCCGTAGGTCGCCATGAGGCAGGTAATAGCCCAGGCGTCATCACTGGACCTCATAGTCACCCTCCTTCTTCCGCTGGCAGACAGTGACTTGTGAGGTGAGGAGAGCGTATCAGAATGGTCCAGTCAGCTGCCCAGTATGGGAGACTCCAGGGGAAGGAGATGCCAAAGCCACAGAGACCCGATGCCTCCTGTGTCTCCTTCTTCATTTTTTCCACTTAATTTTCACCCTCAGTCCTTCTTTTCTTTCCCTTTTGCCTCGTTCGGCTCTCTCTCCCTCTCTTTCCCTTACATATTCTAGCTTAATTGAGGTATTAACGACATACAGAAAACAGCAAACATTTAAAGTGAACAATTTGATATATTTTGATTATAACTTATTGGACCATCACCTCAATCAAGAAAAGGAACGCCCATCTCCCCAAATTTCCTCATGTTCATTTTAATTCCTCCTTCCCTGCCGTTTGCAAACACATTCTCATTCCCAGGCAACAAGTGATCTGGTATATGTCCCTATAGATTTTCCTGTATTTTCCAAGGATTTTTATAAATGGGATTATATACTATGTACTCATTTTTTACCCAGGTCACTACCCACCCCCAACACGGTCCTTCGCCTGTAGCTGCAATACTTAAGCAAGCAGCTTAGACAGAGGGACGAGTTGCTCATTTCTGGGTTTCTCCCATGTATACATGTTATTAAACTTGGTATTATTTTCTCCTTCTAACCTGTCTTGTTCATTATTTGGCCAGCCAGAAGAACCTTAAGGGAAAGGGCAGAGGGAGATTCTCACTCTTCCCCTGACAATACAATGGAGAAATAGAAGTTTTCCCAGATAAACAAAGGCTGAGGGAGTTCCACGCCACTAGATTTCCCATACAAGCAATGATCAAGAACACCCTCATACCCGAAATAAAAAGAAGGCAAATGTCTACAAAGCCTTGAGCAAAGAGATAAATAGACAGACAAAATCAGAAAGCTACAGCTCTGTTTCACAACAGGGTAGCAAATACTTAATTATAACTTAAAAGAAGAAGGGAAAGAAAGCATCAAAAGTAACTATAAACACTTCAACTTAGTCACAAACTCACAACACAAAAATGAATAACTTGTGACAACAATAACTGAGAAGGAGAAGAGGAAAGGAATGGAACCTGCTTAGGCTAACGGAGATAAGAGGCTATCAGAAGATGGCCTATCTCATCTATGAGTTCTTCATACAAACCCCACAGTAATCAGCAAAGAAAAAGTCAGAACAGAGACATAGATCATAAAAAAAGAGACAAGTTCCATGAAAACCCCCAAAGTAAAATGGTAGTCAGAAACACAAAGGAAGAGAAACAATGAAAATATAGATTAGGTGGGATTAAGCCCTCAAGTATCAATAATCACTCTAAATATAGATCGATTGAATTCTCCAATAAACAGACACAGAGTGGTGGGGTGGATTAGAAAACAAGACCCAACAATATGCTGCCTCCAGGAAACACAACTCAGCTCTAAAAACAAACAGGCTCAGAATGAAGAGATGGGAGAAAATACTCCAATCAAATGGCAAATAAAAGAAAGTAGGTGTTGCCATAGTTATCTCAGACAAAGCAGACTTCAAGATAAAAAAGACTATGAGAGACAAAGAGGGGCAGTATATAATGACAAAGGGGACTTTCCACCAAGAGGACATAACACATATAAAAATATATACACCTAACACAGCAGCACAAAAGAATATAAAGCAACCCTTAATAGACCCAAAGGGAGAAATTAACAGCAACACAATAATAGCGGGTGATCTGAACACCCCACTTACATCCATGGATAGATCATGCAGAGAAAGGCAACAAGTCAATAGTGGAATTAAATGAAACATATGATCAGATGAACTTAATCGATATACATAGAGCATACCCTCCCAAAACAGCAGAATACACATTTTTCTTAAGTGTACATGGAACATTCTCAAAGATAGACCATATGTTGTGAAACAAGGCAAGCCTGAATGAATTTAAGATTAAAATCATATCAAGCTTCTTTTCTGACCACAATGCTATGTCACTTGAAATCAACTACAAGAGAAAAGATGGGGAAGTCACAGATATGTGGAGACTAAAGAACACACGATTGAAGAACCACTAGTTCAATGAACAAATCAAAGAAGAAATAAAAAAATACCTGAAGACAAACGAAAAAAACAACAAAACAACTCTTATGAGATGCAGGAAAAGCAGTTGTAAGAAGGAAATTCATAGCGATACAAGCACACCTCAACAAACAAGAAAAATACCAAATAAGTAACCTTAAACTACACCTAATAGAACGAGAAAATGAAGAACAAATGAAGCCCATAGTCAGCAGAATGAGGGAAATAATAAAAATTAGAGCAGAAATGAATGAAATAGAGACTAAAAAAAGAGTAGAAAGGATCAATCAAACAAAGAGCTGGTTCTTTGAGAAGACTGAAACAAAACTGACAGACCCTTAGCCAGACTCACTAAGAAAAAAAGAGAGAAGGCTCAAAGACATAAAATTAGAAATGAAAGAAGAGAAATTACAACAGATACCACAGAAATCCAAAGGACAATAAGAGAATACACTGAACAACTTATATGCCACCAAATTGGATAACCTAAAAGAAATAGATAAATTCTTAGATTCACACAACCTCCCAAAACTGAATCAAGAAGAAATAGAGAAAATGAACAGACCAATCACATGTAAAGATAAGGAAATGGTTATAAAAAACCTCCCAAACAACAAAAGTCAAGGACCAGATGTCTTTTCTGGAGAATTCTACCAAATATTCAAACAAGATTTAATACCTATGCTTCTCAAACTATTCCAAACAGTTGAAGAAGATGGAACACTTCCTAATTCATTCTATGAGGCCAACATCACCATGACAGCAAAAGCAGGCAAGAATAGAACAAAGAAGGAATATTACAGGCCAATATCACTGATGAACACAGATGCAAAAATCCTCAACTAAATATCAGCAAATCGAACACAGCAATATATTAAAAAGATCATATACCATGATCAAGTGGAATTTATACCAGGGATGCAGGGATGGTTCAAGATCCGCAAATGAATCAATGTGATACACCACATTAACAAAATGAGGAATAAAAATCACATGATCCTATCCACAGATGCAGAGAAAGGATTTGACAAGATCCAACATCCATTTATGATAAAAACTCTCAATAAAATGGGTATAGAAGGAACGTACCTCAACACAATAAAGGCCATATATCACGAATCCACAGCCAACATCATACTTAATGGTGAAAAACTTAAAGCCATTTCTCTGAGAACAGGAAGAAGACAAAGGTGCCCACTCTCGCCACTCCCATTCAACATAGTAGTGGAGGTTTTGGCAAGAGCAATTAGGCTGGAAAAAGAAATAAAAGGAATCCAAATTGGAAAGGAAGAAATGAAACTCTTGCTGTTTACAGATGACATGATTGTAAATATAGAAAACCCTAAACAATCCATCAGAAAACTATTAGAAACAATCAACAACTACAGCAAAGTTGCAGTGTACAAAATCAACTTACAAAAAGCAGTTGCATTTCTATACTTTAATAATGAACTAACAGAAAGAGAACTCAAGAATACAATCCCATTTACAATTGCCACAAAAAGAAAAAAGTGTCTAGGGATAAATTTAACCAAAGAGTTAAAGACCTATACAATGAAAACTATAAGACATGATTGAAAGAAATCAGTGATGACCTGAAGTAATGGGAAGATATTCCATGCACATGGATTGGAAGAATAAACACAGTTAAAATGTCCATATTACCTAAAGTAATCTACAGATTCAATGCAATCCCAATCAGAATGCCAATGACATTCTTCATAGAAATAGAACACAGAATCCTAAAATGTATATGGAATAACAAAAGACCTTGAACAGGCAAAGCAATCCTGAGAAGAACAAAGCAGGAGACATCACAATCCTAACTTGAAAATATATTACACCACTATACTAATCAAAGTGGCATGGTGCTGGCACAAAAGCAGACTCATAGATCAATGGAACAGAACTGAAAGCCCAGAAAGAAAACCACACATCTGTGGTCAGTTAATCTCTGACAAAGGAGCCAAGATCATACAATGAAGAAAGGAATGTCTCTTCAATAATTGCTGTTGGGAAAACTGGACAGCCACATGCAAAAGAATGAAAGTAGATCATTATCTTCCACCATACACAAAAATTAACTCGAAATGGATAAGAGACTTGACTCTAACACTTGAAACCATAAAAATCCTAGAAGAAAATATACGCAGTGCAGTCTTTGACATCGGTCTTAGCAGCATCTTTTCTAATACCATGTCTACTCAGGCAAGGGAAAGAAAAGAAAAAATATACAAATGTGACTACATGAGACTAAAAGGCTTCTGCAAGGCAAAGGAAACGATGAACAAAATGAAAACACAGGGCTGGCCCCGTGGCTTAGTGGTTAAGTGCACGCGAACCTCTACTGTCGGCCCAGGTTCGGATCCCGGATGCGCACAGATGCACCGCTTGTCCTGCCATGCTGAGGCCGTGACCCCCATACAGCAACTAGAAGGATGTGCAACTATGACACAACTATCAACTGGGACTTTGGGGAAAAAAAAAAGGAGGAGGATTGGCAATAGATGTTAGCTCAGAGCCCGTCTTCCTCAGAAAAAAAGAGGAGGATTAGCACAGATGTTAGCTCAGGGCTGATCTTCCTCGCAAAAAAAAAAAAACGAAAATACAACCCACCAACTGGAAGAAAATATTTGCAAATCATATATCTGACAAGGTGTTAATCGCCAAAATATATAAACAACTCATACACCCAACAACAAAAAAACAGATAATCCACTCTAAAAATGGGCAGAGGATATGAACAGACATTTTTCCAAAGAAGATATACAGAAGCCCAACAGGCATATGAAAAGATGTATAACATCACTAACTATTAGGGATATTCAAATCAAAACTACAATGAGAGATCACCTTAAACCTGTCAGAATGGCTATAACTCCCAAGACAAAAAATAACAAATGTTGGAGAGGATAAGGAGAAAAGGTCACCCTCACACACTGCTGGTGGGAATGCAAACTGGTGCAGCCACCAGGGAAAACAGTATGGATATTTCTCAAAAAATTAAAAATAGAAATACCATACCTTCCAGCTATCCCACTACTGGGTATTTATCCAAAGAAACTGAAATCAACAATTCAAAGAGGTTTATGCACCCCTGTGTTCGCTGCGGCATTATTCACAATATCCAAGACATGGAAACAATCCAAGTACCCTGCTACAGACGAACAGATAAAGAAGATGTGGTATGTATTATATACAATGGAATACTACTCAGCCCGAAAAAAAAGACAAGATCGTCCTGTTTGCAACAACCTGGATGGACCTTGAGGGTATGATGATAAACGAAATAAGCCAGACAAAGACAAATAGCATTATTTCACTCATATGTAGAAGATAAACATATCCAGGGATAAAGAGTACAGATTAGTGGTCACCAGAGGGGAAGGGGGCTGGGTGTTGAGTGAAAGAGTTAAAGGGACACATATGCATGGTGATGATAAAAGTTAGACTACCGCTGGTAAGCACGATGCAGTCTATACAGAAATTTACAAATAATAATGAACACAAGAAATTACACAATGTTAAAACCCTTTATAATTTCCATAGAATAATTAAAAAAGAAAAAATATAATTCATTCCTCTTTATGCTTGAATAGTATCTCACTTTGAGGATAAACCACACTTTGTGTATCCGTTCACCAGTAGATGGACATTTGGGTTGTTTTCCATTTTTATCTACTTTAAATAGGTTGTTATCAACATGTGTGTACAAGTTTGTGTATAGACATATGTGTTTATTTCCCTTGGATGGATTCCTAGGAGAGGAATGGCTGGGTAGACGTATGTAATTTTTAAAGACGGATCCAAGCTATTTTTCACCAGCACTCGATGAGAGTTTCAGTGACTTGACATCTTCAACAACACTTGTTATAGTCAGTCTTGTTAATTTTAGCCATTCTCAAGTGTGGTGGAATCTCATGATGACTGTCCCTTACATTTCCCCAATGACTCATGTGGTGAAGGAGAAGGCAAGCCACACACAGATTGGGAGAAAACATCTGCAAGACATATCCATAGAAAAGGACATGTATTTATAATATATAAAGAGCTCTTACAACCCAATAGTAAGAAGACAAGCAACACGTCATGGCTTCCAAGGACACAGCAAATCAGGTTTGTGATGAGCACCAGGAGTTCCGCCAAGCAGATGAGGATGAAGGCCCAGAAGGGGAGGTCTGGGGAGACATGTGGTGGGATGAGCCACGTCCTGTCATCGCCCCAGGGCTCCTGGTGACCCCACTGTGCCTCAACCCTCCTTGACAAGGGTTGGCCAACTTTCCTCATCATCCAAGACCCTGTGCACATGGTTCTCTTCGATGAGGCACAGCATCAAGATAGACTCCCCTTAGCATGGGCTGAGGCTTCCTGCAGGTTTACCTGGCTTCTCAGTCAAGGCATCATCTCTGTTGGGAGAATATTCTGGAAGTGAATGAAATGGAGAATGCATGTGAGTGTGTTTCACTCTTTTTAATAAAACTTTTTAGACACAGAAAAATAAAGGGAACAGTCTCATAAACATCCATCATCTAGATTTAACAATGTATATTCCATCTAATTAAAACAATATTGCATCAATGTATAAATTAATAACACTTGCCACCCTTGATTCATCCCATGTTTTCAATGAAATATTAAAGTCAAGTAGACATCATCATGTTTCCCACCATTTTAGTTTCCATCTCTAAAAAGTGAGCATACTTTGCTACAAAATACAAGACCATTATCACAGAACAAAAGAGTAATAAATTAAAACAAATTCATACCTCTGGGCACAGAGGACTGAATTTGGGCTGGACTTTCTTATGACAGCTGGGGGCAGAATGGGTCATCACAGTTGGAAAGCCTATGGGATCTCTCTAAATTTGTAAAATCCAACTCAAAATTGTTCTTCCATGCCTAGAAACACAGCATCCCCTTTTCCTTTAACTATTTGCTTAATATTCATTTTCTAGGATTAACCTACAATGTAATTTCCTGCAGGAAGTCTTTCCTGAATTCCGCCTGCAAGTATGAGTTTGTTCACATCAAATAATTGATAAGTTTCAATTCTCTATTCTTGTTATTCCCCGCTACAAGATAAACTCCAGGAGGGGAGGACACACAGCACCCAGTGGGCATGGGGGGAGGGGTGCAGGTCCCCCTACTTGTACCTCTACCCAGACAAGCTCTTAGAGGTGTGCTGTCTGATATGGAGCAGCAACAAGTATTTTTTTGAATTAAAATAAATTTTAGTTAAATAAAATAAAAATTCTAGTACCTCAGTAACATTAAAAATCAGTAAGAATAAAGACCAGTCACAACACCATCCTTCAAGTACTCAACAGCCACATGTGGCTATGCACTGGAGAGCACAGATATAGTACATTCCACCACTGCAAAAAGTTCTAGCGCATCGGTGATCATCTAGAGCGGGACTTGGCAAACTATAGCCTGTGGATCAGAAACTACATCCACCCCCAAACCTGAGTCTGCTTCACACACAGCTGGAGGCCCTCACTGACCATCTGGCCCAGTTGCTGTCAGTGGAGAGATAAGGAAACAAAAGTTCTGAGAGGGGAGGTGACTAGCTTTAGGTAACAGAGCTGTCTAGGAGAAGGTGAGGGCCTCCTATATTACACTCGTTTCCTTTTCTCTCTCTCAATGGTGGGTCAAGACCAGGGGACTACGCCACCTCCTGCCAGTCTGAGAAAGTTCAATGTTCTCTCAGCCCCAGGCATCCAGAGTCCCCGGAAAGGCCTCACTTTCTTTCCCAATGACCAGGGAGCCTTACCAACCCCAAGGACACTCTTCCTGTCCAGTATCAAGTTCTGCAGCTGGGTCCATTCTGGGTCAGCCGCAGGAATTCCTCATAGATGGCAACTCTGTCCAGTCTCTGTGCCAAGGTGACAAAGTACACAGGGAGTCTGCTTCAGTGGGGTTACTGTGTGGGACAGACCTGGAAGTGCACAAGGGATGAACAAGGGTGTCTGGAATTCTACCCTGATTCTAGATTCCCTGCTTCAGTGTCTTGTCCAAGAGAACTTTCTGCAATAATGTAAACATTTGTCGGCACTACTATATACACTCATTATTAGCCCCATGTTGTTATCAAGCACTTAAAATCTGGCTAGTGTGTGTGAGTGAGGAACTGAATTTCTCACATAATTTCATTTAAAGTAATTAATTTATAAATAAATAACCACAGGGAGAACATTTTTGAAACTTTGGAGTAAGGACTTCTGGAAATGCAAAAAAACAATGAGAACACTGGTAAAAATGGTCAAAATCAACTTTTCAGAAGTCTAGAAATTAATCAACGGCTTGTAAGAATACGAGGAGGGCTTAGTGAAGAAACATGGTGGAATCTTGATAAAGGGAACCAACTTTGTGCCACTATAACTTGCACTATCCCATCCTGCTCTCACAATATCCTCCATAACTTTGAAAACCGTCATTCTCACAACTATAGTGGCTGTGACAACCAGCAGCCCAGCAGCCATAATGGGTTTGGAGTTCTCAAAAGACCCATCCCCAGCGAACTGTCACTAGCTGACCTGCCTGGCAGCTCCCTGAAAAAGCCCCATGTTCAGGGCTTGTAGTTACTTGACTCAGAGCTTGCCCAGGGAGGATAGTCTGTCCCCAGGACACTTGCTAAAAACAATCAGGGCTAATTGTTTTCTATTGTATTTGCCTGAGGGAGTGATACCAGCTGACGCAGGCAAGAGGTGAGCCAAATCTTAGAATAAAAATTGGGAGAATGAGATGTCCACAGGGGCCTTTGAAAAGCTCCAGTGTATTTGCGGGCGTCTAGAAGGACACAAGGGCTCAGGGCTGTGGCACGCCTGGGAAAGACTTGAGAACATCTTAATCTCTCACCTCTAGTTGAAGGGTTGGCTTAATATCTGAAAACTTGATTATGTAATACACCATATTAATAGAATAAGGGCCAATACCACGAAATCTCAACCACATATACAGAAAAGAATTTGACAAAATACAACACCCTTCATGTCAAAAAAAGTAAACACTCAACAAATTAGGAATAGAAGGAAACTTTCTCAACCTATAAACAGCATCAATGAAAAACCCACGGCTAAGGCCATATTCAATGGTGAAAGACTGAAAATTTCCCCCTAAGACCAGGCACAAGAAAATGATGTCTTCCCTTATCTCGTATGTTAATCACAGGTACTAGAGTTTCTAATGAGGGCAATTAGGCAAAAAAAAGGAATAAAAGAAACCCAGATTGGAAGGGAAGAGGTGAAACTATTTGTTTTGCAGATGAGAAGATATTGTATATAGAAAAAACTAAAAAATACACTCCTCCCCACACACAATATGTGAACCGTATCGCAATAGGTGTATAAAAAATTTTAATTGCGCCATGTGCTTAGTGGCTCCACTACTGGAGAACACAGTTAGACCGTTGATATTTGTTGAAAGTCTCCAGAAGAGGAGGAGGAGGAGGATGCTGGAGGTTGGTGGCCCCAAATGTTAATGCTTTTATAATTCCCCAAAAACTTATGGAAAGAGATGGTAGGGTTAGCTGACAGGGATGTGGGGCAGAATGGGCACCATGTCAGTGACATTCAGATCAAGGATGTGTCACTTGAGCTCAGAGTCATCAGCCACCAGCTCAGCCAATGCTTCCAATCTCCTCAACCTACATCAATTCGGTGACCAGGAAGGAGTGGAATATGTCTCACAGCTGGCTGCCCTTGTAGAGCTTGGTGACCTAGAACAAACGCGAGGGAGAGTGAGTGACATGGAGGTCTCCTGGGGATGCAGGGCACCACTGGAGCCAGTGAAAGATCACAGACCTTGGGGCAAGGGAGACCTGACTTCAAATCCTGGCTCTGCCTCTAACTCACTGTGTGACCCTAGGCACAATACTCCTCTTTCTGAGCTTCAGTTTACCCATGTGAGAAATGGGCAAGGCAGCTAGGACATCACCTCTGGACACTAAGAGAACCCAGACACGCAGGAAAAGTGAAGGGTTGAAACAATAACGTAACAGATGCAAGTCAGGCAGAGGAATGACGCCGCCCTCAGGACAAGGTGAGACGGGAGAGGGGAGACCCCACCTGGTCCTGGGTGTCTCTCGGCAGGGCGGTGTACTCCGAGGATGTGGCCCCAGGTTGCTGAGGTTCCCGACGATGATGCGGAAATGTAGCTGGTGCTCTCTCTGGATGGGTAAACTCTGGGCTGCAGAGGCTGGAGCCATCGAGAGGAAGAGCAGACAGGTGGAGACTCTCCGCTCCCAGCACAGCGGCATGGTGGCCCACGGGATCAGGGTAGTGGGTACAGACGGCGTCACACTGGTGGCTGCCCCATCCTTCTCAGGCCTGGGGAGAGAGGGATGTGGGGACTCTAGAGAGAGGTCCTGAAACCTCTGGGGGTGGGGGCCAGAACTGGAAGGAGGAAATGGGAGGACAGTGGGGAGACAAAGAGGGGTGGTCACAAAAGTGGTCATTAGGGGCAAATGCTCAGGGGAGGGTCTCACCTGAGGGGGACCAGTCTGCAACTCGAGTAGAATGGGCCCAGGCTTCTCCTCTTAAACAAGGATCCAGCTGGGGAGGAAGGAGGAGGAGGATGAGCAGGAGGGACAGGGTTTAGGGGAGGGGCTTGGTGGGATTTAACCCACCAGGAGCTGCTGGGACCAGGGTGTCACCAGGCTCTGCAGGACTCTCTCAATGGAGTTGAAGGTGGCTGAGCCATTGCTCCTGTCTGATGAATACCAGAGGGTGAAGATGGGGAAGGTGACTGTGAGGGTCTTCAGGCTGTGCCCCAGAGCTGCAAGACGAGAGGGAGAACGATGGCCATCACTGAGACCTGGCCTGAGACCAGACCTGAATCCTGCACTCATTATCATCTGTCGTCATCTCTCACAGTGGCACCACCCCCCACCCGTGTGGTCACGCAAGTCAGAACCAGCATATCTGCTCAGATCCTCCTCCCTCCCAGTAACACCCATTCACCTTGCACACTGGTCTTCACATACACTCCCTCCCTGTCCCAGCTCAGTTCTTAATATCCTTCACCCGGACCAACACCCCAGCAGGCACAGTGGATGCTCTGTCTAAAGGATGTTCTACATGGACTACCAGAAGAATCTTTCTGAAATGAATACCTCACTAGGGCCACCACTGCTCTAGTACCACCCCTGGCTCCCTATGGCCTTCAGTGTTTAGTTCAACCTTCTTGACCTGGCACTCAAGGCTCTACTCAATCTGGCTCCTGCTGACCTTTCAGTCTCATTTTATCCATCTACTGCGGTTTAAACTTCATGCTTCACGCAAACCAAATTCGTTTCAATTCTCCCCTTATGTCATGTTGTTTCTGGCTGGAGCCTTTGCTCATGGAATCCACTCTGCCAGGAAAACCCTTCATCCTCTATTTGCCAGGGTCCCTCCTACACATTCTTAAGGACTCCATTCTGGTGAAACTTTCTCTAGCAAGCTCTTCCCCTCCAAATTATGCCAGGTGCCTCTCCTCGAAACATCCCACATTGTATTATAATGGTGTGTTAATTTCACAAGACTAGGGGCTCTCTGAGGGCTGGCCTGAGACTGAATCTTTGGTATAATCTTTGTGATCAGCATGATTGCCCTAAAACCAGAATTTCACACCCTGGTGTCCCAGCTTCTGGATCACAACTGGCTGGTGGAGGAGTGGGGCTGGAGAACTTCTCTTGGGAAGGAAAAGGGGCCCCCGATACCTGTGGTGGCTTCTGGTAGCACAGGTGATGATCAGGTATGCAGGGACATGGTGGCTGGCTCCGGAGCTGTGGCGACGGCTCTCTTCAGGGAGGGATAGAGTGGCAGGAGCCCCCAAGCTCACCCGGGCTCCAGCAGTGGCTGTGCCAGGACCACCATTCACAGATGAAGCATAAATAAGAGTTAGGGGACTGGTGACTGTGTGAGTAGAGGGATGAGCAAGCCTGTGGATGAGAGGAGCCCAAGAGAGAGAGATAGGTGAACAAGAGAGACTGAACTCGGAGGAGAGACAGATGGATGTGCAGAAAACTGGACAGACGGATGCGATACCTGGAAAAGGAGGACCAAGGGCGGTGCTTTAGCAGATTAAAGTGAAAACCACATGGGGTCAGAATGTGGTGGAGAATATGTCTCTGTCTAAGGCTTTCTCACCCTGGGCTGAGACTCTCCACCAGAACCCGGGAGGGAGAGAAGGGATGAATTAGGGCCCTTCCAGGTCCTTCCCTCACCAAGGACAGCAGGTGTAGGAGAATATGTGCTCCCTATCCCCAAATACGGACGGGACCCAGGAGATCAGGGCCAGGAATAATCACTGGTGGTAGTCGGGGCCATGGCTCCATAGGTGTAACCTGTGGAGAGAAGGCAAGACGAGCTGAGCAAGAGTTGGGGTGAACATAAAGGATTAAGGAGAGGGAGGATGTAGGGACCTTTGTGGGAAAAGCAGATGGGAAAGCAGAGAGGATGAGTGGAGGGGTGTTCAGGGGGAAGGCAACGAGATGGAAGGTGGCTGGACCCAGTGATCACACAGTGATGAGAAGTCTGAACCCAGACCGGGTAGATAGAGAGATGGATCATAGCTCACTTTAGAGCAACGGAGGCAACACAGGACTCCGATTGGGACAGACAGCGTCGCTGTAGCACACCCTCTCACCACTGACGTAGAGGCTGTCCCCGTCCAGGGTGAAGGAGCCCAGGTGGGAGACGCCCTGGGTCTCATGGCTCAACTCCCAGCCAAGTCAATCTCTGTCTAACCCTTGACCTGCGCGGGTCAAAGTGGAAGGTGCAGATGATGTCCACCCCAGTGGCTGCCCCACTCTTCTCAAGCCTGGGGGAGTAAGAACATGGGGTTGTGGAATACTGAGCAGTAGTCCTTCTGGGTGTGGAAGGCGAGAGAGTGGAAGGGAGGAGGCTGAGGGAGATGCTGAAGGGGCTGCTCTGATGCCTGCAGGGGCTATCCTAGGTTTCTCCCTTGTGAGACAACCCCCTCACAAGTAAGGCCTGACTTCCTTTAGGATGCGGAGGGGGGCATGTGAGTGGAAAAGAGGGGTGAACACACAGACCTGTACGAGGAGGCACCTGCAGGTCTGCACGGACAGCAGCGAGGGACACAGACAGTGCCCTGTGCCATCTGACACATGCAGGCAAGAAAGTA
Source organism: Diceros bicornis minor (assembly GCF_020826845.1). Classification (NCBI taxonomy): domain Eukaryota; kingdom Metazoa; phylum Chordata; class Mammalia; order Perissodactyla; family Rhinocerotidae; genus Diceros; species Diceros bicornis. The sequence goes on from NW_026690866.1 coordinate 15,862,991, forward strand.
CCCTTACATTCTCTCGGTTCTACACTCCAAGGTCTTTTCTTTCTACTTATTTCTTGCTCCAGAGCCATCAGCCAGGCGTAGGGAACAATCATCTTATTCCTAATCTTATTCCCAGCACCTCCCATCTTGCCTCTTAAGTCTTCATTCTCAACCATGAATTCCATTTTAACCCCCGTGCTTACCAAACACTAATTACATCATCCTTCTACTCACATCTCTCCAGAGTATTCCCACTGGTCTTAGAACAGAGTGCCAAGTCACTCCTGACCTGGTCCAGCCTGTCACCCTCGCTGGTCTGGCTCACACCTCTCCCCCTGTGTTGACTCAGCTCAGCCATCCCTCTTCTCAGTTCATGGACACACCAGGCTCTCTGCTTCAGAGGTGTCCTCATGCGGGGCCCTCTGCCTGAAACACTTTCTTGAACACACTCCCACACCCTCACTCCAGTCTAATTCTCCAACTAGCTAAATCAAGTCCCAACTCTAGCTCTCAATCTAAATATCAGTCATTCTCAAGAGGGCTTCCCTGCCCCATCAGGTTGAGTCCCCTTGTGCCAAACTCCCACATCGCTCTCATCATTAACTGTCTAAAATCCAAATACCCAAATACAATATAAATTCCATGGATGTGGAACAAGGTCTCTCTGGTTCTCCAGGTCCCCATGCATGTGGCCCAGGGCCTGGCTCATGAGATGAGGAACCATCCCAGTTTGTCTAGGACTGCCCTGGTTTGAACACTAAACGTGCTATGTCCTGGAAAAACCCTCTGTCCTGAATAAACGAGGATGGTTGGTCACCATAAATCATACACTCAAAGACTATCTATTGCATGACAAGCACACATTCCCCTCAAGAACGTCACAAGAAAGCTAGAATGAAAAATGCACACACAAAAAAAATTAGTAGAAGCCAACAACTAAATACAAAAGTACTTAACAAGATTCTCTGCAACGTGAATCACCAGACCGTTATTTTAGAAAAGTTTCAAGAAACAAAGTTAATTCCCTTTAGAAGGCAAGGTGGTGAGGACAGTCTTTTTGGAGACTAGTGCCCTTCCCTTCAATCTACAGTGTTGCTTAGTATTCCTCCAAATGATTTGAAATGTCATAAAGAAAAAAATGCTCAAAATGAATCTGGCTACTGGCAAATTCAATTTTAAATTTGTTATTAATACAAAGAAGTTCAAATCATCTTTTTCCCTGAATGCTCCTCTATTTCAAATTTTTGTGGAGGATTTATAGGATTTTAGAAGTCATATTGAATGGTTCTAAGGAATGTTGCTGAGTATCCCTGCTAATATTTCATGAGATGTCTTCTAATACTACATACACACGCAAAACATTTTTGTATTTATAATATATATAAATCCTGACTTTTGAGTATTATGCAATGCAAGTAAATCTATATTTTCTACTATAATACACATTTGCAGTTATTTACGTTTCTTTCATATGTTCTTATTTGCATATAACTGTACTTACTGAAATATTTACCACACAGAACCACACACAGTTTACCATCTTTTCCTTGAATATAATCCATCAAAAATCAATAATTTTTCTCAAGATACACTCACTTTCAGTGAGTCCATGTGGTGACAACCCGAGGCCAGGAAACCCCACTGGCAGGTCTTCTGCACAGCGGAGGCTGCCGGAACCTCTTGGTACCAGGTCCACAGGGTACTCACCTGGTCACACAGAAATCCATGGATCAGCGAGGACAGGTGGACCCTGAGCCCGGTTTCACTTCAAATTTGAGCTCCACAGACGCTTTTCGTGTCTGAGGGGGGATAAAAAAGCGCAAACAAGCTTTTGAGGCCTTTTATAGGGTGTTGGATGGAAAGGCCACCCCATTCACTCTTCTTTTTTTGTATTTACTGATTTAACTCTAACTGTTGGCTGCGACTGGATTTTCCCGATTCCTATCCAGCCACCTGCTCCCCGAGATGGGAGAAAACAGCTTCGTGCTGTGTGCACTTGAGTCACTCAACTCACTTGGCTGGACAGAGACGTTTTGGTGACTCTGGACCCTTTAAACAAGCTTGTCATTTAGGGACCCTGTAAGTGACTCGCTGACCTGTCAACAATTTCCACACTTCATTCAGGGCTGGGGGAATTTCAGGCCCTGGAGCAGGTTTCCCAACCTCCGCACCACTGACATCTGGGGCCGGGCAATTCTGTGTCGGGCTGTCCTGGGCCCTGGAGGACACTGAGCAGCATTCCTGCCTCCCCCTCTAGACGCCAGGAGCGCCCCAATTTGTAACAACCCAAACAACGCCTGCAGACGTCGATAAGCCCCCTGGGGACAAAATCACACGTAGGACGGTGACGGGGACTCTGAGTAGGGGACGGCGGCGCCCGGACCCAGGAGGAACAGCAGCCTCGGGGGCCCTGAGAGAACAGCCTGGGGGAAATGGAGCTGCGGGAGGACGGAGAGATGCTGGGCCCTGACAGGGCTGCCCGCGGCCCAGGCGCCTCCCTGGACCCCTACCCGAGCCGGGGCCGCCCGCCGCTCACCGAGCCCCGCCCCTGAGGGCAAACGTCCAGGAGAATCCCATCTGCGCCTAGAAGAGGGAACACACCGCAAAGCCCAAGGCTCCATCCACGGCACCACCCGCGCTTCTGCTTCCGGTCTCGGGCGGGCGTTTGGGGATGACGGAAGTTCAGGGAGGACGGAAGTTCGGGGAGGACGGACGTTTGGGGGCTCCTGGTGGAGGCGGCGTGTGGAGCAGGGCAGGGCCGCCCACCCAAGCCTTGGGGGAGGTGTCTAGTTTCTAGAGTGAGTGCTAGGGCAGACAGAGGGCTGGGGCAGCAACAGGGACAGGACCAGGTCTAGGGGCGAGGCTGTGGGTGAGGACAAGTGTGTGGGCGGGGACCAGTTCCAGGGGCGGGAAGAGACGGGGGTGGGGCTGGAATAAGGCAGGTGGACTTCACAGGGTGAGGAAATGAGCTCCAGGGGCAGGGCTGGAGGCGGGGCTTTTCCTGGACCCCTAGACTGTACAGGTAGCTGGATGTTGAATAGCTTTTCTTCATTCCTTTCCCCACCTTTACACAGACGCATAGAATGATGTGCCCATATTTAAAATTATAAATTTTTTGTGCGGGTTTGCTTTACTTAATTTCGTTAAAATATTGGATCATATATTCACATTTCTCTACATCTTGCTGTCCCAAGCCAGTAGATCAAGATATAACGCTATTTTAATTTTAAAAACTGGGGGCAGAGAGGCCACTACGTCGTAGATACACATATAGGAAAACTTCAAATAGTGGTGCAGTCAGTAAAATATTCTCACTCTACCACTGTCTCCCAGTCCTTTTGCGCAGAGGTAAACATCCTTTTCTCCTCTATCCTTCCAGACATACTGTGCATATGTGGGCCTGTGTATATGTTCAAGCCCAAGAGGGATGTCCCCAAGCAAAACCTGAAGCCCATGAATTGTCTCATGTGTCAGAAGTTACTGGAAAGAGATTTAAATTTCCGGTGGAAGGAGATGAACCAGTGATGAATCCAGAGGAAGACAACAAAGAAACAAGAGAATTTTCCCATATAAAAGGTCAAAGGAAAAAGTGAGACAGAAAATGTATTCATAATATCTGACGTAGCACATCTCTGGATAAGATTCATATGCTATAAAATGGTAAACACTTATGTCATAAAACAGTAGACATTGAATTTTGATTTATCCTAATTCATTAAATAGTTATATTGGGCAAGGAGTATTATGTTTTTAACATATGTAAGAACGCTTCATGCTGATTGTTTCAGAGAAGAAAGAAAGTATAAATAGTCAAAAGCTGAAAAATGTAAATGCTGTATGGGTAGCTAATTTAGAAAGATAGATTTTCAACCAGAAAATTGAAGTTGTTTTTGGAACCAGAGTCAAGAGTGGGGAAGGTAGCTTTTCATTATAAGGCTTGAAGTATTATTTGAGAGATGTGCGTATAGACACACACACGGGAGCCTGAATTTGTATTCCAAAGGGATCATCTAACTCTACAAAGAATTTGTAAAAAGGATTCACTTTACATCAGTAGAACATATTTTGAAAACTACAGACTTCAAGCGTAAAAAAAGCTGTCATCATCCCGGTGGAAAAATGAATGGGGCATCACTTTCCCACCGACATGGTGATAAGCATTTTACATACATTACTCTTGAGTATTTTCACAGCAACCCATAAGGAAGATGGTATTATTTATCTCCATTTTGCAGGTGAGGAAATTGTTGACAGTATATTTCTAAAATTTTCATATAAGTTCTCAATAGATCTTGTTTTATGTTAAAATTGTTTATTGAGTTCTCTTTTCATTAATAAAACGATATGTGCCATTCTTACAAATAAGCAAAGGGTGTGTACAAACAATTTAGCAAAGCGACAGTTTTATATCCTTTTGATATAATTAAATATAACAATCACTTTATTATTTTTCTGCTCTCTGCCTCACAGCTAGGAAGATACTTCCTATCCTAAAGGCTTACTAGAAAACTCTACTAAAAATCAAGAATCAGGGAATACCCATATTATGCCAGGTTCCTGAATATATGGAAAAAAAGCCATTATAACAAATTTTTGTACAAAAATCTTAGATCATTCATGAACTGATAACACAAATCATGATTAGGCAAGGTATTTCTGTAGAATGACAAATATTTAAACTTTAGACATTTAGAAATGTAGTTCATTACAGTAACTAATGTGTATAAGAAGAATTTTTTCAAACTCACTAAGTGCCAGGAAAACGTTTGACAAAATGCACTGCAACATTATTCACAATAGCCAAGAGATGGAAACAACCTAATTGTGCACCCGTGGGTGAAAGGATGAAGACAATCTGGGGCATCTATACAATGGAATATTATTCAGCCTTAAAAAGAAAAGAAATCCTGTATTCAGAATTGCTTGCCTGGATCATTTCAGTAGCCATGTGCTTTCTTGCTTAGTCCCCTCTGGTCCATTAGCCAACCAGGAACCAGGGTGATCCTTTTACAATGTAAGCTCCATGACCGCTAGTGGATCCCTAAAAGAGATTTTGGAGGTAGACTACCTGGGTACCAGCTGTGTGAACTTGGACAATTATATAACCTCTAATATTCCTCATCCATACAATAGAGGTTAATAGTATTGTCTCCATGGCATTGTTGTAAGGATTAAATGAGTGAATAAATGTCAGATGCCTAGAATGTGCCTGGCACATGATAAGGCATCATGAAAAATTTAACTGTAATTATAATCAAATTAAATATTGTGATGGCCTATTAATTAAGTTGAACCATATGAAATTTCTAATTTTCAACCATTTTGACCCATTTTATTGTTGAATTAAAAATAAAACTCAGTCTAGGCAGGTTGTGTAGAGTCAAAAGGATTGGATAAATGAAAATGTTATTACAATAAATAAGATGAAATAGATTGCTTTGCAATTTACAAAGCAGTTTCTCATATTTTGTTTTATTTAATCTCTATAGAATGCTTTTCTGGGTATTATTACCACTGTCTCGGAAGGAGTAACTGACTTGCCCCAAATCACACCACATTATATAAAACAATTAGAGTGGAAATATCATTTTGAGTATAAATCCCATATGATATTTTGTTTTCTCTTCATAATATCATCCGTCCTCTCAAGAAAGTGATGAAATGATGCTGATTCATAGGAACTTAGTCTTAAAGAGACATACTCTCAGATGATCAACAGTATGTCTTTGAAACAGGGGTGTTGCGAGAGGAAACTTGAGACCCATGATTTCTGGTTTTCAAGTCCATGCTTAGAGTTCTGGGAAACAGTTAAAGAAGGGAAAGGGTGAATAATAGTCCAAAATTAAAAAAAGTCTGACGTATATGTAACTTTATTGATCACCTCAAAATTATCTTTTTGTTTATGGTCTGTGACATCCTACTAGAAAATAAATGCTCTTAGGGTAGATCACTGCTATCTTGCAGCAAGTGGCAGGCGCTGAGTAAATATTTATTAAAGAAATTAAAGTGCCCTTGAATACATCTGCTCTTTACTCACCAGAGAACAGCCTCATAGCAGGCAAATGGCATCATTAGCAATATTTTAAAAATCATATCCTTATTAGCTAGAAACCAAGGATTCAAGGCTCCCATTTATTTCATACTTTCTAAGTACAGAAGAATTCTGGTGTATTAGGGAATGTTTCCACAGCCTCGCTGTAAAATAAAGCAAGACTTTTTGGCCCATTGATTGCTGGTTCCAGCAAGGCCCATCTCTATGCTTACCTCTAAGCAATTAACTATAGATTTGTTATCCCAACAAACAGCGATTTGGTATGGAACCTGTTTTATCAGTGTCATGCAAAATTAGACATTTGCTATGTCTTTAAGTGGTGATATGGATAATAATGTTGATGCAGAAGAGGACAACTAAAAGTTCTCTCTGGTCTTTGTCAAGTGCATCTGGGTGAAGGGTATCTTGGAGTCACTGGATTTCGGAACTAAAAAAGACTCATCCAACTCTTCATGTTACAGGTGAAGAAAATGAGGTCTAAAGAGGTTGAGAGATTTGACCAAGACTAATTCCTGGGACTAGAGAGAGATCCTCTGATTTTCAGCTGGCCACATTGTATAACATCTCCAGCTCCAAACAGCCAAAAGAAGCAAGTATGTTGATTTACAGCTAGAAATGATTCCCCTTCAGGTTTTTACTTTCTCTCTCTTAGATGACTGCTCTGCCCTGACAAGGAATTTATCTGATGTTTACGCTACACTTAAGAAGAGGTAAATGCTCCTGGCAAACACTATTGTGATTCAGTGTGGCATTGGAGAGCCTAGTCATGAAAAAACGAGAATCAACAGAATAAGAGGTAAATAATATTAGAGAAGAAGAGAAAATCTATTATTTTAGTGGGACAAAACTTATAAAGTTTAGAACTGGTAAATAAGCGGAGGAATGTGAAAGGAAGCTAGATTCTTATATGAAACATCAAAAATACTGTTATATGAGTAAGAATTTGTTTAAACATGTAAGTAATTATTCCATTCCTAAGAGCAATGAATTATTTAAGATGAGTAGTTAAAATAATTGGAACTACACATTAGTTATATGAAGAAGATTATAAAGAGATACAAAGCATGTAAAAGCTCAGATTAAATGGAGAGATATACTATACTTGTGACTGAAAACAGTGTTTCAAAGATAGTTTTCCAAACATTGTTCAGATTCCATATGCTTCAAATCAACCTTTAAAATGATGCAGTGTTTGTTTTTTAGACTAAAAGATATCCATTTGTAAAATAAAACACTGGACCATAAACTAACATTATTCACAAGTAAATCATTCCAAATGGATTATAGGGCTAAAATTAAAAGTAAAATCCTCACGTATAACAGTGGTGGATGACAATATAGAAGAATATCCATAATCTTAAAGTTAGCAAAGATATTCTAAATATATATGCTTAAAGTTGTCTGGTTGAAAATAGGAACGAGAAAAAGTAAAATGGAACGTGATATGTTCTCTGATTTTCTTTCAGAGACTTAATCTAGAGAAGACTATTCCAGTCTATGATATTGGATAAAGAAATTGAAATCTGTGATAATTATACAAATAATGAGAGAACATATTTAAATGGCAGCATAATATATCAGTTAGCTTCTGCTGTGTAACAAATCACACTAAAATTTGGTGACTTCAAATAAGAATAGTTTATTTTTTCTCAAGATTCTGTGGGTTAACTGGGAAGTTATTTTTATCTTGAACTATTGGTGGCTCAGCTGGGATTGGATGGTCTAGGACAGTTTTACTCACACATCTGATTGTTGACTTGAAGCCACCTAGAGTGATGGAGATGTGGAGTCTGGCTAGACTCATTCACATATTGATGGCCTCAGGCTTCCCAAGGGCAGCCAGAGAAGGACAAGTAGCAACAATTAACAAGTGTTTTTCAAGCCTTTGCTCATGTCATTTGATAATATCCCATTGGCCAAAGCAAGTTACAATGCCAAGTCTACACAGAGTCAACGTGGGATGCTATAACCAAACAGACAGAGGGAAAGGACTGATGTGTGGCCATTTTTGCAATCTCTCACACATAATTTTAGAGGAAAATTACTATGAATGTTTGTGTAATTGTTCATTTGAATGCCCAAGGAAAATTGTACAAAGCAAAAAGAAACATAAAGCAAAAAATTAAGTGGAGATGTAAGGTAAGTTTAGTTGGTACTGAAATTGAGTCTGGAAAAATATAGTAGTTTATTTTTCAAGTTTATACAAGTTCTTGTGACCTATGAAAATAACTTACATTTCGATTATTTTCTCCCTGAGTGTGTTTTATTCCTTAACACTTTTGATATGTTTCTCTCTGGCCTTAGGAAACTAAGTTAGCACTTGGGAGCAAAGATGCAGCCTAATAGCCCCACACTGGAGGCCAAGATGGAGAAGACCTCCACGGCAACAATGACCTTACCCTTGGCGCTGTGTTAGATGGGCAGGAAGGTTACCCAGACACTGCAGAACACCAGCATGCTGAACGTCAAGAACTTGGCTTCATTAAAGGTGTCAGGCAGGTTCCAGGCCAGGAAAGCCACAGTGAAGCTGCCCAGGGCCAAGGAACCCAGGTATCCCAGGACACAGTAGAAGGTAGTGACTGAGCCCTTGTTGCACATGATGATGATGTGGCCGTGTTCAGAGTGTGCATCTGTGTCAATGAAGGGAGGAGAGGTTCCCAGCCAGATCCCACAGAGACTCAGCTGGATAAAGGAGCAGATGGGAATGATGAAGTTAGGTGCCCCTGACACCAACCACTGCCACATCCTTCTCCCTGGTGCAGTGACCTTGAAGGCCACAACCACAGTAATAGTTTTGGCCAAGACAGTGAAAACAGCCACAGTAAAAACAACTCTAAATGTGATTTGTTGAATAATATAGGTGGCTGTGTTGGGTCAGCCGATGAAGAGTAAGGAGCAGAGGAAGCAGAGGGTGAGGGAGAATAGTAGGATGTAGCTGAGAGTCCAATTCTTGCTTACAGGAGTGTCTCGGTGCTTCACAAAGACCCCAGGGACCACTGTTATGACAACAGAGAAGCAAGGAGCTGTGCAAGCCAGAGTCTTCCCTAAAGAATCTTCAAATTCCAGAAATGTCTAAAGTTTCAACAGGCTGTGATTTCTCTCATTGTTTGCATACTGGCTTCCTGGACGCCCTATACATTGATCTCTATTTGAAAAGGAAAGGAAAGTCTTGGTGTTTCAGTCAGCCACTCTTCCATATTCCGAAGACAAAAAACAAAAGTCTCATTGGCATTATAGGGCCCACAGCCCACACCTTATTTGGTTGTGAGACACAATGTTGCAGACACTTACGTTAATAATATTCACATTAAACAGTCCCGTCCTATGTCAGAATGCTTTTAGCTTCAAGTAAGTGATAATCCACCTCCAAAAGTTCCAAGTTTGGGTCCTGTGTTAGTTGGATGTGTCCATAAACTTGAGGGTTTAAGGGCGAATATTTTAGGTGGTGGGGACTTTGCAACACACCAGTGAGGTACTGGGAAAGTGAGGCAGGGAAAGGAAGGCAGGGCATCAGGGACATCAAGTGCTTTATCACTGTGCTCACCTAGATCTCAATCGCTCTGAGGAGCACTGTGAGGCAAGAAGAACACATGGAAACAAGTCATCTCAGCTGAGAATGAGACAGCTGCAACACACATGCAGGCATGCCCATCAGCCATCATTCAAGGCTGCGCCCACGGCTATGAATTTGTATTTGGCAAACTTTTCCTGTAAAGTGACAGAGAACAAATATTTTAGGCATTGTGGGCCGTAGGGTCTCTGCCACAACTACTCAACTCTGACCTCGGAGCATGAAGCAGCCATTCTTATTGTTGAAAGTGGACATTCTTTTCTCGTTCCTATTTCTACAAATAATATTAGAACAATGAAATTACTGTAATTACAGCTTTTCTTTTTAAATCACTTTTCTATATAAATCTTGTTTCTCGATTTTTCTAACTCAATTTTTGTTTCATAAAAAATTTAGTAAAATTCTTAACCTTCAAAGTAAATTCCTTCGGTTAAGTGGTTTGAATTGCGTTAAAGCTAGAAATTATTTAGACAAGGATACAGACTTTGTAATATTCAGACATTCCATTTGGGAAATTTAATGGCGCTAAATTTATTCATTTTCTTTTGCAATTCTCAAACACATTTTTAGCCAAAATTAAAACTATACTTCGCATAACATACAGTAACTACTTACTCAGTACACTTCCTCCATTGTACCTAGCTATTAGAACCCCAATTTTGAGTGACCTAAGCCAATTGTGACAGATCTAAGCTAATTTTTGTCAGAGTGTGCTCCACCTCACTTGTGGGTTATGAGCCATGGACATAAATCAATGACAATCTGATTGTATAGTCTCTTTCTTGCACTAAATAAAACGTGCATCAAATAGGATGCTATAGCTGACTCTTCCTCTTTCCCATGTGGATGCTGTGCAGTGGCAGACAATTTTATAAATAAAATCCCACACACTAAGCATATTGAAGCAAAAGTTATATAGAGCCTGAGTCTTTATTATTAAAAGGTTGATAGAAAAAAAAAAAACCTTTGCATTTGTCTATTTCTGAAATTCTTGTAACATAAATAACAAACGTCATGGTTTAAGGCCACTATGAGTTTCTCTATCACTTTCAGTTGAACACATCTAACTACTGTACTTTGTGCATTACATTTTTGTGTTTTTGAGAGTGAGAAATGAGACTTTCATACTGCATTATCAAACACTTTACTATTGATATGTAGGAAAATCCTTATTATTGATACATTATATTCATCTTTTATTTATTTAGTTAATTATTTATTCATTTATTTATTTATGTTTTGATTGAGGAGGATTAGCCTTGAGCTAACATCTGTGCCAGTGTTCCCCATTTTGTATGCGAGTGGCCACCACAGCGTGGTTGATATGTGGTGTAGATCTATGCCTGGGATTTGAACCCATGGACCCGGGCCACCAAAGTGGAGCATGCTGAATTTTAAGCACTACACCACAGGGCCAGCCTGCTACATTATTTTAGATCCCACTAATTGATTAGACATTTTTGCATTCTAATTTAAAGTATTTTTTGCATTATGTAAGTAAACATGGAAGCAGATTCCACCGGTTGCCTATTCATGACCCATCTGTCCCCTTCCTACCAGCAGCTCAGTTGTGCTTTGACATTCAACTTCTTCCATGAGGCCGTGTGATTGAGGGGAGGTTGAGAAGTCTAAATCAATTCTAGTTGGCCCCAACTATAGTTGGAGGATGTGTTTTTGAGTGACTCTTACAAATTCAGGCAGACTAGATGCCCATTCTTTTTCATCTTTCTGTTCGCTTGCTATGATATAATACTTTAAACAGCTCAGCCTCTGAGACCATAAGGAGCCCAGCCTGTAGACAAAGCTGAAAACCAAAGATGATAGAACAAAATATGAGAGTATCATCTGTGCTTGATTATAGGTTTGAGCTGCTGAATTCTCTAATCCTGGAGTCATTCTATTTATGGCCTTTTTTTTTAATTGTTTCACTTTTTTTTTTGAAAAGTGGTATTTATGACAACATTCATTAAGTAAATAACAAATAGAATGACACATATTTCCCTGTCCATCTTTGTAATGCAACACTGTGCTTTTATTTTTTCTGGCACAAAGAATCATCATAGTAAATTACTCTGGTCTTTTTTATGGGATATAATAAATATTTTTTAAAAGACACATTTAGTTTGTTTTCTTTTAAATTTATATCCAGATGCATTCTAACAACAAACATAATTTGTAAACATGCTCTCTCTACCAGACCATTATTTATTTCTGTAATATGTTATTTCATGCATTATTTTACTGGACAGAATATTTAGCAATATAAAGAGATAACTTTGGTAATTAGTACATATGAATTGTTTGCTGTTTTGTTTGGTAAGACTGGAATATTGTACTTTAAATATGATGGGCATTTTTGTTTTCATTATTTACCTATTCCATCATCATCCATGATCAGTCTTTTATCATCTCATTCCAGCCATACTGGTCTTATTCCATATGTCTGAATATACCACATAAAAACATTTTAAAAACACTTTATTGAGGTATGACTGACATACAAAAAGGTGTACATATTTAATGTATAAAACTTAATGTGTTTGGAGATAATATACACCCATGGAACCATCACTACAATCAAGTCCTTAAACCTATTCATCACCTCCAAATGCTTCCTCCTGTCCTCGTAATTTTTTTAATTTAACTTCCTTTTTTAAAATACTTTTTTCTTTTGAGGTAGGAACACTTAACATAAATCTACCCTCCTAGCAAATTTTCAAGTCTACAATACAATATTGTTAAATATAGGCCCATGTTGGACAGTAGGTCGCCAGAACTTATTCATCTTGCATAACTCTTGATGTCCAATCTTCTATTGCCAAGAATCCCTCTTCATCTCGAACTGACAAATCCTCACATGTTTTTAAATACTCAACTCAAACATCAGCTTTCCATGAAGACTTATCTGATTCATCCAAGTAAGACTATATACTCTTGTTGACTCTGCTAACTTCTAACTACCTTTATTTGGCACTTTTCAAATTGCCATGTTATTCTTTTTTCACACGTACCTCACTATGATTTCTTGGAAAAAAGGGCCTTTATCTTATCAAGTTTGCATGCTCACTTCATGGTTTATATCTTCTACTAGAGTAATAATAATATAATATATCCATTCATTTATTGAATCTTTAGTTCCCGTTTTTGCACACCTACTATGTTTAAGGCATAGTGCTCGTCACCTTGGGTGTAAAGATATGAATAGGAGGCATGTCCTAAAGACACCCACACTTACTTCCATCATAATTCCATGTGTGTTATTCTGTGGTCAAGATGAGTATATGGTGCTACGGAATATCTAAGTGTTTGCCTAACACAACATGTAGTTTAAGAGCTGTATTCCCTTGAGAAGAGCTGCTTCAGCAAAACCTAACAATGTGAGTATAAAGAAGCCAGATCAAGGTAACTCCCAACATGGAAATGATGTATTGATTACCTAAATGAATGTATTGAATGAGTGAATTAAATAATAGAAAATAAAGAAGAAATGAGATTCTATTGGTTAATCCCAGACCCTTTACACTTTATTTGGAGACAAAGAAGGGCTGAAAGAAAGTGATTGTAATTATGTAATTTTGTCAGTTCATACCTGTCTGATTACATATTTCTCTCTCTGGCCACAATACACAGTCAAAGCAGCAGGTAGCTCTCTTCCTGAGGGATTTTCTTGAATCCTGGCTGACAGAACATCCTACACCCATAGGGGGGAGTTTGAAAGAAGAGAATTATTGATAATACTGAACAATACTATATAATTGGACAATATTTTATTATTTAATAATATTGAATAATTGATAATATTGGTTAAATTATCTCAAAAATTATCTTAAAGATCACCTCTAAGATTTGACATGATTGATGTACCCAGGGAAAGCAAAATAAAATCAAGGTCAATCTGCAGAAAAGAGTTCCCAACATGAAGATACATACTGATTTAAAAGATTTTCCATCTCAGTGACTAGGACACTTGTTTGTTTTAAGGAAAATGGGGCATCTGATCATGAATCATATTTGTTATTGCCAAATGTGATTCCGAACATGGTATTCCTGTATCACTTTTTTGAACTATAAGCAGATTTTACCTTAATAATAAATAATATTTTAATTCATACAATACTTTTATATGAGAATTGTTTGATTAGTACAATATGTAATTATTTAATTTATTTAGTAATATATTTATTGTCAGGTAGATTATACACAAAGGAAACAGGGTCAAGCTTGAATGATATAATATAGCATCTTGAGGGATGGCTTACAAGACTGAGTTTCAAAGGGAAATCTGATGTGAAGAAGAATGTAGTTCCTGGAAGAGCAAAAATAATCTTTTTTTCTGATGGTGTATTTTTCTCCAAGAATGTATAAAGGTGGGATGAAGAGATGGAAATATAAGGAATATTAATAAAATATTGAAATATTAAAAAAAAAACACTCAATGTCAATTCTTTTGATTCTAGTTAAAGAGAATAAAATTTGTTTTCTGGAATAAAAGCAAATGGCCAAAGACAATTTTAATTGTATCAACAAGTCATCAAAAGGCTTGGTCGTCAGCACCTGTTATGTCTTCGAGGCACAATGCATGCAGAGCAATAAATTTGCAAGAAATGAGATTGACACCTTTTCAGCTTAAATGGGAATTTAAATCATCAATTTTTTATCAGCTCATCATATTAAATTGGTAGCCTCACTGTCCTGCTGTAGCATATAAAGCATTTCAAAATTGGGGATTATCTCCTTAATTAAAAGTGTCCTTTCAAGCTGGCCCCGTGGCTTAGTGGTTAAGTGCGCATGCTCCGCTGCTGGCGGACCAGGTTTGGATCCCTGGCGAGCACCAACGCACTGCTTCTCTGCCTATGTGGAGGCCGTGTCCCAAGTACAGCAACTAGAAGGATGTGCAGCTATAACATACAACTATCTACTGGCGCTTTGGGGGGGAAATAAATAAATAAAATTATTTTTAAAAAAAAGTGTACCTTCAATATCTCTTGGACAGGAAGAAAAATTATATCAATAAGTGAGTATTTTGTTATGAGTTAAACAATTTCACCATTATTTTCATATACGGTCTCTATCTTGTGATGTAGATGAAGAATTAATCGAAGATTGAGTTTTCTGCAGTCTTTTTGAATACCACGGCCCAGTCTATCAGCTCCTCATGTATGATGAAACCTTGACCACGTGGATCCTGGGGAACAAACTCCCTTAATTTCACCTGAAGTCCAAGACCTTTGGGAAATGATATAGTTCAGAATTTCATACTGTGACACAGAGTTTCTTTTCTCAGCCAGTGACGCATGAGCTACAGTGCTGTTTTTAAATTGGGTGTTTTTTAGGAATGGGTGGAGCTGAAAGGGAGACATAATTGGGAAAGGAAATAAGGATGGAAATTGAGGACAGAAAACTCATATATGAACGGGTGGGGCTACTGAGTTGCCCAGCAATTAGATTTTTTCCCCTCTATATCAGTAATCCTCTGACTAAGTTCAATTTGGGGAGTGTTTACTGTTTTCCATACTTAAGTAAGAAGGCATTCCTGTCTGCCCTTAGAGAGCACATGGTGATTTGTTTAAACCATTCTTGAAGATTCCATGTCCAGGGAGCGCTGTAGGGCCAAACCTGAGGTGCACCTTGAGCAATGAGGTTTGCTTTAGGGGTGCTAGGGAGTTTCCTTGAACTCAAGAAGAGACAAAGAAAGACAGCTTGCTTCTTACTAACTTTGAACAAAATATTTTATTAAATGAAAGAGAAAAGATGAAAGCTCCTAATAAACAATATTCATACAATAATTGATATAATTTATATATAAATGTATAACTAATATTTATATAATACATAAATATATATAAGGTTATATATATACATAAATAAATATATATTCACAATAAATGTGTGTATTTAGATCTGACATCACATTAACTTCCTTGTACCTGAGAGCAAGAATTTCAAGACACATTATTCATAGGTTTTGGATTTATAAAAGTCTAGGTTCATCTAAGTAGAATTGAAAAGGTCTTGGGGAAATTAAAATATATTTCAAAGTATTGGGGTTCTCATCTGTAAAATGGGGATCAATCTCCTTGCTTCCAAAAGTCATTTTAAATTTCAATGAAGAAATATTTATTTAACTATCAGTAGCCTTTCTAGAAAAATGCAGGAATGTTCAAATAAATTGTCCTTTCCCCAGTGGCATTTAATTTATCACAGGCTAGGGCCAGAACTAGATTTTGAAAATCCCTGAATTTTTAAATTCCCTTGGATGAATTGTCATTAAGTCTTATCTTAAAAACTTACCTCTCACAGTGAAAGTTTTTAATTGATTATTTTTAGTTAAAAGAGTTGACACTGTTGCTAAATAGCCCCTACAATCATTAGGGATTTACTTGCAACCTGTACGAAACAACAGCAATTCATTATGTTCAAGTCACCGCTGATTTGTCGCAATGTCACTATTACAATTCTATACACAAATGAAATAATTCTCGTATCCTAAAATACAATAATGGGAATCATATTTAAGGGAGAAATTTTACCTGCTAAGTGAGAAACATGAGCTGACCTGCATTCCATTATGGACACCACTTCTGCTTTTATCAAAAGCATTTCATGGAGGGCTCAGGCCACCACATCCACAGCATGATAGATGTAGTAGCTGGATCCAGACATGGTCGTGTCTAATTTGTCCTTTGGCAGAGAATCCAGGGAGGCATTGAGCGGAAACTCCAAAATTTTCCACATTTAGTTCCTGCAAAAGAGCAGTTAAAAATTTCAAGCCATAATTTGGTAAAGAGAAAGTCTTCTGGGTATTTAGAGGGGCGAACTGTCCATAGAGAGTGTTTACATCCAGATATCTCAAAGTTCTGGTGTGCAAAGGAAAGACTGCCATGGTAAGAATGAAAAAGGGGTGAAGTGGAAAAAAAGAAGCATCCCACAGTGGTGTAGTGATCCACACCTTCTGAGTGGTTAAATAATACTTTTCTGCAATGCTCACACTTATTAATATACTTGTGTCACCATACATGGTAAACGTATTGGCTGATGAGCCTATGATTCTGGCCATGAAGGTCCAATCTTTTGAAGTGTACGTCCTCTTGTTCACAGGTATCTTAGTCACAGGCAGACACCGTTCATAGTCTCCTCTCTTCTAAGTTCCCAGAGGAACTGCTCACTATTTATAGCAACTGACACTAAATTTCCCACCCAGGTCCAGCCGAAATGTATCAACAGCGAGACCCTTCTGAAGACTAAAGATATGTCCTTGGAAGCCATCTGATAGAGAGGAAAAGTAGTCCTTACCTTTCAGTACAGGATCAATATCTCCATAGGTGATCTGAATCAAAAGAGAAAAAAGGTTCTGTATTGAGTTCTCTGGAAGCAAAATAAACCGAATTTCAGCAAAATTCATATGATCAGGTAGCTAAACTTAAATTCTTGGCAATAACTCTGTGAATATGAAGCAATATTATCTGATGGTGGAAGTGATTGAGGGGAAGCTTGGCTTTGAAGTCAGGCTGCCTGGGTTCAAATGCTGACTCTAATATGACTAGCTTAACGATATTGAGAAGGTTACATAACCTTTATCCATCTTAGTTTCTATATCTCTAAAAATTCCCATAATAATGGTACCTTTTCATTGCCTTTTATTAGGATTAAATTTGTGACTATTTGCAAAGCATTTGAAGAGTTTAAATTTTTTTTTAATTTTTTTTCATTTTTTAAATTTTTTTTTGTTTATTGCAGTAACATTGGTTTATAACATGGCATAAATTTTTGGTGTACATCATTATACTTTTATTTCTGCATAGATTACATCACGTTTGCCACCCAAATACTAATTACAACCCTTCACCACACACTTGTGCCGAATTATCCCTTTCGCCATTCTCCCTTCCCCCTTCCCCTCTGGTAACCACCAATCCAACCTCTGTCTCTATGTATTTGTTTGTTGTTGTTATTTTCTACTACTTAATGAGTGAAATCATACGGTATTTGACCTTCTCCCTCTGACTAATTTCACTTTGCCTAATACCCTCAATGTTCATCCATGTTGTCACAAATGCCTGGATTTCATTGTTTCTTATGGCTGAGTAGTATTCCATTGTGCATATATACCATATCGTCTTTATCCATTCATTCCTTGTTGGGCCCTTAGGTTGCTGCCAAGTCTTGGCTATTGTGAATAAAGCTGCAATGAACACAGGGGTGCATGTATCTTTACGTATTGGTGTTTTCAAGTTCTTTTGATAAATATCCAGCAATGGAATAGCTGGATCATATGGTAGTTCTAGCCTTAAATTTTTGAGGAATCTCCATACTGTTTTCCATAGTGGCTACACCAGTTTGCACTCCCACCAGCATTGTATGAGTGTTCCCTTCTCTCCACAGCCTTTCCAACACATGTTGTTTCCTGTCTTGTTAATTATAGCCATTCTGACAGGCGTGAGGTGATATCTCATTGTAGTTTTGATTTACATTTCCCTGATAGTTAATGATTTTGAACATCTTTTCGTGTGTCTGTTGGCCATCTGTATATCTTCTTTGGAGAAATGTCTGTTCAGGTCTTTTGACCAAGTAAAATAGTTTTAAGTACATGTTTACATATAAAATTTTACTAACTAGAAGATAAATATCTAAGGTGTGGTTATTTCAGAATATCCAGCTTCCACTCCTTTCAGAGAATTTGGGCAATCACATTTCCAGAAGCTACGGTGGTCTGCTTTAGCCAATGATACTAGCCTCTGGTTACTTCATCTCTTCTCAGCTTTACACACCAAATAATGAATCCACCGTATCAAGAACTATCTGTGGTAGGTATTTTCCTATTAGGGAGATATGCAAACCCACTTTCTTCTTTTCCACTTGAGTGGCCACAGAATTTCACCAAGGAGGAAATCTTCAGTCTCTCCAGATCCATCTCCCCACCATGCTCATACCTGTGTTATTTGTAGAGCTCCAGCAGTGTCCCAATCTGGGAAGAGAATGCTGGTGTGGTTCCTGCAGTGACAGCCACAACCTTGATTTGTGCCTGGCAGGGGTCATTAGGGATCTTCTGGCCCCCACTCAATGACCACCTCATGGTGCTGACATCACTGTGGAATGATTTGTAGACATGGAAACCCAGAGACACGTTGGGGAGCAGCTGGGGGCTCCTGTTGATCTCCTTGAAGGCAAAAACAAAGACCAGGACATAACGATAGTTTTTGTAGTTCAACCTGTACCAAAGCCATAGTATTAGAAATAAGATAAAGTCATGCACTTCAGGAGTAACTCCCGTGGGAAAAAAAGGAGGAAAAGCATGGCATTTTTACTCAAGCAACTTGTTCATTCCAGAGCAATTATTGTCTCTTCATGACTTTGGAATCCAAAGCACATGCACATGGTGTTCCCAACGCCTTGGAAGATCCAACATTATTGCTCTGCAGTCAAAAGAGATAGACCAATGTCCTAAAATGAGTTAGTTGGAAGGGTGCTTAAGGGGAAAAGGACCAATTTACATATTTGTTTACAAGTCAAGCACTACTTTATGCAGTGACAGCAACATGAGGTTGGTCATGGCCAAGTGCCGGTATAATGAGATGAAGCAAAAGATCATGTTCCATATAAAGAAACTAGGTAAGACAGGGAAGTGCATAAGAAAAGCTTGGAGGAAGGACAAGTCGAATATAGAATGGTGTCATCAAAACTTTTGCAATATACCTTTATAAAACTGCCTGCCTCACAGAGCTAGGAAACACATCTCACCAGAAGCAGGGAAATTGAACCATAATAAATAAGGAGATAGTCTTAGGGAGAAAATAAAGAGAAAGGCAATTTATGACTCTATGGTTTTCTAAAAGAGTAAAAACAATTCAGGGTCCAAGGAGCAAGGTAAAGTTGCAGCTTTTCATATGTTTATTTACAGATTATAAAACCATCATAGGCAGTGAGCTTTACAGATTACCTTTGGTTTGATTCCTCTCTTGCACATCTAAGTTCAATCCAATTTTAATTTTCAAACAATTTAATTGATAAGGTACAACACGCATTTCCAGAAGATTGCACAGTAGAGCGTAGGCTTTTGTCGCTCTACTATTAAAATATTATTTTTATTGGTGAATACAGCTTTAAAAACCAAAATGTTGGGATACTGTAATTCTGAGTCACCCAGAGACACTCTGATTGGATTAAAAGAGGACTTGTATTCATTTCCTATTGCTACTCTGAGACTCTACCACAGATTTAGAGGCTTAAAACAACACAAATCTGTTATCTTGTACTTTGGGAGGTCAGAAATATAAAATGAGTCTCACTGGCTAAAATCAAGGTGTCAGCAGGACTGCATTCCTTCTGGAGGCTCTAGGGAAGTGTCCATTTCCTTGCTCATTCTAGCTTCTAGAGGCTTCCCACGTTCCTAGGTAATAGCCTCGTATCACTTCAATCCCTGTTTTTGTTGTCATAACTCCTTCTCTGACTGACTTTCTTGACTTATCCTTTCACTTGTAAGGACGCTTGTGATTATTTTGCACCCATCCAGATAATCCAGGATTATCTCCTCTTCTCAAAATCCTTGATTCTTCACATTTGCCAAGTCTCCTTTCTATGTGAGGTAACATATTCACAGATTCGAAGGATTAGGACTTTGTCACCTTTGAGGGCACGTTCCACCTACCACAGGACATAACTACATTCTTTCCAATACTTGAAGTAAAACACAGAAAAGACTAAAGTAGATAGAAATGTTATTCCATTTAAATATGAACCAAAAGAAATCATGGGTATCCTTGTTAATATCTGATAAAATCAGACTTCACATCAAAAGGAATGTAAAATATCAAAGATGGTGACCATATGTGGTGAAAGGAAGAGAAGATCAAGTACTTACAGTGAATATATGTATCCCCCCCAAACTGAAAAAAAGCTACTATGTATAGACCCATGTGCATAAGTACATACATGAACAACCAGATTTGGAGGTTTAGCACAACCTCTTAGAAATGGTCAAATTAGAGACAAAACATTATGCAAAGTTATGGAAAACAAGCTTAACAGATAGTTACATAAAACAGTAAATAATGCTGGTCTATTTTGAACACCAAAGAATATACATACATTTGAAAATACAGTGGGCCATCAAGTAAGCCTTTGAACATTGAAATTATACACAGTGCATTCTCTGATCACAGTATCATTATGCTAGCAATTAATAAAAAGACATCTAGAAAATTTCATTATATATATATGTATGTATATATATATATTTTAAACACTTGATCTTTGATAAGTACTAGGGATCTAATGTACATGACTATTGTTAACACTGCTGTATGATACATATGAAAGTTGTTAGAGTAAATCCTGAGTTCTGATCACAAGGAAAAACATATTCCTTTCTTTTTTTTTTTTGCTTTTTCTCTTTATTATATTGATATGAGATGATAGATGCTAACTAAACTTATTGTGGTAATCATTTTACCAAATATATAAGTCAAACCATCATGCTGTACACCTTAAATTTATACAGTGATGAATGTCAATTACATCTGTATAAAACTTGAAAAAAACACATCTTTTTCAGAGAATATTCCAAATTATTTTAGACCATAAAGGATACTTAGTAAATGCATTTTGAAGAAAAATAAATGTCATCTCAATAAAAAGTTCATTTTTGAATAATCTATATACTTTGATGATATTTGCTCTTAGCACTAACTTCTAATCAAGGTATGGTGTGCCCAAGGATTCTCTCCCTCCCACATCATGGGTCAGGAGCAGGATGGCATGTGGATCACCACAGTGGGATCTTGGTGTTTTTTTGCCTGCAACTTGCCTCCTTTAGGCTTTCAGAAAATAATCACTAATGGAGATTATTCCAAGGCAGGAGAAAATAAAAGATGCTTATTTCTGTCTTCTGTTTGGGGGGAAAATATTCCAGAAGAGAAAAAGAAAGGAAACCACAAATAATTATTAAAGGAAAAGAAAGGAGCTGATGATCCATTGTTTACTGGAGAATCTCAACACAGCTTTTATATTCAACTTTCATAAATGTCAGAGTGATTCACACACACACATGAACTTACAGGTAAAATGTAACATCTTTGCTTGGACGAATCACAAAGAAATTTCTGTTGCATTTCTGAATCCTGGGTCAATGTATAGAAGGGAGAAAATCCACTGACCACCAAGTCCCCTTCCTTGTAGACACTGGGCCTTATGTCATCAAAACCGTCAGAATAACTCATCATACACATGGAATGTGGAAATTTCACAAGGAGGGGCAGAAGAAGCAGAAACAACATCCCAGCTGACTCACCAGTTTGAGGCAAGTGCTCAGGTCAGTGGTTACTGGGGGAGCAGAACAGGAAGGAGACCTGCAATGTAGACTTCTGCAGGGAAATTTTATTCCTGTGCAGAGTACACGTGTCTAAAAGTGCTCTGCCATTCAAGACCATGGAAAGAAGAATTGTTATTGATCAGAACTAGGGCATTTTCAGAAGCAACATATATTGGCTCAGATCTTCCCCCAATGTGACTGTGGATCAGAGTTTCTTCTGGTCTCCTCTTGCTGTCACTCCCCCAGTCCAGGCCTAACTGGTCACTGCTCTCAGTAAGGAGCTCTGGGGTCCTACCTGCCCTGGGGTCTGCACCTGACATGCTGTGCTCTGGTAAAGACAAAGGTGAAAAATCTGTTTGGGCAACATCTTCCACTGCAGGTGCCAGAGATTTCATCAGGGCTGGGGGTCAGCAGGGCTCTGGGAACTACCTCATCCTGAGATTGGATTTTTTCTTTCCCAGGCAAACATTCTGTTTCTTGCAATTGACTGAGAGGTGTTGCATCCATCAAAGCACAGCATCAGACAGAGCTGGTATTGCAATCAGCAAAATCAGCCCAGCATCATTCCTGTGATACCGAAGGAGGAGGTCTTTGACCATGCCTTGGGTTACCCTCAAGGGTACTTACAGCCTATATCGCCAACCTCACCCTTAGGTCTATTTGACCGTTGTCTGAAGAACTGGTCTCATGCACAGTTCAGGAAATAGATATCCATTATCCAGTTCATATCAGTTTGGCACGGGATAAAGTCTAAATTCACATATACTTACACTTAACCTATTCCTTAGACCTACGTCCTATGCCAGGACTCCAGAACTTAATTACTACATGTTCCAGTATCTTCCATTTAAAGTCTATCTCTCCTAAACAGAAAGTTTCTCTCAATAGCTCTTTTGCCGTTTCTCTGCTAATCTTCAATTCAAACATTTTCAAGGGTTGTTAGTATTCAAATATTCCTCTTTCTCAATTCCCATTCTTTTCAAATCACTTCACTCAGGTCTGTCCAAGTATGTCACTCAATCTGCTCTTCTCAAGGACATCAGCAGCTTCTATGATGCCCAATTCAGTGGTGATTTTTTACCCTTATTTTACTTCACCACACAGCATCATTTGACCCGGCTGACTGCTCTATCCTTAGGACAATACTTTCTATGTGTTTTCTTTTTTCAAAGTTCTCCATATTCTTCCTACCTCATGTGTATCTCTCTCCTGATCTCCTGTACTGTAGCCTCTTTGTTTTATTCACCTTTAAATGCTTGATACTTTTCTTCATGGATCTTGTGTTTACTCCCTTTAAGAGTTTTTTAATTCTGCCTCAAACAATGAATATATTTGCTATATTCTAAAGTTTTGTTGTTTTACCTTCTACTTTTAGATCTAAAATCCACTGTGAATTGACTTTTATGTACATTGTGAAGTAGGAGTTCAGCTTCTTTTTTTTTTTTTTTTTTTGGCTTAAACAACAGAAATTTATCTTCTCACAGTTATGGAGGCTAGAAGTCCAAGATAAAGGTTTTGACAATGTTTGCTCCTTTTGAGGGCCATGAGAGGGAGTGACTCTGCCTTATCCATCTTTCTTAGTTTCTGATGGTTTGCTTCATTTTTTGTTACAAACATCCAATTAGTTGAGCACTACTGATAAAAGGACTGTCCTCTCTCTACTTCTCTGCAGTGCTGCCTTTGACATAAATCAGAGTTCCATATGTCAGCATGCCTATTTATAGACTCTATGTTCAGTTCCATCTTTTGTATCACAATGCCATGCAGTGTTAATTACTGTAGCTTTGGTAAGTCTTGATACGTGGCAGTGTATACCCTCCAGATTCCTTCTTCCTTAAGAACACTTTGGAAATTCTTGATCCTCTTCATTTCTTTATAAATTTTATCATCAGATTATCAATTTCTACCCATCATCCTGGCAAGATTTTGATTGAGATTATTTGGAATCTATAGATCAATGGGAGAGAATTGATGTCTTTAAATAAGTCATCCTACCGATGCATGAATTTGGTATTTCTCTCCATTTATTTATATTTTCTTTAATTTATCAATAGTAATTTGTACTTTGATTTGGACAGGCCTTGCACATCTCTCATTATTTTTAATTCTATTGCACCGTAGTAAATGTTGTTGATCCAGCCCTTGTCATTGTATGACACATGTCTCTAATGATCTTTATTCTTTAATTTCTATTTGCAATATATATTGGCTCAGCGCTCCCCTCCAAGGCGCTAGGAACCAGAGTAGCATTTTATAAATGCCTCACGTTTCTTTGAAAGCAATGTGTATTCTCTTACGGTTGGTTATAGAGTACACTCTCAGTAACTCAAGCTCATTTTGTTTCGGGATATAGTATCACATTCAGATTTATTTTCTGAAACTTATTTAGGGATAGAGGTGTATTGAAGTCTTATACTACGGTTATAGATCAACAAATTCTTTTTTAGTATTCTGTGATTTTTTCTTTATATATTTGGGTGTAAGGTAAATAAGTAGATGCAGGATTAGGTCTTTTCTTGTGAATTGTTCCTTTCTATGAAGGGGCCTTATTTTTCCATAGCAAAGTATTCCAATACACTAATAAATGATCAAATATTTCTTCTGATAGACCAGGCACTCTTCTAAATGGCTTATGAATATTAACTTACGGAGTACTAAATATAAACTTAACAAGTGTGTACTAGTTTCATCCCCACTTTAGATATGAGAAAACTGGCATGTCACTTGCCTGAGCTCTCTGGCTAGAAAATTGTAGAGCCCGTATTTGAGCCCAGACAGTCGACACTCTTAACCATCAGCCTATTTGTTGAGCACATTCTATATGCCAAGCACTGTTGGAGACACTGGTGTCTGTAGCAATGAATGAAACTCCACTTTTGTTATTGGAGCACTTAAGTTCTAATAGGGGAAAGACCGACTATAGAAAAATCAAGAAAACATGTTACTATAAGTGTTATGCAGAAAATGAAAACATTTTAAGACAGTTAAGAGAGAATGTGTTCTTGCTATTTTACATAGAATAGGAAGGGAAAAAGTCTTAGTTAAGGGACACTTGAACAGAGACCTTAACGAGTTGGGACTGTGAGTCATAGGAATTTGTGTGGCTAAAGCAGTCTTGTCATGCAAAGCTCCACAACACGGAGGCCAGTGTGATTGGAGTAGATCATGTTGGGGACAGTGAGGGAGTGGTAGAATATGATATAGTCAGAGACTTCGTGAGTCCTGATCTTGTTGGGTTTTATGGTTCACTATTAGGTCTTTTCCTTCTGCTATCAATGAGTTGGCACATCAGTCGGAATCTCAGCAAGAAACAGAGGACACACTGAGACTAGGAAGATTCATGTAGAGTTTTCATAAAGGGGCTTCTCGGAGTTGTGGACAGGATGTAAGAAAACCAGAAAAGCTCGTTGATACCCAGTAAGATGGTAAGTGCAGGGCTCTATTAACACCCCTAAGCCTGAAGGGGTAAGGACTATGAAAAATTATCGAATTCTAGAAACAAGAGAGGAGGAAATTGCATTCCAGGAGCTGAGAGGAGGTCAGGGGCAGCATCCAGCCCCAGGTTCTCCTGCAAGAAATAGCCAGGACCAGATGTCACTCTCTTTCATCCTTCTGATTTCATGTCTAGGCTCCCCATTGACCAAACCCAGCCAAAAGCCATAAGCTAAGAAAACCAGCTGACATAGTTCATCTTCACTAACTTTCCTGGGTGCAGCAAGATAGAGAAGTGGATCTATTGAGACAAATGGAAGATATTCTGAACTGGGCAGCACTTTTTTGCCTGAGAATCTACTCTTGTCAATCACCTGTGTGGAAAGTTCATACCTCTGCCCAGGACTCCCAACATCTACTGTACTGTACTAGGTGCAATCCAAGCATTGATACTCCCATGTGTAGTCTAAAATAGTTGCCATTGCAAGTGTTTTTCATGTAAGGTGGGTTATCGTGTTCTTGGGAAGAATTGCAAACAATAATTAACCAACAGGTCTTGGTTCCCAGAGGTGAACACTTCTACCAGGAGACAAAGTGAGAGTCCCATTGAACTTTCTACTGCTTATGAGGCCAACAGAATGAAAGAAGTCACTATGGCCTCTGACACAAGTAATTCATCCAGAGGATATGGGGCTTCTGTTATACAGTGAAGGCAAAGAAGACATTTGACATTCAAGTAGTCCGGTGGGATGTCTTATGATATTCTTTCCCCAATTATTTTAATAATTAAATGTAACAGCTGTATCCTGTGAAGGGCGTGGTGACCAGGTGTTCAGATGAGTCAGGGATTAGGAACTGGATCCTCCTCCCGGTAAGCCACCCAGACCAGCAGAGGTGCTTTCAAGGGTGAAGGGAATCTAAATGGGACATTAGGAGACGTGGAATGGTAAGTATCAATTGCAGCACCAAGAAAAGGTGCAGTCAAGAGCTGTCTGTAATTTGTCCCACTGATCTTCCTCTTGTAAGTTTCCCCAGTTAACATGACAACCAGAATCCTAATGCACTGTCTTTAAGAAGCAAGTGCATCTGAGTGGCTTAAGTGGTGGACCATAACGGAGACAGTGGTATATTTTCTAGATTCTTCTTTCATGACTAAGTCACTTCCTCTTGTAGCTGAAGAAAGTCTTCTAAGGGCTCATCCTGCCAACCTATCTGGGAATTTCCATGGGCAAAAGGAAAGGGCCACACCTACGGTTATGACCAATCCCAATGGCAGCCCACTTCTAATGACTGGTTCATGGCATGGGGGGGAAGTACAAAGGCCCAATTCCTTTGCCTCAATTTGAGACACCATTGCAGGCCCACCACTGCTCCAGAGCTCCCCTTAGGATCAACTGTTTTCTCCGTTTATAACTTATCACAGTTCAATCTCTTCTTATATCCAATCTCAGTTCTCTCCTTCAGAGATGTTTACCTAAAGCAAGTAACAAACATTTTATGCCAAAGTTCCTTCATCCGTATAATGAGAACAATGAGATTGAGTACTTCACAGACTTGTATTAAGGATCAATCAGCTAATAAATGTAAAGCCTTTATGAGTCTCTCAGTATACAGGAAACATTATATGTTTCATCTTTTGTTGTGAATTAATTAAAATCCATTGTAGGCGTATACTAAGCAAAATAAGCCACACACACAAAAAAGTAAATATTGTATGATTCTATTTGTACAAATTCCGAGATCAGTCAAAAAATAACCTGTGATAGGAAAAATAATCAGAACAGTGGTTGCATCTAAGCTCAGATTGTGGAGAAGGGGTGAGGAAGGAGCAAGGATTGACCAAGAAGGCACATGGAGGAACTTTATGGGGTGAAGAGAACGTTCTATATCTTGAAAGGCGTTACATAGGTTACATAGGTGTATGCAATTGTCAAGATGCATTGAGTTCTACACCTAAGATCTATGCATTGTGCTACGTGTAACATATGCCTCAATTTAAAACAGATTCATTTTCCTAAGTGAAAGAAGCCAGAGACAAAAAGCCATTTATTATAGATTCCATTGTACGCCATTTGGGGAAAGGCAAAACTGCAGGGAAGGACAACAAATCACTGGTTTCCAGGAGCAAAGAGTAAGAGAGGGGATGACTACAAAGGGGCAGCACAAAGGAATTTTGGAGTGATGGAATTGTCCTATCAAGATTGTTCGTGTGTGTATCATGTTCGATCACGACTATGTTGATGGATACACAACTCTATGCATTTGCCAAGACCCATAGAACTGTACAACCCAGAGTGGATATTACTGTAGGTTAAAAACATTAATCCACCACGTAGTGAAGGGAACATAAAATGGAAAACGATCTATAACAAATGAATCTAAATGTTTTGCAAATGAATAACATAGCCACAATGAAGGCTATGAAAAGGAAACTAAATTTACTTTGGAAAACTATGTTTTACCTCATCCTGTAAGCCTGGATCAAAAGAACTGACCAGAAATCCTGTACTCTAGCTCATAAAAGATGTTTCTAAGAACGGCATGGGTTAGCAATTTTGAAACTAGTTTATGCATATATTGAATCTGAACAACTAAGTAAATATATTGTTGATGATGAGACCCAGTGTATCACAGTCAAAGAAAGATGTTAGCTCAGAAGGCCTAGAAGAACGACACTCCAGTAATAATGAGAATACCTATCAACCACCCAGAAATTGGTTTCTAAGATACTATTCTAAAGAAAAAGGAGGGAACCAAGGCTCTCTGGAGGAATAGAGGACTCCAGGGCTACACTAGAGGAAATAAAACCTGATCCTGAAATATCTCTGAGGGATATTCTGGTGGAAAATAAAGATTCACAAAAAGAAGCCCCCCAAAGCTGCCTAAAAATCTCCCCACAGGAACTTGAATAACACCTCACTTGTGCATGTGGAGGGGACGAATCTAGGAGACTTGGAAGAGAAAAGCCACTGAAAACTGAATATGGTGCAGAAATTTCAGAGATCACACATGCCAGGAATGGGAGGTTGGCTATTGGACTCATCTGGATTGGAATGACCTTGATTAAAAAAAAGCTCTGGCTTTCAATTATGAGCCTAGAAATGTCACAGCCTGACAGTCAGTGCCACACACAAAGAGTCAGGACTACATTTTAGGAGTCAGCGAAAAACTGAAATAAATATCTCATTTTAGTGTCTAAAACCTAGCCTTCAGAGGCTCACGGTGATCCATTCATACTAGAAACCTAACCTTTAGAGGAAGGTAATATGATTAAGAGCTTCTACGAGGTATTGTTCACAAGATCCAGCACACAATAAAACATTACTAGACATGCAGAGCAGCAGGAAAATGCTCTTAATTATGAACATATAAATCAGTAGATGCATACCCAGAGACAATCCAGATACCGGAGTTAGCAGACAAGAACTTCAAAATAACTATGAATAAATGGAAAGAAACCTGGACAATTGTAGAAAACGAAAAACAAACTAGAAATCTTTCAAGCCACCAAAGAAAAAGGACATGTTTCAGTCAAAAGAACAATAAGAAGTCTGGAAACTTTTCAAAAGAAACTTTGGAAGCAAGAAGACATGTATGACATCTGACAGCTAAAGGGTTGAATGGGAGTGAAAAAAACCCTGTCAATTTACAATTATTTGACTTAAGAAAAATATTCTTCAAAAATGCTGACAAATAAAAGATATTTTCCAAAGGGGGTTTAGAAAAACCAAGCTAAAACAATTAAACAACAGCAGAACTGAAATTCAAGAAACTCGAAAGAGTTTTCAGACTGAAGGAAAAGAATTACACCCAAAGACATAATGTTAACCATGATCATCAGCAGGAGACACAATGTACGTAAATATAATGAATATTGACTGAATAAAACAATCCTGTATACTTTTACAACTTTTATGTAAGTCTAAACGTTTTCAAAATAAAATGCTTTAAAAAAACCATGAAATTGATACCCGAAAACTAGAGATGATGGATACCTTTCCATGGGAATCCCCACTCCACCCCCAAGACTAGAGATTATGGAGCCCCAGCAAACGGTGCTCACAATCTGCATCGAACAGCAGATGTGACAGAAGCCCTAGCAAAACACCACCAGTTCCTTCCAAAACTAGAGGCAACTGCACCTCAGATAACAACTGTCATCCACAAACACAAATGCTGGGGTCTGAGCAAGCAAGTCCTACATCCCCCCATAACTAGAAATTATGGGACTCCAGCAAGCATCCCCTAGTCACTTCCAATTCTAGAAATGACAGCAGTCCCATAAGTCATACCCTTAGCTGCTCCTCAACACTAGACAATGGGAAGGCTCAGCCCAGTGACCCACCCATTCTATGCCAGCAATACAGACAAGGGCAGACCCAGAAAGTGTGACTTCTGATCTCCCTCAGCACTAGACAAAAGGAGGTATATAAAGACCCCTCGAGAGTCCCCTGACTAAAGATAAGTGGAATCTCATACAATTATCCCAATCCTCTCCCTGAATTAGAGACAATGGCCCTCCATCCCGTGACCCGTCCCTGTCACCCCAACATTTGAAAAGTGGGGTCACCGTACAAGCAGCAGTCTTCCAGTCTCTAAGCACCAGAGACAACAGGAACCTCAGCCTCCTACCTCCCAGTTATCCCCACCATCATGAGGGCTCCATCAAATGATAGAAGCTTCAGCAAGTGATCCCCCATATTCCTGCAAGATTAGAGATGTTGGAAACCCCCAAAAGCAACTTACATCCCCCTACACACCAAGAAGAAGGAGCTGCAACAAACGCCACACCATTTTCACCAACACAAACCCCAGCTTGCCTCTTGACTCATAAGACTAGATACGAATATCCCCAGCAAAGAGTAACCCCAGCCTCCCCCTCCAGAAAAGAAATGACCAGAGTCTCCCTAGGCAACACACCAGGCTCTCCAATGTAAGTGTCAAACAGATCCTCAGAAAACTCCCTCTCTTCCCATTATCACAAAATAATATCTATAGAAGCATCAGCAAGCAGCACTCAACACAAATGAGAGGAGAGCACAATGTAAGTCCCTCCCAACAGGAGACGCCGGCCCCTGTGGTGACTCCTCCCTAATCCCAAACACAAGGAACATTCTGAACCCCAGCTGCCAGCTCTTCAGCTTCCTCTTGCTGTGTAGATGTCTCTGTCCCCAACTGTAGTGGATAGATAGAGCCCCACTCAACCTAATATCCCCTGCTCTGGGGAATGTGGAGGACCCAGTCTCAGAATAAGGGACACAACTGTTCTCCTGACAAGTCACCAAAAACCCCCAAGCTCCCCTTCTACAGAAGGTGACAGGAGCCCAGGAAGCAAACTTTCCCCCAATATTTCCTGCTCCAGCAAACCCCTCTTATCTGTTGCACATCCTGCTGACCTTCAGAATATCCTCTACCGCTAAAAGACTTACTAGGGGCCAAGGAACGTTGGAGCTGGGGGAGAGGCTGAGAAAGATAGAGTGGGGAGAGGAGCAAGCGTAAAGGGAAAGATGAGACCTTCCATGTTGTCCCAAACACAGCTATGAATTCCAGAAGTCCCAAACAGCTCCAATCAAACCAGGTTCTCAGGGGTGAGTTGGAGCAGAATTAAAGGAATTCTGGGCTGCTGAGGAGAGGTGGCCTGAAGGAAAGGCTAGTGTGTGGGCTAGCAGCCAAGATAGCCACCAATGGTACTTTCCACCTGTGTTTATGCCCTGTGCAGTCTCCGCCCACATTTGATTAGCCATGAATTGTCATGAACCCAAGTGATCAATACAGTGCTGCAGAAATGACAGTGTCTCACATCTGAGGCTACATCATAAAACACACTGAGGCTTCCTCCTTGGTCCCTTAGATTGCGCCCTCTCTAGGGGAAGCCATCCACCACACCATGAGGACACTCAAGTAGCCCTGTGGAGCAGTCCACGTGGAGAGGAAACAACTTGTCAGTACCAAGTGCTCACCATTCAGTGAGCCATCTGGGAAGATCTTCCAGCCTCAGTCAAATTTTGAACTTTAATGACTATGTATGCTAACATGTTTAGGAGTGAAGTCTGCTGCTGTCTGCAACCTACTTTAAAATGCATTAATCATAGATGGATTCTTGGGTAATAAATGGATGGAAGTGGCAAAGTAAACATAGTAAAATGTAACTGATGGAATCTAGGTGGTGGACTGTCTTCAGTAGGGCTGCCCTAGTAAAATACCACAGACGGGGTGGCTTAAACAGCAGAAATTTACTTTCTCGTATTTCTGGAGGCTGGAAGTCCAAGATCAAGGTGCCGGAAGGATTGGATTCTCCTGAGTCCTCTCTCCTTGCCTTCCACATGACCATCCTCTTGCTGCCTCTTCATGTGGTCATCCCTCTGTGCATGCGTGCCCCTGGGGTCTCTTGGTCTGTGTGTCCTAATCTCATTTTATAAGGACACTGATCAAATTGTATTAGGATCCACCCTAATGGCCCTATTCTATCTCAGTTACTTTCTTTTATGTCACAACCTCCAAATAAAGTTACAATAAGAGGTAGTAGCGATTTGGGCTTCAACACATGACTGTTGAGAGGACAGAATTCTGTCCATAACATGAGTGTTCACTGTACAACTCTTTCAAATTATCTCCATGCCTGAACATTTTTCCTAATAACGTGGGTGCGGGTGGTGTGCTAAGGCAGGAAAGAAAAAAGAACTGTTAACAAAAAATCATGTTGGAAACCCTAGTCGTTCTGTGGAATATAGACTATCATAGATTTAAATGTAAATATTAAAGCTGTGAAAGTCCTAGAAAAAACCAAAGGATAAGTATTTTATATATAATCTCAGAGAAGAGATGGTCTTTTAAAAGTATAACATAAAACAAGAAACGAAACTAACACATTTTTGTGTGTGTGACTTTTCTCTTCCTGAAAACAGATATTTTAATATTCTTTTTTTTATTGATGTTTTAATGGTTTCTAACATTGTGAAATTTTGGGTTGTACATTTTTGTTTGTCCATCACCATATATATGACTCCCTTCACCCCTTGTGCCCACCCCCCACCCCCACTGCCACTGGTAAACGCAGTCCAGTTTTCTCTGTCCATGTGTTGGTTTATGTTCCACATATGAGTGAGATCATACAGTGTTTGTCTTTCTCTTTCTGGCTTATTTCACTTAACATAATACACTCCTGCCCCATCCATGTTGTTGCAAATGGGACGATTTTGTCTTTTTTATGGCTGAGTAGTATTCCATTGTATATATATACCTCATTTTCTTAATCCAATCGTCAGTCGAGGGACGCTTAGGTTGCTTCCACTTCTTGGCTATGGTGAATAATGCTGCAATGAACATAGGGGTGCATAAGCCTCTTTGGATTGTTGATTTCAGGTTCGTTGGATAGATTCCCAGTAGTGGGATGGCTGGATCATAGGGCATCTTTATTTTTAATTCTTTGAGGAATCTCCATACTGTTTTCCATAGAGACAGCACCAATTTGCATTCCCACCAGCTGTGTATGAGGGTTCCTGTTTCTCCACATCCTCTCCAACATTTATTGTTTTTTGTCTTGGTGATTATAGCCATTCTAACGGGCGTGAGGTGATATCTTAGTGTTGTTTTGATTTGCATTTCCCTGATGATTAGTGATGTTGAGCATCTTTTCATGTGCCTATTGGCCATCTGTATATCTTCCTTGGAGAAGTGTCTCTTCATTTCCTCTGCCCATTTTTTGATCGGGTTGTTTGTTTTTGTGTTGTTCAGTTGCATGAGTTCTTTATATATTATGGAGATTAACCCCTTGTCAGATGTATGTTTTGCAAATATTCTCTCCCAGCTGGTTGGTTGTCTGTTCATCTTGATTCTGGTTTCATTTGTCTTATAAAAGCTCTTTAATCTGATAAAGTCCCACTTGTTTATTTTTTCTTTAGTTTCCCTAGTCTGGGTAGGCATGTCATCCGAAAAGATTCCTTTAAAACCAAGGTCAAATAGTGTGTTGCCAATATTTTCTTCTATGAGTTTTATAGTTTCAGGTCTCACCTGCAGGTCTTTGATCCATTTTGAGTTAATTTTTGTGAATGGCGATAGCACATGGTCCACTTTCATTCTTTTGCATGTGGCTGTCCAGTTTTCCCAACACCATTTATTGAAGAGACTTTCCTTTCTCCATTGCATGTTCTTAGCACCTTTGTTGAAAATTAGCTGTCCGTATATATGTGGTTTTTTTCCTGGGCTTTCAATTCTGTTCCATTGATCTGTGTGTCTGTTTTTGTACCAGTACCATGCTGTTTTGATGACTATTGCTTTGTAGTATATTTTGATGTCAGGGATTGTGATGCCTCCTGCTTTGTTCTTTTCTTTTAGGATTTTTTAGCTATTTGGGGTCTTTTGTTGCCCCATATAAATTTTTTTTTTAAGATTTTTTTTTATTTATTTATTTCCCCCCAAAGCCCCAGTAGATAGTTGTATGTCATAGCTGCACATTCTTCTAGTTGATGTATGTGGGACGTGGCCTCAGCATGGCTGGAGAAGCGGTGCATCGGTGCGTGCCCGGGATCCGAACTCGGGCTGCCAGGAGCAGAGCGCACGTGCTTAACCGCTAAGGCACGGGGCCAGCCCGACCCATGTAAATTTTAGTATTCCTTATTCTATTTCTGTGAAGAATGTCATTGGTATTCTGATTGGGATTCCATTGAATCTGTAGATTGCTTTAGGTAATATAGACATTTTATTTATGTTTATTCTTCCAGTCCACGTGCATGGGATATCTTTCCATTTCTTTATGTCCTCATGGATTTCTTTCAATAATGTCTTGTAGTTCTCATTGTATAGGTCCTTCACCTCCTTGGTAAGATTTATTCCTAGGTATTTTATTCTTTTTGATGCAATTGTAAATGGTATTATCTTTTTGAGCTCTATTTCTGTTAGTTCATTATTAGCATACAGAAATGCAACTGATTTTTGTAGATTGATTTTGTACCCTGCAACTTTGCTGTAGTTGTTGATTGTTTCTAATAGTTTTCCAACAGATTCTTTAGGGTTTTCTATATATACAATCACGTCATCTGCAAATACTGAGAGTTTCACTTCTTCGTTACCTATTTAGATTCCTTTTATTCCTTTTTCTTGCCTAATTGCTCTGGCCAAAACCTCTAGTACTATGTTGAACAGGAGTGGTGAGAGTGGGCAGCCCTGCCTCATTCCTGTTCTTAGAGGAATGGCTTTCAGTCTTTCCCCGTTGAGTATGATGTTGGCTGTGGGTTTGTCATATATGGCCTTTATTATGTTGAGGTAATTTCATTCTATTCCCATTTTATTGAGAGTTTTTATCATAAATGGATGTTGTATCTTGTCAAATGCCTTCTCTGCGTCTATTGAGATGATCATGTGGTTTTTATTCTTTGTTTTGTGGATGTGATGTATCACGTTGATTGATTTGCAGATGTTGAACCATCCCTGCGTCCCTGATATAAATCCCACATGATCGTGGTGTATGATCTTTTTAACGTATTGTTGTATTCGGTTTGCCAATATTTTGTTGAGGATTTTTGCATCAATGTTCATCAGCGATATCAGTCTATAATTTTCTTTCTTTGTATTGTCTTTGTCTGGTTTTGGTATCAGGGTGATGTTTGCCTCATAGAATGAGTTAGGAAGTGTTCCATCTTCCTCTATTTTTTGGAATAGTTTGAGAAGGATGGGTATTAAATCTTCTTTGAATGTTTGATAAAATTCACTGGAGAAGCTATCTGGTGCTGGACTTTTATTTTTTGGGAGGTTTTTGATTACTATTTCAATCTCTTTACTTGTTATTTGTCTATTCATGTTCTCCATTTCTTCTTGGTTCTATTTTGGAAGGTTGTATAAGTCTAAGAATTTATCCATTTCTTTTAGATTGTCCAATTTGTTGGCATATAATTTCTCATACTATTCTCTTATAATCCTCTGTACTTCCGTAATATCTGTTGTAATTTCTCCTCTTTCATTTCTAATTTTATTTACTTGAGCCTTTTCTCTTTTTTTCTTAGTAAGCTTGGCTAAGGGTTTGTCGATTTTGTTTATCTTCTCAAAGAACAAACTCTTTGTTTCATTAATCCTTTCTACTGTTTTTTTGGTCTCAATTTCATTTATTTCTGCTCTGATTTTTATTATTTCTCTCCTTCTGCTTGCATTGGGCTTTGTTTGTTCTTCTTTTTCTAGTTCTGTTAGGTGTAATTTAAGGTTGCCTATTTGGGCTTTTTCTTGTTTGTTAAGGTGGGCTTGTATCACTATGAGTTTCCCTCTCAGGACCGCTTTTGCTGCATCCCATATGATTTGATATGGTATATTATCATTTTTGTTTGTTTCCAGATAGTTTTTGATTTCTTCTTTAATTTCATCAATGATCCATTGGTTGTTCAGTAGCATGAACAAAATCTCCACATTTTTGTCACTTTCCCAGTTTTTTTTTCATGATTCATTTCCAGTTTCATAGCCTTATGGTCTGAAAAGATGCTTGTTATGATTTCAATCTTCTTAAATTTATTGAGGCTTGCATTGTTTCCCAACATATGGTCTATCCTAGAGAATGTTCCATGCGCTCTTGTGAAGAA
Organism: Diceros bicornis minor; assembly: GCF_020826845.1. Taxonomy (NCBI): domain Eukaryota; kingdom Metazoa; phylum Chordata; class Mammalia; order Perissodactyla; family Rhinocerotidae; genus Diceros; species Diceros bicornis. The sequence continues at coordinate 15,898,894 of NW_026690866.1, forward strand.
TATGTAGTCAGCTCTTTTTGGATGGAGTGCTCTGTATATGTCCATCTCGTCCAGTTTTTCATTTAAGTCTAATATTTCTTTCCTGAATTTTTTTCTGGATGATCTAGCCACTGTTGTAAGTGGGGTGTTAAGATCCCCTACTATTATTGTGTTGTTGTTGATGTCTCCTTTTGGGTTTGTTAATAGTTGCTTTATGCACATTGGTGCTCCTATGTTGGGTGCATATATATTTATAAGTTATATGTATTCTTGATGGAGTGTCCCTTTTATCATTATATATTTCCCTTCTTTGTCTTTCTTAAACTGTTTGATCTTGAAGTCTACTTTGTCTGATATGAGTATGGCAACACCTGCTTTCTTTTGTTTGCCATTAGCTTGGATTATTATCTTCTATCCTTTCACTCTGAGCCTGTGCTTGTCTTTAGTGCTAAGATGTGTTTACTGAAGGCAGCATATGGTTGGGTCTTGCTTTTTAATCCATCCTGCCACTCTGTATCTTTTGATTGGAGAGTTCAATCCATTTATATTTAGAGTAATTATTGATATATGAGGGCTTAATGTTGCTGTTTTGTCACTTATTTTCTGGTTCTTTGCATTTCCTTTGTTTCTTGTCCCATTTGCGAAACTAACACTTTTGATTTCCTTTCAAAAAATCTGCATGGCAGCAACGACTAGATACGAAGACAAAACAAGGAAAAGAGGAGAATGTTGGCAACTCATCACAAAAAGCTAATTTATTAATATTAAGGAACTCTTACCAACCAAAAAGAGACTAAGAATCCATTGGAGAAATGGACAAATGGCGAAGAACAGTTCACAGAAAATACAGAATTCTCTCAGTACAAGAGATGCATCTCAACTTCCCCCACCAATGGAAAAATACGAAGTAAAACACCAAGATTCTTGATTTATTTATCAGATTAGGAACATTTACTGTTTGTTTAATATATTGATGTATTAGGATGTAGAGAAAGTGGCACTCCCATACCACAGTGAAGATGGGGTGAATTTGAACAACCTCCGCCTCTGCACATGAGGACCTTGGTAGACAGAGAGATCCCAGTGAAGCCTGGGACTTGGCGGGAAAGAGCTGAACTGTGACAGTGAAATCCGAGAAAGCCGAAACCAGACAGAGAGAGATGAACCCGAACTGCTGAGCTGAGGAGCGGCAGGGAGAGGCAGAGGGAGCCGAGGCGGGCGGAAAGAGCCGAAGAGAAACGGAAAGAGCCGAAGATGTGAAGACAAGGCGGAGGCCAGGCGGAAGGGTCCGACGCATGTTTGGAGGACCCGAGCCTAGCCGAAAAGCAGCGAGAGGTGGCGGAGAGAGCCAAGACCAAGGGCCACTGGGAAGAGCTGAGAGGTCGTGGCCGGCGGAGCAAGGACAGGCTGGTGGCACCGCGGAAGGAAGCAGAGGCGAGGACTGAGGAGAATGAAGGCGACCGCGCTGGATGGGGCCGTGGACGTGGAGCGTGGAGACCGGAGCCTTCCACGCGCCCCAGCTGCCCCAACCCCCCCCAGAGGGTCGTGGACCCGGTCCCTGCTGCCCTCCTCCCCGCTTCTCCGGCCCCACCGCTGCCTACGGCGCAGGGCGCCCTGGCCGGACAGCGGCGTGTCCTCCGCCCATGACGAGGACGCGCGTGTCCCCACGTCTGCATGCTCTGGACGTGATGGCTGCATGGAGACTGGCGCCGATGTCTGCTGCGGGGACTGACCCCTTGAGGTGCAGCCTCTGACCCCTGCTAAGCCCGCAGACTCAGCCCGTAGGGAAGGCCGCTGGGGGCAGTGACCACTCTGGCTTACCTGGGGTCTGGGAAGTGGCCCCCATCTGAGACCAAGGCTGCAATGTGACCTGTGGGCCCTTCCTGACCGTCTCCCCACTTCCAACACCAATGCCAGGCTCTCATTCAGGGCTCTTGATTGTGTGAAAAAGAGGATTGTTAGAGTGATCCCTCACGGAGCCTCTGGGAGGACAAGGACGGGCTGGAGCCCCGCTGAGGCTGCTTCTATTAGCTGTTGTCCAAATCCATCGTCATCAGAGCGTAGGTCCCACCTCCTGGGTCAGAGTCTGTGTGCGTGCGTCAGATGCACAGAACAGTTGCCCTGGCTGCAGTGGGAAGGCTGTAAATGGACGTATCTGGCATTTTCTGCTTTTAAATCGGGAAGCTGGTGTTATCTCCCCCCAGGATCATAAAGCGAGAGAAGCCCTCAAACATAGGATAAGGGTTCAGTGTCTGAGAAACCAAGAAGGATGACAGATGTCTACTAGGAGGCCCTGTGCTTTAAGTTTTTTGAGAGGAACCACTGGAGACCACATGTGTCAGCAGCCTTGGGAATTTCTGCTCTAATTGTTTATGTTCAAGTTGCTGCAGCTGGAAAGCATGTGTTGTGCTTGGCAGTCTTCAGTGAGGTGGCCACTGCCCATCCCAACCTCTGCCTTTTAGCGCCCTTGGTAAGGGCTCCACCAGTGTTTACATTGAGAAGACCTAGTGCCTAAGCAGAGCTGAGCTGACTGGATGGCAGTGAATAAGAAGGGTGACGGGAGACATTGATGTTGGGCCACTGAAGGTGAAAGTGGGACTGGCAAAAGATGGACCAGAGCAACCCAAATATCCATCATCTGATGAATGTATAAACACAATGTGATCCATATTTCTGTACATTGTATGTTCTTCAGCCATAAAGATATGAAGGACACGTGCTACACCATGGATGCACCTTGAGGAACTTCTACTAATTGAAAGAATCTAGCCAAAGAAGACCACTTATTATATGATTCCATTTACATGAAATGTCAAATACGGGCAAATCTGTACAGACAGGAAGTAAATTTGTGGTTGTTTAAGGTTGGAGGTGGGATCAGGAAGTGCAGGGGTAATACTCAATGATTTCTACTTGGTTCTTTTTACAATTTCTATCTCTTTATTGATATTCTCTGTGAATTGAGACATCATTCTCTTTATTTTCCTTGGTTCTTTGTCCCTACTTTCCATTAGCCCTTTGAGCATATATAAGAGAGTTGTTTTAAAGTCCTTGTCTCATAAGTCCAATGCTTGGGCTTCCTCAGGAAAAATTTCTTTCAATTTCCATTTTATCTCATATGAACCAGCTATACTTTCCTGTAGTTTCATATCATTTGTAATTTTGTAGTGGTAACTGGACATTTTGCGTATTACAATGTGGTCGTTGTGACAATCAGATTCTCCTCCCTCTCCAGGTTTTGCTGTTGTGGCTTTTTATGAGCTGCAATCATCCCTTTGTTTAGTGACTTTTCAAAATATTTTTGCAAAGACTATGTTCATTGATGTGTGTGGTCACTGAAATCTCTTTTCAGTTATCTTAACAATCAGCAAGTGATCTGACAGAGATTTCTTTAAATGCAATGATCCAAAAGAACACATTTTAAAAAAAGAAAAAGTTAAAATCTCTCCAGCCTTTGCAGCTGGGGCCCCTGCACCTCTTCCTTAGACTTTACTCCCTACCTGCATGGAGCCCACAAATCTGCCAGAGGTGCAGGCCCAGGTCCTCTCAGGTCTTTTCTGAGCACACATCCAGTCCTGGCCGTGCACATTGCACTCCCGCTTCCCTGGTATAAGCAGTGGCCCTTCTCAGCTTTCATCCCCAAAAAACTTCCTCCTCAGATCCCTCCTTGCCAGATTTTTATGTCTCTCTCCTGTCCCAGCCATCATCCCTTGCACGGGCATCTACCAGTAGCATAGACCTTTAAATCTTTCATCAGACAATGACACCACTTGGAGTCCATCTAGCCTTAGGGGTATAAATACATGTCAACTTCTGCGCTGTTCCCTCAGGGACCCAAAAGACAGATCACTACCACCCAGTCACAGAATCACCCCATTGTAAGAAGCAGGTTAGTATTTGTCTCCTGGCATGAGGAAGCCATACAAGGAATCTTGGCTCCCATCTTCACATCCTCTGTTGTGCCAGAGAATGGCAGCCGGTAGGCATTAACCAAAAACACCACAATGCTTTCTTACACAAATTCAGCCACGTTTTCCTTCATTAATCACTCCTCTGGATGCTGTAAGGTTTTTATTATATTTCAGAGTTCTGAAACACTCGATTCTGTCAGTTTTCTCCAACTGAACAGTTGCTTCAGTGGAGAGACTGGTTCTGTGATTACATTAGTTTGCCGTTTTTGTTAACAGAACTAGGGAAATGTTTTGATATGTCACCTTTGTCCTTTTTCTCCTTCATGTATATTTTGTTTGATGGTTGGCTCTCAAAAATTCTTTTATTTTGTAAAATTTCTCTTTCATATGAATTTAAGAATCACCATCACGATTTCAAAAAAATATATGATTTTTAAGTTTATTACATTGAACCAAGTACTTTTGAGGCAAACAACTCCTCCAATATTGTTGGTGAAAACAACTCCTCTGATATTGTTACCATTCATATCTGCCTGATCCAGCTCCCAACCTCAACTTGAGGGTAGAGGATGTAGTCGGTTGAAGAATGTCTCCCAAAGATTCAAGCTCACACGGAACCTCAGAATGTGACCTTATTTGGAAACAGGGTCTTTGCAGATGTGATTAAAGATCTGCAGATGAACTCATCCTGGATTTAGGGTGGGCCCTCAATTCAATGACTAGTGTCCTTATAAGAAGAGGAGAGGGCACAGAGACGTGGAGGGAAGAAGATCATGTGAAAGATGTAGGCAGAGATTGGAGATCTGCTGCCACACGACAGGGAAGCAGGAACCACCAGGACCTGGAAGAAGTGAGGGAGGATTCTCTGCTGTTGATAAACTGTGATTCAATTGTAGGGATCCCTTTTGTTCTCACTCAAACCCTCAAAACCAAATAGTGCCTTGTCTTAAAAATTCTGATTATCATGTGGCTTATCATATGGATGTCCTGAAGATCATGGACCACGCCCGATGCCATCATTTAAATTTCTCAGTTCTGCAATTATCACATGTGAACACCTTCATTTTTCAATGTAACTCATTGAAATCATGGTATACATATAAGAATTCGTCAAGAATAATTTAAAGGTATGGGAGAGAAAACCCAACCAAAGTTAACTTGAAATAATTTAACAGAATATACGAGGGAAGAAAAGATCCAATGAGGGAAGAAATCAGCTCATGGTAATGAGAATTGAGGAGTAGATTGTGACCAAGTGCAGAGAGGCAGCATACAAATGAGGCGGCAGGTCTTGTCCTGACTGCACCCATGCCAACACCTATTGTACTCTCCTCCCATGTGGTCTCAGATGTTGTCAGTGGCTCCTACACTGTGGCCTCACTGAGCCCAGAACTCCAGGTCGGCCAGGTAAGAACCCCGTTTATACACAGCTCCACCTCCTGTTCCATAAAGGGTCCTGTGCCTGGATCCTGTTGGACCAGAGAGGGCTTTTTGACACCCTAATCCTATGACATTTGGGAGTTTGGAATATGCAGATTAGCTCACACTGAGGAATCAGAACACCTTAGTCCTAGGGAGGAGTCAACCCCACACCACAGCTGTGGACTCTGGCAGGGAGTCATCGCTGTGTTAAATCCAGAGGCCATTGTCAGGAGGCACAAGGCACAGCTGTCTACCTCCACTCACTCTCTGCCCTTCTATTTTGCAATCACTCATTTATCCTCTGAAATAGGCTTCCTTCCCCATGACTGCTAAGACTACTCTATCAAAGGTCTTCAAGAAAGTCCAGAAAATTCCAGATCCTTCCAAAATCACATCAGTCCTTTTCCCTCCTGACCCAGTAAAAGAGTCCTACAATCTCACTTCTGTAACTTGACCCTTTTTTCCACCAAATATTGTTCATGACATGTTTATTGAATAATTATGGTGCGCCCTATTCTGTGAGCAGGTGGACAAGTTTCCTTGACTGAGGACCTAGTGCCAAGGTGAAGGCAGCAAGCCTGCTGCCAAGATTCTCTCGGTGCTAAATGCTCCCAAACAATATTTTCCTTGTTAAGAATCTAAGGTGAACTCTATTTTAAAAAATCACCGAGGTGATTTTAGGTAACAGATAAGGCTGTAACAGGTAGTCTAAGAGCTAATTAAATTATATGAAAATGTCTTGTATTTGAGTTAACATTTGGCAAAAAAAGGATACAACTTATGTTAGATTGAGATATAAAAGCAAGCTTAGTAAAGTAAGACATTTATAGAATCAAATTAATTTAACGTTAAACAACGTTAAAGCTCTTTACAATAGGTATCATCTTTTCCTGATTACAAGTATTCTAAAAAAAAATAACTAAAAATACTAAACGATTCCTTAGGCCAAATTACCTTTAATATAAAAGTGAGTAAGAATCATGATAAGCAGAAATTGCAGTATACCAGGACAAGTAAAGATCTTCTTTCCTGTTACATGAAACCCGACCTCTCACCCACACAACTGTCTACTCTTCACATTTATGTCTCTCAAAAGAGTTTAATAAAGTACAATTATAAAATGACAAAGCATCACAATCCAGAGTAAGAAGCAGGGTTGACATTAAATGAGGTGAGTGAAACTGGGGGCTGTTCATGGGGAACACTTCTTGGTTTCTTCAGTATGACATTCTCCTATTTTCTATCAGGTCTCAGAACATCCATCTTGGCTCCTTGCTCTCTGGGCCTCCCTGGCAAACCTCTCTGCCATCAGGGCCTCAGCCAGTCTCTCCCTTGCTTATTTCACTCTCTGACTCTGTCTGTGAATGTCTCCATAAGTTACAAGTTGTGTTTAGAGTGGCTGTGGGAGACCGAGACCCACTCCTGGAATCAACTCTGCCCAGTCTGAAGACTGTGTGGCAGTGGGCTTGAGGCTGGGGTCTACAGACCCAGCACCAGCACAGCCCAGGCATTCACCTGGACCACCTGGTGCAATTATACTTAAGGTATTTGTGATATCAAAAGTGCTTAAAAGTTCTCCTTCACTGCTGCAGGACTGGAGACCCTGCAGTCTCCTGTATGCACAGACTTACTTGAGCTCCTGCAAGGTCTCCTCTCGCTGACGGTAACTGACCTCATTGCCAGGGTGGGAAGTCATCCTTGTAACTGGCCTCTTGAAAATGCAGCTGGTGAGTCTTCTAGGAAGTGCAGACCTTTCACGATGTCTCTGCTTGGTCTTGGCTAAATGGACCTGTTTTTCTTCTCTGAAGTCTGGGGCATCATATTTCTTTTGAGCTTTCCCCTTTGAAAAAAAAATGAAATGTTAAATTAGAATAAAATGGGGGATGCAGAATGCCAGCCATGGAGAATGTTCTCACTTCATTTGGATCTTCCACCCTCCTGTATCTTGGAGAAATTTCTCTCAAACTGCCCTGTGCATCACAATCATCTGGAGGGTTGTTAAAACACAGACTGCTGGACCTCAACCCAAGTAGGCTTGGGGAGGGCTAAGAATTTGGATTTCTAAGTGTTCCCGGATGCTGCTGATACTACTGACACAGGCACCACACACTGAGAACGAGATCCTGGGATATCAAACTGATATGAGTCAAGGACAGAAAGGACTATGAAAACTGGATGATTCTGTGCCCAGAGCATAGGAATTTAGTGCCTCATCTCTAATGAAATCACGTTCCTCTCAGCAATTTGATGCTCACTTCATTTGCACACCCAAGTCCCACCTTCACTCAAATATCCTCCTGTTCATAGTAAATAACTCACACACGCCATATTCCCATCACATAGTTCCAGCCACTGTAAAACCCATTTTTCCTCCCCTGACTCTTCCTTTCTCCTCCTACTCCTCCCTGTTAATCTGGGCTCCACCATCTGACTTAACACAATTGACGCTTCTTAGAAGTCAATCCTGCTCTCACATTTGTTCCACATCCACACCCTCTTCTAGGCCAGCCCATCCATTTCCCTGGCTTCACATACCATTAATGAACTAGAAATACCCATAGAATCAGCACAAATCTGGCTTCAATCCTGAGACCCAAATACCCATCTGCCCACTCACAACATCGGTGATAACTTGATGACCAGCTCGAAGTGAGCTGGTCCCAAGTTGAACCAACCAGTTCTGCAAATAATCACCCATATCTCAGCGTCCTCTAATCTCGCTTGTTTGTACTGATATTCTGTCTACACCTGAGTGTCATTCTGGACACCCTGCCACCCCACACTCATATATCAATGAACCATTCATCCACCCTCCTGAATCCACCTAAAGATTCTCCACTTTTGAATAATTCTTGAGCACCTTTCAGATTTCCTACAAAATACCATTTCAACAGAGTGACCTTTCCTGATCCAGCCACCAAAATTAATATCACATTTTCTGTTAATTTTTAAAATTTTAATTGTATGTGTATTATCATCTACTTCTCTCATAGTGTTTTTCTCACTAAATTGGATACTCCATGAAGTGAAGACTAATGTGGACTGTAATGTTTTATACTGCCGTATTCACTCATTACTTTGCCCTTACAAGGTACTCAATATATTTATGGAAAGAAATTATTCAAACTCCAAAAAAAACTTTCTAAATTTTTCAAACAAATTCACTCATCTACAGTTATACAAGGATATAATCTGTTTTGTGGTATACTGCAATAAATTATCACTAAGATTGCAAATCCTTTCTGTCTGTAATCCATGATAAGACTCTAGGCACAATAATCTATTTAAAATGTAAACCTAATCAGTGCACCTTTCCTTTACAATCTCTCATTTCTGTCTTCAGATAGTTTTTGAAAGTGAAGTCATAAATCTCACTTCATCTCTGTTGTCCTGCCATAATTATTAATACCATCTCTGGGGCCAGCCCAGTGGCTCAAGTGGTTACGTGCACTTGCTCTGCTGCAGTTGCTTTGGGTTTGCCGGTCCGGATCCCAGGCACGCACTGACGCACTGCTTGGCAAGCATGCTGTGGTGGCGTCCCGTATAAAGTGGAGGAAGATGGGCACGGATGTTAGCCCAGGGACAGTCTTCCTCAGCAAAAAAAAAAAAAAAAATATAGAAGAGGCTTGGCAGTTGTTAGCCCAGGGCTTATCTCCTCACACACACACACAAAAAATACCATCCCTTTTGTTCTCCAACATGTCCCAGTTTGGAGGGAAAACTATTTGTGCTTCCCATTTATAGAACACCCATTATATGCCGAGTTATGTACTAAAACCCGTGATCCAGAATTTAACATAAAAAGTCACTTCCCCGGTTTATTTTAATCTTGGTGAGAGGAATGAGTTAATAAAGAGACGGATGAATTTCTAATATAGAGTTAGGTATAATTAGATCCTGTAATAAACAGTAAGGGCTACACAGAGATAGAGAGACAGAGGGAGGGATGGAGGAAGAAGAGTAAGGAAGGATAAAGGGGAAAGAAATTACTTACAATTATTTCATTTATTTATTTACCTTGTGAGGAAGATTAGCCCTGAGCTAACATCCATGCCAGTCCTCCTCTTTTTTTTTTTTTGGCTGAGAAAGGCTGGCCCTGTACTATCATCTGTGCCCATCTTCCTCAACTTTATATGGGACGTTGCCCCAGCATGGCATGACAAGTGGTGCCTTGGTGCACACCCGGGATCCGAACCCTGGCCACCAGGAGCAGAGCGTGAGCACTTTACTGTTACGCCACAGGGGCCGGCCCACCTACAAATAGATGATGCAGAGATTAGGGAAGGACTAACTGATGAGGTGATATTTGAGCACAGAACTGAATATTTTTTATAAAAGACCAATCACATTGTGGGTAAAATGTTTTCCAGAGATGGGAACAGCGTAAACAGTGCAGGGCTGAATACTATGTCCAATTCCCAGTGATGCTGTTGGTTAAAAACAACACAAAAAAAATGTTTGGCCTATTAACCCAAGAAAGCTCCCTATACAGAAAAGTACAATACCGTGAACATCACTTAACAAACCTTAACACCTAGGAAACAAATTTCAATAAGGTATCTTCTTGTTTTAAGAGCTACTGCCTGCTCACTTATAGAGGATTCACAGAAGGACAAAGGGTACAAACGGACACTCTTGCCGTCCATATGGATTCCACACTCACCAGAATAGGCTGGCTTGAAAAACAGGCCGATGCAGGTTCCTCCATGGCTTCAGAGTTGTCCTGCTCACACCACTCCTGATGTGCAGACAGGCTGTGGAATGCTGGAAAATGCAAGGACTTCTGCCTCTGATTCCCCTTTTATGGAGGAAGGGAGTGGATAATCCAATCAGTGGATAATCCAGGGGAGACATCCTGTCTCTTATCAATGGGATTTGAGAGATTCCTAAAGTTTTATACCTAAAAATAAATGTTGGGTTATTGACACTGTCATCTACTGTTGGTATGAAAACATTTAATACAATTGTGGGGGTAGGTGGTATTTGCAGTTTCTATCAAAATTTTAATGTTTCCTTTTTCTTCCACTAATGATACCTTTGTAAAAATGGGAATGGAAGTTCATATGTACAAAAATGTCCATACCTCTTATGTTTTAATAGGAATAAATAGAGACTGTGTAAACGTTTATCAATAAATGAATGTCCAAAATATTTATTAACAATTCTCTAGACTACATCACACAGCCATTAACAAGAAATTAGTATTTAGTACATTTACATCTCGTGTAATTACCAGTAAACTTGTAATTATTTCAACCGTCTTACTCTTTCCCTATCCTTTGACCTGAAAAATTAATGTTCCTTTACTCTCTTTACTTCACTGATGTTGATTTAACTCTTATTATTCCATTACTTCCTCTATAAACTTATTACTTGGAATCATATAGAAATCTTTAATTGCACTAATGGTTAAATCCTGTATCCTTAATACAGTCTAATATGAATAATTACTTTTACCATCTCCCCCAAATGCTAATACCTTCAACACTTTCAATTCTATTTTTAACATTCTTAACATTTGTATTACTGTTTTCATATATTTTATTCCATGTATATTTTAATCTCCATGAGAGATTTCTAGAATTACTTCACAAAATAAAATTCATTTATATTTATAAAATATCCTTTCCTTTCCTCTTCAGTCCTTCCTGCATTCCTGGTTTTCAAGCTGGGTTAATTTTCCTTTGGATGTGATAACTCACTGCAGTATTTTGTCTAATTCAAGGCTGCTAACAGTGAAAAGTTTCACTTTAATTTTTTCTAGGACATCTTTATTTGGGGCACTATTGCTGCTGGGTGTAGAATTCTGGTTTGACATGAGATTTGTTTTAGCATTTTAAAAATGCTGCTCTGTGGATGTCTATCTTATTTTCTTTATAGTTAGAATCACCAATTGGCCTTTTTCTTGCTTATTTGGCCTCTCTCGTCCCTAAAATACTTTACATTAACTTTGGTTTTTAGACCATAGTTTATTTCATTAATATTTCCTGTGTAGTCACTCTGCTTAGGGAATGTTGAATTAATTGAATCTGTGGATTGATGTCTTTCATCAACTTGGAACATGCTTGTGTATTTTCACTTCTGATATCAATTCCTCCCCACATTCTCTCCACTCTCATTTTAATCACACCCCATGTGTCTTCTAAATCTACCCTGAATTTTCCAATGTCATTTGCCCTATGATTTTGTTGGGAGATTTGCTCTTGAACTGTCTTCCATTTTAGTAAACCAGCCTTTGCTGGAATCAATTCCTTCTTAATTACTTAAATTCTTAATTTCAGTTCTAACATAAACACAATATATCACTTTAATTTATAAAAAAAGAGATAGCAGAGCAGTTTGACAATGAGAAAATGATTTCCTTTTGATGCAATAAAGCTCAAATAGATGGGAGAAAATTACATATTGGATCATATTGAGATATATGAGGAGCCAGTATTCATTAAAATTGACCAGCAAGACAGAGGGGGCAGAAAACCTGAGTATCTTGTTCTTTGTACTGATGTGGACTACATTTTGAAATGATAATATATAGATTTCTTGAGTTAAAGAAAAATGTTATAAAATCTGGTTTCATCTGTTTGTATTTACTTACTTTAACATGTGTTCTGGAAAATTTAAATAACATAGGTCACGTTGTGATATCTCTGTTGGTCTTGTTTGGATAGAGCCATGATGTGATGGTTAATTTTAGCTGTCAACTTGACTAGACTCAGGGGTTCCCAGATAGACTGTGAAGCATTATTGCTGAGTATGTCTGTGAGAATGTTTCTGGAAGACATTATCATTTGATTGCATGGTCTACATAAACAAACTCATCCTCACTAGTGTGGGTGGGCATCATCTAATCTGTTGAGGGCTCAATAGAACAAAAAGCAAACAATGGCTGAATCCATTGTCTCTTCCTGACCTGGGATGTCCATCTTTTCCTGGACTTGGATATCAGAGGTCCTGGTTATCAGGCCTTCAGAATTTGACTGAATTATATCACTGGTTTTTCTGGTTCTCCAGCTTGCAGATGGCATATTGTGGGACTTCTCAACCTCCATAACCTTGTGAGCCAATTCTTACAATAAATCTCCACTTCTATATATTTATATATATTCTATGGTTGTATTTCTCTAGAGAATCCTGACTAATACACATGGATAACAAAGTGCATATTAAGTGCACATGGAGGAAATTTCCTGAGTCATAGGAGGTTCCCAAATCCCCAGGAGGAAGCAACTCATCACATCCAGGCAGCAGGCATGAGCACGTGCACACACACACACACACAAGATATTTGAAAATGTGCTCAAGCTGAAATTCTCACTCTCTGCTTTATTGTTCATCACAGCATGATTTACATGGCATGTTATACATCCTTTGCCATTTATTATCTCTTTCCTCCCACTAAGACTAAATCAAACAGGGACAATGAGACTGTTTAGTTATTTTGTAGATCACAGGTTTTACACCAGAGCTTTGCATGTAGTAAGTGCTCTAAAAATAGAATGACCAAATAGTTTTCCATCCAAACTGGAACATATCAGTGAATGAAAAGGGTAATATTAATAATTATGAGAAGACAACAGGAGAAATATGTGCTGAAGACAGAAATGGAGGATTTAAAAGTTAAGATGAATTGATCACTTTCGCATTTTAAACAGATCATTGTGACTAGACTCTCATGATTGGATTACGAGGATAAAGGATTTGGAATCTTAAGCTACTCCTGCTAATTTATTGCAGTGTACCACCTAAAGGTGGTATCTTTGCACAAGAGTAGTTAAGTGGAGTGGCCGGCCCCCTGGCTTAGTGGTTAAGTGTGTGTGCTCTGCTGCTGGCGACTGTGGTTCGGAACACCAGGTGGGCTCCTCCAGCCATGCTGAGGCCGAGTCCCACATACAGCAACTAGAAGGATGTGCAACTATGATATACAACTATCTGCTGAGGCTTTGGGGAAAAAAGGGAGGAGGTCTAGCAATAGATGTTAGCTCAGAGCCGGTCTTCCTCAGTAAAAAGAGGAGGATTAGCATGGATGTTTGCTCAGGGCTGATCTTCCTCGGGGAAAAAAAAAAGAGTAGTTAAGTGGATGGATTTAAAATATTTCATGAAGCAATATTTTAGTGTTTGAATTTTGTATGTATATGAATATAATTTATATATTGTACACATAATATATGTGAGCCCTTTTTGTGTGCAAAGCCATATGTGAACATTATTGTGGGAAAATTTGGAAAATCCACATTAGTCTTGTCTTCATGAAATAACTAATTTAGTGAGAAAGAACTAAATCTTGAAATAAATAATAATGCACCTATAACTAAAATAGAAAAAAAATCAACAAAGAGGAAAAATGGAGTTTTGTAATTTAGGTTACTGGAGCAGGAGTGTTCACTGTCTGGAAGTGATATTTTGTAGGAGGTCTGAAAGGTGAGTAGAAATAAATCAGAAGTGGATAACCTGATGGTAGATTCAGAATGGTGGATGGATGGTTCATTGATATGTGAGTGTGGGGTGGCAGGGTGCCCAGAGTGCCACCCAGGGGTAGACAGGTTATTACCAAAAATAAGTGAGTTTGGGGACACTGAGAGAGAAGCCAATTATTTGGGTAAGTGACTTGTTCAAATTGGGACCTGGTCATTGTGAGTTGAGTCATCACTGATGTGGTGAATGTGCAGGTTGATAAATGGGTCTGGGGTTCAGAGTTAGGTCTCTGCTGATTCTTTGGACATGTTTGGCTTATTAGTGGTATTTGAAGCCAGGGAAATGTATGGGGTTGCCCCAGAAGGAGGGTGCAGATGGGGAACAGGTGTCAGAGAAGGGTTGACTTCTAAAGCATCAGTCATTGTGGGGTGGTCATAAAGAGAAGCCTGGAAGTTGCTCGGGAAGTTTAGACAGGCAAGAGCAGGACAGTGTAGGGTGGTGGATCCCAAGGACAAAGCGGCGTTTAAAAGGACATTGGAGTCCGCAATGTCACGTGTTACTGCAGAGCTTGTCAGAAAAATCATGAAAAGTCCCCAGTGGATTAGTAAGAGACACGGCTTGTGAGGTTAGCAGGAGAAGCATCCACAGAATGGGGATGGGATTGGGTAGGCTCTGTGGAAACAGAGGCATTGGGATATATGTGACCTTATCAAAATGGATCCCTGGCAGGAGGAGGAGAGGAGGGGCGTGGAGGCTAAGGACTATTCGGAATGCTGGCTGAGAGATTGGTTTGTAGATGGTAGAGATTTGTGCATATTTGAAACTTGAGGGATGATTCCAGTAGGGGAGTTATGGAAAGCACAACAAATATTGAGGGCATAATGTCATTGAAATGGAAGGATAAGATAAAAATCAGAGTGGTTTCAGCCAAAAAATCAATTTATTTGGATATAACAACAGAAAAGGTGTGATAAATGAATTCCTTATGAGGAATATTTGTAGATCTGATGACTAGAGAGTGAAATAGTTCTTGTCTGGTGGTTAACAATTTATCTTTGAAATGTGGAGGAGTTCGGAATATAGAGATTTATGGAACTCAAAAAATGGAAAGAAATGAGCAGAGCATTCAGGAAGCATTAGAGTAATGCATATAGGTCCATTGGTTGCTGTGATTCTCTGTTGGGATCCACAGGCTCCTGGTGCATTCTCTGTTCAGTGCAAGTGTCAACATGTCATGGCAGGTATTTGAAATCATCTGAGGTGTGCAGGGTTAATATGATGGCAATAAAGAATCTGGGAGTATGGTCAGTGGATGATTGAAATGATGGACTGTGAATCTTAGATTACTAGAAAGGATTATGAGAAGAAAAGAAAGAGAGGCTTGTGAAGATATTCCTACTGGAGTAATCAAGTTCATTGAAGAATGGTTATTTAGAGTGGATTTCTTTGTGTAAAAACTGGAAATGTGGAAATTTGTGGTGGGAATATGGTGTTTGTGAATTACTGATTTGTGAGCAGGAGAATTTTGGGTGAAGATAGGATCAGGGTGTGGAAATGAACGACTAAGGATGGAGTAGTGAATAATTTCATTAGAGGTGAGGCCCTGAAAGGAGCTCTGGAGTCCTTGGAACTCTGTGTCCCAATAACAGTGGGCTGTGGGGCACCAGCATGTGTGTATTTGACCATGACAGAGAGAGGAGGAGAGGAACGTCCTGAAGCAAGATGGCGGAGGGAAGTTGGTCTGGATTTGACACTGGATAATGACCTTGAGCTTTATCTCCTTGTCTCACATCAGCTTGATGATGCCACTGAATCCTCTTCTCCACATGTGGTCCCTGTACCAGCAGCTCAACATCACCTCTTAGAAATGAAAATTCTCCATTCCTTCCCCAGACCTACTTGGGTTGAGATCCAGCAATCTGAGATTTAAAAACCCTCCAATGATTGTCATGCACAGTGTGATTTGAGACACATGTGTCCAGGGAGAGAAGGAGGGTGGAATATCCACGTGAGCTGAGAAGATTCTCCATGGATGGTACTCTTCATTCTCCATTTTGTTCAAATTTCATATTTTATTTTTTTTTGAAAGAGAAAGCTCCAAAAATATTCCCTGAATTCATAGTGGAAACAGTAAGACTATGAAACTAAAACCATTCAGAAAACTGAAGATCTATGCACCCTGAAGCCTAAGCAGTTGCATATTCCAGAGGGCAGTTACTGGAATAACTTCCCATCCTGGCGGTGAGGTAAGGTGCAGTCAGTGGGAGGAGACCCTGGAGAAGCCCCAGCAAGTCTGTGGATACAGTAGACTGCAGGGACTCCAGGCCTGCAGCAGTGAAGGAGAACACTTAAGTTCTTTGGAGTCACAAATACCTTCGAAACAGTCACACAGGCTGGTCCATGTGAATCCCTGGATCATGCCTGGGCTGAGGCATCTGCACACCAGCCCTGAGCCCACCCGGGCCACTGTCACTATTGGTCAGAGATGAGTCCAGGAATGGGTCTGAGTCGCTCATAGCCCCTCTGCAGTCAACGGATATCTTCTAGAGATATCAGGAGACAGACACAGGAAATGAAGGAAAGCATGGGAGAGACTGACTGTGGTCTCGAGGACAGACGAGATTGCCGGGGAGACAGAGAGAGCAAGGAGCCAAGAAAGGCATCCTGAAAACACAGTGAGGAAAGCAACATCGGTGCTGAAGAAAAGGAGAGTGGTGTCGTTGAGAAATTCCCATGAGACAGGCTTGACTCTCACAGCATCTCTTTGTAACGTCCATCATGATCTTGACCTTTCTTGGTAAACCTCAATTTTTATTTACCATGAGTTTTCTCCTTTTTATATTAAAATTGATAGGATAATTGAAGCTGAAGTATTAGTGTTTTGAACTTACATTTGTTTATTCTAGAACTTACACTCAATGAAGTGATGATACCTACTAGAATGAGATTTGTCTTTGAATGTATATTAAATCCGATTCCATAAATTTTTATTATGATTTTTCATGTAATTTTTTTTTCAGAGAAAGATTCACCCTGAGCTAACATTTGTTGCCAATCTTCCTCTACTTTTTGTGTGGGTCACCATCATGGCATGGCTGCTAATGAGTATTGTAGGTCCATGCCTAGTAACTGAACCTGGGCCACCAAAGCAGAACATGCCAAACTTAACCATTCAGCCAGGGGACAGCACGATGATTTTGCATCTAATTATAACATAAAATCCATCAATCTTTCTCTTCATTGTCACATGGTAATTCAGACATATGTGATTTCTATATCATGAATTAAGTATCTGTTACCTGGCAAATTTGTGTAGCTTTGATTTTGGAATCTCCAGAATGAGCATACGCCCTGGGGGCATTACTTTCCACTTAGAGAACCTTGGCAACAGGCTCATTGCCTTCCTTCCCACACTAGATCCAGAGTCATGGAAATGTGTTCGCCTTGCACACAGCACAGAGCACATAGGAATTACTCAACAAACATGTGATAAGTGAATAATTGGTGGCATCATCAGGTCATTCACAGAAGCCAGACTGAGAGAGAGCTTCCTTAGGTCAGGAAGGAGAAGCATTTTTGTGATGTTTTAGTTTGTAACATTGTAATGTGAACCCCAAGTATACTGTTTTTATCAAAATTGTGTTCTGAAGGTTTTCAAAAATCTCTAAAATTCAGAGTAGAGAAAAATCAATCTCTGTGAACCTGTTACTTGCTTCAAAGATTGTCAACTCGTATACCATCTGGCTTTCATTATCTTCACACCAAGACCCCAAGAATTAACCAGAGGAGATGGCTGAGAGCACATCATTTCAGCTGTAAATATTTCAGTTTCTCTTACAGATGAGGGATTTTTGGAATGCAAACAGAATAACGTTATCACACACAAAAATAAAAATGTCATTCGTATAATCAACTATCTAGTCAGTATCCAAAGTCTCCCAGTTTTGTCAAGGTTATTTCCTGGTTTTACATTTTATTTGAGTCAGGATCTTAATGAAACCCTTCTTTTGCAATTGGTTGATCTGTTTCTGAAGTCACTTTTAATCTCTTAGTAATTCATGCATCTTGGGATTTGGGTGGGATATGAGTGTGTGTGTTTGTGTTGTCTACATCGATGTGTGAATTCTTACTTTCCTGGATGGCAGTGCCCTGAAAGGAAGGACCTGGGCTGTGGGAAACAGGATTTCTACTCTGCTTCTGGCTGAACTGAAAAGGCCTCCCTGGGTGACACTTGCAGCCTTCAGAAAGGAGGTGAAGAGGTACCAAGGAATTCAAGACAATGGCCCTTGTCTTACAGGGTGTTTCCAGGGCATGATGTTCCAAATGGCTGGTGCTAACCCTTTAGCTCCAGGTCGTCGTGTGAGTTCTCGGCATGAGCTCTGAGCAGTGTCTGTTAACCACCCACCTGGGAAGCATTTCACCATTTTAATTGGTAAGGTTGTGTCTGTTGTGTCTAAGATTGGTGGCATTCCACTTCTGGACCAACTTCTATACCTGCCCCTCTCCTGCCTCATCTTTCAAAACTCCCAACAGGAAAGTTTCACATCCCTGTAACACAAATCCATATAACCACAGCACAGACTGGGGAAAAGAACACAGCCGTCCCAGGGGCTACATGCTCTATGCCCTCAGGCCCAGCAGCCCCTTTGGGACAAGTCAGTAACAACACGAGTGAGTGTGTAAACTAGTGATTGTCTGAGACCAGGGACCTCAGAACCACATGCGCCCAGATGTCACCCAGGGCAGCAAGGGATAATCTGGGTCATTCAGTGGACAGGATTAAGGTCTATTGTACTGGCAAACCAGAGCTTACCCCTGATCCATGAGGACCAGCTGGGGTGGAATGGCCATGATGTTTCTGACAGAGAGGCTGGGGACAATCTAGGGAATTTCTGCCCAAAAAGAATCATACAAGGAAGTGCAGGGATGTTGGAAATCCTAGTTCACTGGGAGCAGTTAGGTTTATGGAACAAAGTCCTGCTGTAGATTTAAAAGGTGCATCATGAATCTTTCCTTCTGGATATGAAACAAGCAGGAAAAGGACTTCCAAGGGCATGGACCAGGATCCCAGGAGGATTCCAATCTAGTCGAAGGGTGAATAGGGAGCCCTAGAGGCGGCCTGATGGGGATGTCCTGTGGGCCCTTAGTCCATCTGCACATGGTCTTCCTCTGTCCTTTTCTGTTACACATGCAAACTTTTATCTTTTTTTTCTCATTTAATGTTGATGCAAATCTAGAGACTGGTTAGAAAATGGCAAGTTCCAATATCTGATCAAAGAAACCTCAACAAGAGAAGCAAAAAACATTCCTTCTTTCTGGAAAGCTGTAGAAAGACAGCCACTGTCCTGGGGAAGGACATGGTCCTGGTAGGTGCTATTTGAAAGACAACCACATTTCAGTGGTTATTGCTCTGCCTGGGAAAGTCCCTCCAACCTCTACATCCAGAGAGATCTGAGGGGCTGTCTCTGCTCCTGGCCCAGGTGAACCACACAGAAATGCACCTGTCCTCTGAGGAAGGGGGACGTGAGGGTTTCATTCAGTAGCCAGGGAGGAGGTTGGCCCTCATCCCTTCTGCCACATACAATAAGCTGTGACCATACACAAGTTCTTAATTCAAGGAGGAAAGTGAGATTCTGTGTCTCATTTACATGAGCATAAGAAGTGAAAGAACCACACCACAACACCCAGGCTGTGACAGAAACAGGATATAACGTAAGAGTCAAATCTACCATTTACTAGTAAAGAAATAATATCACTCCTCCCCAATTGGTTAACAGTCGCTGGGGTGCAGATGTCAGGGAGTTGGAGGGGGTGGTGCCCTCCCTCTGGGGCTTTAGGGGAAACCAGGGAAAGTCTTAGGATGTCCTCGTTCACTCAGGGTGGGAAGAGCTGGCCCAGTACACCCTGAGGGCGCCAGTGTCCCTGCTGGTCAGGAGGAGCTGCACTTGAGGTCTCCAGAGTGTGACGGCTCATCGCCAAATGCATGGCGGCTGAAGAGAAGAAACAGACTATTTTGGGGTACCTCCCCGAGATTCATGGCACACCTCCCTGCCCCCCTGCACTCTGATCCAAACCCTGTGCCGTGTGCTGAGTCCATCAACAGCACCCCGTTTGTCCCTGATGCAGGAGGCATCATTTAGCATCACCCATTTCAGAGGAGGCAACTGAATCCCAGAGAGGAGAGGGGAGAGGCCCGTCCCAGGCCTGGTCAGCAGTGGAGCTGTGATCCAGGCCCATGCTTAGCCTGAAGCTGTACTGAGCCCCTGGATTCAGTCGCTGCTGGTCCCAACACTCACTCGGCCCTAAAGTGGAGGATGTCCGGTTCCTCTTTCTCTTGAAGAGCCGCATTTTGCTCGCCTTCTGGTGTGTGGGCTCCAGCTGGCAGGAGACCCTGTAGCTACAGGACAGAGTGGACCTGTGAGCTGCCAGGAGCCACACCTCAGGTGCCCCTCCCAGAGCCTGCCAGCAGCTGAGTCCCAGTGCCCCATGGGTCACCACGCTATGAGTTCTGAGGCTGATTATGGAGCCAGACCACAGCCTCTGGAGCTGGCCATCAGAGAGAGTCTGCCCTGCCCTCACCCAACTCCTGTCCCCCTCACCTCTCATGGACACTGATGAGCTCCATGGCCTGGAACCAGGCCCCAAATCGCTCTTCGGGCTCCAGGTCACACGCATTTGCAGCCTGCTGGAGCAGGTGGATCCTCCTGATGACTTTGAATTTCTGGAAGGAAGGACAGGATGAAGATAGGGCTTGGGTGGGGCACCCTGCCAGGGACTTGTGCAGAGTGAGGATCTGGTCTGGGGTCTGTGCTCACTCGGGAACCCTCCTTCCTTCCCACTCCAGTCAGGACTTGCCTGTCCTCACAGTTGGCTTGAATTAGTTCCTCATCCAGGAAGGTGTCCTTGATGCCAGCCCCCCCTGCACCCACCAACATGATGGGATACCCAGCTTTGTGGATCTGACCCAAGGGATGAGGCCAGAGAATGTCTTGCTAGGGGAGGTCTGTGATTTCCACTTCCCCACCTTCCCCACAGCTGCTCACCTCACACACTTTCTGGAAGTTGGCCCGATTCCCTGGAAGGGACACAGCCAATGTCCATCAGAAACAGCCCCCTAAGCCCATAACTAACTCCCATCCCACCCCTTCTCAGGCTGCAGGAACGTCAGGGCCCAGCAGAGGGCAGACCTTCCACAAAGAGAACTTGACACTGGGCCAGGCTCTGGGCTCCAGAGCAGGAGGGACAGGGGAGCTGAGGCCAGAGACCTTATGTAGCACACCCTCTCTGATGACAGATGGGGAGACTGAGGCCTCAGGGAGGAAGGGACAGCTGGACCACAGAAGTGCTTCCTCACTTGCAGGGGCTGATGGCGCTCCCCCAGGGGCAGGGCCTGAGGGGGAGGCTGAGTGCAGCTCAGACACAGCCTCCTGCAGCTCTGCAGGCAGGTAGCTCTGAGCTTCACCAGCCCAGGGAGCCTGGTGGAGGGCTTACGTGGGACGTCTATTCATGCATTGCTAAGCTGGGCCTGACTCTCCAGCTCCCAGGGGTTGCCATGGGGCTCTCATGAGAGAAGGTTTGCCAGGTACTGAGAGCTCAGGGCCCAGTGCAGGGCTCTCGCCTCCCAAACCTCAGGATCCTGCTCCCTGGCCCCACCTCCAGGCTCACTCACTTCCAGATCATCCTCCATCCCAATGTCCAGAAGCTTCAGGTGATAGAGGAACGTGCCCAGGAAGGGGACGACACCCTGTGAAATCAGGGTGGGAGTGGTGAGATGAGTCCCACCTCTCAGGTGCCCCCATGGACCCTCCCCCAAATCCCTTCACCCCAGCCTCCTGCCCACCACAGACTCCCACAGAGAGCAGCCTAGGAACCTCAGCGGCCTCCCCTCAGTTGCACCCTCCAGGACCACCCAACTTCCCCTGTCACCTCCTAGGGGCGGCTTTTGGCAAATCCCAGGGTATGTGCTCACTGCCCCTCTGCTCTCTAATTCACCCTGGGCCCAGCCCTCCCAGGCCTCCTCCTGGTCACTTCCAGGGCAGGTATTTCAGGCTCTGGGGCTCCAGGAGCTGGGCTGGAGGAGGATGGACCCCTCTC
Source organism: Diceros bicornis minor (assembly GCF_020826845.1). Taxonomy (NCBI): domain Eukaryota; kingdom Metazoa; phylum Chordata; class Mammalia; order Perissodactyla; family Rhinocerotidae; genus Diceros; species Diceros bicornis. The sequence goes on from NW_026690866.1 coordinate 15,920,712, forward strand.
TTAGGCAGGCCTCAAGCCGTGAGGAGAGAGACACCCTCCTCTGACACCCTCCCCATCAGGCCCCCTCACATGCTGCTTCTGCCTCTCCTGGGTTCCCTGGGGATCCATCTCTAAGGTGGCCCACACAGAGGTCACCTCCTGCAGGGTCAAGGACAGGCTCAGGGAGGCCATGCTCCCTTCCCCATGTCTCCCAGGCCACTGATCCTGGACCCCGGACATCTGGTGTCTATGGCTGCTCCCATTCTAGAGTGCTCTGATTCTAGATCACTCCCATCTCCAACACTCCCTCCTCTGTGCCCTCAGGCCTGCACAGGCCCCTAAGCCTCTCTCCTCATCAGGAAAGGGTGAGGAGGACTCCCATGCCTCCCAGGGTCCCCTGAGGACTCAGTGTCATCTGACTGTCACCAGTACTCTCCCCTCCCCCCTCAAAGAGGAGGAGCACAAAGCTCCTGCACGTTCCTCTCCCCCTTGTACCTCATCACCCCTGTGAGGCCTGCACCACAGATCATCTCCCTCCATTTACTAGATGAGGAGACCGAGGCCCACAGAGGGGCAGTGACTTGCTCAGGGGCCCACAGAGGAGACCACCCCCACCTCCCAGCCAAAGGGCCTGGCCCCCGGCTTTCACTCCTCCTCCAGACACACCTCTGACCAAGGTCCTGTCCTCTGGACTCTCGGGGTGTGTTGATGCCCTCAGTCAGCCTGAGCCATGGATCGGGAGGCACAAGGTGTCTCGGGGTCTTATCCAGGTGGATTCTGTGTTTTCCAGCCCCCTGAGATTCTCTGACACCAGGCTGGACCTGAGGCCATGCCAAAGGCCTCAGCTCCCTTGGATCCCCTCAGGATGAACCCTGCACAGAACTCCTCCTTTATTCACTCAGGAAGGGGACCCTGTTGTACCACATCTGAGTGACAGTATAGGGGGTGAACATGGCGCTGTGTAATGGTGACATTTGCCACCTTTTTTACTTGGAAACTTCTAATGTCCTGTCAGGAAGGTCCATTAAGGATCTGTAGGTTCCCCGATAATTCTCATTGCCATCTGGGGCGTATCTTTGTCAACAAGGAACCAGGTGAGACTCACTGGTTTGTCAGCAGTGACCACTATAGGGCTAGATCGCACAGTCCCAGAGAGCACACAGTTCTGTCCCAGATCCACCATTTGGCCCAAGGCTGGGCAGCCCCTGTGTCCACAAGGCCTGTGTGACCTCACAGTGCCCATCCCTGGGGCAGGCAGTGTGCCCTCCCTTGCGAGGTGCAGTGAAGACTGAAGGAGCAGCAGGGGCCTGGCTTCCTGAGGACAGGCTGGGCTGCTGTAGGAAGAAAGAAACACCCACCCACTCTATCCACCCACCAGCCTGGAGGAAGAGGGCCAGCTGATGGGTCCGCATGGAAGCCAGAGACCTGCTCATTCTGCCAGCTCCTCACCTCCTGGAACAGTCCAGGCGACACCACTGTATCCCGTGACCAAGGCCTCCTGCTCCAAACAGTCCCCACCAGCCCCTGCAGCTCACATCCCCTGCTTCCTGTCAAGCTGGACAAGACAGACCGTTATTTCTCAGGGAACCTTAAGTGAAAAACATACCAAAGCACATCCTGCCTGCTCTCTCCCCCCCTCACCTCCCCTCCTTCCAGATCTCCAGCCTCCACTCACCTCCTTGAGCAGCTTCCTGCTCTCCTGCTGGCTTGTTTTCATCAACTTTTTAAGTTTTGTACAGTTCTTCCTGAGGAGGGAAAAAAAGAAAGAAACACTATGGAGTGGTTTGAGGGTAAATCCATTTTGTTTGAAAACCCAGAAGATCCAGACAGCCTGGATGAGCGTTTTCACTGTGTCCTCTGAGCCCTGAGTTGTCTGGGACTGGGGAGGGGGCTCTCCTATTGTCACCTGGGGCCTCCATTTTCTTATCTTCTCAGCAGATGTGTTTTAAACAGTCTTAATTTCATGTGGACAGAGAGTTCTGTTGCTGAAAATACTTGAAAATCTTCAATTTGGCTCAAGCCAGGATCTGTCACTTAGGGAAACTGATTCCTGAAGCAGAACCACTGGCTTAAGTTTTCAGAAAGACTCCAAGCCTTCCAACAATGTCAGACCCTATCGTCAGGGTTTGCTGTCTCCCAGGAGGTCCCAACTGACTGAAGGGCAATGCCAGCCCTGTGGGGGGTGTCTGGTCCACCCAGGTGGTACAAGCATGGAGAGAGGCCCACCCACCTGGACACCCATCTCCATGTCTCTTTTAAATGCTGAATGGAGGGGCCCTGCAGAGCCCAGAGGATCACATGGAGTGAGAAAAGGTTCCTCAGGCCTTGGTATTCCTGGGGAAGGGAAGAGAATGATCTGTGAGGGGGAGCTGGAGCCCTGCTTCCTCTGGCTTCTGTCGCCTCATTGACGTCTCTTGTCCTGGATGAAACAGCGGCTCAGGGAACCCGGGAAAGGCACAGCTGGAACCTGATGAGGAATACTTCCAGGAGGAGGATTTTAACTCAAGCCAAGGAAGGAGCCCAGGAAGGGGTGAGCTTCCCACCACTGGGACCAGGAGTCAGGTCATCGAGGCACTGGCAGGAGGGGCCTAAGGATTGTGCAAAGGCTCAGAAAACAGACTTCAAACATGAGAGCTGAGAAAAGAGGAGCGGCAGTTCCCCTGACTCCAGAGAGGGGCTCTCAGGGCCTCCCACATCTTACCTTGGCCACCTGGATTCAGAGCTCCACCACCCTGGCCCTGTCCTGGACCATCATGCTAGGGTCCCCAATGCAGGTGGTGACGACACATTCGACCATTCTGTTAAAGTGGGCCATGTTGGCATGGATGGTGAGTGCCAGGTGCTCATTACTCGTGTTGTCACACTGGGACCAGATGGAGTCCAGGAAGTCGTGGGGCATCACTTTCTTGAAGAGGTCCTGGGAAGGAAAGGGAGTGTCACCCAGCCCTGCCACAGCCCAGCTCAGCATCCGCATCCCCCAGTCCCAGGCAGTGTCAGAGGTGAGAGCCTGAGCTCAGGAATGTGATAATGCGGCCTGAGTCTTGTGTGAGTCCCTGGGTGTTGCCTGTGTCCCCTGAGGTCACCCAGCACAGGATGACCCAGGACACGATACTGTGGCGCAGGGAAGTGGCATTTGCTCGCTGCCCAGTCTCACTTCCTCCAAGCACCAGAACTCGGCTCCTGCTTGACCGTCTCTAGGGGCACCTCCCACCCATTCTGACCATCCTAGGTTCTGTCTCCTCTTTCAGTGGCACATTTCCCCAAGGCAGCAACAACCACGGGCTTTGTTTGTCTGCCTTGTAGTCATGTACACATGAGGTGCCTAATTAGTGCTGAGGCTGTTGAGGCCTCCTGGGCAAATGAGTGAACTACCCAGGACGAGACAGCACTTCAGTGTGCTCCACTCCCCCACCAAAGCGCAGACTCTGCCCAAAGTCCTCTCTGCTCCACCTCGTCCATCTGCACAGCCAGTCTGCATGGCAGCTGCTCTCTGTGTCCATCTCTACTGTCCACATGAGGACAGCAAAAGCTTGGGAATTAAGAAGTCTGCTTAGGTCACATGAGGGTAAGCAGGGAAGCTGGACCGAGATCATGGAATTCTGGATCAGGAAATGTCAGGTGTGGGGCAGCTCATGGCACAGCGAAGGCCGACCCCACCTGCCCTGAGAGCCTCGCTGCTCATCACATCCTTCTGTGTCAACTGCTCTTCCACCAGCTGGGGAGGGAACTCCAAGAAGTCAGGCTTCTCCTCCCTCAGCAGGTTCTTGCTGGTCACATCCCAGGGGCAGGCGGGCTCTGGGGCTGGATCTGGCTCTGCTGTTATCTCTCCAGGTGGAGTGAGGATTCTCCCTGGAGCCCATGGTCCAGCTGGCTCCAGCTCAGGAGCTGGCACTGGGGCTGGAGCTGATGTTGGTGGTGGCTCTGGCCCTGGAGGGACTGATGGTGGTGACACTGGCTCCAGCTCTAGCACAGGTGGTGAAACTAGAGCTGGAGCTGGATCTAGCCGTGGAGCTGGCCCTTGCTCTGGCTCTGGAGCTGGAGGGAGCTCTGGAGATGGTACTCCAGCAGGAGAAAGAAACAGTGTCACTCAAGTAGCTGACTTCACGGTCCCTGTCAAAGTCAGGAAAGACCCCACAGCCTTTAAGGGAAACTAGACTTTGAAGATCCTGCAAATCATCTTCCCAGACTGCAGTCTGCTCACCTTCCAGATCTGCCTCAATGGGCCTTGGCTGCTCCAGCTGGACCTGGAGAAAGTAGGCGTGGCCCCCCAGCTCCGAGCCAGGCAAGCTGAGATGCAGAGATATCAGCTTCATCCTGAAGCAGGGAAAGTGCAGGGGTTCCCAGAAATCCTGCCCTGGGTCCAGGCAGGTTCCCACCAGAGAAGAGATGGCACTGGGGGATGCAATTTGGCAACAGAGTCAGAGGCCTGGCCTTTCCCTCCACACTTCTCATGCCAGGCACCCTGGCTTGGGACTGGGCCCTGATGCCTGCCCCTTCCCATACTGGCGATGAGCCCCTGCTCATACAGCACATTGAACACAGAGTCTGTCGTGACTCTCTTCCTGCTGACACTCTTCTCCTGAAGGGCCGGGACACAGCCCAGCCCAACCCTCCATGTACTTGCGCAACTGGATTGAGCAAAGGCCGGTTTTTGAACGGGTTGCTCACAGACCTCCTGTCTTGGGCCTGGAGGTGGTGATCAGAAGAGGTGGATATGGAGAAGAGACTGATTAAGATGGGTCTGTGATGGGAATGGGTCTCTTGGAGACAACTCAGCCTAGCCACCCATCTGCTTCCCAGGGGTCCTGGCACCCATCTATAGCTCTTTGACTCCTGTCTTCCTGGAGTGGAAGCCACCAGACCTCAGCCTTCTCTTGGGAATCAAAAGATGTGTGAGACGCAAGGTTCTCACAGGCCCGCCCCAGCCACAACCCCCGTCTCTGCCTCCACAACTTGTTCTGTAGAGACAGGAAGCCCTTCTTCTAGACCCAAAGACCACTCACTTTTTTAGATGGGCCTGTGCTCTGCCCTCCTGGTTGGAATAAGGGAAGATGCCTCCAGCTATAAAGGAGGCTATCAGGGCATCACTTGGGATGTACCATGGAAGACAGGACCTGCGAAAGATGTCTAATGTCACTGTCTGACACTCAGACGACAATTGAGGCACAGCGATTGTGTCTCCTTCATTCACTGACTTTACTAAGTGTCTCCAAAAGTCCTGCATGTAGTAGGTGCTTAATCTACACACTTGAATGGATGAAGTTCAGTCAGACCATCCCAGACACTTGAGTGGGCCTAGGGTCTCTCTGCTGCCCCAGAGATCCTTAATTGGCTACCCCAAGGAAAAGGATCAGGACCAGCTGCATGGAATCTCAACTCCTTGACAGGGTGTTTCCATGTGTTTTTCCACACTCAGAAAGGCCACATCCTAGAGATCAGTGAGGCAGACTACTTTTCACGGCGAAGAGAAAAATAAACACCATGGACAACCACAGCACATCCACAGCACTTTCTGCAGATCCAGGCACCAGGTAAGCACTTGCCATTGCTGATCTCATTAGTTCCTACAAGATCACCATGAAATTTACCCCCCCCCACTTTTCAGAAGAGCAAACTGAGGCTCAGCAAGATGTGGGGATTTGCCCCAGGTAAACAGCTGGCATTGGGCAGAGTCACCACTGTGCTGAAGAGGGAGTGTCTACTCAGCTAGTAAACAGCTGGTCCAGGACCCGGTGGGATGTGTCTAAGGCCGAGTAGTTGACCATGAAGGTGGTGAAGCTGGACATGTTCCTACTCAGGAAAGCTGGTGCCATGGACTCTGTCAGCTTCTCCATCATGCCTGCCTGGAGGGCACACATCCTGCAGACCTCATTTAAATTCACAGTGAACTCATCTTCACACTGGGGGAGAGGAGGAGGGACATACAGTAAGTGATATCACAGTGAACCACCAGGAGGACTGAGGTGACTTTTTACCTTCCTGTGTAGTTGGTGGGGAGGAGTGGAGGTCCAGATTCCTTTGAGAGTGTGACTGTGGGGTAGTTTAGTGAGAAAATTCTGGTGGCGGGGAGTCCAGGGGGTTCTCAGATTTGAGTCTGCATTCTAGTACTGCCTTGGTCATCTCAGAGTCCTGCGTGTGAAGACACCTCTGCACCCACACTCACCTCAGAGCAGCCCTGGTCATTGATGGACTGGTGCACTTGTGTTCTCTCCAGGGAGAGGATGAACTGGAAACCATCCACCAGCTCCTCGACCATCTCTTGGGTGTAGCTCTGCAGTGACAGTGCCCAGCAGTCAGGCCAGGAGGGATCAGGGGCCTTCCTGGACTTTGCCACAGGGGGAAACACCCCCACAGATCAGGCACTGAGGGAAATCTGCATAGACTCCACCAGGGAAGGAATACGAGGACACTTTGTGGGCCCGGGATTCACATGCAGATAGAGGAGGTTGGTCTCCAGCACTCACCTTCATCTCCTGCAGCCAAGATCTTGAGTATGAACATGACACACTGCCCGACTCCCACCATCTAGCTCCCTGCTCCTGCTCAGGCTGGGTCCTCCTCATCCCCAGCTTCCCTAACTCCACCTCCCACACACACACACACAATGAGTGTCAAGGGGTGTGGGCCTGTCCTTTTGAGATCACAGTTCTGGCCTGACCTAGAGTGGCCTGCCCCGGCCCAAACTGTTACCTCATGGTTCCTCCTGCCAAAAGGCCACACACATTCAAGGTGAGGGCTGAGCCAATGTCTAAAACGACTTAACATGCTCTCATTCTGGGCTTTCTGGGGACCAGAGCCTCGGAAAGTCACGGGAAAACATGAGAACATCCTGCTGTGTCGAGTGTCTCCACTCAAATGAACTGGACAGGAGGCTGTGATTACAGTGTGGGTGCCTGGTAACCAGAGTTCTAAGTTCTGTTGGGTGCTGTCACCAAGGAAGTGAGGTCACTTGTTCAAGGTTCCAATACTTCGCCCCTTCATTCAATCAGACCCACCCAAAGCCCCCTCTAGGCTGTTGGCTGCTCTCCCTCCTTGTTCGTGTCATCTCCATCACTGTACACAAATACCCATCACCACCCTCCCCACAGCTCCTTGGGAGTGGATCCAGGGGCCCAGCTTTGAGGAGACAGAGCTGAAGTCAGACCTCTTTATTCCTACCAGTACTGTGTCCTGGAAAAACTGTGGTGCCTCTCAAGATCTCCCCAGTCTTCCAAGCTGCACAATGAGGATTGGGCTAAAAACAGATTCCTAGGGATCTTGTCAGCGTACATGTGATAATACGGACAACACCTGTGGGCTGATGTCACCTGTGTCTAATGTACACACTTAGAGATGGAGGAAGTACAAGAAGGAGTAGGACATCACATAGAATACCAGTCAGAACTTCTCTGGGTTCCAGATGTGTGATCTTCGGAAAGTGACTGCCCCTCTGGGCCTCATTTTCAGGTCTGCATCCTGAAGAAGTTGAAATTAGAGGAAATTCAGACATTGTGATTCACTGGCATTAACTCTTCCACGGTCCCGTTTTACTCAGAATCTGTCCCAAGTGCCTCACTTTGGCCTATGTGGTGGGCAGCCTCCACAATGGCCCCAATGCTCCCTGTCCCCTGAAGTGCACATCCTTGTGTCACCACTAAGTGGTCAGTATCTGACTTCTGAACAACAGAACACAGCCAAGGTGATGGGATGTCACTTCCAAGTTTTAATTACAAAACGTCTGTCACTTTCTGTTTACTGGCTTACTTGGGTTCCCTACTTAGCTCCCTCCTTCTGTTTCCATCTCTCTCTCTCTCTATCAAATCACCAGAACTGGGAATGCAAGTGCTGATGTTTTCAGTTGCACTATGTAGAGGCTCCATAGGAGAGAACTGAGGGAGTGTCCAGACAACAGACAGACAGGAGCTCAGACTTTCAGTCCAAATGGATCCTGACAAAACCCATGTGAGTGATCTTGGGTGGGAATCCTCCCCCATTTGAGCCCTGTTGAGACCACAAACCTGCTTCACAGAGACTTTGAGGCAGAGGCACCCAGCTAAGCCATGCCAGATGCTTGGCTCACAGAAATTATGAGATGTTATATATTTGTACTGTATAGGTGATAGGTTTTGGAGTAATGTTGTCACAGAGGAAGAGAAAGTAACAGTCTACCATGTCCCAGGATCCAGCCTGATCACCCACCTCTCTCCCATCGCTCTCTCTTCTCAGGCTCCCTCCAGCCACACTGGCCACATTTCTGACCTTCCCTAGTCAAACTCGTTTCTTCCTGTTAGTCTCTGCACCAGGGAGCCTTCTCCTTGACACACTAACTCTTCCCAGACATACACAGGGGTGCTTACACTTCTCATTCTGGTCACAGCAAAATTCTGAAATGCCTCAGAGAGGCCTTTCAGAACCTCCTAGCACAGTCGATACCATCACAGATCTTACATCCAGAAGAGCATTACATGATTTCCTCCTCCTTCCTTCCATTGAGATCAAATGAGTGCACGGGGAAGGGCTGTCTGCTTTGGCTGATGCAGAGGCAACTCCTTCTGGTTATACCAGGAACACGACTGTCTCTTCCAGGCCGAATTTTTCCCACCACGAGTCCATTGTTTAAGGAAACCGTCATTCCCTCTCTTTCATGGGTCTGGTTTCCCTAAGAACACAGTGAATAATCCCCTCTCCCTGTGCTGCATCACCATAAACCCACAGCCAGAAATAAGCACCAGGTTAAAACACCACCAGATCCTGAATTCAATCACTGCTGAGACACTCCCATAAATTTTGTCATTCAATGGTGACTCCTGAGGACACATTTCCCCTGAGATCCAGTCCCAGCCTGTCCTCAGCTTCTTACAGTAACACTGGGATTTCCTCAGAGTCCTCCCAACCTGGTCAAGAAACATTCTGAAATGTTCTCTGTATTAATTTTCAGGGACTGGGTACATTGGGAGATGTAATTTAAGTGTGTATGTGCAGTAGTTTCTACGCAGGTATTCTATTTTTCAGACACAGATAAAATAGTGTGGCTACTCAATGAACCAAGAAAATAAATAACTTATCAAATTTTTTCATGATGTGAAGTCTTTAGAGAGTAGATGTCGTGGTTAAGAGCACAGAGTATGGAGCTAACTCCTCATGTCCAAATTCCAGCTCAATCCCTTACTAGATATATGTATTGACTGAGTTATTTACTTGATTGGTGCCTCAGTTTCTTCATCACTCAGTTGGCAATAATGATCAGCATACCTACTTTGTAGGTTTATGGATAGTATTAAAGGAGTTAATATTTGAAAAATGCTTGGAACACCTAGTGCATTGCTAGTGCTGTACCTATATATTAGAAATAAAATTTAGAAATTCTTCTGACAATGTCTGTGAGCCCCAGAGTGTGAGACTGTTGCCTGGATGTATGTAGAATGCACTCCATGACATACGATGAATAAATGAGTGAACAACATTGGCGAATGCATTACTAATGTCACCTATGTCACCCTACAGGCATTCCCAAGCCGAACCACATGCAGACATTCCTGCTCTGTCCTGCATCACATTCCCTGGAGGAATCACTGGGGCTTCTTGGACCCTGGTAACCGTGCCCACTAAAGGTTCTTTTCTGTCAGCAAACCCCAGTCTTTGTCCAATTGCTGCAGCTCACAGGGTCTGCGCTCTGATCCTTGTCTTCATTCGAGGGAGAAGTGCCATCCCCAGAGCTGGAGACACGCAGAGCCTGAGCCTTGGATAAAATGATTCTCTGGCCCTGGGGCAGGTAGAAGAGCACAGGGACAGAGTGGGATTTGGGGAAAATCCTCCAGGTGTTGTCAGAAGAGATGGAGGCAGGAGATGTGTCAGCAAGGACTGGTCTGGTTGGTGGGCCTTGGTGGTTATATAGTAGGGGGGCTGGGAAGTTTCATAGGTTCTAGCATAATAAAATCAATATGACGGTCATGAAATCAGAATCAGCCTAATTAAGGCCAAATTAACCCAATGTCAGCTGTTCCCTGACTCTCTAATCCAGTAGTGACTTATAATAAGGGTATTCGTGTTCTATCATCTCCTTTTCATTGATTGGTTAGAGTAATTATTCTTTACATAGCCTGTCTATTTTTACATAGTAAAGAAAAAGTGAGTTTTAAAACAACCCTCCTTGGAAAAGTCTTCCTAACATATTGAATTAATAACAGAAGCCAGGACAGGAAATTCACCACATATCTTGAGCTTTAGTCTCTGGTTTTAGATCTTCCTAACTGGTAAATTACCTTGACTTCTGCCTTCTTTCTTGAGATTAGTCCACTTAGGACTAAGTAGGAGTGCAACCTCTTGCCATGTGAAAAGTGGTGGGACTCTAGGAAGAGGTTTGTTTCATTCTGCCAGTTTGTGTGTGTGTGTGTGTGTGTATGACAGTTTTTGCTGCATCTTGCAGTGTGGGCCATTTTAAACTTCTTTCCTAGGGAAAAATTTTCCCTAACCACTTTCGCTGGAATTTATTTTCACTGATGGCTTCATCGGCACTGTCCTATAGTAACATTAAGCACTCTATATTATAGAATTTAATTTTTTTCTTAGTAGCCACATTTTAAAAAATGAAAGCAAACAAGTGAAACTAATTTTAATAGTATATTTTAACCCACTATAACCAAGATATCATCAATGTGGGTGCAGTCTATACAAAACTTCATAATGAGAGAGTTTACATTTTTTTCCTGGGTTTCATAAATCCAATGCGTACTTCCCACTTACAGAACATTTTCCATTTGTAAGTTGAGTTTTTCCAGACATACATTCTCTGTACTGAGATTTAATGTTCACAGTTGTCAAATAAAGTCACTAGGAGTGGGGGGGATGATAATTTCACTACTGATTTAAGCTCTAATGGAGCTATGAACACCAACTGGTCAATAGGTTAATCAAATCAATAGTCATATAGTACAGAAGAATACTATGATTTGGGATTTAGAAAAAGACTGGGGAACGTGGGTCCTGACAGGGAGCACCAGGGATTTTGTTGTTTTGAGTGACAAGGACAAAAAGAGAATAAATTCATACTCATAAGTGTCTAACAACATGGGGGAGAAGAAATGACCTGCCGTAGTCCTGAGTTTTGACTTAGAGCTTTCTGTTCTTGACCCAAATCTCTTTGATGACGTCCCAGGACACAGGTCAGATTAATCCCCACAGGGAGAGAGGGAGGGTAGAAGTACAAGGCATCTGACATAATTGTCCTGGGAAGGCAGGCTTCATTTATCACTCTGATCCACATTCCCAATTTATAGGGTAAGAGGAAAAGAAGTATGATGGTCAAATCATCACAGAAGAAGCGACATGATTGTGGACACCAATCCAACCCAAAGCCTGGTTTGAGCATCTCCATCCCTTTGAGGATGTCCAGTTACATATTCAAGAGGCCAGTTACTAGAATCACATCCCATCCTGGCAATGAGGTCAGATGCCATCCATGGGAGGAAACCTTGGAGCAGCCCCAACAACTCGTCTGGCAGAAGATACTGCAAGGTCTCCTGGACTGCAGAGTGCAGGAGAACCCTTAAGTCCTTTGGACCTTGCCAAAGCCCTGCTGAATCTTGCACCTAGTTGCACGGGTGCATCCCTGCCAGGTGTGTTCACAGGTGGTCTGAACTCCAGTCCCATGCCCACCCCTGCCTGGTCTTCAGATTCAGCAGAGACCATCCCAGGAGCTGCTCTGTACATCCCACAGCTCCTTTGCAAACAACTTCTGGTGACTCAGGAAGATATCAGGAAACAGGAAGAGAAAATGAAGACGGCAAGAGAGAGACTGGCAGTAGCATTGATGCAGAGAGACTGGCTAGCGAGGCAGGGAAAGTGAGGGGCCAAGAGGGACGTCCCAACAAACACGATGATAAAAGACAAGACGGTGCAGATGACATGGAGCTCACACTACATCAATGCCTCTGCAGGGGTCATTAGGTTTTCTTGCTTTGAGCTCTTGAAACTTTAATATATACCAATACTTTTCTTTTCATTGATTCCTTTGCAAGACAGAGAAGATACAGACAGTGACCCTTCTGAGGTGGGAGACTGAGCTTCAAGTGAGGAGAGAAAGGAGATCTTTCCTTCCTTTCCTTTCCTGAGTGTTATGTATTTGTATTTTTTGAGCAACAGAGAGTTATCACAGTCAGGGGATTCTTTAGAGTTTTGCCCTCACAGTCACAGAAAAAACATACCTAGTCCAAATTGATTGTCCTTTTTGTGTAATATTGCAATAGATTCCAACATAACATTTCACTAAAGAGCTGTTATATCTGTCTTCTCAAAAAAGACACCTACTTCAGGGTCTCTATTTTTCTGGTATTTGTTGCATGTTGAATCACTAGTTGCATACAATGAAATATTAGATTTTCAATTTTTTTAGATTTATATACGTTGGAAATTTGATTCATGAAAATTGATATGCCATTGCGGTATCATGCTGTCAGGAGAATGACTGTTTTCAGCATCACAAGTCTCACAATAAGCCAGTGTGTTGGGATTTGTCTATTTGTCTGATCGTGTATGTTGCTCTCTTCAAATCCTCTTTATCGTTACTTACTTTTGTCCCACAGAGTTATCAGTTTCTGAGAGCAATGTGTTAAACAATAATAGAGTATCTAGTATTTATATCTTTCCTTAAAAATGAGTCATTTTTTACTTAAATCTTCTCTCTATTCGTCCATGTGGTAATTATCTGGAATTTTGGTTCGAATGTGTTTTTAATGTCTTGTTTTAAAACTAATGCTAAATTAGACAGACGGTTTTTTCCTTTCCTCATGACTCCTGTTATGTTTTCTTGGGTTCACATTTCTTCTTCCTGATGTACATTCTTTACCGGTTCTTTCACTGCAGGCCTGTGGGAGGTCAACTTTGAGTCTGTTTGTAAGTCAGAAAACGTCTTTCTTTCTTTGACACATAGTTTTAATAGGTGTTTAATTTAGGTTTGTAGTAATTTTTTTCCTTCTTTGTCAAGTTATTTAATATTTCTGAGCCTCCACATCTTTAGCTTAAAATGGGAATAAAACCCTAAATATTGTGACTGTAACTGAGATAACACACGCAGAGCTTGCCAGTCATGTTGCTTAGGAGAAATTAAATAGTCAATAATGATAATGATTATTATCCATTATAATGATATTATAATAATGTAATATATAATAATAATATATTAATGTATAATAATTATACATTAATTTATAATTATAATGTACAGTGTATAATGTATGCAATGTATAATAATATATTTATATTATTAATCATTTTAATCTTCAGAGTGTGCATTCTCAGAGAAGCACTGTTTAAGTTTGAGAATGTGAAACTCACACACAAAAAGTCTGAGAGAATGCCATGACTGTGACTTTAATTCTCAGCCCTTGGGTATCTTCAGCTATGGTCATCTGCACAGTGTGTACAGATAATGTAATCTGTTTGCACAGACCCACTGCAGAACAGCGCAGTCTGCCTCATGCCTGGGTTGCGCTGGGCTGCTTGTTGGGGAGCCTCTGCTTTAAGGCTAGTTGGACTCTATACAGAGAAAGATGAAAAAAGACTCTTTCTTTTCCCTCAAATTTCTCCCGCTGAGTATTATTCACTTTTACATCCAGAGCAGATACTCTCTTCCCAGAGCCTTGGTGTTTCTCTGGGATTCAGGATTCCCAGACACCTAGTCATTTCAGCTTCCAAGGCCCAAGGTGACTGCAGAGTCATGTCTCACCCACTCCTCCCATCTTGGCCTGTTTCCCATCATGGAGGACCATGAGTGGGGAGAGGAGCCATCGAGGGAGATTGATCTGGAAGTCCTGGTGAATCTGAGCTTCAGAGAATGAAGCAGAAAAGGGGAACCTGAGACTGCCAGGCCTTCAGTGGGGGAGGAATATAGAGGAACCGAGAGGGGTGTGATGGCTGCACAGAGTGAAGGGGAGGGATGTTCCAAATTTCCCTAAGAAGGGAAATCTTGCACTGAAGTGGGGATTCGATTTTACATGATGGCAACGTCTGTGCTGGTTTCACCAATTCTGGTGTCCCTGAGGGATGAACTGGTGTGACAGCACAGGACAGAAGTTGCAGTCACTTTCAGGACTTAAGGAAAGTGAAATCTTTCAGCTTAGACCCCTGTGAGTCAGTCAGGGGCCAAGTCTAGAAAGGCTCGGAGCCTGTGTCCGTGCAATATGGTTGCGTTCTGTTCCGGCCAAGCTCCTCTGGACCACAGCTGGGAAAAAGGGACCTCAGATCTAGTCAGATCTAGTCATCGCAGCTTCCGTAGGTCGCCATGAGGCAGGTAAAAGCCCAGGCGTCATCTTTGGAGCTCATAGTCACCCTCCTTCTTCCGCCAGCAGACAGTGACTTGTGAGGTGAGGAGAGCGCATCAATATGGTCCCGTCAGCTGCCCAGTATGGGATACTCCAGGGGAAGGAGATGCCAAAGCCACAGAGACCCAATGCAACCTGTGTCGCCCTCTTCCTTTTTTCCACTTAATTTTCACCCTCAGTCCTTCTTTTCCTTTCCTTTTCCCTCTTTCGGCTCTCTCTCCCTCTCTTTCCCCTAGTTGTTCTAGCTTAATTGAGGTATTAACGACATACAGTAAACTGTATACATTTGAAGTGAACAATATGATACATTTTGATTATAACTTATTGAACCATCACCTCAATCAATAAAAGGAACGCATATCCTCCCCAAATTTCCTCATGTTCATTTTAATTCCTCCTTCCCTGCCGTTTGCAAACACATTCTCATTCCCAAGCAACCAGTGATCCGGTATATGTCCCTATGGATTTTCCTGTATTTTCCAAGGATTTTGATAAATGGGATCATATACTATGTCCTCATTTTTTACTGGCTTCTTTCACTCAGCATAATTATTTTGCGATTTACACTTGTCATTGCATGTACTATGAATTCATTCCTATCACCAATGCTTCCCTGGCAGCCCTGTGCACACACCCGAGTGCTTCCCAGGATTGAGTGAGAGCCGATAGTACTGCTGAATCCCCAAAAGTAGGAATCTGCCTTGGTGCAACTCTGGGAGGGGTTGGCGGGAGCCCTGGACCCTCAAATGAATGCTTTCCTAGATGATTGGAAAGCCCACTGTGCCACTGCAGTCCCAATGATTGGCCAATGCTCAGAATCCGTGAAGAAGTCCCACCCACCAAGCACAGAGGCTGGCATGAGCATAAGAAAAGGCAGCAGCAGATATATGCACACATGCAAATGCTTTCCCAGATTGCACAAATACCCATAGTAGTGCTGCGGTCTCACAACTGGGTACGTGCCTCCGTGTGGTGTCAGCTCTGAGCCCAGTGTGAATGCTTTCCCGGTGGATGGGAACACTCATTGTACCCACACAAATTCCAGCATATGGAGGGGGATCAGAAACACAGCTCATGTTTCCCTCACAGTGGTAGCAGGCAGCATCTGTGACCTGATACTACCACAAATACGCAAGCAAAAGATTAGTTCATCAAACACCATAAGAAACTACAGTAACAATTCAGAGCAGAAGGAAATGACAAATCTTCAGAAACGAACCTTGAAGTCACAGAAATTTGCAATCTAAGTGACAGAGAATTCAAAATAACTGTCATTAAAGAAACTCACCAAGTTAAAAGAATGTTCACACAGTTCGATGAACTCAGGAATGAAATTAATGAGGAAAAGGAATACTTCATAAAAGAGACTGAAACTATTTTAAAAAAGACAAGCAGAAATTCTGGATATGAAGAACATAATTAATGAGATAAAAAAGAATTTAGAATCCTTAAAAAACAGAGCTGATATTATGGATGAAAGAATTAGTGATTTAGTGGATAGAAATATAGAAATGCTTCCAGTGGATGAGGAGAGAAGACTCAGATTTTTAAAAAATGAAGGAATTCTTGGAGAAATATATGACTCAATTATAAAAGCAACTTAAAAATTATAGGTATCCCAGAGGGAGAAAAGAGGGAGAAAGGAGCAGAGAGCTTGTTCAAAGAAACAATAACTGAGAATTTCCTAAACCTGGGGAAGAACCGGACTTACAGATACATGAAGCCAACAGAACGCCTAATTACATCAATGCTAAAAGACCTTCTCCAAAGCGTATAATAGTAAAGTTGGCAAAAGCCAATGACAAAGAAAAAATATAAAGGGAAACAAGACAGAAGAAAATAACCTACAAAGGAACACCTATCAGGCTTTCAGCATATTTCTTGGCAATAACTTTACAGGCAAGGAAAGAATAGAATGATATATTAAAAATACTGAAAGACTAAAACTTTCAGCCAAGAATACTCTAACCAGTGAAATGATCCTTATGATACAATGGAGAAATAAAAGTTTTCCCAAATAAACAAAGGCTGAGGGAGTTCATCGCCACTAGATCTCCCATACAAGAAATGATCAAGAACACCCTCATACCCGAAACAAAAAGAAGGCAAATGTCTACAAAGCTTTGAGCAAAGAGATAAATAGAAAGACAAAATCAGAAAGCTACAGCTCTGTTTCACAACAGGGTAGCAAATACTTAATTATAACATAAAGAAGAAGGGAAGGAAAGCATCAAAAGTAACTATAAACACTTCAGATTATTCACAAACGCACATCACAAAATTGAATAAATAGTGACAACAATCACTCAGAAGGAGAAGAGGAAAGGAATGGAACCTGCTTAGGCTAATGGAGATAAGAGGCTCTCAGAAGATGGACTATGTCATCTATGAGATCATCGTACAAACCTCACAGTAACCAGCAAACAAAAAATCAGAGCAGAGCCATCGATCATTAAAAAAGAGAACACCTCCACAGAAAACCCCCAAAATGAAATGGTAGTCAGAAACACAAAGGAAGAGAAACAATGGAAATATAGATTAGGTAGGATTAAGCCCTCATGTATCTGTAATCACTCTAAATGTAAATCGATTGAATTCTCCAATCAACAGACACAGAGTGGTGGGGAAGATTAGAAAACAAGACCCAACAATACGCTGCCTCCAGGAAACACATCTCAGCACAAAAACAAACAGGCTCAGAATGAATGGATGGGAGACAATACCGCAAGCAAATGGCAAATAAAAGAAAGTAGGTGTTTCCATACTTATATCAGCCAGAGCAGACTTCAAGATAAAAAAGACTATGAGAGACAAAGAAGGGCAGTATATAATGACAAAGCGGACTTTCCACCAAGAGGACGTAACACTTATAAAGATATATGCACCTGACACAGCAGCACAAAAGAATATAAATCAACTATCAATAGACCTAAAGGGAGAAATTAACAGCAACACAATAATAGCAGGGGAGCTGAACAACCCATTTACATTCATGGATAGATCATGCAGAGAAAGGCAACAAGTAAATAGTAGAATTAAATGAAACATATGAACAGATGAACTTAATCAATATATATAGAGCATACCCTCCCAAAAAAGCGGAATACACATTCTTCTTAAGTGCACATGGAACCTTCTCAAAGATATACCATATGTTGTGAAACAAGGCAAGCCTGAATAAATTTAAGATTGAAATCTTATCAAGCTTCTTTTCTGACCACAATTCTATGACACTAGAAATCAACTACAAGACAAAAGATGGGGAAGTTACAAATATGTGGAGACTAAAGAACACAAGACTGAAGAACCATCGGATCAATGAACAAATGAAAGGAGAAATCAAAAAATACCTGAAGACAAATGAAAATGAAAAGACAACAAAACAACTCTTATGGGATGCAGCAAAAGCAGTTCTAAGAAGGAAATTCATAGCAATACAAGCGCATCTCAACAAACAAGAAAAATACCAAATAAGTAACCTTAAACTACACCTAATAGAACCAGAAAATGAAGAACAAAGGAAGCTCAAAGTCAGCAGAATGAGGGAAATAATAAAAATTACAGCAGAAATAAATGAAATAGTGACTAAAAAAACAGTAGAAAGGATCAATGAAACAAAGAGCTGGTTCTTTGTGAAGATTGAAACAAAACTGACAGACCCTTAGCCAGACTCACTAAGAAAAAAAGAGAGAAGGCTCAAAGACACAAAATTAGAAATGAAAGAAGAGAAACTACAACAGACACCACAGAAATCCAAAGGACAATAAGAAAATACACTGAACAACTTACATGCCACCAAATTGGATAACCTAAAAGAAATAGATAAATTATTAGATTCATGCATCCTCCCAAAACTGATTCAAGAAGAAATAGAGAAAATGAACAGACCAATCACAAGTAAAGAGATCGAAATGGTCATCAAAAACCTTCCCAAAAAACAAAAGTCCAGGACCAGATGTCTTCTCTGGAGAATTCTACCAAATATTCAAGCAAGATTCAATCCCTATGCTTCTCAAACTATTCCAAACAGTTGAAGAAGATGAAACACTTCCTAATTCATTCTATGAGGCCAACATCACCCTGAGACCAAAAGCAGCCTAGGACAGCACAAAGAATGTGTATTACAGGCCAATATCGCTGATGAACACAGATGCAAAAATCCTCAACTAAATATCACCAAATGGAACACAGCAATATATTAAAAGGATCATATACCATGATGAATTGGAATTTATACCAGGGATGCAGGGATGGTTCAACATCCGCAAATCAATCAATGTGATACACCACATTAACAAAATGAGGAATAAAAATCACATGATCCTCTCCACAGATGCAGAGAAAGGATTTGACAAGATCCAACATCCATTTATGATAAAAACTCTCAATAAAATGGGTATGGAAGGAAAGTACCCCAACACAATAAAGGCCATGTATCACAAACCCACAGCCAACATCATACTTAATGGCGAAAAACTTAAAACCATTCCTCTGAGAACAGGAAGAAGACAAAGGTGCCCACTCTTGTCACTCCCATTCAACATAATACTGGAGGTTTTGGCCAGAGCAATTAGGCTGGAAAAAGAAATAAAAGGAATCCAAATTGGAAAGGAAGTAATGAAACTCTTGCTGTTTGCAGATGACATGATGGTAAATATAGAAAAGCCTAAACAATCCAACAGAAAATTATTAGAAATAATCAACAACTACAGCAAAGTTACAGCGTACAAAATCAACTTACAAAAAGCAGTTGATTTTCTATACTCTAATAATGAACTAACAGAAACAGAATTCAAGAATACAATCCCATTTACAATTGCAACAAAAAGGAAAAAGTGTCTAGGGATAAATTTAACAAAAGAGTTTAAAGAACTATACAATGAAAACAATAAGACATTATTGAAAGAAATCAACGATGACCTGAAGTAATGGGAAGATATTCCATGCACATGGATTGGAAGAATAAACACAGTTAAAATGTCCATATTACCTAAAGTAATCTACAGATTCAATGCAATCCCAATCAGAATCCCAATGACATTCTTCATAGAAACAGAACACAGAATCCTAAAATATATATGGAATAACAAAAGACCTCAAGTAGCCAAAGAAATCCTGAGAAGAAAGAACAAAGCTGGAGGCATCACAATCCTAACTTGAAAATATATTACATAGCTATAGTAATCAAAATGGCATGGTACTGGCACAAAAGCAGACTCATAGATCAATGGAGCAGAACTGAAAGCCCAGAAACAAAACCACACATCTGTGGTCAGTTAATCTCTGACAAAGGAGCCAAGATCATACAATGGAGAAAAGAAAGTCTCTTCAATAAATGTTGTTGGGAAAACTAGACACCCACATGCAAATGAATGAAAGTAGATCATTATCTTCCACCATACACAAAAATTAACTCGAAATTGATAAAAGACTTGAATCTAACACTTGAAACCATAAAACTCCTAGAAGAAAATATACGCAGTACAGTCTTTGACATGGGTCTTAGCTGCACCCTTCCCAATACCATGTCTACTCAGGCAAGGAAAAGAAAAGAAAAAATATACAAATGGGACTACATGAGACTAAAAGTCTTCTGCAAGGCAAAGGAAACGATGAACAAAACGAAAAGACAGGGCCAGCCCCATGGCTTAGTGGTTAAGTGCGCGAGCACCGCTACTGGCGTCCCAGGTTCGGATCCCAGACGCGCACAGACGCACCGCTTGTCAGGCCAAGATGAGGCCGCATCCCACATACAGCAACTAGAAGGATGTGCAAGTATGACATACAACTATCAACTGGGACTTTGGGGAGAAAAAAGGGAGGAGGATTAGAAACTGATGTTAGCTCAGAGACGGTCTTCCTCAGAAAAAAAGAGGAGGATTAGCACGGATGTTAGCACAGGGCTGATCTTCCTCAAAAAAAAAAAAACGAAAAAACAACCCACGAACTAAGAGAAAATATTTGCAAATCATATATCTGACAAGGGGTTAATCTCCGAAATATATAAACAACTCATACACCCAACAACAATAAAAACGATAATCCAATCTAAAAATGGGCCGAGGACATGAACAGACATTTTTCCAAAGAAGATATACAGAAGCCCAACAGGCACATGAAAAGATGTATAAGATCACAAATTATTAGGGATATTCAAATCAAAACTACAATGAGAGATCACCTTACACCTGTCAGAATAGCTATAACACCCAAGACAAAAAATAACAAATGTTGGAGAGGATAAGGAGAAAAGAGCACCCTCACACACTGCTGGTGGGAATGCAAACTGGTACAGCCACCAAGGAAAACAATAAGGAGATTTCTCAAAAAAGGTGCAAATAGAAATACCATACCTTCCAGCTATCCCACTACTGGGTATTTATTCAAAGAAATTGAAATCAACAATTCAAAGAGATTTACTCATCCCTGAGTTCACTGCGGCATTATTCACAATAGCCAAGACATGGAAGCACCCGAAGTGCCCTGCTACAGATGAATGGATAAAGAAGATGTGGTATGTATTATATACAATGGAAGACTACTCAGCCAGAAAAAAAAGACAAGATTATCCTGTTTGCAACAACTTGGATGGACCTTGAGGGTATGATGTTAAATGAAATAAGCCAGACAAAGAAATATGCATGATTTCACTCATTTGTAGAAGATAAACATACACAGGGATAAAGAGAACAGATTAGTGCTTACCAGAGGGGAAGGGGGCTGGGGGTTGAGTGAAAGAGTTAAAGGGGTACATGTGCATGATATGGATAAAAGTCAGACTACTGGTAGTAAGCACGATGCAGTCTATACAGAAATTCACAAATAATGATGAACACCCAAAATTACACAATGTAAAACCCTTTATCATTTCAATAAATTAATTAAAAAAGAAAAAAATAATTCATTCCTTTTTATGATTGAATAGTATTCCACTGTGGGGATATACCACACTTTGTGTATCTGTTCACCAGTAGATGGACATTTGGGTTGTTTTCCGTTTTCGTCTGCTATAAATAGGTTGTTATCAACATGTGTGTATAAGTCTGTGTAAAGACATATGTGTTTATTTCCCTTAGATGGATTCCTAGGAGAGGAATGGCTGGGTAGACGTATGTAATTATTAAATACGCATCCAAGCTATTTTTCACCAGCACTTGATGAGAGTTTCAGTGACTTGACATCTTCAACAACACTTGCTATAGTCAGTTTTTTTAATTTTAGCAATTCTCAAGTGTGCTGGAATCTCATGATGATCGTCACTTACATTTCCCCAATGACTCATGTTGTGAAGGAGAAGGCAAGCCACGCGCAGACTGGGAGAAAACATCTGCAAAACATATCCCTAGAAAAGGACGTATATTTATAATATATAAAGAGCTCTTAAAACGCAATAAGAAGAAGACAAGCAACACGTCATGGCTTACCAGGAGACAGCAGATCAGGCCTGTGATGAGCACCAGGAGTCCCGCCAAGCAGATGAGGATAAGGGCCCAGAAGGGGAGGTCTGGGGAGACAAGTGGTGGGGTGAGCCACGTCCTGTCATCGTCCCAGGGCTCCTGGTGACACCACTGTGCCTCAACCCTCCTTGAAAAGGTTTGGTCAACATTCTTCGTCATCCAAGACACTGTGTGCATGGTTCTCTTCGATGAGACACAGCATCAAGATACTCGTCCCCTACCATGAGCTGGGGCTTCCTGCATCTTTACCAGGCTTCTCAGTCAAGGTGTCATCTCTATTGGGAGAATATTCTGGAAGTGAATGAAATGGAGAATGCATGTGAGTGTGTTTCACTCTTTTTAATAAAACTTTTTAGACACAGAAAAATAAAGGGAACAGTCTCATAAACATCCATCATATAGATTTAAAAATGTGTATTTCATCCAATTAAAAAAATATTTCATCAATGTATAAATTATTAACACTTGCCACCCTTGATTCATCCCATGTTTTCAATGAAATATTAAAGTCAAGTAGACATCATGATGTTTCACCCCATTTTAGTTTCCATCTCTAAAAAGTGAGGACACTTTGCTACAAAATCCAAGACCATTATCACAGAACAAAAGTGTAATAAATTAAACCAAATTCATACCTCTGGGCACAGAGGACTGAATTTTGGCTGGACTTTCTTAGGACGGTCGGGGGGAGAATGGGTCATCACAGTTGGCAAGCCTATGGGATCTCTCTAAATTTGTAAAATCCCACTCAAAAGTGTTCTTCCATGCCTGGAAACACATCATTCCCTTCTACTTGATCTATTTGCTTAATATTCATTTTCTAGGATTAACCTACAATGTAATATCCTGCAGGAAGTCTTCTCTGAATACCGCCTCCAAGTATGAGTTTGTTCACATCAAATAATTGATAAGTTTCAATTCTCTATTCTTGTTATTGCCAGCTACAACATAAACTCCAAGAGGGGAGGACACACAGCAGACAGTGGGCATGGGGGGAGGGGTGCAGGTCCCCCTACTTGTACCACTATCCAGACAAACTCTTAGAGGTGTGCTGCCTGATATGGAGCAGCAACAAGTCTCTTTTTGAATTAAAATTAATTTTAGTTAAATAAAATAAAAAATCTAGTACCTCAGTAACATTAATTATCAGTAACAATAAAGACCAGTCACAATACCATCCTTCGAGTACTCAACAGCCACATGTGGCTATGAACTGGAGAGCACAGATATAGAACATTTCCACCACTGCAGAAAGTTTTAGTGCATTGGTGCTCATCTAGAGCGGGACTTGGCAAACTATAGCCTGTGGATCAGAAACCACATGACACCCAACCCTGTAAGTCTGCTTCACACACTGTTGGAGGCCCTCACTGACCATCTGGCCCAGTGGCTTTCAGTGCAGAGATAAGGAAACAGAAGTCCAGAGAGGAGAGGTGACTAGCTTGAGGTCACAGAGCTGTCTAGGAGAAGGTGACGGCCTCCTATATGACACTGGTGTCCTTTTCTCTCTCTCTATGGTGGGTAAAGACTGGGGGACTATGCCACCTCCTGCCAGCCTGAGAAAGTTCAATGCTCTCTCAGCCCCAGGCATCCAGAGTCCCCAGAAAGGCCTCACTTCCTTTCCCAATGACCAGGGACCCTTACCATCCCCAAGGACACTCTTCCTGTCTGGGGTCAAGTTCTGCAGTTGGGTACATTCTGGGTCAGCCACAGGAATTCCTCCTAGATGACAACTGTGTCCAGTCTCTGTGCCAAGGCGGCAAGGTACACAGGGAGTCCACTCCAATGTGGTTACTGTGGGGGACAGACCTGGAAGGGCACATGGGATGAACAAGTGTGTCTAGAATTCTACCCTGATTCTAGATTCCTTGCTTCTGTGTCCTGTCCAAGATAACTTTCTGCAATAATGTAAACATTTGTCTGCACTACTAAATACACTCATTATTAGCCCCATGTTCTTATCAAGCACTTAAAATGTGGCTAGTGT
The DNA here is from genome assembly GCF_020826845.1 of Diceros bicornis minor. Taxonomy (NCBI): domain Eukaryota; kingdom Metazoa; phylum Chordata; class Mammalia; order Perissodactyla; family Rhinocerotidae; genus Diceros; species Diceros bicornis. The sequence goes on from NW_026690866.1 coordinate 15,944,432, forward strand.
GTGTGAGTGAGGAACTGAATTGCGCACGTAATTTCATTTTAAGTAATTAATTTATAAATAAATAACCACAGGGAGAACATTTTTGAAACATTTGAGAAAGGACTTCTACAAATGCATAAAAACAATGAGAACAATGGTAAAAATGGTCAAAATCAACTTTTCAGAAGTCTAGAAATTAATCAACTGCTTGTAGGAATCTGAGTAGGGTTTAGTGAAGAAACATGGTCGAATCTTGATAACAGGAGAAAACTTTGCGGCATTATAACTTGCACTATTCCCATCCTGCTCACACAATATCCTCCATAACTTTGAAAACCATCAGTCTCAGAACCATGGTAGCTGAGACAACCAGCAGCCAAGCAGCCATAATGGGTTTGGAGCTCTGAAAAGACCCATCCCCATCCAACTCTCACTAGCTGACCTTCCTGGCAGTTTCCCGAAAAAGCCCCATGTTCAGGGCTTGACGTTACTTGACTCAGAGCTTGCCCAGGGAGAAAAGTCTGTCCCCAGAGCACTTGCTAAAAATATTCAGGGCTAATTGTTTTCTATTATGGTTGACTGAGGGAGTGATATCAGCTGAGGCAGGCAAGAGGTGAGCCAAAAACTTAGAAGAAAAATTGGGGGAATGAGATGTCCACAGGGGCCTTTGAAAAGCTCAGTGTATTTGCGGGCATCTAGAAGGCCACAAGGGCTCAGGGCTGTGGCACGCCCAGGAAAGACTTGAGAACATCTTAATCTCTCACCTCTAGTTGAAGGGTTGGCTTAATACCTGAAAACTTGACTATGTAATACACCATATTAATAGAATAAGGGCCAATACCACGCAATCTCGACCACATATACAGAAAAGAATTTCACAAAATACAACGCCCTTCATGTCTAAAAAAGAAAACACTCAACAAATTAGGAATAGAAAAAAACTTTCTCAACCTATAAACAGCATCGATGAAAAACCCACGGCTAACACCATATTCAATGGTGAAAGACTGAAAATTTCCCCCTAAGACCAGAGACAAGACAATGATGTCTTCCCATATCTCGTATGTTAATCACAGGTACTAGAGTTTCTAATGATGGCAATTAGGCAAAAAAAAATGAATAAAAGAAAACCAGATTGGAAAGGAAGAGGTCAAACTATTTGTTTTGCAGTGGAGAAGATATTGTATACAGAAAAACCTAAAAAATACACTCCTCTCCACACACAATATGTGAATCGTATCCTAATAAGTGTATAAAAAATTTAAATTGCCCCATGTGGTTAGCGGCTCCACTATTGGAGAGCACATTTAGACTGCTGATATTTGTTGAAAGTCTCCAGAAGAGGAGGAGGAGCAGGATGCTGGAGGTTGGTGGCACCAAATATTAATGCTTTTCTCATCCCCCGGAAACCTATGGAAGGGGATGTTAGGATTAGCTGACAGGGATGTGGGGCAGAATGGGCACGATGTAAGTGACTTCCAGATCAATGATGTGTCATGGGAGCTCAGAGTCATCAGCCACCAGCTCAGCCAATGCTTCCAATCTCCTCAACCTACATCAAGTCGGTGACCAGGAAGGAGTGGAATATGTCTCAAAGCTGGCTGCCTCTGTAGAGCTTGGTGACCTAGAACAAACGCGAGGGAGAGTGGGTGAGATGGAGGTCTCCTGGGGACGCAGGGGACCACTGGATCCAGTGAAAGATCACAGACCTTGGGGCAAGGGAGACCTGACTTCAAATCCTGGCTCTGTCCCTAACTCACTGTGTGACCTTAGGCACAATACTCCCCTTTCTGAGCTTCAGTTTACCCATGTGAGAAATGGGCAAGGCAGCTAGGACATCACCTCTGGAAACTGAGATAACCCAGACATGCAGGGAAAGTGAAGGGTTGAAACAATCACATAACAGATGTATGTCAGATGGAGGAATGACGGTGCCCTCAGGGCAAGGAGAGACGGGAGAGGGAGACCACACCTGGTCCTGGGTGTCTCTCAGCAGGGTGGTGTACTCCAAGGATGTCGGCTCTGAGTTGCTGAGGTTCCAGCTGAAGATGCGGAAATGTAGCTGGTGCTCTCGCTTGATGGATAAACTCTGGGCTGCAGAGCCTGGAGCCACCGAGAGGAAGAGCAGACAGGTGTAGACACTCAGCTCCCAGCACAGAGGCAGGGTGGCCCACGGGGTCAGGGTGGTGGGTGCAGACAGCGTCCACACAGGTGGCTGCCCCATCCTTCTCAGGCCTGGGGAGAGAGGGATGTGGGGACTCTAGAGAGAGGTCCTGAAACCTCTGGGGGTGGGGGCCAGAACAGGAAGGAGGAAATGGGAGGACAGTGGGGACACAAAGAGGGGTGGTCACAAAAGTGGTCATTAGGGGCAAATGCTGAGGGGAGTGTCTCACCTGAGGGAGACCAGTCTGCAACTTGAGTAGAAGGGGCCCAGGCTGCTCTTCTTGAACAATAATCCAGCTGGGGAGGAAGGAGGAGGAGGAGGAGAAGGAGGGACAAGGGGAGGGGGAGGGGCTGGGTGAGATTTAACCCACCAGGAGCTGCTGGGACCAGGGTCTCACCAGGCTCTGCAAGACCCTCTCAGTGAAGTTGAACGTGGCCTAACCGTTGCTCATGTCTGATGAATACCGGAGGGTGGAGATGGTGACGTTGACTTTGAGGGTCTTCAGGTTGTGCCCCAAAGCTGCAAGACGAGAGGGAGAGTGATGGCCATCTCTGAAAGCTGGCCTGAGACCAGATCAGTGTCCTGCACTCATTATAATCTGTCATCTTCTGTCCCAGTGGCACCACCACCTACCCGTGTGGTCACGCAAGTCAGAACCAGCATATCTGCTCAGCTCCTCCTCCCTCCCAGTAACACCCATTCACCTTGCACACTGGTCCTTACATATACTCCCTCTCTCCATCCCTGTCCTATCTCAGGTCTTAACTTCCTTCACCCGGACCAACACCCCAGCAGGCTCAGTGGATGCTCTGTCTAAAGGATGTTCTACATGGACTACTAGAAGAATCTTTCTGAAATGAATACCTCACTAGGGCCACCACTGCTCTAGTACAACCCATGGCTCCCTATGGCCTTCAGTGTTTAGTTCAACCTTTTTGACCTGGCACTCAAGGATTTACTCAATCTGGCTCCTGCTGACCTTTCAGTCTCATTTTATCCATCTAATGCAGGTTAAACATTATGCTTCATGCAACCCAAATTCGTTTCAATTCTCCCTATACGACACGTTGTTTCTGGTCGGAGCCTTTGCTCATGGAATCCTCTCTGCCAGGAAAACCCTTCATACTCTATTTGCCAGGGTCCCTCCTACTCATTCTTAAAGACTTCATTCTGGTGAAATTTTCTCTAGCAAGCTCCTCCCCTGCAAATTATGACAGGTGCCTCTCCCCGAAATTTCCCACATTGTATTAAAATGGTGTGTTAATTTCACAAGACTAGGGGCTCTCTGAGGGCTGGCCTTAGACTGAATCGTTGGTATAATCTTTGTGATCAGCATGATTACCCTAAAACCAGAAAATCACACCCTGGCTTCCCAGCCCCTGGATCACACCTGGCTCATGGGGAGTGGGGCCAGAGAGCTTCTCCTGGGAAGGAAAAGGGACCCCCAGTTACCTGTGGTGGCTTCTGGTGGCACAGGTGATGATCAAGTATGCAGGGATGTGTTGGCCGGCTCGGGAGCTGTGGATAAGTCTGTCATCAGGGAGGGACAGAGTGGGAGGAGCCCCGAGGCTCACACGGGCTCCAGCACTGGCTGTCTCAGGACCACCATTCACAGGTGAAGCATAAATGAGAGTGAGGGGACCGGTGACTGTGTGAGTAGAGGGATGAGCAAGCCTGTGGATGAGAGGAGCCCGAGAGAGAGATAAGTGAACAAGAGTGACTGAACTCGGAGGAGAGACAGATAGGCAGAAAAATGGGCAGATAGATGGGATACCTGGAAAAGGAGACCCCAGGGCGGGGCTTTAGGAGAATTAAAGTGAAAACCACGTGGGGTCAGAATGTGGTGGAGAACATGTCTGTGTCTAAGGCTTTCTCACACTGGGCTGGGACTCTCCACTAGAACCCGGGAGGGAGAGAAGGGATGAATTAGGGCCCTTCCAGGTCCTTCCCTCACCAGGGACAGCAGGTGAAGGAGAACAAGTGCTCCCAAACCCCAAATGCAGACGGGACACAGGAGATTAAGGCAAGGAATACTCACTGGTGGTAGTCGACGCCACGTCTCCATAGGTGTAACCTGTGGAGAGAAGGCGAGAGGCGCTGACCAAGAGTTGGGGTGAACATAAAACATTAAGGGAGAGGAATGATGTAGGGACATTTGTGGGAAAAACAGAGGGGAAAGCAGAGGGGACGAGTGGAGGGGTGTTCAGGGGGAAGGCAATGAGATGGAAGGTGGCTGGACCCAGTGATCACATGGTGATGAGAAGACTGAACCCAGACCAGGAGGATAGAGAGATGGATCATAGCTCACTTTAGAGCAATGGAGGGAACACAGAACTCAGACTGGGACAGACAGCGTGGCTGTAGCACAGCCCCTCACCACTGACGTAGAGGCTGTCCCAGTCCAGGGTGAAGGAGCCCAGGTGGGTGACGTGCTGAGTCTCATGGCTCAGCTCCCAGTAGAGTCACTCTATGTCCAGCCCGGGACCTGCGAGGGTCAGAATGGAAGGTGCAGATGATGTCCACGCCAGCGGCTACCCCACCCTTCTCAAGCCTGGGGGAGGAAGATCATGGGGCTGTGCAATACTGAGCAGGGGTCATTCTGGGTGTAGAAAGCGAGAGAGGGGAAGGGAGGAAGGTGATGGAGATGCTGAAGGGGCTGCTCTGATGCCTGCAGGGGCTCTCCTAGGTGTCTCCCGTGTGAGACAACCCCCTCACAAGTAAGGCCTGACTTTTTTAGGATGTGGAGGGGGGGCCTGTGAGTGGCAAAGAGGGGTGAACACACAGAACTGGGTGAGGGGGCACCTGCAGGTCTGCACAGACAACAGCGAGAACAGTCAGTGCCCTGTATCATCTGACACATGCAGGCAAGAAAGTACCGTTATGTTCTCTCGGTTCTACACTCCATGGTCTTTTCTTCCTACTTCTTTCCTACTCCACAGCCATCACACAGGCCTAGGGAACAATCATCTTATTCCTAATCTTATTCCCAGCACCTCCTATCTTGCCTATTAAGTCTTCATTCTTAACCATGAAGTCCATTTTAACCCACATGCTTAGACCAAACGCTAATCACATCATCCTTCTACTCGCATCTCTCCAGAGTGTTCCCACTGGTCTTAGAACAGAGTCCCATGTCACCACTGATCTGGTCCTGCCTGTCCCCCCTCATCAGTGTGGCTCACACCCCTCCCCCTGTGTTGACTTGGCTCAGCCATCCTTCTTCTCAGTTCATGGACACACCAGGCTCTCTGCTTCAGGGGTGTCCTCATGCGGGTCCCTCTGCCTGAAACGCTCTCTTGAACACACTCCCACACCCTCACTCCAGTATAACCCTCATACCCGCTAAATCCAGTCCCAACTCTAGCTCTCAAGCTAAATATCAGTCCTTCGCAAGAGGGCTTCTCTGCCCCCTCATGTTGATTCCCCTTGTGACAAACTCCCACATCACTCTCATCATTAACTTTTCAAAATCTAAATTCCCAAATACAATGTAAATTCCATGGAGGTTGGACAAGGTCTCTCTGGTTCTCCAGGTCCCCATGCATGTGTCCCAGGGCCTGGCTCATGAGATGAGGAATCATCCCCGTTTGTCTAGGACTGCCCTTGTTTGAACACTAAACGTCCTGTGTCCTGGAAAACGCCACTGTCCTGAATAAACGAGGATGGTTGGTCACCATTAATTATACACTCAATGACTATCTATTGCATGACAAGCACACATTCCCCTCAAGAACATCACAGGAAAGCTATAATGAAAAAGGCACACACACATACACACACAATTAGTAGAGGCCAACAACTAAATACAAAATTACTTAACAAGATTCTCTGCAACGTGAATCACCAGACCGTTATTTCAGAAAAGTTTCAAGAAACAAAGTTAATTCCCTTTAGATGACAAGGTGGAGAGGACAGTCTTTTTGGAGACTAGCGCCCTTCCCTTCAATCTACAGTGTTGCTTAGTACTCCTCCAAATGATTTGAAATGTCATAAAGAAAAAAATGCTCAAAATGAATCTGGCTACTGGCAAATTCAATTTTAAATTTGTTATTAATACAAAGAAGTTCCAATCATCTTTTTCCCTGAATGCTCCTTTATTTCAAATTTATGTGGAGGATTTATAGGACTTTAGAAATCAAATTGAATGGGTATAAGGAATGTTGCTGAGTATCCCTGCTAATATTTCATGGGATGTCTTCTAATACTACATACACATGCAAAACATTTCTGTATTTATATTATACATAAATCCTGACTTTTGAGTATTATGCAATGCAAGTAAATCTATATTTTCTACTATAATACACATTTGCAGGTATTTAGGTTTGTTTCATGTGTTTTTATTTGCATATAACTGTACTTACTGAAATATTTACCACACAGAACCACACACCGCTTACCATTTTTCCATCCATTAAATATCAATAATTTTTCTCAAGACACCTTCACTGTCAGTGACTCCAGGTGGTGACAACCCGAGCCCAGGAAAGCTCACTAGCAGGTCTTCTGTACAGCGGAGGCTGCCGGAACCTGTTGGTACCAGGTCCACAGGGTACTCACCTGGTCACACAGAAATCCATGGATCAGCGAGGACAGGTGGACCCTGAGCCTGGTTTCACCTCAAACTTGAGCTCCACGGATGCTTTTCGTGTCTGAGGGGGGATAAAAAGCACAAACAAGCTTTTGAGGCCTTTTATAGGGTGTTGAATGGAAAGGCCAACCCCATTCACTTTTCTATTTTTGTATTTACTGATTTAACTGTAACTGTTGGCTGTGGCTGGATTTTCCCGATTCCTATCCAGCCACCTGCTGCTCCCCGAGATGGGAGAAAGCAGCTTCGTGCTGTGTGCACTTGAGTCGCTCAACTCACTTGGCTGGACAGAGACTTTTTGGTGACTCTGGACCCTTTAAACAAGCTTGTTATTTAGGGACCCTGTTAATGACTCGTTGACTTGTCAACAATTTCCACAGTTCATTCATGGCTGGGGAGATTTTCAGGCCCTGGAGCAGGTTTCCCAACCTTGACACAACTGACATTTGGGGCTGGATAATTATCTGTCAGGCCATCCTGGGCCCTGGAGGATGCTGAGCAGCATCCCTGCCTCCTCCCCTAAATGCCAGGAGCGCCCCATTTGTAACGACCCAAACATCTCCTCCAGAAGCGGCTAAAGCCCCCTGGGGACAAAATCACACGGAGGACGGTGACGGGGACTCAGAGGAGGTGACGGCGGCGCCCGGAGCCAGGAGGAACAGCAGCCTCGGGGGCCCTGAGCAAACAGCCAGGGGGAAACGGGGCTGCTGGGGGACGGAGAGACGCCGAGCCCTGACGGGGCTGCCCACGGCCCAGGCCCCTCCCTGGACTGCGACTGGAGCCGGGACAGCCCGCCGCTCACCGAGCCCCGCCTCTGAGGTCGAACGTCCACGGGAATTCCGTCCGCACAGAGAAGACGGAACACACCGCGCAGAACGCCCGCTCCATCCACGGCGCCACCCGCGCTTCCGGTTCCGGTCTCGGGCGGGCGTTCGTGGAGGACAAACGTTTGGGGGCTGCTGGTTGAGGCGGCGGGCGGGGCGAGGCCACGCACCTCAGTCTCGGGGGAGGTGTCTAGTTTCTAGAGTGAGTGAGAAGCTGGAAAGCGGGCTGGGTCAGCATTAGGGACAGGGACAAAATCTAGGGGCAGAGCAGTGTGCGGGAACCAGTTCTAGGGGCGGGCTGTGGGTGGGGAAAAGGCTGTGAGTGACAGCAGGCCGGGAAGGCAGTTCTATGGGCGGGAATAATGGTGCAGGCAGGGCAATAAGCCTGGACCAGGCTGTGGGCGGGGGCAGGCCCGAACGTTGTGGGCTGAGACCAGTTCCAGGGGCGGGAAGAGGCGGGGGTGTGGCTGGAATAATTAAGGCAGACTTCACAGGGGGAGGAAATCAGCTACAGGGGCGTGGCTGGAGGCGAGGCTTTCCGTGGACCCCTACACTGTACAGGTAGCTGGATGTTGAACAGCTGTTCTTCATTCCTTTCCCCACCTTGACACAGCCTCATAGAATGATGTGCCCATATTTAGAATTCTAAATTTTTTGTGCGTTTGCTGTTCTTAATTTCGTTAAAAAATTTGATCATATATTCACATTTCTCTACAACTTGCTGTCCCAAGCCGGTGGATAAGGATATAACGCTATTTTAGTTTTAAAAATCTGGGGGGAGGGAGGCCTACGTCGTAGGTGCACGTATAAGAAAACTTCAAATATTCTCACTCTACCACTGTCTCCTGGTACTTTTGCACAGAGATAAACATCCTTTCCTCCTCTATCCTTCCAGACATACTGTGTATATGTGGGACTGTGTATATGTTCAAGCCCAAGAGGGATGTCCCCAAGCAAAACCTGAAGCCCATGAATTGTCTCATGCATCAGAAGTTAATGAGAAGAGATTTAATTTTCTGGTGGAAGGAGATGAACCAGTGATGAATCCATAGGAAGACAACAAAGAAACAAGAGAATTTTACCATTTAAAAAGTCAAAGGAAAATGAGAAAGAAAATGTATTCATACTATCTGACGTAGCACATTTCTGGATAAGATTCGTATGCTATAAAATGGTAAACACTGATGTCATAAAACAGTAGACATTGAATTTTGATTTATCTTAATTCATTAAATAGTTATATTGGGCAAGGGGAGTTATGTTTTTAACCTATGTAAGAACACTTTCTGCTGATTTTTTTCAGAGAAGAAATAAACTATAAATAGTCAAAAGCTGAAAAATGAAAAAGCTGTATGAGTAGCTAATTTAGAAATATAGATTTTCAACCAGAAAATTAAAGAAGTTGTTTTTGGAACCCGAGTCAAGAGTGGGGAAAGTAGCTTTTCATTATAAGCCTTGGAGTATTATTTGAGAGATGTGCGTATACATACACACACACGCACACACACGGAAGCCTCAATTTGTATTCCAAAGGGATCATCTAACTCTACAAAGAATTTGTAAAAAGGATTCACTTTACAAGAGTAGAACGTATTTTGAAAACTACAGACTTCAAGCATTAAAAAAGCTGTCACCATCCCTGTGGAAAAATGAATGGGGCATCACTTTCCAACCCACATGTTGATAAGCATTTTACATACATTACTCTTGAGTATTTTCACAGCAACCCATAAGGAAGATGGTATTATCTATCTCCATTTTGCAGATGAGGAAATTGGTGACAGCATATTGCTAAAATTTTCATATAAGTTCTCAATAGATATTGTTTTATGTTAAAATTGTTTATTGAATTTTCTTTTCATTAATAAAATGATATGTGTCACTCTTACAAATAAGCAAAGGCTGTGTAAAAACAATTTAGCAAAACTACAGTTTTCTTTTGATATAATTAAATATAACAATCATTTTATTATTTTTCTGCTGTCTGCCTCACATCTACGAAGATGCTTCCTATCCCAAAGGCTTACTAGAAAACTCTACTAAAAATCAAGAATCAGGGAAAACCCATATTATGCAAGGTTCCTGAATACATACAAAAAAAACATTATAACAATGTTTTGTACAAAAATCTTAGATCATTCATGAACTGATAACGACACAAATCATGATTAGGCAAGGTATTTCTGTAGAATGACAAATATTTAAACTTTAGACATTTAGAAAGGTAATTCATTACAGTAACTAATGTGTATAAGAATTTGTTCAAACTCACTAAGTGCCAGGAAATCATTTGACAAAATGCACTGCAATATTATTCACAATAACCAAGAGATGGAAACTGCCTAATTGTGCACCCATGGGTGAAAGGATGAAGAAAATCTGGGGCATCTATACAATGGAATATTATTCAGCCTTAAAAAGGAAGGAAATCCTGTATTCAGAATTGCTTGCCTGGATCATTTCAGTAGCCATGTGCTTTCTTCCTTAGTCCCTTCTGATACATTCACCAACCAGGAACCAAGGTGATCCTTTTACAATGTAAGCCCCACAACCTCTAATGGATCCCTAAAATAGATTTTGGAGGTAAACTGCCGGGTACTAGCTGTGTGATCTTGGTCAATTATATAACCTCTAATGTTCCTCAACCATACAATAGTGGTTAATAGTATTGTCTCCATGGCATTGTTGTGAGGATTAAATGAATGAATACATGTCAGATGCCTAGAAAGTGCCTGGCCCATGATAAGGCATCATGAAAAATTTCACTGTAATTATAACCAAATTAAATATTGTGATGGCCTATTAATTAAGTTGAACCATATGAAATTTCTAATATTCAACCATTTTGACATATTATTATTGTTGAATAAATGATAAAAGTCTAGGCAGGTTTGTTAGAGTCAAAAAGGATTGGATAAGTGAAAATATTATTAGAAAAAATGAGCTGAAATAGATTGCTTTGCAATTTACAAAGCAGTTTCTCATACTTTGTTTCATTTAATCTCTATAGAATGCTTTTCAGGGTATTATTACCACTGTCTCTGAAGGAGTAACTGACTTTCCCCAAATCACACCACATTAAAAACACAATTAGAGTGGAAACATCATTTCAAGTATAAATCCCATATGATATGTTTTTTCCCCTTCATAATATCATTGGTCCTCTCAAGAAAGTGATGAAATAATGCTGATTCATAGGAACTTAGTCTTAAAGAGACATACTGTCAGATGATAAACACTATGTCTTTGAAACAGGGGTGTTGTGAGAAGAAACTTGGGACCCATGCTTTCTGGGTTTTCAAGTCCATGATTAGACTTCTGGTAAACAGTCAAAGAAGAGAAAGGGTGAATAATAGTCCAGAATGAAAAAAGTTTGATGTATATGTAACTTTATTGATCACCTCCAGATTCTCTTTTTGTTTATGGTCTGTGTCACCCTACTAGAATATAAATGCTCTTAGGGTAGATCACTGTTATCGTGCAGCAAGTGAAAGGCACTGAGTAAATATTTATTAAAAGAATGAAAGTGGCCTTGAATACATCTGCTCTTTACTCACCAGAGAACAGCCCCATAGCAGGCAAATGGCATCATTAACAAAATTTTAAAAATCATATCATTATTAGCTCATAACCATGGATACAAGGCTCCCTTTTATTTCATACTTTCTAAGTACTTAAGCATTCTGGTGTATTAGGGAGTGTTTCCACAGCCTTGCTGTAACATAAAGCAAGACTTTTTGGCCCATTGATTGCTGTTTCCAGCAGGACCCATCTCTATACTTACCTCTAAACAATTAACTATTGATTTGTTATCCCAATGAACAGCGATTTAGTATGGAACCTGTTTTATCAGTGTCATGCGAAAGTAGACATTTGATATGTCTTTAAGGGGTGATATGGATAATAATGTTGATGCAGAAGAAGACAACTAAAAGTTCTCTCTGGTCTTTGTCAAGTGCATCTTGGTGAAGGGTATCTTAGAGTCACTGGATTTCAGAACTCAAAAAGACTCGTCCAACTCTTCATGTTACAGGTGAAGAAAATGAGGTCTAAAGAGGTTGAGAGATTTGACCAAGACTAATTCCTGGGAATAGAGAAAGATCCTCTGATTCTCAGTTGGCCACATTGTCATCAGATCTCCAGTTCCAAACAGCCAAGAGAAGCAAGTCTGTTGATTTCCAGACAGAAATGATTCCCCTTCACGTTTTTACTTTTTCTCCCTTAGATGCCTGCTCTGCCCTAACACGGAATTTATCTGATGTTTACGCTAAACTTAAGAAGAGGAAAATGCTCCTGGCAAAACTTGTGAATCAGTGTGGCATTGGAGAGCACAGTCATGAGAAAATGAGAATCAAAAGAATAAGAGGTAAATAATATTAGAGAAGAATAGAAAATCTATTATTTTAGTGGGACATAACATAAAATTTAGAACTGGTAAATAAGTACAGTAATGTATAAGGAAGCTAGATTCCTATATGAAACATCGAAAATACTGTTACATGAGCAAGAATTAGTTTAAACATGTAAACAATTATTCCATTCCTAAGAGCAATGAATTATTTAAGGTAAGTAGTTAAAATAATTGGAACTACACATTAGTTATATGAAGAAGATTATAAAGAGATACAAAGTGTGTAAAAGCTCTGATTAAATGGAGAGATATACTATACATGTGATTGAAAAGAGTGATTCAAAGATATCAATTTTCCAAACATTATTCAGATTCCATGTGCTTCAAATCATCTTTTAAAATGATGTAGTGTTTGTTTTATAGACTAAAAGATATCCATTTTTAAAATAAAACAATGGACCATCAACTAACATTATTCATAAGTAAATCATTCCAAATGGATTATAGGGCTAAAATTAAAAGTAAAAATCCCCCGTGTATAACAGTGGTGGATGACAATATAGAAGAATATCCATAATTTTAAAATTAGTGAAGATATTCTTAATATATATGCTTAAAGATGTCTGGTTGAAAAGTGGAAGGAGAAAAAGTAAAATGGAACGTGATATGGTCTCTGATTTTCTTTCAGAGACTTAATCTAGAGAAAAATATTCTAGTCTACGATATTGGATAAAGAAATAGAAATCTGTGATAATTACACAAATAATGAGAGAACATATATAAATGGTAGCATAATGTATCAGTTAGCTTCTGCTGTATAACAAACCAACATAAAATTTGGTGGCTTCAAATAAGAATAGTTTATTTTTTCTCAAGATTCTGTGGGCTAACTGGGCAGTTATTTTGATCTGGACCTATTGGTGGCTCAGCTGGGATTGGCTGGTCTAGGACGGCCTTACTAACATATCTGATTGTTGACTTGAAGTCACCTGGAGTAATGGAGATGTGCAGTCTATCTAGACTCATTCACATATTGATGGCCTCAGGCATCCCAAGGGCAGCCAGAGAAGGACAAGTACAAACAATGAGCAAGTGGTTTTCATGCCTTTGCTTATGTCATTTGTTAATGTCTCATTGGCCAAAGCAAGTTACAAGGCCAAGTCTACCCAGAGTCAACGTGGGATGCTACAACCAAACAGACAGTGGGAGAAGACTAATGTGTCGCCATTTTCGCAATCTTTCACACATAATTTTAGAGGAGAATTAGTATGAATGCTTTTGTATTTGTTCATTTGAATGCCCGAGGAAAATTGTACAAAGCCAAAACAAACGTAAAGCAAAAAATTAAGTGGAGATGTAAAGTAAGTTTAGTTGGTACTTAAAGTGGATCTGCAAAAATGTGGTAGTTTATTTTTCAAGTGTATGCAAGTTCTTGTGACCTATGAAAATAACTTACATTTCAATTATTTTCTCGCTGAATGTGTTTTATTCGTTAACACATTTGATGTGTTTCTCTCTGGCATTAGGAAAATAACGTAGCACTTGGGAGCAAAGTAACAGCCTAATAGCCCCACACTGGAGGCCAAGATGGAGCAGACATCCACGGCCACCATGACCTTGCCCTTGGCGCTGTGGTAGATGGGGAGGAAGGTGACCCAGACACTGCAGAACACCAGCATGCTGAACGTCAGGATCTTGGCTTCATTAAAGGTGTCAGGCAGGTTCCGGGCCAGGAAAGCCACAGTGAAGCTGCCCAGGGCCAAGGAGCCCAGGTATCCCAGGACACAGTAGAAAGCAGTGACCAAGCCCTTGTTGCACACGACGAAGATGTGGCGGTGTTCAGAGTGTGCATCTGTGTCAATGAAGGGAGGAGAGGTTCCCAGCCAGATTCCACAGAGACTCAGCTGGATAAAGGAGCAGATGGGAATGATGAAGTTAGGTTCCTCTGACATCAACCACTGCCTCATCCTTCTCCCTGGTGCAGTGACCTTGAAGGCCACAGCCACAGTCATAGTTTTGGCCAAGACAGTGGAAACAGCCACAGTAAATACAACTCCAAATGTGATTTGATGAAGACTGCAGGTGGCTGTCTTGGGACGACCAATGAAGATTAAGGAGCAGAGGAAGCAGAGGGTGAGGGAGATGAGCAGGATGTAGCTGAGAGTCCGATTATTGGCCTTGACTATGGGAGTGTCTTGGTGCTTCAGAAAGACTCCCAGCACCACAGCTGTGAGGACAGAAAAGTACAGAGCTGTGCAGGCCAGGGCCATCCCTAAGGGGTCCTCATAAGCCAGAAAGGTCACAACTTTTTTGAGGCAGCAATCACACCCTCTGTTGGCATACTGATGATCTGCACACTTCACACACTGATCCATGACTGGGGAGAGATGCAAAGTGTCCTCAGCCCAGGTTCAGTCATTCTATCTCATTCGCATGCCCCCAAAGAAGGCATTGGGTAAGTTTAGCCAATTGTCTTCCTTTGTTGCTCCAGGCACCAAATAACAGAATGCTCTGCAGAGAACCATTCCTAGTTAATACTGCCCATCTTCTTTCTGGTTAAGTAAACAAAGCTATTATCCTTCTCAGTATTTATCTTGCATATTCATGAAAACACTTTTTTCTCAGCAGAAAACCAAATGTCCTCCCTGTTGTTCTTAGCTATACCCCTGTAAGCTATGGCCTAGATTTACTCATTCAATGAGCAAGCAGTTATTGGAAAACCTCCATGAGCCAGATAATATGCTACATTCTACGGAAACAGAGATGACCAAGTCATAGACCTCACTCCATGGGAGTTTCAAAATGAGACCCTTTCTACCATCTAAAATGATCTCCAAAACATTTCATCTTGATTTCACTTCCACCACTTTTGTTAACATTTTAGTCACTTCTCTCCTATGTTATCATAAGATCCTTTTACTCTGGTTCACTGCCCTTGTCCAGCATCACAAGTGATACTTCTACATGTAAGTGGGATCATGTTTATCCTCCATTAAAAAATCCGACAAACTCTTGGGAAGACCAAAAAGACTGTATAACCTTGGTCTTGCCTACCTCTACTACCTCTGCTCTGATTTTTAAGATTCCCAAATCTTCACGTGGTTCTGAAAGTGTTCCGTGCCCACTCATCCCTGCAGGTATCAATACATGCTTTTTCCTTCTACAGGGGCATTGCTCCTTTCTCTTTAGGTCCCTTTAAATTCTCTCACTTATCACGTTTAGAACTACAATATGCCTGATAACGTTTTCTGTGGATGGTGTGAGTTAGGGTTGGCGAGTCATTGTCTTCTTCATGAAGACAGCCAATTTACCCAACATGGTTTATTGAAAAGTCTTTCATTTTCCCACTCCTCTTCAGTGTTTCCTTGTAAATCAGACGTCTATACGTGAGTCCCTATATGAGCAGATTGTATCTGAACTTGCCATTTGGTTCCGTTGATTTTCTTGTTTATCCTCTTGATGAACCTCCTCTATTGTGATGCTATAATACTTGATGTCAGGTAGAGTAAGTCCTCCCACTCTATTCATTGTATTCAAGATTTTCTTAGCTAAGTTTTTCCTTTATCATTTCCATAAGAATTGTATCAACTGTAATTTCCACAGAACGGGTCATCATTTTAGCTGCAATTTTGTGGAAGCTGTAGATTAATTTGGACAATTTTGATATCTGTAGAATTTTGAGTCTGTTCAGTCACAAGTTTGATTTATCCCTCCACTTCTTTCAGTCTTCCTCCATTTTTCTAAATGCTGTTCTATAAATTTATGGACAGCAATCTTTTGAAAGTCTCATTAAAGTTATTTCTAGGTACTTCATACTTTAAGATGTTGTAAATGTCATTTTTTAAAATTTAAATTTTGAATGCTTATGATGGGTAGATGGAAGCAAAACTTTCTATATTAACCTTGTATTGAGACACCAATAAATTCAGTTAATACCTTAATTTATATAGTTTTTACATTTATATCATAATATCATCTGAAGATAACATCAATTTTACTTCTTCCTTTGAAGTAAATTATTCCTTTATTTATTTTCCTGCCAATATTGTATCAGGCAAGACCTCCAGCCTAACAGCTTATAGAGGCAGTGATGTTGAACATTTTACTCTTATCCTTGCTTTCAACAGTGCACCATAAATTTCCATTCTGTGAATACTGTGTATGGGAATAAGAGAGTTTCCTTCTGTTCCTGATTTGGTGATTGTTGTTTCTGTTGTTGTTGTTTGTTTTAAAATATGAATTGGTGTTTAATTTTACTAGTTTTTCTTACAGTTATTGAGATTTTTATTTCTCTTTTTTTCAGAGATTAGTGTACTGAATTACATTGAATGAACCTAATTTGGTCATGATATGTCCTTCTTATAAAATATGGCTAGATTTGGAACCTTGATTTGATTTGATTTTTTTTTAGTATAAATGAATTTAATCCAAGAAAGAGAGTGGCCTTTAACTTCCTTTCCTGCAATGATTTTGTTAGATTTTGGTACCAATGTTAATCTCGTCTCTCAAAGTGATTCAAAAAGTTTTCTGTTTTTCCTATTCTCTGGAAGAGTTTGAGTAGATGTATATATTTTTTTCTTGAATATTTGGGCAGATTCATCAACTTTGTACCAAATAAATAGCTTACAATAAAAATTTGTAGAAATGTTTTAAAGGATGGTCTCAATTTCTGTAATAGGTATGGCAATATTCAGATTTTTCATTTTTTCTTTAGGCAGTTTGGTAACTTTTATTTGCCTAGAAATTTGTGAATTTCCTCTAAATTTTCATTGTATCAACATGATGTTATTTATGTTTTCTTCATGTTAAAAATTTTCCATATGATCTGCACAGATTACTCCCTTTTCAGCCTTGGTATTATTTTGTTGCAATTTTTCTCTTTTTTTGAACACTAGTAATAGGATTTTGTTGAGCATATTTGTCATTTATTAGAATCTAATTTAGTTTTATTTATCCTTTTGATGTTTGTCTTTTATTTTGTTAACATTTCCTCTAATATTTATCATTTTGTGTTTTCTCTTTTCCTTGTGTTTACTTTTCTGCTCTTTTTATAGTTTGTGATGAATGCTTAGAACTTAGAAATTCAACCTTTCTTTATTTAAATATACACAGTAATATATAAATATATATAATCTAGGATTATACATTTCTCTTTAAGGATAGATTTAATTCCACCCCATAAGATTTGATGAATAGTATTTTTAATTGGAAATACATTTATCCAAATTGACGATATGCTAGACTATATCATCAGTCTCAGTACATTTCAAATAAATTGAAATTATACAAAAGATGTTGTGAAATTAAGCTTCATATCAATCACAAAAATAAAATTAGATAATGCCACCATTGGGGGGATTCCAGCATTGCACCATTTAATATCATAAATCTGAGTAATTCCAAGATGTTAATTATTGTATGGAAAGTCTTCAGTGTTGGTTTTCTGTCCCTCTTTTACTTCATGACCCAACTCCCAAACCCACAGTGTCTGTGTTCTAGTCATGTTGAACCTTTTCTCAGCTCCCTAGAATATTAAATGCAGGGCTAATTTGCCAGTTTCTGCCATTTCTAAGAATTCTACCAAGAATTTAATCCGCCTTCATTTGTCTGATATAATACTAATGCTACTGCCTCTATGAATAAGTCCATGACACTTCCCTCCCCACAAACAGATATACTATCACTTATTTCATCCCATGGGTCTCTGCGTACCTATATTGCAGCCCTATGTCACCCCCTTGAATTCACATCACTGCATGTTGTCTCCCCTACTCACCTGTGAACTCGAGGAGATCAGAAACCAAGCTGTACCATAAGCTCATTGTACACCATGGAAATACTTACTTCTTAAATCAAACACAACCTTTCTGAGCTCCTGCTCTGTGCCAAGAACAGCACCAGACACTGGAAAAATAAGGATTTGTTCAACGTGATCTAAATGTAGCTTTAAAGAAGATGAAAAGTAAGGACTTACAATACCTTGTGTTAGATTCCATGAGAGAGATTTAAGTTAGTTACTGTGGAGTGGTAGTAAAGGGTTTCCTTGAGATCATAATGCCTGCAATGATGCTAAAATGAGATAAGCAAGCTAGTTCAAGGTAGAGAGAGAGAGTATCACTTTGGGAGGAAATATTATTGGCTATAAAAGTTAAATTACTAAATGGAGGAAAGCAACATTTTGACCCTGCAGTCCACATCAGAGCTTTTCTGTTTCTTTGGGAGAACGGTGCATACAAAAGAGAGGTGGAGAGCCAGCCCTCATAGCCTAGTGGTGAAAGTTCAGTGCTCACCACTTCGGTGGCCCATGTTGGTTTCCTGGTCATGGAACCACACCATCTCTCTGTGAATTGCCATGCTGTGGTGGTGGCTCACATAGAAGAACTAGAATGATTTACAACTAGGATATATAGCTATGTACTACAGTTTTGAGGACAATAATAAAAGAGGAAGATTGGCAACAGATTTTAATTAGCTCAGGACAAATGTTTCCCTTCAAAAAAAAACAGAAGTGGAGAATGTCGCTGCAAGGCATATACTCACCCATCTCATTGGAAATCACATTCTCTGGGCTGAGAATGCAAGCAAAACAATAGACAGCATTGCTCTCTTGAGTGCTCTTCCTGAATCCCGGACTGCAACTCTCACTGCATGCAGAGTGTGGAGTTTGGAGAAAATCAGATAACACTTGGTAATAGCTGTGACTTTTACCTAATTTTCAAGTAACTAGAGTGTTTTAAAGTATTGGGCCTTAACAAACTTATTCTTGAAATACCTAAATCCAATTCATTGGTTGGACGCCATGCTTATTGTATGATATAAAACACTGGTACACCTCAGAAATACTGTGGGTTTGTTTCCAGAGCACTGCGATAAATCAAATATTGCAATAAAGTGAGTCACACCAATTTTTGATTTCCTAGTGCATAAAGAAGTTATGTTTACACTGTATTGTAGTGTACTAAGTGTGCAATAACATTATCTCTAGAAAACATGTACACAACTTAATTTTTTTAAAAAAAATTATTCCTGAATATTACTAACCACTTTCTGAACCTTCAGCAAATTGCAATCTTTTGCTTATGAAGGTCTTGCTTCCATCTTGGATTGTTGGTAAATGAAAAAATTACTTCAGTTGGAAGTGAATTGTTAAATTTCCATGTGTGGCCCTTTATGAAGATCTGATAGGACACAAAACCCCAACAAGATTTTGGTTATTCATGTGTGGAGTAAGGAATTGTGATTGGGTTCAACACACCTCAGTAATTCCTGTGTCCCACTCAATCACCTCGTCAGATAAAGACAATTCTTGACCATGTGGAGCATGTTGGGAATATTCTCCTACTTTCACCTTAAGTCCAAGACCTTCGGGAAATTTCCAAAAGTTGAGAATAGTTTACTCTGAATCTGATTTTCCTTCATCAGCCAAATTCACTGAGTCACCAGCAGGATTGTTAAATTCTATGTTCCTCAGAAAGGGGTGCAGCTAAAAGAGACACATCATCCTGTGGTGAAGTGGGCCCGGGTGTTAAAGAGAAAAACCCTGAATTGGGGACAGCCTTTCATTGTCTGTAATCCTTGCTTCATAATGTACCTTTATTACAAGTATCCAATGAAATAAAGCAAATGAAATCATATGGAGAACTACAATATCATAATGTTTCTAAAATATCAGTTAGTTTCAAGAGAAAATGCCTAAAGACAAAAATATCAAGATGATCAGTGGTGATAGGATTCAGACAAATCTCGAGTACAAAGTCCAATCTAGCCACACTCATGCACTCTCTGAATTTTCCCAGACCATCAATCTGCAAAATAATGTTAGCAATACCTAAAGTTGTTGCAGAATTAAATGAGATCATTTATGTAAAGAATTCACTGTGATGTTCAGCACCAGATAGGCACATAAAGGACAAGTTCTCTTCTTCTTGTCATTGAGGAGCTTCATGGGAGAAGACAGGATATTCCCTATTGAAACGTTAGGCAGGCAGGATATTGGGATCCTTTGTAACACAAAGCATTGATATTGACTCATAGCTCAATTTCTCGTTGCCACTAGAACCTTCTTGTAGATGACTTACTACCCAGGACTAGATATACCTCTTAGAGAGTGAAACAAGTATAGAAACTCTTGTGCTTTTCTTGGAGAAAGAATCCTAACTTCTTGGATTGAGCACCTGTGGAACCATAAGAAAGTCACTTTTATGAGTGTACATTCTGTTAAGTCGAAGAGACTTTACCCGCCAGGGACAAAACACCAGACTTTCCCCACTTCGCATTGGCTGCATTTCTGCATGTTGAAGAAGCATCTTGTGAAGCTTCCAGGCCACAGCATACACAGCATTTTACATACTGTAACACCATTTAGTCATGTTTGTGTCAAAAATCTGCCAAGGCAGCCATCCTAAGGAGGCATTAGGTGGACAATTCTCCAGTGTTTTACAGTAAGACTCAGAAATCGTGCAAGGAATAAAGGGAAACCACAGCATAGTGAGGTAAATGTCTTCTGGATATTTGGAAGGGTTAACTGTCTGGATAAAATTTTCAAAGCCAGGGACCTCACTACGGTGGTGTGAAAAAATGAAAGTCCCATGCAAGGAGTCAAGGATGAAATCTCTCTCACTGTGGATAAAATCCCACTCTGATGTCGTGACCCAGACTTTCCACATCACTAAATACTCCCAAGTAGAAAAGCTCAAGCTTATCAGAGAGTTGGCATCACCATAAATGATAACCACATTCCCTTCTGTTTCCTATACTTGGAAATCGTATCGCCATGTCCTTGAGCAATATGACCTTTCAGTCACAGGAATCATTTCCACAAAGGCTGCACAGATTCCATTCCGGTCCATCTCTCCTCTGAAGTCTGAGAGAAACTCAACACCTTTCTTTTCTTCTGAGATGACCAGCCCCACCCAGATCCAACTGAAATGAAGCAGCAAAGAGTCCATGCCACTGGCTAGAGATGTGACCCTGGGGGCCATCTAATAGAGAGATGGAAACTGCTCATCATCATTCAGGGTAAGATCAAAAGGACCATAGGTAAGCTAAAAGGAAAAAACAATTGGAAGCAATATGAGGAAGGGGATTGGCAAAAATCACACTCTCAGTCCTGAAGGCTGTTCAGCAACACCTGGAGTGGTAGAAGGGGACGATTACTCATTTCATTTTCTAATCATTTTGCACTCCCTGAAAGCTTTCTATAAAATAAGATCAGTCAGAGTTCCAGGAAACTGCTTTGTCTCCTTCCCCTTCAACCTTCTCTCTACTCCAAATAAAGGAAATGTCATACTCCATCGAGGTCCTGTAGACGGAGCCTTTGAGATCATATCCTTTGAGAGATGCACAAACCCAGTCTCCTCCTCTCTTCCTTTTTAAGCCCCTGAGAATGGCACCAAAGGAGACGTGGTTTCATCTCTCCCCATCCCACACAGTCTTACCTGTGGAAATTTGTACAGTTCCAGCAGTGTTCCAATCTGGCCAGAAATTGCCAGGTGGTTCCTGTAAGGATCGCTAGAGACTTACTCTCTCTCCTGCAGTCGTAATTAGGGTTGTCCTTGCCCAACCCTGAGAACCAAATCAGGGAACTCTCCAATGTCCTCTTTTCACTGGGCAGGGCATTATAGAGATCAAATCCCAGTGTTGATTTCCTCAATGGCAAAAATCAAGGACAGAACATACTGGTAGTTCTTGTACTGAAACCTGCATAGAGGGATAAGGATCCTTAGGGAAAATACTCAAAATGATTTCCTTCAAATGCAATACAAGGACTTTATTAAGATAAATTTGCTATTGACTCGAATGTCTGTGGCAACAGATGGCACTCCTGAAGCCTTAGAATTTATAACTAAAGAAAATAACATGACTCCAGCTGTGGAATGTCCTTACTGAATTACACACTCATGAATGAAACTGGTTAAATACACAGAAGAAAGTACAATGAATGGAAAAACAGATCACATTCAGAGTAGACTTGTAAATGGCTCTTTGGTTCAGGATCCAAAATGCTTGTGTATATGAGCACACCATTAAATCCTTCCTAGAAGAGCAACAATATTAGCATGAGATTGGAGAAACCCGTGGGGAGGAAGAGTAATTGCAACTGAAAGATACATGACAAGCATAGACGCATGACATGTGCACGATGAGAATGGTGCAACAGAAGGCTGTCAATCAAATTGCCTAACCTCTGTCCCCTCAAACCTGTGTGTCTCCCACCATCAAAACCAGGAAACTAAGGTGAACTTCAGAGATCCAATGAAGGAGGAATCATCAACAGGCAGGAACAATTGAAAGAATCAAGAAGGACTGAAAGGACTAGCGACAATTAGGAATCTAAGAGAGAGAGCATTGTAAACTTTAAAAAGCTTCTCATCCATTTCTTATTTTAAAAATATAAAATTAAAAGTAATCATTAACATCTTTAACGGTATCTATTCCTGATAGCCCATATTGTCTTCATCTTTTCTACAGACGTTCTAAACACAAATAACACCTAAGCCAAAGAAATTTCTCTGCATTTCTATTTCCTGGGATTTGTAATAGCATCAAGAATAAAATAGAGCAGTCACTTCTACTTATTTCAAGTGTTCTGTTATTTAAGGATTGATTAGTACCCTAGTTCATGCTCACTGCTTGTTAATGCTCCCCGTGTCCCTGTGAAGAATAGGTGTTCTTCACTTTTTGGGTATAGGGTTCGATGTGTATCCATTAAATGCAACTTGCTAATTTGTTTTTCAAATACTCTATTATTAGATATATGTTATTCTTTGTCTCAGAGGAAAGTTGAAATTCTTCACTATGATGATATATTATGTCTACCTCTCCTCTTCCTCTGTCTCCTTCTCCTGTACTTCCTCCTCCTCCTCCGACTTTTTCTTCTTATCTTCTCCTTCTTCTCCTCTTCCTTCTCCTCCTTCCTTTCCTAGTTGCGGCTATATTATCTTCACATGATATCGTGTGTAGTATAACGACTATATCTTCATGCTAAGTTGAATTTATATACCATTGGGGATTAACCACTTAATTCCTAATGATGCTTTTCTCCTCATCTGTTTTATCTCATATTATTATAGCTACCTTGGGTTGATTTTTGATTGATATTTTCCTAGCATATCTTTATATCTTCTATTCTGTTTTGAATTTCTAGTTTTCCATGTATTTTAGTTTTCACAAGTCTTGTAAACAAGATACAACTAAATTTATCATTGTCACATCAAATTTAACAATCTGTATTTAACTCGAGAATTTATTCCATTTACATTTGTTGTGATTATTTATGTCCTTCTTTTGCTCCCACTATCTATATGTTTTCCTTCTATATTTTCCACAAGTTTTATTATGTTATTTCCCTTTAAAATTTATTGATTTATACTTCTTTTCCATATTCTATTGTATCTCCTCTATTTGGGTGAGAGTTATATTCTCTACTTCTATTTTACCACCAGCCCACATTGCCTGAAGTGGATATAGTTTCTCATCTCCTGAGAAATTTATAGACCCTTTAACTTTCAGTTTTACCCTCATGGCTCACTTGTTTTTGTTGTACAGTACTTTATTTCTCCTTTTTCTTTATTCTCTCTCATCATCTCCATATCTAAATTATCTTTCATATTTTTTAGTTCCTTGTCTTTCTATGCTGCATTCTATTTCCTTCAGAATGCAAATTTGGTTTTCTATTCTCTCTTCTGTTGTAGAACCCATCTATGAAGTTTTAAAACTCAACACTTATGTATTTTTCATCTCTTAAAGTTCTATATGGTCCTCTGCCAAATATGTGATATCATTTCTAAAATCTCCTCTTTGATTTTGTCATTCCATTTTTTGTTGTTCCATTTTTTCTACACAGTTATTTTGTATCTTGAAGTTGTTAAGTCTAATAGTGAAGGGTTTAGTGTTTAAATCTATGGTTTTATTTTTAATTTTCTTATGTCTTATGACTCTTATCGACAATGGCATGTATTCCTTATTTGTTTGGAGAACTTTGATTATGAGCTCATATTTGTCTGATTTTAATGTGTACAGAATGTCAGGCTTTTGCTTAGATTCTTTCTTCCAGAGATGAATGTCACTGGTTTCTGCTCACAGTCATGTGAGATGACACCAAGCTAAATGCCACTTTTGTGTGACTCACAACTAATCTGTGAGGCCCAGATTCATTCCCTCAAGTCACTGGTGACTCAAAGACAAATCCTTTCATTAGAGGATCATGCTGTCCTTTGACCACTGGGTGAATCCAAATTTGTCTAGTGCTTACAATTTCCTTCTTCTGTCCTTTGAGTCTTGGCTTACATCATGTGAACTCAAGAATGCAATAACATTATATTTTATGGAAGATAGTATTATGTGGAGGGAAACCCCTTTGTGGTATCTAGTCCTCCATACTCCTAGTATTTCATTCTTTTGGATACTTCTTTGCATTTCTTTCTTTTAATAAAAATTCTTTCTTTAACTTGAAAAGAAAATAAATTGTAAAATCAAACGTGTGAGCTTGGGAGTATAGAAATAATTTACACGCTATTCAACAATATAAGTTTAAGATATAGAAAATTTTACAGTAATGTATGTATGGATTAGGTACATTTAACTGAAACTAAGAACCTCTATTTAGAACATATTTAATCAAATTTTAGGAGAAGAATCATTGAAATGCACACTCCAGGAACATTCTGTATCTGTGAGGTGCACACATACTACACATATACCTGATTGTCATGTGACAAGCCATGATATGACCAACTTTAGTTCAACTTAGTTCAGGTGTGATATGATCAATTAAACTTGAAGAAGGGAGAGTGTCCAGAATATCCAGAAGCCCCATGTGTTTCCAATGTTAGAGTATTAAATACTGAGATCAAGGAAGAATGGTGCAGGTGTTGTATAAGTAAATTGCAATGTCTAAAGAGCAGAGAACAGCATCCACATTAAACTTATTGCAGACTGTGTCACATTTCTGAAAATAAACCACTCCTTTCAGAAGAAAAATGAAGAACGTTTTTGTGTCAGTTGGGGCCTCCAAATGCTGAGGTGGAGTTAGGAGTACAAGAAGATTATTGTGGCATAACACCTGTGAAAAATCAAATGATTGGGTAGGGACAGCCTGCACACTCAGATACGGATTTTACTGCCTCTGAAATGAAAAAATAAGGAATGTTAGGCAGAGGAGCTTTGAATCACAATGTGGAGATGCTAGTCTGCACCTGAGACCTACTGAATCAGAATGTTTGGGGTGGGGTCCAGCAAACCTTTTGTGTTTTAACAAGCTTTCCAGATAATTCAGATCCATAATCAAGTTTGAGGTTGACGGGGTTCAAAAAAAAAGCACCGTACCAAAGAAGTGAACACAGAAAAATTAAAACAATTGTCTCAGTACTTTGTGTTAATGCGATTTTTAAAAAATGCAAACCACAAACTACTTTAAAGAATGTGCATAAAATTTAAAACCATCTTGAACCAAGAGCTTAATCTATACTGGATTAGGAGAAAAGAGACACTGGATTTGGAGAAAAAGAAAAGAAGTAATATACTAATTAATTTTTCATCTAACATTGAGGAGGCAGTGAGGCAAGACTTCAGATTCTGGGTTCTTCTTATTTCTCAAATTAAAAATATTGTAAAATAGGGGCCACCCTGGTGGCATAGTGGTTAAGTTTGCACGCTCTGCTTTGGTGGTCTAAGGTTCATGGCTTCGGATCCCGGGTGCAGACCTCTGCACCGCTCATCAAGCCATGCTGTGGTGGTGTCACATATAAAGTAGAGGAAGATGGTCATGGATGTTAGCCCAGGGCCAATTTTCCTCAACAGAAAAAAAAATTCTAAAATATAATGTGAAAAAGATGTATATATCCAACATCGTGGAGAAAAGTTTACTAAGGAAAATTACTTTAAATGGAGCAAAATAAGGAAAAAAGAAAAAAAAGCAAAGTACAAAATTTAAAAATAGAACCACAGAGATAATGCTACATAGAGCAGTTATACTATACTGAAGTTACTTAAATCACTTTTTCAATATTGAATGTTACTCTACATTCCACGAAGACATAGGAAACTAACACTGAACGTAGATGCTGAAAGAAAGGGGATTGTCAGTGATATTCCATACACGTGCTCACAAAAGTAAAGCCACAACTAATATGCAACTTTTATATATGAATGTGTATAATGGTACACATATCTGAAGGCAAAATATTTATGGACTAAAAGGTGGTTAGCAGGCAAAATGTATATGTTCAATTATAGTATCATATATTTGAAAAAGGATTTTAAAAATATGAAATAAAGTGAACCTAACTACAACCAAAGTAAGAGTATTCAATTAACTTCTCAGTATTTGTCCAAAAAATGTCAATATAGGAATCATATATATTGTTAATCTTGATTTATCATTAAATATGTTTGGAGCATACACACACATGTGCCCACATATAAATATCAAACTTCCTACTCCAAAGCAAAGAAAGCATATTATTATAAAATTAGGTCCTATCCTTGTCCAGCAAGCAATTTCAACATAGCAATCAATTCCTGAAGCCGCCAGAAGTGAGATAGATGGCCAACCACAGAAATTCTGACTCAGTAGCTCATCAGAGGAACGGGCAGATTTGAAATCCAGTTCCTTAACCAACTTGCATGCAAAAATGTTCATTAACTGCCAACATATCTTAAACAAATCAGACAATTTATAAGCCAATAAACACTCTCATGAATAACTGTTTGGTCAAGCAGGAAATCAAATCAATGATTAGAAAGGAGTGGTGATGGTTTGTAATTGGTATTTGAGTGGTGAACACGATGTAATCTATGCAGAAATAGAAGCATAATGATATACACCCAAAATTTATACAATGTTGTAAACCAATGTTACTGCAATAAACAAAAATTAAAAATAAATAAATAAATAAATGAAGGATTAGCAAGGAGCCCTGGAGAGTGAGGAGAGAGAAAGGAAGAAGATAAGAAAGAGGTCTGCTCTGTGAGAAAATATCTGAGCAAGGTAGGGGGAGAGAGAGGGGGAGGAAAGGGGGAGAGAGAATCCCCTGACGCGCTTTCCCTGCAGGTTCTTAGGGCTGGCCAAATCCTTAACAAGACAGGTTGGCTGGAGAAAATCAGACATATCTGAAGAACATGTGTCCATGGGAGAAACCCGGCAAACTGAGTCAATCCACACAATAGCAGAGATTCTCAACTTGCATCCTCTCCTGAGCTAATGACAAAGGTGGATGTCGTGGGTGGGCCTGTGGGATGGGAGAGGGGATGAAGATGATTATTATGCAGAGACAAAGATAAAGGTTTGTCCAACCCGTTTCCCCTGCACTGGGGTCAGGTCCGGAAGGGAAGGCATGGAGGTGACCAGGACCCGACATCTCTGTGGTGGGGCTGGCCCGAGGGCGGGCGTGGGGCTGATGGCTGGAAGAAGGATGGCTTGTGAGTTGGCACCAGCCAGCGGTGGAGCCAGAGACTCAGAGGTCAGGGATCGCTCTCTCTCTCCCTCTCTCTCTCTCTCTTTCCCACTCTCGGGAACCTGAGGAGAGTTAGGAGGCGCCACCTGCACACCTCGCCTACATCTCCCATGGGCCCTTCTTTGTCTGGTAGCTCGGGGAACCCTGCGGGCTTGGGTTCAACCCCCCACACCCCCGCACAAGCCAAGTGCTCATGATCGAATGCCAGGGCCTAGGGCTGGCCTCAGGGGTCCTCAGTGAAGGCCCCGCCCTCCCTCCAGGATCTGATCAGCTGGCGCCACCCAGCTGCAGCAGTTCCATCACTGCCCTACTTGACTTGGATTCAGCTGTTGTCTCCCTCCTCTCCCCCACTCCCACTCAGCTTGAAGGCGGCTTCTCTGCCTTGGAAGCATTGCTCTGGCCCTGATGGCCACAGGTATACTTGGCTTCAAGCTCAAGGCTCTGCCTGGGCCAGCTGCTACGTGCAGGGACTCATTTCTTCCTGGAAAGACAAAGCCATGGCCTCACCCCACGCCTGCACTTTGCGACTGCAGCCAGGCTAGGTGTAGGAAAGGCTCTGTGGAGTCAGAAGTGCCGAGACAGGCAGATGGCACCACAGGGCTTGGGGGCCAGGGCCTAACTGGGCAAACCCTTCCGGCCACAGGTCCCAGCCTCCTCCCTGGAGTCAGGAAGGCCTGGTCTTCCTAGTGCCCAGGCCATGGCTCTGGGAAGAAATCTGCCATGGAGGACACGCAGGAGGCTCGCTGCCTGAGGTCGCAGGTGTCTCGCCAGGGCCACTTCAAGCCTGGCTTTCTCCAAAGGAGGCTGGCCAACCAGCCGAACCTGGCATCTGGGCCAGGCCCCTTCCAAGGGGACGAGTTCTGGATGATATAGACCTGGGGACGGCTGCCAAGTCTCCTGGGGCGTGTGCTGGGCCCCCGTCAGAGGAGGAAGCAGCCTGGGAAGCGGTGTGCCAGACTTGAGATCTGGAGGCCTCCCACCCCCAGGTCCCTGTCCTGCCCAGGCCTCCCCAGGGAGGACGATGGTCATGGCAGTAGCTAGCGGGGTGGGGCTGGTGCCAAGCCTGGCCTTGGATGCCCCGGGAGAGGGCACTGTGGGATGGGCTGCCTCTGGCCAGGTCTGAGGGACTGACCGAGCTCGGGGCTGTTGGGGGCAGACAGAGAATCACCCTCCGCACTTTCCCTTCAGCTTCTTATGGCTGGCCAAATACTTAACAAGACAGGTTGTCTGGAGAAAATCAGACCCAGCTGAAGAACATGTGTCCATGGGGGAAACCCAGGAAACTGAGTCTCCCCACACAATAGCAGAGATTCTCATCTTGCATCCTCTCCCGAGCTAATGACAAAGGTGGGTGTCATGGGTGGGCCTGCAGAATGGGAGAGGGGAGGAAGTCTATAGTCATGCAGAGGGACATGTAAACGCTTCTCTGAACCTTTCCCCAGCACTGGGGTCAGGTCCGGAAGGGATGGAACAGAGGTGACCAGGAACCGGCCTCTCTGTGGTGTGGCTGGCCCTGGGGTGGGCGTGGGGGTTGTGGGTGGAAGTGGGATGGCGTGTGAGTTGGCACCAGCCAGTGGTGGAGGCAGCAACTCAGAGGTCAAGGATCTCTCTCTCTCTCCTTCTCTCTTTCTCTGCCTTTCTCTATCTCTGTCTCTGTCTCTCTCTCTCTCTATCCCTCTCCCTTGGGGACCTGAGGCATGGACCACCTCTGACATCCTGCTCTGAGACTCCCAGACCACCCCTCTACCAGCCTGGTGACGTCTCCCGGCCCCTCTGAACAGGGCCTGCTTCAGGCCGCTGCCCTGCAGATATGTCTCACTGTGGTCCTCGTGGGTGCCATCCAGAATGGTCTGTATTTTCTCAGTAGAGCCAGGGAGAGGGCCCTGGACAGGCTGTGGGGACCCCAAGTCCTCAGTTAGAAAGTGACTTGGCCAAGCCCTCAGGGGACCCAAGAGTGCCCCATCTTCTGCCTCAGAGATTGGGCACTGTTCTCCTTGACACCTCCTGGAACTTACAGTTTCTCCTCTCCTGGTTCTGTCCTCTTCTCTATCCTTGTCTCAGCTCACGCCCTCCAGCTGCATGTCCTGGGTGACAGAGATCTGGACACAGGCCGGGGCTGGGCTGGCATTCCCTGGGGAACACGTCCGGTGAAAGGGAGCTGTTAGTGTGCGTGCATGTGTGTGTGTGCATGTGCGCACATGTAAGTCACTTATAAGCATGCCTAAGCCAGCAGTGGCACACAACACACACACATGCTCATTCTGAGGGTGGGCCCAGTCCCCCTCACTATGCCCAGCGTTTCCGACCGCCTTGACTGTGTCTGCTAGTTTCAGACAAGTGCAGTCAACCTTCAAGAAGGAGAGAAAACTTGGGTCCCATAGCTGCTCTCGAGGGGACCAGGATGCAGACAGTTGGAGCAGAGGCTCTGCACGCATGTTCCAGGAGCGTCCGAGTGTGGCCAGTCTGGCTGCTCCCCACTCAAGAGCCACATGGCCGGACCAAGTTCTTGAGCGGCTCCAGTCACGGTGTCGCATCTGTATGGGGGGCAAGCACCCCCACGAAGCTCGTGTCCGGGCCCTGAGTCCCAGCTGTGGCGTGGCCAGCAGAGCCAGCAGCAACCCCCTCATCTCCTCCCACCGTGTCACCCTGTCAGCTCACCAGGACCATCAGACAACCCCATAGGGTCTACAGGGTCACAGTACTGTCAACCCTTTGTTGGAGACGGGGAAGCTGACCCTCTGAGGTCAGGGATGGCGGAGGTGGCTCTGCATCTAGGCTTCCCGTGGGCCCCATGTGTTCATCTCAAGCTGCACCCTGATGGCTGCCCCGCACCAAAAACGGAGAGGAATCCCCACTTCCAGGAGGTGGTCAGAAGGGGAGGTGGTGCAGGTGAAGCACGGCAGAAGCGTGCTCTCGATGCACGGTGGCTGCTGTTACAAGATTTACTGTCTTAACAACAGTGTGTCAGGGTTCTGGGGCCCTGCCACCCCATCCACAGGAACTGAGTGTGCAGGTGAGAGCTCCAGCCCTTAGACCATCACCTGAACACCGAGCCCCCCAAGACCATGAGCTGCACCCGCTTTCCTGTCCTGGTAATGTCTCTGGCTGGGCTCCCCGTCAATTCCCTGCTTACCCCTGCCCTCCCATGCTGGAACTCTCCACCTCCTCTCAGCTCCAAAACCAAGCCCACAGCCCTTCCCCTGGCACTCGGTAGGGAAATACTGCTGCCAGGATCCTTCTGGCTCGCGTCTGCCCCTCTCTGGAGACGCACTGGGCATGCCAAGGGCCGAGGCTGGATGGGAGCTTGTTAATGTTGAGTGAAATGCAGTCGGATCACAACGCTCCTGGCACAACACTCCTCGGTGCCCTAGCTCCTGCTGCCTGCAGAGTGAGGACCACCCTTCTTCCGTGGCACAAGGGGGCCCCCCAACTTCCCTCAGGTGTAACCTCCTCTGTCTTGACCCTCAGCCATCTCCCTCTCACCTGGCGTCTGTTAGCACGACTATCTCTGCTGAGCTGTGAGGCAGAGACCAGACTGCTCAGTGGTGTTTCCTTGGATCCTGGGCCCACTCTGACCAGTGGACATGGTGTCAGGCTGACACTGAATGACTGGCGGGTTGGTGGGGATGATGGGGGAGAAAAGGAGGTTGGCTTTATTTTTCCCTAATGACATAGAAAGAAGGAAGGGAGGTGGCTTCTGGGCAGGAGCAGACAGCTGTGCTGAGATGGGGACTCTAAAACAGAATAGGCTCCAGCGTCCTCTCCTCTTCCCTCCTGTGGTAGCCGGCCCCAACCCTCGTCTAGTGCACCCGTGGCTATTCAGTGCTTCCGTTCACTATGCTGCACTCATGTCCTCTGGAAGATGGTAATCTGTTCCTCAAGTCCCCTGCAGTGAAGCTATCTCGACCTTTGAAACAGATGAAACGTACGCTTTTTCCAACTGGGACGCAAAGGATGTGAGGTTCGTGCACAAGGCAGTTCTAAAAGTGGATGGGTAATTGCTGGTTCTGCTTCCTGTAATGATTTTGTAAGATCACGCCACACTGCCTCCCCCACAGAGAACAACTAGAAAATCTGTACATAATGCAACCAGGAGCCGCTTGACGGCATTGGGGAGTGAACAGCAGCAGACAGATTCCGGGGGAGTAGTTTGAAGTGAATTCCTGTGGCTTTCAGTCTGGGTCCATGTGCAGTCAGAGGAGGGCATGGGAGGCAGTGGCTCTGGGAAAACCACAGTCTTCACAGCCCAAGAACAAGAAAAATGAAACTGGGGGGCTGTGGTTGTTACCGAACCAAGTGGGCTTGTTACCAAACCAAGTGGGCTCACCTCCTGGTGAGTTAAATAAGACTATACCAGTGGAAGTTGTCTCACAAAGTAAACTGTATTTGCAGAAAATAGGAGGCCATGAAGAATCATTTCCAAAGTCATGGCGTCCCAGAACTAAGGGAAGCAGGAACTTTTATTTCAGTTGGGGAATAATATTCAAAAGGGAGAGGTGGGTATTCACTTAGACAGGCTCAGTTCGAGAACATGCTTCCACATAATGAGGCCTAAGCTCCTCCTGGAGAGATCTTTGCATTAAAAATAAAGCAAAGGTCATGGGCATAGCTCTTGTGGTGTGGCTTGGTCAGTTTCAGGATGGCTGGTGCTTACATCTCCTTAACCTACAAAAGGAAAAGAAACAGCTTGGAAAAACAGTTAATTGCTTCCAAACCCACCTTTGAGTTTCTCCAGCCACCTAGTCCTGGACATGGTCACTGAAGAGGGAGGGGGATTGCAGAAGAGGAAGAAATGTGCAAGGGAAACTTCAGACTCTGCCCCCACCTTTCTGATGGACTGAACCACACATGCGCAAGCCACCCGCTAACAACAGAAGATCTGAACTGAGGCTGGAGCTGCAGCTAGGAGCCAGTTTGGGGTTCAAGACCAGCTGAGATCACTACCTGCTGAACCAAGAGACACAGTCATTGGTGGAAAATAACAGAATCCAGAGTTTCCACCACACCACATTCATAATGTCCAGGACACAGTGCAAAATCACCCAACATCCAAAAATCAAGTAAATGGGACACATTATTAAGAGAAAAGAGCATCAACTGAGATAGATCCCAAGATGACCCAGGTGTTGGAACTGGCAGATAAGGATTTTTCTTCATGTGCCGTGAAGCTCGGTTATTAGGTGCATAAACAGTCTGTATTATGTCTTCTTGATAATGGACCCTTTTGGATTTCACAACGACCTCCTTTATTCCTGGTCATATTCATTGTGCTTGAAATCTGCTTTATCTAGGATTAGTATAGCTTCTCCAGCTTTCTTTCAACTAGTGTTAGCATGGCATGTTTTTTCAATCTCTTTATTTTAAATTTATTTGTGTTTTTATATTTAAAGTGGGTTTGGGGTACGCAGCATATAGTTGAGTTTGCTTTCTTATTCAATATGACAAATTATGCCTTTTAAATGGGGTTTTTAGACCACTGTCATCTAATGATATTGCTGATAATAGTTAGATTTGAATATATCCTGCGACTTGTTTCTTATTTGACCAATCTCTTTTTTGTTTCCTTTTTCCTCTTAGACTGCTATTTTTTTGGATAATTTAACTATTTTTTATGATTCCATTTAATCATTTTTTTTGGCTTATTCTGGATAAGTCTTTGCTGTGTGTGTGCGTGTGTGTGCATGCATTAGGGTTTACAGTACACATCTTTAACTTATCACATTTTATCTTCAAATAATATCAGACCACTTCATGACGCCTGAACAACATCACAACAGTGCTCTCCCACCCCCACTGCAGCCTCCGTGTCCATGTTGTCACACATTTTATTCGACGTGTTACATACCCCACAGAAAGTGCTCTCTATACCTTTCTTCACATAAGGTTTCCATATTGTGTCATTTTCCTTCAGCATCTCTCAGCGCTGATCCGCTGGTGACCGTGAATTATCTCAGCTCTTGTGTGTCTGAAAAAGTTGATATTTTATCTTATTTGTACCCTTTGCTACCAGGCATAGAATCATAAATTAGCAGCTTTTTCTCTCAATACTCTGAAGACCTTGCTCCAGTCTGCTCTGGCCTCAGTTCCAGTAAGAGATCTGCCTTCATCCTAACCTTTGTTCCTCTGCACTCAGCAGGACTTTTTATCTCCTGTCTGATTTCATGATTATCTTGTTATCACCCTATTTAAGCAATTTAATTATGATGTGCCGTCTTCATACTTCTTAGACTTGGGGTCCATTAAGTGTCTTGGATATGTGGGTTTATAGTATTTTTTTTAATATAATATGGAAAATTTTCAGTCATTATTTCCTCAAATGTTTTTTTCTGTTTTCTTCTCTTTCTCTTCCTAATTACACATATTTTAGGTCATTTGAAGTTGTCCTGCAGTTAACTTTCTGCTCATTTTCTTTGGTCTATTTTCTCTCTGTATTTTATTTTGAATGGTTTCTATTATATGTCTTCAAGTTCATTAATCTTTTGACTAATTTGCTCTTAATCTCATCTAGTAAGTTTTTCATTACAGATGTTTAGTTACAGACATTTCATCTCTAAATGTTTTTGGGTCATTTTCATATCTTCCATATTTCTACTTAACATCATCAGCCTTTTCTTTTTTTTACTGAAGTATTGACATACAATATTATGATAGTTTCAGGTGCACAACATAGTGATTTGACATTTATATACATTGTAAAGTGATCACCATGATAAATCTAGTTCCATCTGTCATCATACAAAGTTATGACAATATTGTTGACTATGTTCCCCATGATGTAATTCCATCCCCATGCCTTATTCATTTTATGACTGGAAGTGTGTACCTCTTATCCCCTCACCTATTTCACCCACTCCCGACCCCCTACATTGTCAGTCTTCTCTCTAACTTCTTGAACATGTGGAATATGATAACAGTAATAACATCTCATCTTTGTCTATGAATTACATCATCTGTGCTATTTGTGGTCAGTATCAATTGACTGACTTGTCCCCTCATTACATGATGTGTTTTCCTGCTTTTTTGCGTACCAGGTAATTTTTGGTTGGCTGGTAGACATTATGTATTTTTCCTTGTTGGAAACTGGATAGTTTGAACGCCTAAAAATATTCTTGAGCTGTTTCCTGGGACAAAGTTGTGTTAATTTGAAACAATTTGAAACATTCAGGCTGATTCTAAGCTTTGTTAGGTGGGATCTGAGTAAACTTTAGTCCAAGGCTGACTGTGTTCCACCACTGAGGACACTCTGAATACTGGACACAATCTCCAGTGAGTTATGGGGCTTTCCTAAGCTATGTGTGGACTGGTTGAACCCAAACCATTCCTGTCTGTGTGAGCTCCAAGAATTATTTCCTTTAATTTTTTGGTGTTTGATTCTGTAGTGTTGGGTAGTTTCCTCACATGGGTGCACTGGTCAGTACTCAGTGGAAGATGCAGTGGGCCCACTGAGAATCTGTGATGTTCTCTCTTGCTGCAGTTCTCTCTTCTTGGGTGGTCTTCTGTATGTGCTCTAGTCACCTCAGCCTCCCAGGACACCCAGTGCCATCTCTTCAACTCAGAGAGAGCTCAGGGGTCCACCTGGGTTCTCCTTCTCTGTGGTGGAGCCTGGAATTCTCTCTCCAGGCAGCAGGGCCATCTCAGGGCCTACCTTGTCGGTTCCAGGTCTCTCAGGGATCACTGAACTCTGCTGCCTGAGACCCACTGTGTGAAAACTACTATTTCATATATGTTCCCCAAGATTTTCAGTTGTTGTGGGAATAAAGGTAAATTTGTTCCCTGTTATTTCACCTTGGCCGAAAGCATAAGTATTAAACAAAGATTTTAAAGTGATTGTCAAAACTATCCTCCGTGAAGGTAAACAAATATGCTTGCAACAAATGAAAGAGTAGGAAAACTCAGCAGAAAAATTTAAAAAAGAAAATTTTAGAATTGGAAAATACAATATTAGAAATAACAAATTATTTACATGGAATTTAAGTAGCGCAATAGAAATTAACATGGAAAACAGAATGAAAAAAGGGTGGAAAAATAACAGAGCCTCAGTCATTCTTAGGTAAGATCAAACTTTAATATACATGTGGTCGGCTTCAAAGAAGGAATGGAGAGAGAGAATGTGCAGACAAAAATACTTGAAGAAATAGTGGCTGGAATTATCCAAGTGATGGAAGATAGACATTTGCAAATATGATGCTCAACTAACACCAAGCAGAATGAAAACAGTCCCACATAGAGACACATCAGATCTAGCAGCTGGATACCAAGGCTGAAAAGTAAATGTTGGAAGCAGCAGAGAAAAATGACACTTCACACAGAGTGGAGTAATGATTTGATTAATAGGTGACTTCTCATCAGAAACTATGGGGACCAGAAGAGAATGAGAAAAGAGATTTAAAGTGTTGAGAGAGAGAAAAAAAGACCTGTCAATCCAGAATCTTATATCCAGCAAAGATATCCTTCGAAAATCACTGTTGAAAGACAACATTTTCAGATTTAGAAAAACTAAAAGAAATTATTACCAGCAAATCTCTACAATAGAAGATGCTAAAGGAAATTCTTTAGGAGAAGGGAAATTATACCAGAAAAGGAATCTCAGATCCTCAGAATGGAATAAGTAGCTTCAGAAATGGTAAATATCTAGGTAAATGTCAAAGGCTACTCATTTTTTCTGCTTTCTCCTTCTAACTTTTGTATAATACACACAACTTAAAGTAAAAACTGTAATATTATGGGGAGGGTAGAAGGATGAATAGGTGAGCATAGAGGGATTTTAGGGCAGTGAAACTATTCTGTATGACACAATAATGGTGGATAAATGTCATTAGACATCTGTCCAAACCCACAGAATGCACAACAGCGAGAGTGAACCTGGTGTAAACTGTGGACTTTGGGTGATGATGACATGTCAGTGCAGGTTGGTCATCTGTAACAAGTACACCATCTGATGGGCAATGTTGATAGTGGGGGGGCTGTGCATATGTGAGCAGGGCATATATGTACCAAACGCTCAATTTTGTTGTGAAACAAAAACTGCTCTAAAAAAATAAAGTCTTTAAAAAATGATAATATTTTCATCTGAGGTTCATAAGATATGTAGATGCAGTACATACAGTTACTACAGCATAAAGGATGGGCGGGGTGGCCCAATATGGCTGCAATATTTCCATATTTTACCTGAAGTACTAAAATGTTCATTGTAAGTGGAACAGGAAAAGTTAGAGATGGAGATTGTGAACTCTGGATAAATAACTGAAAAAAAAATAACCAATAGGACAAAATTAAAACAATGTAATCCACCACATGACCAGATCAAAGAAGAAAATCATGTGACATGCAGAAAATACATTTGAAGAAATTCTACATCCATTTATAAAAGTCCAGGAAAGTAGAAGTAGAGGGAACTTCTCTAACTTGATACAAGGCATCCATGAGAACCTACAGTTATCACAGACATTAAGACTAAAGGCTTCCCCTGTAAGTCAGGATCAAGGCAGAGACATCCACTCTCATTGTCTCCAGTCAACACCACACTGGATTCTTAGTTGGTGTGAAATAGCAAGAAAATCAAATAAAGGGCATACAGATTGGAAAGGAAGAAGTAAAACTTTCTTTTTTCACAGATGACATGACTGTCTGCGTAAAAAATCCTTAAGAATATAACAAAAAAAAGGCTACTGGAATTCATAAATGAGTGTAACAAGGTCATAGGATACAAAGTCAACATACGAACATCATTTGTATTTCTATACAGTGGCAATAAATGATTGGAAATTGACATGTTTTTTCTTTTGCTTGAGGAAGATGGTCCCTGAGCTCACACCTGTGCCAATCTTCTTCTACTTTGTATGGGATGCTGTCACAGCATGGCTCGATGAGCAGTGTGTGGATCCATGCCCAGGATCCGAACCCGAGGACACAGGGCCGTGGAAGTGAAGTATGCGAACTTAACAACTGTGCCACCAGGCCGGTCCCCAGAAATTGACATTTTTAAAGTGCAACTTACAATAGCAACAAAAATCATAACATATTTAGGAATAAATCCTATAATATGCCTGTAGAATCTCTATGCTGAAAACTACAAAACACTGATGGAAGAAGTAAAAGAAAACTTCAATAAGCAGGGAAATGATCTTAGTCTATTCGGGCTGCTATAACAAAAGCCACAGACTGGATAGCTTATAAACAACAGACATTTATTTCCCACAGTTCTGGAGGCTGAGAGTCCAAGATCAAGGCGCCAGCATGGTCACATTCTGGTGACATCCCGCTTCCTAGTTCATAGCCGGTGCCTTCTTGCTGTGTCCTCACACGGTGGAGGGGACAAGGGCTCTCTCTGGAGCCTCTTTTGTTATAAAGGCACTAATCTTGTTCATGAGGGCTCGACCCACATGACACAAGCACCACCCAGAGGCCCCACCTTCTAACACTCTCAACCTTGGGGGTTAGGATTTCAACATGTGACTTTTGGGAGGACATAAGCATTCAGACCCCAGCAGAAATATACTGTGTTTGTGGATTGGAAGACTCGGTATTTTAAATATTAATTCTCCTTAAGTTGATCTATACCAATTACAATTCCAGCGTATTTTTGGTAGAAACTATGAAGTTGATTCTACAATTTATTTGAGTAGGCAAAGTAATTAGAATAGCCAAAACAATTTTGAAAAAGAAGAACAAAGTTGGAGGCCTTAAACTACCTGCTTTCCAGGCATATTATAACATTACGATAATCAATAGTGTGCTGGTGAACGAATAAACACACAGATCAGTGGAACAGAAGAGAGAATCCAGAAACAGAACCACACGTGTATGAGCAATTGATATTTGACAAAGTTGCAAAAATAACTTAATGGAGAAGGAATGGTATTTTCAAAAAGTGGCACTGGAAAAATTGAATATTCACACGCAAAAATATCCACCATAATATATAACTCAAAACAAAACAAAACCCCAAAATCCTTGGACCCATGTCTCACACCACATACAAAAATTAACTCAAAGTGAATCATAGCAGTAAGTGTAAAATCTAAAACTATAAATCTTCTAGGAGAAAATATTCATGACCTTGGATTAGGCAAAGATTTCTCAGGTGTGAAACCAAAAGCACACCCATAACAAATTTTGTTTAGTTAAACTTTATCAAAACTAAGAACTTCTTCTCTTCAAAAGACACTGTTGAGAGAAGGAAAACAAGTCAAAAGCTGGGAGAAACCATTTCTGAAACACATATCTGTGAAGGCTTTTTATTCAGTATATATGAAGAACTCTTAAATCTGAATAACAAAACAAACAACCTCGTAAAAAATTGGCAAAAGATTTGAAGAGGCACTTCAGCAAAAATGATACACAAATGGAATGAAAGTACAGGAAAAAATGCTCAACATCATCAGTCATCAGAGAAATTCAAGTGAAAATCACAATGAGATACATGTGTGCACCTTTCAGAATAGCTTAAGAAATTAGCAACAATATCAAGTACTGGCAAGGATGCAGAGCAACCAGAATGCTCGTACACTCTTGCTGGGAAAGCAGAATGTTTCAGCCATATTGGAAAACATTTTGAGAGTTGCTTGTAAATTTAAAGAAATGTTGACCATGTAATCTTTCTGATCCGGTAATCATATTCTTGTATATATGTCAAAGAGAATCAAAAAGTTACGTTCACACAAAAATCTGTATGTTGATGTTTATAGCAGACTTATTCACAATTTCCAAAAACTGGAAACAACCCAAACAGACAATCTGTGGATATAAACTGTCTTCAGCTAGTAAATAAGTGGCACATCCATCCAATGGAATATTATTCAGTAATGAA
This sequence comes from Diceros bicornis minor, assembly GCF_020826845.1. NCBI lineage: Eukaryota > Metazoa > Chordata > Mammalia > Perissodactyla > Rhinocerotidae > Diceros > Diceros bicornis. The sequence goes on from NW_026690866.1 coordinate 15,983,605, forward strand.
AAGGAATAAACATTTTATATGTGAGACGAAATGGATGAATATCAAATACAATCTGCTAAGTAAAGAAGGTAAATCTCAAGAAGTTGTTACACAGTGTGTGATCCCACCCCTGTGAGATTCAGGAAGAAGCAGAACTACTGATAGGGAGCAGATCAGTGTTAGCTAGTGGGGAGGAGGGGTTGCCACAAGGGGCAGATGGGGAATTTTGGGAGCAGCAGAGCTGTTTTCTGTCTTGATTTCTGTGGTGGTTTATGAATGTATGTGTTCATAACAAATAGTACTGTAAAATAAAAAACTTGACTTTTATGGCATGTGAATCATGCCTCCATTACTTCCTTTGAAAAAACCAGTAGGAAAGTTTTAAAAAGACAAATAAAGGGGAAAAAACTGGAGGAAGCGAATAGAAAAAAGAAATAAAATTACAGACCCAAAATTATGTCAATAGCTATTTATTTTTAATTTTATATATTTTTAATAAAAATTATATATTTTAAAGTATCCAATGCTGATTTGATGTACATATACTTAGTGAAATAATTACTGCAGTCAAGCTAATTGATACCTCATCTCCTCACACAGTTATCATTTTTGTGTGATGAGAGCACCCAGCTACACTTTTAGTGGATCTCAAGTATTCAGTACAGTAGTATTAACTGTGGTCATTGTGCTGTATGTTAGATCTCTGGACTTATTCAACCCATGTCACTGCATATTTGTACCACTGACCACCATCTCCCCCCCCAACCCCAGCCCCTGGTAACCGTTCTAATCTCTGCTTCTATGAGTTCCATGTGTTTTTTTTGTTTTTTTAGATTCCACGTATAAGTGAGATTATACCATATTTGTCTTTCTCTGTCTAGCTTGTTTCGTTTAGCATAATGTCCCCCGGGCTTGTCCGTGTTGTCACAAATGGCAGGATTTCCTTCTTTCTCATGATTGAATAATATTCTGTTGTGTATATGTATCACATGTTCTTTATCCATTCATCTGTCAACGGACACTTGGGTTATTTCCATATCTCGGTTACTGTGATTAATGCTGCAGTGAACATGGGGGTGCAGATATCTCTTTGAAATACTGATTGCATTTCCTTTGGATATATCCCAGGAGTGGGACTTTGGATCACGTGGTAGTTCTACTGTTAATTGTTTCCCTTACGTTCTTTTATTTATCATATATGTGCAGATCTGTTTTATGTACAATGATTGGTTCTATCAATCATACCAAGGTGTTCTATTGATACTATTGCTAATTTTTTGAGGAATCTGCATACTGGTTTCCACAGTGGCCACACCAATTTACATTTCCACCAATGGTGCACAAGGGTTCCCTTTTCTCCACATCCTCAACAAGACATGTTATTTTTTGTTCTTTTTGATCATGGCCATTCTAACAGGTGTGAGGTGATATCTGATTGTGGTTTTGATTTGCATTTCCCTGATGACTAGTGATGTTGAGCACCTTTTCATGTATCTGTTGGCCATTCGTATGTCTTTTTTTGAGAAATGTTTATTCATATCCTTTGCTCATTTTTCAGCTGAGTTACTTGTTTCTTGCTATTGAGTTGTATGATTTCTTTATATATGTTGGATATTAATCCTTCATCAGATTACAGTTTGCAAATATTTTCTCCCATTCTGTAGGTTGTCTCTTCACTCTGTTGATGATTTCCTTTGCTGTGCAGAAGCTTTTTAGTTTGAATGCATCCCATTAGTCTACTTTTACTTTTTTTGCCACTGCTTTTGGGGTCATGTCCAAAAAAAGCATTGCCCAGACCAATCTCAAGTTTTTCTCCTATATTTTCTTCTAATAGTTTTATGGTCTCAGGTCTTAAATTTAAGTCTTTAATCCATTTTGAGTTAATTTTTACATACGGAGTGAGGTAAGGGGTCAGTTCTTCCATGTGAGGAAAACCAGTTTTCCCAACACTATTTGTTGAAGAGACTATCCTTTCACCATATATATATATATATATATATATATATATATTGGTGAGGAAGATTAGCCCTAAGCTAACATCTATTCCCATATTCCTCTCTTTTTGGTATGTGGGGCACCACCACAGCATGGCTTGATGAGCAGTGTGTAGGTCTGCACCCAGGATCTGAACCTGTGTACCCTGGGCCTCCGAAGTGGAACAGGCGAACTTAACCACTATGCTACCGGGGCGGCCCCCATAGCTTTGTAGTATATTTTGAAGTCAGGAAGTGTGATGCCTCCAACTTTGTTCTTTTTCTTCAAGGCTGTTGCTGAACAACCTGTGCTGGAAACTCCTATCCCACCATGTTGTTTGCTCATCATTTTACACATTAGTGGACCGAAGAGTTCAGTTAAAGGCCGAGATTCTTGGGATGGATATAAAAATAAGACCCAAATGTATGCTATCTACAAAAATTGCACTTTAAATATAAAGGCACAGACAGTATGAAATAAAATAAAAATAAAAATCACAACAGTTGGAAATGAAGTAGAATTGCCTCTTTATGCAGATAGAATCATACATGAGGAAAAATCCGAAGAAACCCACAAACAGTTAGTACGGGTGCTGGAACAACTGGACACCCACATGCAAAAGCGTGAAGCTGGACCCTTACCTCACACCATCCACAAAATGAGTTCAAAATGAATCCAAGGCCTACATAAAAGAGCCAAAATTATAAAACTCATAGAAGAAAACATAGGAGTAAATCTTTGTGACTTGAATTTGGCAATGATTTCTTAGATATAACACCAAAAGCACAAGCAACAAAAGAAAAATTAGACAAATTGGACTTCTTCAAAATGAAAAACTTTTGTGCATAAAAGGAGAATATTAAGAAGGAAAAAAAGATAATCCACAATCCAAAATGGCAGAAAATATTTGCAAATCCCACATCTGATAAAGGTCTAGTGGCCACAAGGCTAGCCCCCTCTGCCTGGCAGGATGCCTTGAGTGATAGAAGTCTCGACCCCACAGCACCTGGACGCTGGTCATCTTCCGCATTGTCAAGGAGTGAGTGCTGGACTTTTCTGACTTATTCAGAGACAGTGATGGAGCCCAGATTCCTTTCACAATCACCCTAGATGTCAACGGCTTCAGTCTGCTCCTGAAGAACACACGGTGTTTGCGAGTCTGAGAACCAAAAGAATTGTCTTCACTTTTCTGAAAAGTATGTCTTATTATTTCACATTAGTGACCATTTTCAAACTGGCTCCCAGTGGTGCCCTCCCACTTTGTTTATTTCTCTGAAAGTGGCCGTGGCGCCTTGGCTGTTCCCTGTTCCCAACCCCACGGTGTGACAAGGTTGATGACATCCGATTCCTGGGATCCTGACCTAGATGGAGATTAACTCAGCCTCAGCCTGTGATGGGAAGTGATGGTCCCAGCTCTTCCTCCTCTCCCTCCCTTGTTCTCATCCTCCTGCTCTGCACAGTCTCAGAGTCGCCTGACTTCACCACTGACAAGTTCTGCAGAGCCCAGAGATGTCTCTTTGAAGAAAAGAAAAACTCTGGAGAAATCAGAGGGATAAATAAGGAATGCAGCCAATTCCTGCCTTGTCCTTCTCCAAGACTAATCCTGCTGATGGCCAAGAGGATGAACAATGAGAGAGAGTGGTTTCTTTCATTAGAATTTTAAAATCCTCCAACTAATGGATCGTTTTGGAGCATCCTGTGTTTTCCTGCTTGTCCCAATAATATGTTATTACTAAACTTGAATAATTTTAATTGGGGAAATTCTTTATCTCATAAAAATGCTGAGCAGGGGATCCATTAAAAAAAATGTTATCAAGGTAACTCCAGGGGTTTACAAGGAACAAGGAGCCTGCACCCCTGTGTTCCAAACATCAGCTGAGTACTTCTTGCCAGGAGCCAGGGCCCTTGGAGGGAGGGGTGGCCATGACCCTCCTCCAGCAGGGCGGGCCTTTTCAGGTGCGTCCCCCCACATAGGCGCACACACCACAGGATCCTATGTTGGCCAGTGGCAGGCAACCAGCTAGGGATATGGGGACAAGGGAAAATTGCTCACTCAGACTGGGACACCCCTGGGCTAAACTCAGGAGCAAGGTGTGATCCAGGCCTGTAGACCCACAAACCTCACCATGAGTTCTTTCCATCTGGATAAGGCAGTGGAAAGGAGAAGGTGCTGGGCGAGGAAAAGCATTAGGCTGAAAAGAGCTCCTGCCTCTGCCACCCGCCTGGAGTTTGGTCTCCAACAAGCGTGGGTTTTCTCACCTTTAGAGAAACGAGGGGTGGAAGCCATCGAGTTTCCTCGAGTGCTTGAGGGGCCTCATTTTCAGAGCTGCTCAGCTCCCTTCCCTGCCCTCAGTGGGTCCATGAGACCCCAGCCCATGGCCCCTCCCATCTGATTTTTTCTTTTGGAAGCTTCAGATGTGCCCACTCAGGCATCTAGTGGTTTGGGGTCCTGAGATGACGCAATTTTAATGAGTTTCCATCATTTCCAAAGGGAAAAATGGGAGGGAGGTGGCTTGTTACTGAGACAGATAGCGGCACACCTGGAAGGACAGGACACTCATTTCCATTTACCTCGTCTGATGACGCTCCAGTTCCATCAGTGCTTGAGTGAACGCAGCCTGTTCTTCCCAATCACGGTGCAAGTGTGTAATTTCTCCCAGTGGAATTTGATTTTAATGAGAGGCTAGCTCATAGGAGAGAGTCATTATTTAGATAGCGTGCACACGTCAGGTTAATTTTAAATCAGCTTTTAGGTCAATCTGTCTTAATTATTCCATTAACTGTTTTAGACTAGCAATTTCAATAATTGATTTAGCATAATACTTGGCAGTGTAATTGCTTTTTGGATTCTGTTCATTGTGATGTCAGAGTCAGATCCTGGGCTCCCTCCCTGTGCCCGAGTTGTATGTGTGTGTGTGTGTGTGTGTGTGTGTGTGTGTGCATGTACCACCATGTGGGGGGTGCTTCCTCTGATTATTAATGAATGCATTTTCAGGAGGCTTATAGATATCAGGGAGCACTGCCTTTATTTTTAAAAAATTGTTAAATAAAATTTTAATGTTAGAATAGTTTTAGATTTACAGAAAATTGTGATGATAATACAGAGTTCCCAAGTACTTCACACACAATTTTCCCTGTGATTAGCACCTTACATTAGTATGGTCCCTTTGTCACCATTAAAAATCAGTAGAAAAGATCAATGAAGCAATGAGCTGGTTCTTTGAGAAGATAAACAAAATTGACAAACCTTTAGCCAGACTTACTAAGGAAAAAGGAGACAAGGCTCAAATAAACAAAATTAGAAATGAAAGAGGAGAAATTACAATGGACACCACAAAAATACAAAGGATTATAAGAATACTATGAAAAACCATATGCCAACAATTTGGACATCTAGAACAAATAGATAAACTCTTAGACTCATACAACCTTCCAAAACTGAATCAAGAAACAATAGAGAATCTGAACAGACCAATCACATGTGAAGAGATTGAAACAGTAATCAAAAACCTCCCAAAAAATAAAAGTCCAGGACGAGATGGCTTCTCTGGAGAATTTTACCAAACATTCAAAGAAGATTTAAAACCTATCCTTCTCAAACTAGTCCAAAAAATAGAGGAAGATAGAATACTTCTTAACTCATTCTATGAGGCCAACATCACTCTGATACCAAAGACAGGCAAGGACAATACAAAGAAGGAAAATTACAGGCCAACATCATTGAGGAACACAGATGCAAAAATCCTCAACAAAACATTGGCAAACAGAATCCAGCATTACATTAAAAAGATCATACACCATGATCAAGTTGGATTTATTCCAGGGGCACAGGGATGGTTCAACATCCGCAAATCAATCAACGTAATACACCATGTTAACAAAATGAGGAATAAAAACTATATGATCATCTCAAGAAATGCAGAGAAGGCTTTTGACAAGATCCAAAATCGCTTTATGATAAAAAGTCTCAACAAAATGGGTATAGAAGGAAAGTATCCCAACATAATAAAGGCCATATATGACAAATCCACAGCCAACATCATACTCAATGGGGAAAAACTGAAAGCCATCCTTCTGAGAACAGGGACAAGACAAGGGTGCCCACTATCACCACTCTTATTCAACACAGTACTGGAGGTTCTGGCCAGAGCAATTAGACAAGAAAAAGGAATAAAAAGAATCCAAATAGACAATGAAGAAGTGAAACTCTCGCTGTTTGCAGACGGCATGATTTTATATATAGAAAACCCTAAAGAATCCATCAGAAAACTATTAGAAATAATCAACAACGACAGCAAAGTTGCAGGGTACAAAATCAGCTTACAAAAATCAGTTGCTTTTCTATACTCTAATAACGAACTGACAGAAAGAGAACTCAGGAATACAATCTCATTTACAATCGCAACACAAAGAATAAAATATCTGGGAATAAAATTAACCAAGGAGGTGAAAGACCTATACAATGAAAACTATAAGACATTGTTGAAAGAAATCGATGATGACATAAAGAAATGGAAAGATATCCCATACACATGGATTGGAAGAATAAACATGGTTAAAATGTCCATATTAGCTAAAGCCATCTACAGATTCAATGTAATTCCAATCAGAATTCCAATGACATTCTTCTCAGAAATAGAACAAAGAATACTAAAATTCATTGGGGCAACAAAAACCCCAAATAGCTAAAGCAATACTGAGAAAAAAGAACAAAGCAGGAAGCATCACAATCCCTAACTTCAAAATATACAGCAAAGGTATAATAATCAAAACAGCATGATACTGGTACAAAAACAGACGTACAGATCAATGGAACAAAATTCAATGTCCAGAAAAAAAAAACACACATATATGGACAGCTAATCATCAACAAAGGAGCTAAGAACATAGAATGGAGAAAGGAAAGTCTCTGCAACAAATGGTGCTGGGAAAATTGGACAGCCACATGCCAAAGAATGAAAGTAGACCATTATCTTTTGCCATACACAAAAATTAACTCAAAATGGATCAAACACTTAAAAGAAAGACCTGAAACTATAAAAACTCCTAGAAGAAAATATAGGCAGAACACTCTTTGAGATCGGTTTTGGAGGGATCTTTTCAAATTCCATGCCTACTCAGACAAGGGAAACAAAAGTAAAAATAAACAAGTGGGATTTCATCAGACTAAAGGGCTTCTGCAAGGCAAAGGAAATGAGGATCAAAATGAAAAGACAACTGAGTGATGTCAGCATCATGGTGGAGTGAGCTTCCCCCACTGAACTCTCCCCCTCTAAGACACAACAAAAAGGGCATTCATATTCCAACAGAAGCTATTCACACAACACAGGCGACATCTGAGGCACTCAGGCAGCCATACACCCGAGGATGGAGGTGCTGGAATCCCCAGAGGAATTGGAAGGAGGTTAGAGGAGTTCCTTTCCTTCCCCAAGGACTGCGTCACAGAGACTGAGACCACGCAGTTCTCAGAGGAGGGGGAGGGGCAGCTCACCACGTGAAAACCTGGAGCTCTCCAAGACCCCGCACGGCCTGAGGGGGTCCCCCTATGGAGGGAGCTGAATTGTTGCGAGGGTAGTTTCAACCAGCTAGCCCCTCAGGAGAGCAGAGAGTGACAGCGAGGTGAGAAACCTCTGAGACAGTGGAGGAGAAAGTAAGCGCCCCTCCCCCACCCGGCCCACCCGACTGACGCATCTGGAAACCTTAAACATCAGAGCCGACAATATAGAGGAAAGAATTAACAATATTGAGGACAGCAATGCAGAAATGCTCCAGATGGAGTAGGAAAGAGAACTAAGACTAAAAAGAAATGAAGAATCTCTCCGAGAAATATCCAACTCTAGGAAATCCAACATAAGGATTATAGGTATTCCAAGGGAGAAGAGAGGGAAAAAGGAGCAGAGAACTTGTTCAAAGAAATAATATCTGAGAACTTCCTAAACCTGGGGAAGGTGCTGGAAATACCAGTGAATGAAATCAATAGATCTCCTAAATATATCAACACAAAAATACCCTCTCCAAGGCATATAGTAGTAAAGGTGGCAAAAGTCAATGACAAAGAAAAAGTATTAAGGGCAGCCTGACCAAAAAAAAAATAAATAAAAAAATAACATAAAAAGGATTTCCTATCAGGAGCTCAGCTGATTTCTTGACAGAAACTTTACAGGCTAGGAGAGAGTGGAACGATATATTCAAAATTCTTAAGGACAAAAACTTTCAGCCAAGAATACTCTATCCATCAAAAATATCCTTCAGATATGATGGAGAAATAATAACTATCCCAGATAAACAAAGGCTAAGGGAGTTCATTGCCACAAGACCCCCACTACAAGAAGTGTTCAAGAAGGCCTGCATACCTGAGGAAAAAAAGAGAAAGGGGATTCAAAGTTTTGAACAAGGAGGAAAATAGGTCAACAAAACCAGAAAAATTGCAGTCCTCTATCAAAATAGATTAGCAAACACTTCAATATAAAACCAAAGATCAGGGGCTGGCCCAGTGGCGCAAGTGGTTAAATGCACGTGCTCCACTGCAGTGACTCGGGGCTTGCCAGTTCGGATCCCGGGCACACACCCACGCACCGCTTGTCAGGCCATGTGGCCTGTGGCAGGCGTCCCATGTAAAGTGGAGGAAGATGGGCATGGATGTTAGCCCAGGGCCAGTCTTCCTCAACAAAAAAAAAAAAAAGAGGAAGATTGGCAGATGCTAGCTCAGGGCCTATCTTCCTCACACACACACAAAAACGATCAAGGGAAGGTAAGCACCAAGCATAAATATAACCTCATCATGTTAAACACAAACTCACAACACAAGAAGGAATAAGATATGACAGCAATAACTTAGAAGGGGAAGAGGAAAGGGATCGAATCAACTTAGTCTAAGGAAATAAGAGTCTATCAAAAAATGGACTCTCACATACAAGATATTTTTTATACGAACCTCATGGTAACCACTGATCAAATAATCAGAACAGAATCACACATGATAAAGCAAGAGAAAACTAAGGGAACTCCCATACAGAACTACCAAACTAAATTGGTAGTCTGAAACACATGGGACAAGAAAGAAAAGAAATGCAAAAGAACCAGAAAAAGAGAGATAAAATAACAACAAGCCCCCATATATCAATAAGTACCCTAAATGTAAATGGACTGAACTCTCCAATCAAAAGACACAAAGTGGTGGGATGGATTAAAAAACAAGACCCAATAATATGCTGCTTCCAGGAAACACATCTGAGCTCTAAAGACAAACACAGGCTCAGAGTGAAAGGATGGAAGACAATACTCCAAGCTAATGGCAAACAAAAGAAAGCAGGTGTTGCCATACTCATATCAGACGGAGTTGACTTCATGATAAAACAGGTAATGAGAGACAAAGAGGGGCAATATATAACGATAAAAGGACACTCCACCAAGAAGATGTATCACTTTTAAATATATATGCACCCAATACAGGAACACCAAGGTCCATAAAGCAACTATTGACAAACCTAAAAGGAGATATTAACAACAACACAATAGTAGCAGGTGATCATAACACCCCACTCTCATCAATGGACAGATAACCCAGACAGAAAATAAATAAGGAAATAATGGACCTAAACAAAATCTAAATGAGATGGGCTTAATAGACATATACAGAGCACTCCATCCAAACACAGCAGATTACACATTCTTCTCAAGCGTGCATGGAACATTCTCAAGAATAGACTATATGTTGGGAAACAAGGCATGCTTATACAAATTTAAGAAGATTGAAATCATAACAAGCATCTTTTTAGACCATAATGCCATAAAGTTAGAAATCAACTACAAGGAAAAAACTGGGAAAGTGACAAAGCTGTAGAGACTCAACAACATGCTACTAAACCACCAATGGATCATTGATGAAATTAAAGGAGAAATCAAAGCATAGCTGGAGATAAATGAAAATGGAAATACACCGTACCAACTCATATGGGATGCAGCAAAAGCAGTCCTGAGAGGGAAACTCAAAGCAATACAGGCCCACCTTAACAAACAAGGAAAAGCCCAAATAAGCAACCCCAAACTATTCCTAACAGAATTAGAAAAATAAGAAGAAACAAAGCCTAAAGTCAGCAGAAGGAAGGAAATAATAAATATCAGAACATAAATAAATGAAAATGAAATTTAAAAAACAGTAGAAAGGATCAATGAAACAAAGAGATGGTTCTATGAGAAGATAAACAAAATTGACAAACCCTTATCCAGACTCACCAAGAAATAAAGAGAGAAGGCTCAAATAAATAAAATTAGAAATGAAAAAGGAGAAATTACAACAGATACCACAGAAATACAAAAGATTATAACAGAATACTATGAAAAACTATATGCCAACAAATTGGACAATCTAGAAGAAATGGATAAATTCCTAGACTCATATGACCTTCCAAAACTGAATCAAGAAGAAATAGAGAACCTGAATAGACAAATCACAAGTAAAGAGATTGAAACAGTAATCAAAAACCTCCCACAAAATAAAAATCTAGGACCAGATGGCTTCTCTAGATAATTTTACCAAACATTCAAGGAAGACATGATACTTATCCTTCTGAAACTATTCCAAAAAATAGAGGAAGATGGAATACTTCCCAACACATTCTACGAGGCCAACATCATCCTGATACCAAAGCCAGGCAAGGACAATACAAAGAAGGAAAATTACAGGCCAACATCACTGATGAACACAGATGCAAAAATCCTCAACAAAACATTGGCAAACCGAATCCAGCAATACATTAAAAAGATCATACACCATGATCAAGTGGGATTTATACCAGGGACACAGGAATGGTTCAACATCCACAAATCAATGTGATACACCACATTAACAAAACGAGGAATAAAAACTATATGATCATCTCAATAGATACAGAGAAGGCTTTTGACAAGATCCAACATGCACTTATCATAAAAACTCTCAACAAAATGGGTATAGAAGGAAAGCACCTTAACATAATAAAGCCCATATATGACAAACCCACAGCCAACATCATACTCAATGGGGAAAAACTGAAACCCATCCTTCTGAAAACAGGGACAAGGTAAGGGTGCCCACTCTTACCACTCTTATTCAACACAGTTCTGGAGGTTCTGTCCAGAGCAATTAGGCAAGAAAAAGGAATAAAAGGAATCCAAATAGGCAATGAAGAAGTGAAACTCTCACTGTTTGCAGATGACGCGATCTTATATATAGAAAACCCTAAAGAATCCATTGGAAAACTATTAGAAATAATCAACAACTACAGCCAAGTGGCAGGGTATAAAATCAACTTACAGAACTCGGTTGCATTTCTATATACCAACAATGAACTAACAGAAAGAGAACTCAAGAAGACAATCCCATTTACAATTGCAACAAAAAGAATAAAATATCTACGAGTAAATTTAACCAAGGAAGTGAAAGACCTATACAAGGAAAACTATAAGACTTTACTGAGTGAAATCAATGATGACATAAAGAAATGGAAAAAGATTCCATGCACTTGGATTGGAAGAATAAACATTGTTAAAATGTCCATACTACCTAACGTCATCTACAGATTCAATGCAATCCCAATCAGAATCCCAAGGACATTCTTCACAGAAATAGAACAAAGAATACTAGCATTCATATGGGGCAACAAAAGACCCCGTATAGCTAAAGCGATCCTGAAAAAGAAGAACAAGGCTGGAGGCATCACAATCCCTGACTTCAAAACATACTACAAAGTGATAGTAATTAAAACAGCATGGTACTGGTACAAAAACAGACACACAGATCAATGGAACAGAATTGAAAGTCCCAAAATAAAACCTCATATATACAGGCAGCTAACCTTTGACAAAGGAGCTAAGGACATACAGTGGAGAAAGGAAATTCTCTTCAATAAATGGTGCTGGGAAAACTGGACAGCCACATGCAAAAGAATGAAAGTAGACTATATTCTTTTGCCATACACAAATTAACTCAAAATGGATCAAAGACCTGAAGGTGAGACCTGAAAATATAAAACTCCTGGAGGAAAATATAGGTAGCACACTACTTGTCATCAGCCATAAAGGGATCTTTTTGAATTTCATGTCTACTCAGACAAGAGAAACAAAAGAAAAAATAAAAAAGTGGGACTTCATCAGATTAAAGAGCTTCTACAAGGCAAATGAAACCAGGATCAAAATGAATAGGGAAACCACCAGCTGGGAAAAAATACTTGCAAACCATAAATCTGACAAGGGATTAATCTCCATAATATATAAGGAACTCACACAACTGAATAACAAAAAAACAAACAACCCAATCAAAAAATGGGCACAGGAAATGGACAGACACTTCACCAAAGAAGATATACAGATGACCAACAGGCACATGAAAGGATGCTCAACATCACTAATCATCATTGAAATGCAAATTAAAACCACACCAAGGTATCATTTTATACCCGTTAGAACGGCTATAATCACCATGACAAAAAGCAACAAATGTTGGAGGGGGTGTGGAGAGATGGGAACCCTAATCCACTGCTGGTGGGAATGCAAACTGGTGCAGCCTCTATGGAAAACAGTATGGAGATTCCTCAAAAAATTATAAACAGGGCTGGCCCCGTGGTGTAGCAGTTAAGTGCACTCACTCTGCCTCTGGCTGCCCAGGTCTGGATCCCGGGCGTGCACTGACACACTGTTTGTCAGGCCATGTTGTGGCGGTGTCCCACATAAAGTGGAGGAAGATAGGCATGGATGTTAGCTCAAGGCTGATCTTCCTCACACACACAAAAAATTAAAAATAGGAATACCTTATGATCCAGCTATCCCACTACTGAGTATCTACCCAACAAACCTCAAATCAACAATCCAAAGAGGCTTATGCACCCCTATGTTCACCACAGCATTATACACTATAGCTAAGAAGTGGAAGCAACACAAGTGTCCCTCGACAGATGACTGGATAAAGAAGATGTGGTATATATATACAATGGAATACTACTCAGCCATAAAAAAGACAAAATCGTCCCATTTGCAACAACATGGATGGGTCTGGAGGGTATTATGTTAAGTGAAATAAGCCAGACAGAGAAAAACAAGCACTGTATGACTTCACTCATATGTGGAATATCAACTAATACATGGACAGAGAGAACAGTTTGGTGGTTACCAGGGGGAAGGGAGTTGGGGGGTGGACACAAGGGGTGAAGGGGCACATTTATATGGTGACCGACAAATAATAATGTACAACTGGAATCTCACAATGTTATAAACCATTATGACCTCAATAAAATTTTTTTTAAAATGATAGAGTAACTAATCAATATATTATTGCAAAAGACTGTCATAAAAAAGGCCTTTATCTGGAGATTCAAAGCATTATAAAAAGAAATAAATTACAATGGAACAACTTTTAGAGTTTATATTTATAGAAAACAATTTTAGGACAAAAGTTAAAAAATTCAGCAAAATAATAGTAAATTATATAACAGCAAATTATATGCTACCATATTATAGGAATCATGTAAATTGCATAGCAGTAATTCTTAAATTTCGATGTTATCGGATGCCTTACCAAAAGTATTATGTTATTGGAAGTGATCTTTAGATTAATACTTTACATACATTACTTTCCTCTAAAAGATATTAAAATTTGGAGGTACTTCATGAGGTAACATTTTAAAGAACTGCTTATCTTTCCAGATACACCTCACTACTTACGAGATCCGGGTACCATATTGGTGTTATTTACTTAGTTGGAATTCCAAAGCGTCTGGATATGAGTGTGCACTAGTTTTGGTAAGATGGCACCCCTACAACATCTCCTGGCTCTGGAGTGTTCTGGGTAAGGGACAGGTGCCTTAAGTCCCCATGCTGACCAGAGGCAGCTACGGCAGCGTGGCGATGGCAGGGGTGGCGGCAGTCGTGGTGGGGGTGTGTTACATGAATGAGAGAGGGAGATGCAGAAAACTCCAGGGGTCTGAAGTCTGTCAGGGGAATTGGTTGTTCAAATATCAAGAGGTCCAAAGAAATCAGTTAGATAAACCAGAAAGAAAAGACAGTCTAGAAGTAGAAAGTGGGAAGAATGAGGAATTGGCCCGTTAGTATCTTCCTTGTTCTGTTGCTTAGAAGCTGAGCACTGAATCTGGGATCTTTTGTCAACCCAAGTGGCTGCAGGCAAGGAAGGCTGGGAGGCCTTGCCACAGATCGCCCCTGATTCTCCTGGGGCAAAGTGGAGCCAGGAGCCAGTTTGCAGGTTCCCTTCACAGGTGAACTCCTGTGGGGACCAGTCAGCACCGCTGAGGCTGTTCTGAGAAGTGTTCATGCTGTCACACAGGCTGCCCTTGCACTATGGGGCTGGGGCAAAGTGCAAATAGAGACCACGTACCATATAGCTAAATGTTCCAATATATATACATATAAATCAAGCAACAAATGGTTGAATAACATATGTCACTCCTTTTTCTCTGGATAAACTAACCCTTCACACTGACCAGGAAGGCCAGATGCAAATGTAATTCTTAGGCTCCTTGGAGTCTTGCACCAGACATGGTGAGAGGAGGGGAGCCGACCCAGCTAGCTCTTTGCCCCTTCTCTTCTCACTCTCAACTCTTTCTGACACTGTGAAGGCCCCACCTCTGCGTTTGAATCTGTCCACATTCCTCAAAACTGCCATCTCCTGGGCCCACGCAAGCCTAGAGAAACGCACTCCTTAGTGGCAAGATGCCACGCCTCATGATGGCAGACCCGGGGAAGAGAGGCCCTCACAGGCCTACTCTGGGAACGGGGCTGAGGCTGTTTGGGCGTGGAATTCTGGACTTCTTGGTAGCTGGGGCGTGGATTAGAAGAGGAGTAAAGCAAATTGACTCATGGGCCAAATATGCACCCTCCACCTGTTTTTATAAATAAAATTTTATTTGAATATATCCATGCTCATTCATTTACACATTATCTACGGCAGCTTTCTTGCTACAGTAGCAGAGCTGAGTAGTTGTGACAGAGATCATATAGCCTGCAAAGCCTAAAATATTTACTCTCTGGACCAAGTGGGAGTGGGCAGGCTCCAATGGGCTTGCCTCCTTGGCTCCAGGCTTGAGAGATGTGGCTAGAGGAAGGCCAGAGTGGAGTTTCCTAAAGGGTGGAGACCTCAACCTGAATCTGACCTTGAGGAAACATCAGACAAATCCAAACTGAAGGAAATTCTGCTAAAACAATAGGCCTGTGCTCTTCAAAATGCCCATGTCATGAAAGACAAAAAATGGTTAAGGAACTATTCTCGATTAAGGAAGAGTAATGGGACATGACAACTAAAAACAGTGAGATGACTACAAGACTGGATCTGGGAGCAGGGAAAAAATATGCTATAAAAAAACAATATTGGGATAACTGGAAAAATTTTCACAGGTCTGTTAATTAGGTAATAGCACTGTATTCATTTTAATTCCCAATTTGAGAATTATGCTGTGATAATGTAATTAGATGTCTTGTTTTTTAGGAAATACACAATAAAATAATAAGGATAAAGGGATATGATGGCTGCAACTTACTCTCAAATAATGATAATAAAAATGCATACATGTAGAGAGAGAAAATAAAAATAAAGCAAATGTGGAAAAATGTTAACAGTGAATCTCTGTGAAGTCTTTCTAGGAGGTCTTTGTATTCTTGCAACTTTTCTATAAGTTCGAAATTATTTCCAAATAAAAAGTGGAAAAATAAAATATAGGGACAAGGTATTCAGTCTCTCCTCCTCACCCACTGCACCCCTCCTCCCACCATTGTGCTCACTATCATTCAACAAACTATAACAAATAACAAATGAAAAGGACATGAGTATAGTTATGGAAAGGAAAAAGAAAAAATAAGTCATTTTTGGCAGTGGATGTAATGACCTCTGCAAGGCCCACAGCAGTCTCCTTAGGCTTTGCTGACTCACAAGACGACCCAGGTCTCCTTGGCGCAGCTAGAAGGCTACAGGGCAGGAGCCGCAGCAATCACAGAGCAGCCTCAGGTGTTCTTTGCAGCGAGGTCCTTGCTGCACTTCATTCAGCAGATGTAAGGCGTCGAGATACACACTGGGGCCTTTACGAGAGCTGCTTTGATATAAAGCCCCATGCCTCACAGAGAGGATCTCACAGTTCCACAGGCATAGCTTCCAGGGTCTCTGCACGGGTTGTGCCCAGTTACAAGAGTTTCACACACAGGAAGCTCAAAACAATCGTTTCCCCATCGGGTAGTTAGAGGTTCGCCAGTCCAGATGCAATTTACTAATGATCATTTTTACTGTAAGCAATGTTGCCTGGCTAAATAGTTGACACATACTTTCAGGGAGATAACCTAAGGTTAGATTCTCATGCGGAAGTGTTTGTTAACCCTTTGCCCATAGTCCACCTCCACGACTTTGGCTGACATTTTCAACATAGAAAAGGACAAGTTAGCACATTTTGTGATCACGAGGATTTGTATTAACCAGTGGGGTAAGGATGTCCCCTCCATGTCCTGTGCAACTGGAATAGTCTTTGGCCATCTGTCTTTATAATGCCTAAAATACCCCCTTTATTCTGGGAATTCTAGGCATTTTATATCAAATGATATTACACCATAGTTTTCAGCAAATCAAATATACTACAATGAAATTTATTTAACCTTTTTAGAAAAAGTGTAGTTTTTCCCTATACATTAAATGCAAATCAAGAGTTTTATCCAGTCTAATAGTACAGCTTAGGCTTTTACAATAACCAATGATTGCTTTAAAAATCTGCGTCGCTTTTGAAAATGTTTACATTCCCATAAATTTTCACTCGATGGCAGCAGAGGACACTGCTCAGGCTCCAGTGCAGCCTTAAATTGACTCAAGCATTCTTGGTCCAAAGCTGTTGTCAGACTCCAGGATGCTGTTTAGGTGGCCTGGGTTTACCCTTTGCCACACATGGAGAGCTTTCTTTAACCTTGTAATGGTGACCCCAAACCATATTAAACTGCTGTCATTGTAGCTCTGCCTGGACCTGCTGGCCACCGCACAGCCCTTTGTCTGCTTGGGTGCTCTCAAACCTCACTCCATGTAGATTCAAGTTTGAGTGGAATTGCAGTCAACTTGGCAGTTCCGCCTGCTTTATCAGGTGGCGGCCCATCACAAGCATGGGATCTTCAGGTTCATTCTTTTGTCTTCGCAGCCCCCCTCCAACCCTCCCAGCGAGACATTAACCTATCCCGGTAGCTCAGCTGAAGTGGGTTTCGGCCCAGGTCCCCTTCATAAACAGTGAGCAGTGTCTCCTCTTGGTATGAATCTGGTTTTACTCCAGCCCGCTCGCTTCTGCCCTAATCTCTTGTCATATGCCGCACAGTTTTCAACTTCAGAGAACAGGCAGATGGACTCTCCCTCTCAGACATTTAATGCCTTGTCATCTTTCCTTCCCACCCCTCTATCTCACAGTCCATTGGTCAAACTGCATCGAGGGTCCGAAAGTCTAGCCCACTGCTCCACCACTCTGCAATGCCCAGGGGGTGGGTCTTCTTAGATTCAACTAATTCAGATTCACAAGACCACTGTGGGCCACATACCATCCTGGCCTATTCAAGGCCATAGGGCAGGAACCACACATGCTAGCAAGGCAGTGTAGATATTCCTAGCAGTGGGAATCTTTACTGCAGTCCATTCAGCAGACGGCTTAGGTGCAGGAAGACAAGAGCTACACCAGGCAGTCACTCTGATTTAAAAACCTCATGCCCCCGACCCCCGCGAAAATATCTTTGGTGACAAGTCCATAGGCATCGTTTCCAGGGTCCCCACAAGGGACTTGCAGGTTAGAAAAGGAACCTAAGGCCATGGTGACTCCCAGTCCAGACAAAAGTTACAAACCAGGAGTCATTTTTATTATAAGCAAAGTTGCCTAGTCACATAGTCTACACATACCATCATTCTGTTTTCAGGAAAACATAGTTAGGAAACTAATCAGAAGTCAGATTCTCATATAAAAGAGAAAAGATTTTAATACATTACTCACAACCTAGAAATTAAAAGAATCGAATGGAAAACTCCTAAAATGAATGAAGGAGTTCAGCAAGGTGGCCAGATAGGGAGAATAAGAGCCTTTTTATATACCAGCAATGATTAGAGAAGTAATGGGACAAATATTTCTCCTATAATAGGAACAGAAACCATAATGACTTAATATACATCATATACCAAAACATGTTCTAGCCCTACATAAAGAATAATTTAAAACTTGATTGAAAATTCCTGAATAAACGAACCATGTTGATTGGATGGAAAGAGTCAATACTGGAGAGATGTAAGTGCTCTTCAAATAAACTACAAATATCGCATAATCCCAATAAAAATCCCAGTAGAATTTTTCTAAGGAATTTGAAAAACTGATCCTAAAGTTTACCTTGGAAGCATACAGGTGCAAGAAAATTTTGGAAGAAAAGACTTGAACTTATTTTGTAGATATCAAACCTACTAGAAAGTTATAGTGATCAAAAGTGCAGCTTTGGCTCAGAAATATGTGTACGTATCAGCAGAGCTGAATAATTATGTTCAGAAAAAAACACTTCAGTTTTCTTTTATGTTGACATAACATCTATACATAAAACACATAAATCTTAGGTGCAGAGCAGTGAATTTTTACATGTGTATACATCTGCTTAGCCACCACACAGATCAAGGTATAGATCATTTCTGGTACCCCAATAGGTTTGCTTGTGCTCTCTCCCAGTCATTATCATTCCCCCCATCAAAAGTAACCATGGGTTGGTTTTGCCTGTTTATGAACTTTATACAAATAGAATCATACAGATGTAACCTTTTGTGGTTGGCTTATTTTGATCAACATTGTATTTGTGATATTCATCCAAGTGTGTGCATGTAGCAGTAGTTGTTCTTTTTCCTTGTTGTAGTATTCCATTCCATACAATAGTATTCTATGATATGAATATAACATAATATAGTTACCCATTCTAATGCTGATGGACATTGGAGTTGTTTCCAGTTTTTGATCATTATGAATAAAACTGCTATGAACATTCTCATTCATGTCTTTTGGTGGACATAAGCACTCATTTACGTTGGCTATATACCCAGAAATGGCACTGCTAGGTCGTAAGATGAACATGTAAGTATAGCTGTAGCAAATACAGTGGGGGTTGAGAGTCTTGGTTTGTAGTGCTATCTCAATTGTGGTTTTACTTTGCATGTCCTTGATGACTAATGATACTGAATGACTTCTCATCATGCCTTGCCCTTTGGCTATCCTCTTTTGTAAAGGTCACTGAAAGCCTTCTGCCCCTCCTCTCCTCTAAAAAATTGATGCAGATGTTTTCTTATCAATTTATAGGAGTCCTTTGTCAGACACATTTCGCAAATATCTTCTCTTGGCCTGTCATTTACCTTTTACTTTCTTAACGGTGTCTTGATGAATACAAGTTCTACTAATTTAATTAATGTATAAGTTAATCCTATTTAATTTATAAATTAAATTGAATTAATTTGTTAACCTTTTATAGCCACTGTTATTTGTGTCTCATTTAAGAAATCTTTGCCTGCCCTTACAATTAACATTGTCTTATGTTTTCTTTAATAGTATTATTGTCTCATTTTCCACATTCAGGTCCATGAAGGTTCTGAAATTAATTGTTGTGTATTGTGTGAGACAGGGGTCAAGGTTCATGCTTTTTCGTATGACTATCCAATTGACCCAGCCTCATTTATTGGAAAGACCATCCATTCCCCCACTGAATTGTACTGGAGGTTCTAGCTAGTACAATTAAGGTAAGAAAAAGAAATAAACTGTCCAGATCGAAAAGGAAGAAGAAAATGGTCTTTATTCACTGATGACATGATTGTCTACGAACAAAATCCTATAGATTGTATAAAAAGCTACTCAAACTAATGAGCGAGTTTAGCAAGTTTTCAGGATGTAAGATCAATATACAAAAATCAATTGTATTTCTATATATTAGCAATAAACCATTAAAAATTTATGAGTAATACTATTTGCAATAGCATAAAAAGTATGAAATAATTAGAGTTAAATCTGACAAAAGATGTGCAAGGCCTGTACACTGAAACTGAAAACTACAAAACACTTCTGAGAGAAATTACATAATACATAAGTAAATGCAGATACTTACCATTTTCACAGATCAGAAGACTCAATATTTTTAAGGTGTCAATTTTCCCTAGGTTTATCTATAGATTCATTGCAATCTCAATCAAAATCTGTGCAATTTTTTTTGTTAAAATTGGCAAACTGATTCTAAAGTTCATTTTGAAATGCAAAGGGTATAGGATAGCCAAGCCAACTTTGAGAAAAAAGAACAAAATTGAAAGATTTAAATGACCTGATTTCAAGACTTATTATAAAGCTATAGTAATCAAGACCATGTGATATCAATGCTAATACAGATAAATAAATCAATGAACAGAATAGAGATTCCATAAATAAACTCACATTTATATGATCAATTGATTTTCAAAAACGTGGCAAAGGCAATTTGGTAGAGAAAAACTAGTCTTTTCAACAAATGGTTGAAACAACTGTGTATCTACATGCAAAGAAATTAACTTCTACCCATATCTCACACTATATATGAAAATTAATACAGCATAGATTGCAGACATAAATTTAAAATTTAGAACTATAAAACTTCTTGAGAAAAAGTGGACAGAATCTTTGGGGCCTTGGGTTAGGAAAAATTTTCTTAGATATGGAACCAACAGCACAACCTATAAATAAAAATTAATAAATTAAACTTTATCAAAATTTAAAAGGTTTGCTTTTGAAGTATTTAAAAAGTCTGCTTCTGAAACAACTTTTAAGCCACAGACTGGAAGAAAATATTGAGTCACATAACTGGAAAGACATATCCTGATAATGTAAAGAACTTTCAAAACTGAATAGTAAGTAAATGAAGAACCATGTTGACAGCTTTGTTTGTAAAAAAAAAAAAAAAACCAGAAAGTGGAAACAACCTAAAAGTCCAACAATGAGTGAATGGATAAACAAACTGTGGTATATCCATGTAATGGACTACTACTCAGTGATAAAAAGGAAATGAACTATTGATTCACTCAGCAACACTGCTGAATCTCAAAATAATTAAGCCCGACTCTCCTCCTCCTAAAAAAGCACACAGTAAACATTCATAATACAATTCTATAAAATGCAAACTAATCTATAGTGACGGAAAGAAGATCTATGGTTATCTGAGGAGTGGTCATGGCAGTCTGTGACTGGGAGGAGGAATTGCAAATAGGCAGAAGGAAACTTTTGGGGGTGGTGGCTACGTTCACTCTTGATTGTGGTGACGGTTTCAGGGGCATATACATACATACATAAAAATCAAATTGTACACTTTAAATATGTACAGGCTTTTTGTAATTCACCTCAATAAAGCCACTTAAGACAAAAAGTATGGAGGAACACAGAGGCCACAAAGGGTGTTTTAAATGGCCCAGGTTTTGCCATGAGACAAAGCTGGACTGACAAGTCACTTAGACTCCTCTGTAGAGGTAATACCGCCCTCGCAGGGCTTAAGGAACAGCGAAAACTCAGGTCAAGCCCACGGCACTTGGCTAGGCACTCAACTTGGGCGCGCCACGCGAGGTGGAAGGGCGGCGGCAGGCAGCCTGCAATCAACTTCAAGCTGGAGCGCATTTTGGGTCTGTGACTTGAAGCAAGTTATTTCACTTCTTGGTTTCACTGTCTCAGCTGCAGAGGTGATTAAACCACAGGATACACCTAACCAGCCAGGAGCCAAGGACACAGGCGAGGAGGCGTCAGGGCGTTCTCCGAAGGAGCAGGTGGAGGTAGGCTGACCCCGTGGGGGAGACTCCGGCTGGTTGCTGGCACCCGACGCAGGCGGGCGGAGGGGCGGCATGAGTGACCAGAGTTGGGCGCCGTGATGGCTGGAAAGCTCAGAGGATCGGAACAGGAGGGGCAGCAAACACCAGGTAGACCCACATCAGCACCGACCACCACGGGGGCACCACCTCCTACCCTGCCCCGCGCCCTTGGGCGCAGGCACAGTGAGGTGGGCGGGGGAAGAGCCCAGGCCCCTAGCCATGCCCCTTCTTAAGCCACGCCCCTCTCCCCGCCTCCTGGTCGGGGCCGCCCGGGGGAGGCGAAGCAGCCGGGCTGCGAGCTGCTGTGCAGCGGCAGGTGAGTGCAGCGAGGCGGTCGCAGGGGCCCCAAGTTATTTGCACCTGCTTGTTTGCAGGAAGGGAAAGCGGGGCGTTGCTGGTGCTGAGTGGGACGGGGTCCGCTCACTTAGGACCGAGCCCCCAAGTCCAGTCGGGTGTGGGACAACGACGCAGGAGGTGCTTCCTGCATCCTTGCGCCGCCGTCACGGGCACTTGCAAAACCAATGCAGCCCCTGGGTGGTTTGCTTCTTCCCGGGTGGAGAGTTTTCCGTTTAAATACTGTTGTTGCTTCCCGAGCTTGTGAAAGATTACCTATTTTAAAGTTAAAACAAAGTCCCCAGTCCCATCTAGAAATGACTTCTTAAGGGCACCTTCATTAGATTGCCACAGTAAAGGTATGTTCTTGTATTTTTTCTTGAAGCAAAACAAAATAAAATACATTCTTATCAAAGTATTGCTCTACTACTCAGTTTCATTTCTGAAGACCCCTGTAAAATGTAATATATGAATGCCAATATAGTGTGTGAGCACATGAGGGAACAGGCACAGAGAAGCAAAGTCACCTCCCAAAGATTTCACACCTATTACGGGCAGAGTCAAGGTCGGAAACTCACCATTCCAGCTTCAGAACTCTGCGCTTCTTGCCTGTTCAATATTGCCTCCAGGCTAGGTTCTTGTCAACCTGTGGTTAGACATTTATTTACTTCAATTGCTTTTTTTTTTCATAAAGAATAAAATGGCTGGATCCTGGATACTAATTTGCCTCACTAATAGATGAGGCAAAAGTCACCCAGGGTCACCTGATGTGTTCCATTCATACCTGAATTTAAAAGACATATGTTAGCAAGTTATTTTACTTGCGATCACGTTATGAAAAACTTACTTACTATTGAAAACACTCATCTATCTCATTTTTGTCTTAAGGTAGTCAAATCTGTGTGTGAGAATACTTGCAGTTTTATAGTAGCTTTTGTCCATTCCTTAGAGTTACAGTGGCTCCCTTAAAGAGGAGACCCGTCTTCACTGCGAGCTGGCCCACAGTCCTCTCCAGGGCTGTACGGTGGCTGCCAGCCAGCTAAGTAGACTCATAAGTGGCTGTGACTGTCAGACTCTCTTGATGCTCGGCAGGCTGCTGAGTTTTATTTCCCCACCATAGCAATATCGAACACTATAGGAACAAGAATAAAAGCTCTCCATAGATGACACACCAAAACACAAACTTTGCTTACAAAATAGTACTACAGCTTTTCTTCTGTGTAGGCAAAGCCTTTTAGGTGGACTTGAGAGATTCTCTCTGTGTTTAATTTCAGTGGGGTGTGTTTCATATGTTGTCAGGAACAGATGCACAGTTTTATGGATGAGTTGTCTCTTTCCCTCCTGTCTAGCGGTTTTATGATTTGATAGTTGCCATCACGTGTTGTCCTCCACCTCCAGCCCAGAACCAGATCTTATGATATTTTGATGCTCTGTTCTGTGATCATATTTGGGAATCTCAGACCCAGTTGAGTTCAGATTCTGTGTTCTTCGCCTCCCCAAGCCCACGGTTTCCTGTGAGGTCAGGGCACCTAGCCCCAGTTGGCAGCTGTCTTTTTCAGCTTCTTTTTAAGAAGAAGGGCCTCGAGCCTCAAGTTTGGCTTGAGACTATTGTCTTGCAGAGAGCAAGACTCCTTTACCCCATAGGAATTGAGTTATGGCTGCCAGTGCTGGGGTCCATGCCTAGGTCCCAGTAGGCGTGGGGCTGTCCTCCTGCCACCACTGCGTACATGTGTACCTTGTGCACTGAGACAATTTTTTAATTCTTGAGCCCAACTGTGGCTTATTGGCTTTTCTCTTTTTATATTTTATCATTCATTGTCAGCTCCCAGAGGACAGGACCTGTTAGTTTTGTTCGTCAGTGTAACTCTAGCATGCAGAGTGGAACCTGACACATAGTAGATATCCAGTAAATATTCATTGGATAAATAAATATTCCTTGCAGTTTTGTAGGACAGGAATTCAGACAGAAGACAGTGAGGAAGATTCATTTATGCTCCGTGATGTCTGAGACCTCAGCTGGGGCAGGCTTGGCATCTCTCTCTATCGTGTGGTCTCAGGACCTCCCTACGTGTGTCTCCAGCACGGCGGCCTTAGGACAGTTGGAATTTTTACATGGCGGCTGAGGGCTCCAAGAGCAACTGTTTCAAGACACAAGAAATGGAAGCTGCTTGTCTCTTAAGGGCTGGGCCTGGAAGCTGGCACAGCATCACGCTTGAAGTATTCTGTTGGTCAAAGCAGTTATAGAACCTGCCCAAATTTAAAGGGAGGTGACATAGACCCCACCTCTAATGGGAGGAGTGTCAATTTATGGCCATCTTTAATCTGCCACCTTGAATATTAGAAAAACATCTGTGTTAGAAGACATCTCAGAGGTAATGTCTTCTCACCTGCCATGCTCTGGACATTTATTTTATAAATAGCAGCCCCA
Organism: Diceros bicornis minor; assembly: GCF_020826845.1. Lineage (NCBI taxonomy): Eukaryota > Metazoa > Chordata > Mammalia > Perissodactyla > Rhinocerotidae > Diceros > Diceros bicornis. Next base: position 16,008,141 of record NW_026690866.1, read on the forward strand.
AGAAAGGCAGTTCAATTTTTGCTGAGACATTTTCAATGACATGAAAGTAAGCCTTTGCTGGGATGTTAGACCAGCCTCTGACGTTAACTTTGAGATAAAGTGAGTCATAAAAATGGAGAGTTGATTTGATCACTGGGAGTCCTCATTTTTAAGCTAATCTTTTTGAAATTTGTAATACAAAACTCCAAGTAAAGCAACAGTTATAGTGCTACCCAGGGAAAATGGGAATCTCTGGGATACTGAAATCTGAACCATGCAGGATGTTAATGTGTCAGGCGTAAGTCCTCTAAGTTGCATTTAAAGTGGAGAAAACCGGTTGAGAGGCAACGGCCGTAATTAAAGAGGGGTGCTACAGTCCTGACGTTAGAACAAGGCAGCCAGTCAGCTCGATGGATGCTGTTGAGGCTAAATGGGAAGGACTTTTGTGTCACATCTGGTGTGGCTTATGAGGGGTGGGGAGAACTGGTGCCTCCAGGGTTTGAGTCTTGGTGGCTGGAGTTGGACTCCTTTCACTGAGGCATTAAAGGAGGAGGATGAGCATTTGTCACTGAACTGAGATGATTATGAAATCCAGGCTATATGCTTGAACCTGACACATAAATACATAGTTCATCAGACAGAATATGAGACTGCCAGGTCTCTACTTGGGGACCAGACTACTTCGGACATGAAATCCGTTGTGCATGCTCACAGACTAGACTAGGTAGCTGTTGCCGTGTTGTTCTGCCAGGAGTTTAGATAGTCTTTCACAGGTAGTGTAAATCTATTGAAGAATTTTTAGTGAGAGAATGACATAATAAATTAGGAATTTTAGGAAGATCACTTTATTGGCATTGTAGGGAGTCAATTAGGAAAGGGTAAGTCCAGCTATAAGTCTATTTCCTTAGTCCAGGGGTGTGAACTAAGCCCAGGTCTTTAGTAATGGAAATGAGGTGACAGATTTGAGAGTTCTCTAGGAGAAGGATTCCAAAGGGTTTGGCGATAGAGGGAGAGACAGTGGCAGGAAGAGAGAGAGAGAAGTCTAGGATGAATTGGGCTTGAAGAATACTAAATAGGTGGTGATGTGTTAACTAAGATAAATGGTAAGAGGAAGAGGTTTGGAAGGAAAAATGATGAGTTTTATTCCTTATCCTAATCAGAGTATCATTTGCATATAGTGAAATGCATGGATCTTAAGTGTACAATTCAATCAATTTTGGCAAATGCATATACCCTTAAAACTCACAGTCCTATCAAAATATAGAGCATGTCCATCAGCCCCAGAGAGTTTCCCTGTACCCCTTCCCAGTCAGTTCCCCCTCCAAAAGCAACCATTACTCTGATTTCTATCCCTATAGATTACTTTTGTCTGTTAGAATTTCTGAATGGAAGTATGTAGTAATGGTAGCGTGTACTAGTCTGTGTCGGGCTTTCCTCATTCAGCGTAATACTGCTGAGATTAATCTATACTGTTGTGTGTATTAATAATTCAATCCATTTCATTGCAAAGTAGTTTTCTGTTATATGACCATACCACAGTTTATCTCTTCTATTGATGGACGCCTGAGCTGTTTTCAATTTTGGCACTATTGTGAATGAAACTCCTACAAGCATTCTTGTACAAGGCTTTTTGTGAACGTAAATTTCTGTTGCTCTTGGATGTATACCTAGGGGTGGAATTGCTGGGTTTCAGTTAAGAAACTGCCTAACAGTTTTTTAAAGTGATTGTACCATTTTACACACCAAAATATGAGAGTTCCAGTTGTTTCTCATCTTCACCAACACTTGGTGTTGTCTGTCTTTTTCATTTTAACCATCCTAATGGGTGTGTGGAAGTATCTCATGGGGTTAATTTGCATTTTACTGATGACTTATGATGTTGAGAACTTTTTCATGTGTTCACTGGACATTTCTTCTTTGTTCACTGTTTACTCAAGTTTTTTGTCCTTTTAAAAAAGTTGGATTGTCTGTTTATTATTGAGTTGTAGAAGTTCTTTATATGTTCTTGACACAAGTCTTTTGTCAGATACATGTGTTGAGAATATTTTCCCCAATCTGTAGCTTGCCTATTGATTTTCTTGATGAATAAGTGTTGAATCCTGGATCCTAGGAAAGAGCTTGCAAATGGATCAACTCTCCCTTATTCAACTTATGTTCCAGTCCTCTTGATCAAGCACCCTAGACTCCAGTCTCACACACACTCTCCTGACTTATACTGGTCCATGCTGGGTAGGTTTTGTAGCTCCTTGGGGCACAGTCCCTTTGCTCCCTTGTGAGCCTCAATGTGTCAGCAGCTGGCTTATGTTGTGACTTAATCCTAATTTTGAGATTAATTCACAGTTGTAGGGATTAAAGTCCTGGTGGCCAGGAAGGTCAGATTCTGAATATCCACACCCCACTGAGCTGGAGGTGGGTGGGTGAACATTGTCTTGTGGGGAAGCAGCCTCTGTATCATCTCCAAGCAAGTGGGAGACAGGAGGTTAGTGAATAATGGAAAGGAGTGGGCTACCTCCAGAGGCTCAGAGGGTTCAGGGGAATCTGGGGATTCAGGATCTTCAGGGACATCAATCTAGATAACTCCATCCATCTTTTTCCCAACCGGGCCCTGAACTTGGTACAGCAGACCTATATTTGTTGGGAATTTATCCATCTTTGGAGTTTGGCTGTTCTGACCATTAAGTCTTGGGCCTGGTCCCCAGTTTCTATGCCTTCCCACAGAGGAGATGAGAGCCTGTTTGTATACTGCCAAAGTGGCTATGGTGGTTTTAAGATATGTCCACAAGTTCTTTGATATTCTTCCCTTCAAAAGGTGGAGGCTAATTCCCCTCTCCTTGAGTGTGGGCAAAACTTGACTACTCACTCCTAACAAATAGAAGAAAGTGAAAGTGATGTTGTACATTTCAGAAACTGGGTCAGAAAAGGCACTGAGGTGTCTTCCTTGCTCTCTCTTGGATTTCTTGCTCAGGAGGAAGTCAGCTGACATGTCATGAGGAAACTCAGGCAACAGATGGAGAAATCCTTGAGGTGAAGAACGGAGGCCTCGTGCCAGCAGCCACATGAGTGATTTTAGAAGCAGATCCTTCAGCCTCAATCAAGTCTTCAGATGACTGTAGCCTCAGCTGATATCTTTTATTGTTGTTGTTGTGTGTGTTGATTGTGAAGTGTTGGTTAGAAGTGAGCTCGTTTTACTAATAGAGGCAATTCTCACTTTAAAGAACATTTTTTTGATGCACAGATAAAAGGAGGGCATGTTGGGAGAATAAAAAAATAGTAGATTAAAGATAAACTTTGAAATACTGGACACCAGAGATGTTCTAGAATGATAAACTCAAAGATGATGGTACATTGTACAATAAGACAGGGGTTAGCAAACCATGGCCTTTGTGTTGACAACCTGTTTTTGTTTTAAATAAACTCTAGATGTTACAATATTATTACGGTGGTAGAGTTTTTATTTTATAACTTTTTGAGATATATGTCACATACCATATGATTCACCCACTTAAAGTACACACTGCAGTAGTTTTTAGTATATTTACAGTTTTACAACCATCACTACAGTCTAATTTTAGAACATTTTCAACACCGCAAAATGAAACCCCGAGCACATTAGCATCTCTCCCCATTCCTGCTCCATCACTTGACCCGGCCCCAAGCAACCACTGTTCCGTCTCTAAGGATTTACTATTCTAGACATCTGCTCATTGAGTTCTGCAGATCTTCCAAGTGTTGACACGTTTCATTATACGAAAACAAAACAAAACAAAATACCATACAGTGCTTAACACTACCCCCGACCTATCAGAAAAGTCTTACATAGTGGAAAGCTGTCAAGCTCTTTGTATCAAGTGTAAGTTTTCCATAATTTTGGCTGAGAGCTTGAATTTTGTCATTGTCAACAAATACCGTCAGTTGTTTTCCTTGAAGTGATAGGCTCTTGGAGGTAATTTTTGAGAAAATGTGTGCCAAATACCCAAAACTGAATAACCCCAGTTTGTCAGTCGTTCTTCTAAGTAAAAATGACGTTCTATCAAGAGTGGCTAGGTCAGCTCAGATTGTCAGACAAGTGCTTCTCCTCAAGACAGCCATTGTCCTTCAGTGCGTAACAGAAGTGCTTCCCGCATACTTCCCATTTCATCACATACTACGTATTATATCAAAATATTAAAAAGAGGTATATTCAAGGTCAAGATTTAATAAAGTCAATAACATATGGGCCGGCCCCGTGGCATAGCGGTTAAGTGTGCGTGCTCCGCTGCTGGCGGCCCGGGTTCTCATCCTGGGCGCGTACTGAGGCACCGCTTCTCCAGCCATGCTGAGGCCGTGTCCCACATACAGCAACTAGAAGGATGTGCAACTATGACATACAACTATCTATTGGGGCTTTGGGGGAAAAATAAATAAATAAATAAAATTAAAATATAATAATATTTACTGCTCCATCAAGAACGTTCTTTACGGGCCAGCCCCGGGCGCAAGCAATTAAGTGCCTGCGCTCCGCTGCGGCGGCACGGGGTTTGCCAATTTGGATCCTGGCACTCACCGATGCACTGCTTGTCGAGCCATGCTGTGGCAGCATCCCATATAAAGTAGAGGAAGATGGGCACGGATGTTAGCCCAGGGCTGATCTTCCTCACAAAAAAAGAAGAATGTTCTTTAGTAAAACTGGCTTTTTTTTTTTCCCAGCGTGAGGTCATGCCTGTGAATACTATGATGACTCTAATATATTTTGGTGCCACCACCTTGATTTGTGCTGAGGCATCATCTCTCTTCAGTCATATCTGCTCCCCTCCACCTGGGGGCACATGACATCTGTCCCAGCTTCCAGTGGGACAGCTAAGTTTTGCCTGTTTCTGAACTTCATATAAATGGAATCATAGAGAATATATTTTTCGTGCCCGGCTTCTTTCACACAGCATTATGTTTGTGAGATTCATACGTGTGTATGGCTACAGTTTATTCTCATTGCTATTTATATTTTCCTTGTAGAAATATTTGTCCCTTCTGTTGTAGATAGATATTTGGGTTATGGCCATGTTTTTGTTTTTGACTCGTGTGAGTAGTGCTGCTCTGAGTACTGTACCTGTCTTTGATGAGCATATGTGCATGTTTCTCTTGGTATTTACCTAGGAGTAGAATTGCTAGGTTCTAAAGTATGTGTATTTCAGCTTAGCAACTGCTGCTGGTTGGTTTTCTATGATGTTATGTTTTTGAAATCATGAAATTAGATTGGACAAACAACTGTGAGTTATATATAACAAAATAAAAGATGGGAAAATGTGTACTAGATTGGAGAGGCTGTTTGAGGCCACACGCTTCGGAGCCTGAATGCCATGTGAAGGCAGAGTGGGCCGGGTGGTACAGTGAAGATGGGGCTAGGTTGAATCCACTCCTTACATTCTGTGTTACCTTGGCCAAGTTACTTAACCTTCTTCAACATTAGTTTCCTCATCAGTAAAACGGGGATAGTCCCCACCTAAAAGTGTTGTTTAGATGATGAAATAAATAATGTATGAAAACTGCTTAGAAGAGGGCCTGGTACCTAAGACATCCCCCAAAGTATTAGTTTCTTTCCTCCCAAAGGATTTTATTTGGAAATATTAGGAGATATTGATAATATTTGAGCACAAGATACATCATGAACTGTTATATCCCTTAAAGTGTTTAATAAGCTAAAGGTAAGTCTGAGACTGAAGTGTTGGAGTTGCAATCCGCTAGTTTTCTGCTGGCGGGTATATTTTATGCCTGGCACAGAATGGGAGTGAGTGCATTTTGAGCTTCATTCTCAAGATATTGTTCTACGGAATGCACAGACCTGCCCATAGATCTACAGGGCTTTGAAGAGTAGAAATAACTTATTGTCATCACATAGCAAAAGCATTTCAGCATTCTTCTTTCTGTAGCATCTGCCCCAGAGGATGAAGCCCTAAAAGAGAGACCAAGATGCAAATAATTGGTCTTTGTCTCAGCTGTAAAGAGATGACCATTGCTGTCATAGCCAAAGAAAGGCAAGGCCAAAGGAGCTGAAGTCCCAAAGTCTTAGGACCTAATAGCATGAGCAGTGACGTCAGATATAAGGAGAAGGTAAGGAACAGCATCAGATGAACCTGACTGGAACAAAGGGAGGTGGCCTGGAGATGCTGGTGTTTTGTCTGGATGTAGGGGAGGAGGGAGCAGAGTGGAGGGCACCTCCTGCTTTCCCAGTGGACACAGGCTGAGTAAAGACTTGTCTTCTTCAGTCTCATCATAAATGTGTCAGCCTGTGATTTAGTTATCTGTGGTCTCTTCCAATTAAACAAGATACGTGCAGCCATGACCATCCTGGAGATGCTCATCCAGAAACTGTTGTTGGAGGATAACTGTTCACAAAGCTTATGTACAAAAAACATGAGAGCTCCCTATAGGGAGGCTGAGTGGATTAGTGGCATCTTCCTCTCATCCTTCAGTCGCACACCATGCCAGAATAATCTTTCTAAAGTACCACATTGATCATGGGAAGCCCTACATCGAATGCTTAAGTGGCTCTCATTGCCTATAAAATCAGTCAGACTTCTCACCCTGGCATTCATGGTCCTTGCTGAGCTGACCTCATTCTGTTGTGAGCCTTCTTTCTGATGACTCAGTAAAACATAATTTCTTCTTTAGGAAAACTAGTTTACTTGAGATTTTATGACTTTTTAATTCTTTGTGCTTTTATAAATCCTACTCATTCTTCAGGGGCCAATTCAAATTTATTTTCTGTCTTCCCTGAAGTTTTTTCTTTCAAGCCCAGCTGCCAGTATTTTCCTTCCTGTGAATTTCTGTAGCAAATAATTTGTTCATATTTAATTTGGCAACTAATCTTGTTCCATCTTGTGATGATATTTTATGGTGGACTGTTGTTTACACCTTTTTCTCTTTGCTTACATTTTCATTGTTTTATTTTTTCTCCAACGAATTCATGAGCTCCTTAAGCCAGAGTCCCTGTTATCAAGTTACTTTTTAAAAGAATGAGGTTATTTTTCATGTCTCACTATATCAAGCTAGTGATTTACAAGTAATAGGCCCTTAATGAGAGTTTCTGTGTTTGTGTGTGATTATATGTGTCTTTTGAGAGTAAAAATGAAGATAAATAAAACTATATGCCAGAAAACATCAAGGATATCTTACAAAACCAAAGATTTTCATAAGAAAAACAGAACTGAATTTTCCTGGAGCCAGACATGATGAGATGTTGCACAGAACTGAGGATGCCACGTCTACTGTGCAGAGACTGGATTGTTGGAGGCAGGTGTGGAAGCAGAGAGATGAGTGAAGAGGCTGTTTCACTCATCCAGGGGAGAGAGAATTGTAGCATATGCCACTGTGTTAGCAGCGGAACTGCAGAGAAGTTGATAGACTTGATGTGTAATTTTTGACAATACAATTGATAGAACTTGTTGATAGATTAAATGTTTGGGGAGAGCTAAAATCAAGGAGATGAGAGAAAAATCAGGGATGACTTTTGGAGGTGGTCAACGTTGTAGAAAGAAAAGTAGGAAAGTGTCGGGTCATGAAAGTTGAATATAGCTGGGAAATCAGCTAAGATGAAGAAAAGAGCATCTATTGGATTTAGCAACGTGAAGCCTAGTGGCGATCTTAGCAGAACATTTTGGGTGTGTTGTAGGAACAGAATACACATCACTGTGTGTTGAATAGTGAATGAAGACTGGGAGGGGAAGAAGTGGAAACATGGTGATGAGAGTCTTTGGAGAAGCTTGTCAGTGAAAGAGAGCAGAGAGAGAGCCATCACTGAAGGAGGCCAGAAGGTCAAGGAAGCAGGAGATAAGACAGGCTTACTAAGCAAGTCGGTATTCTGTGTCAAGGACCCTTTGTGGGCAGTGTCAGCAGAAACATGTGGACTGATGATGAGTAACGATGGTTTCTCCACCTTTGTCCTCAATGCAGATACATACCATGGCTCCACAGAAGCCCCCAGCTGAGGACACGGTCCCAGGGCCAGGGTGGACTCAGCTTCTGAATTGAAGGAGATTATTTCTGACACCTAGAGAATGGGGGAGCCTAACAGACTTTAAGGTCCCAAAGAAAAAAGGCAATGGCATGGTTTGCCACCTGAGCGTGTGCACTGAAATTTGAAACCATTACACTTCTGTGGTGTTCCCAGTGGTATTCTTCTGTTATTTCTGCTGCCTGGACTCCTCTCCAACTTACATCGCCCCTTCTGCACTTTCTGTCATTCAAGAGTCAGCTCAGTGGCCCCAACTTCTGGGGTGAGAGTACCCCTCCATGCTCCGATGGCACCTGGGTGCCCACTTCCATCCGACTTACTGTGTTGGGTTGGGATGGCACCCACCTGTCTCCCAGTGTGCATTCTCTTTCTCTCTATGCCCCATCATGAGCCTGAAACCTGGAAGCAGAGCAGCTGAAACACAGTTGACATCTGGCAGTTAGGAATGAGCCCAAACTCCCGAGTCATATTTGAGCGCCACCATTTCTTGACTGTGTGGCCTCAGGCACATTATTTAACTTCTTTGTGTTTTGTTCTTTATCTGTAAAATGGGGGATACTAAAAGCACTTACCTCATAACACTGTTGTGAGGATTAAATGAAATAATACCTATAAAGCAGAACCAGGCATATAGTAAGCGCTCAATAAATGTTGCTATCATTATTAAGACATGGTAGATATTGATACATTTTTTATTGAAAGAATAAGTGAGTGAAAGGAAGAATAAAATCTGGTGTAAAAGGAACCAGAACATGTGTCAGCCTGTTTTTCAATGCCTCTTCTGTCAGGCCGACTTGAGTACATCTCTGGTGAATTGCATAAGTTCTCTGAGCCAATGTTCAGGCCATGTACAAGGAGGAGTGAGGACAGACAAGCAGTGGTTTCCTGGGGGTGCCTGGAAACTGACAGAGCCGTCTGGCCAGTCTGATCAATGAGGATCAAAGGAAAGCTGCCTCTCCATGGGAAGGACAGTATTACTCTTGACCTCTCCCTGCTCTCTCACTCCTGGTACCTCCCAAATTAAGTATCTATGTACAAGACCTTGTCTCCAGCTCTGCCTTTATTGATAAAGTTGAGACACAGATTGATAAAGGAGAAGTATGTGAATGTGATTGTGTGAATCAGCGTTCTCCAGAGAAACAGAACCACTAGGAGACATAGGAGTGCCATGACCTTCCGTCTGCAAGCTGGAGACTCAGGAAGGCTGGAGGTGTAGTTCCAGTCTGAATCCAAAGGCCTGAGAATCAGGAACAACAATGGTATAAGTTCCAGTTCAAGGGCGGTAGAAGACTGATGTCCCAGCTCAAACCTTCAGACAGAGAGAGAGAGAGAGACAGAGAATTCAACTTTCCTCGGCATTTTTGTTCTATTCAGGACCTCAGTAGTTTGGATGAGGCCCACACACAACAGGGAGGGCAATCTGCTTCACTTAGCCCACCAATTCAACTGCTAATCCCTTCCAGAAACACTTTTACAGACACCCTCAGAAATAACGTTTAGCCAGCGATCTGGGCACCTCATGGCCTGGTCAAGTTGACCTATTTAACAGCCTAACTAATGATCACAATTATTAATATAGTTATGGGATATTTACGTATTTATGAAATGTGTATACCACTTTCAACTGTTCTTTGATAAGCAGGACTGTCTTCTGATATGAGTTTATGGCCTTTCTTATTTCTTGGTTTTAAATAGCTGTTCTTTTACAAACTGGCAGTGATGATAGATAGTAGTCTCTTAAAAAATCTTGACTTGTCAGAATTAAAAAATCCATAACCCTACTTGAGTCTCTTGTATTTCTAAAACATATAACTTTGAAGGGATATCCAAAAGACAGAACTCTTTGTTTGAGATTTGGGGGCCAAAGGGTATGGTGATGAACCCTGCAACGGGAAGCAGAGCCACGAGGTGGTGATGCTGGCCCGTCAATTTTGTTGCTCTTGTTCGTGGAGAAACAGGCTAAAACAGCCTCAAAGCTGGTTTTGGCCAATGAAGAGATAGATTAGGGTGACAACTGGGCTTTTCCGTTTTATTTTCAAGACCTGCTTGGTTTTGTATCTTGGCTGTATCCTGGTAAATACTTGCACATTTGTCCCAAGGTTTACATGGCAAAGATGGACTTACAGCAAAATATCAGCTCCCCTAATGTGTGAAAAATGTCTGCTCATGTTAGCCAAGCTCAGTTGTCCCCCACCTATGCTGACATTTTCCTGTGGACGTTCTGATTTCTTAGTTACTTTGGGGTAGCTGAAATTCTCTAGTAGGAAAGAATGAACTTAATTAGTCTTATGTATTTTAATTTCTCATTATACAAATAATATATGAAACAGTACCTTTGTAAAACATTAATTAATTAAAAGTTATATATGGATCAAGCTAAAGGCTCCTTTAACCACAGCCCCACATATATCTGTTGCTGTAGAAAAAATATTCTTTTCTTTTTGCTTTGTGTGTTTAAAGAAAATGGTATAAGATGCACCTCATTCTGCAGCCTCCTCTTTTCACCCAAAACTATATGGGAGATACTTCTGTAACAATTTGCTTGGATCTACTCCATTCTTTGTCACTCTGACACGTTACTATGAATAAACTACGTCTTGTGGAACCATTCTTCTTTTGGTGCACGTTTGGGTTGTCCCCATTTTTTGCTATTACAATATTATGAAGAGTATTCTTATACATGTTTCTTTTTGCATCTGTGTGAAGGTATCTCCTGGGCAGATACTAATAAACAGAACTGCTGAGTCATAGAAAATGCTCATTTGAAAAATTCAACAGGTATTTTCAATTTGTTCTCCAAAAGTTGTGCTTCAGTACTGTATGAGTGGATTCATTTTTCCCTGTAACCAACACCTGAAACAAACTTTGTAAATGTTTGTCAATCTGATATCGAAGGCGTGTCTCTTTGTTGATTTATTTCGTATTTCTGTCATCTCTGGGAAGGTTGAACACTTCTTGATTACTGGCATTTCATATTTCCTCCACTGAGAATTGTTTGGCTGTTCGTATCCTTTGCCACACTTCCACTGGATGGTTTGTCTCTCATCAGTTTACAGGAGTTCTTCATATAGTCTGCAGAGAAAGCCTTGATTACATGTTGGAGTGTTTTCTTCTTTTTTTTACTTAATTTACGGTGACTTTGGTCTTACAAAGCTGTATTTTGCTGTAGTTAGTTTTATGAATCCTATCAATTAGAGTTCTGCTTTCTGAGTCTCGTTTAGTAAGACTGTCTATTATCCAAGATATAAAAATGTTCTATAATCTTTTTAAAACAATCTAATACTTTTAATATTCATTACACTTTTATTGTTTATTATATTCAGATTTGGAGTTGATTTTTAAGGAGTGGTATGAGAACAAATAGAATATTTATTAATAATTTGTCAAATGAATATCTGATTGTCCCAAAATAATTTACTGGCTATTACCAGACTTTATTAACATACATAGTGAATAGTTATGTCAAGTGTTGGTAGATCAAGTAAATCACAGACTGACAAATGACTGTAGGATTTAGCAATGTGATGGTCACTTGTGACTTTGGAATAAAGAGTTGTAGTGGAGTGGTGGGGGTTCATTGGAATGGGTTCAAGAGAGAATGAGAGAAATCAGAGATGGTGAGTACACACAGCCATTCCTGAGGTCAATCAGTTGTTCTTTTAAACCAATCAGAAGATGTTTTTTGACATTTTTAACAAATGGCTCAAAACAATGAAACTCTTCATGTAGATTTTAAAGCAGATTAGAAAGCTTTCCATGTTTAAGTTCTGAAGTATGAGTTTCATACACTCATTGTTTTTGGCAACAGAACAGAGTCAATCTTCCTTATTCAGTAATTTGATATTCGTGAATTCACCTAGTCACTAAAATTTACAGGTGAATCCAAACCCAACACACACTGTGTTTTCCCTGGTAATTCCTGGACGGGTGCAGAGTGGCAGAAAGTTGGAGTTGCCTGAGGCGCACATTCACAGCTGAGGTAGAACAAGGTGACACTCTTGTTTCAGCTCTCAGGTCAACAAGTGTCCTTTTCCTGGTCTATTAAATGGTACGTTTTTCACCTTTTTTGCCTCTTGCTGCTGTTTTTCCTCTTTGTAATGATCCACAAACATAATGCTGAAGTGTTGTGTGGCGTTCCTAAGCACAAGAAGCCTGTGGTGGGCCATATGTAGAAAACACTTGTGTTAGATGAGCTTCCTTCAGGCATGGGTTATGGATAGTGATATTGGCTGGGAGTTCAAATAATGTGTCTACAGTCTGTACTAAATAAGGTCTTTTCAAAAGAGACAAACATAAAACAAGGCTATGCATTGATAGGTTCCCAAACATGTCACAACCAAAGGCTGCAGAAACCTAACCTTGTCCTTCCCCTAGGAGCACTGGTTCAGTCTGGCTCATGCAGTGTTTGCTAAAAATTGATAGAATGTAACTCTTCCAAATAGGGAGGATCAATGGTAACATGATGAAGATATTTTCAAACCTCTCTTTTAAAAATGATGTCTAAAAAGCAGGTACTTTCTCAACTAATGGTTGACTTGTCATCTTTACTTTGAAAGGACAGTGTTTTTAACAGCATCTGCTCAGAAACATATCTTTGATAGACACATAAAAAATCTCAGCAAATTGGGGACAACTGTCTTTTAGCAAAAGAAAATGTGTATGGAATACATATATTAACTTCAAGACAGTAGTTACCTTTGGGGAGGAAAGAGAGAGGAAGAAGAACGGTGCCTTCCACTGTGTATGTAATATTTCTTAAAAAACGACATCAATAAGGTGTGCTCTGTTAAATCTGAGCAAAGAATAAATGGTTTTTATTATGCCATTCTCCTTCTAAGTATACTTAAAATAAATATGTAACTAGAACTGAGATGAAATAACACTAATGTAATATATGTTATTTGCTGGAGTGCTTCCACCATCTGATGGACAGCTCGTGATTGGTTGGTGATGTCACTGACCCCATCCAAAGGTCACGACATGCTGTTTACCAGCTGTGGAGCTAGAAAAGGCTTGGTCACCAGCAGCAGAGCCAGAGTTACCTCGACCTACAAAGTTAGAGCCACATAGCACCAGATCCTGCTCCAGCTGTGGACTAGTGACAGCTCTGGCACCAGCTCTAGAGCTCAGTTGCGGCCAGCTCCAGAACTAGAGCTCCCTCCAGCTCCCACAATTGACCAGCTCCAGAGCAGCCGCCATTTCCATCACTGGCTCCTGCACCAAGTCTGTCAACAATGCAGAGCTAGAGTCGGTCTCAGCACTGAAGCCAATTCTAGAGGCAGGTCTATCACCATCGCCTGAGACAGACCCTGCTCCAGCCCCAGAACAGGTCCAGCTCCTGGGCCAGTTGCACAGACAGAGCTGGTGGGATCTCCAACATCAGCCACAGCAGTGGCTCCAGCGCTAGAGCAGCTGCAGCACTGCACTCATCGCCAGCAACTAAGGCCCGCCCGGCTTCAGCTCCACCCCAGGGCTGTCCTTCACCTTGCCTGTGAGGGGAGGATGTCTTTTCACTTTTCTATGTTTTATGATTTCTTATGTTTTATGTGTTCCAATTCAGATTCAATAAAGTTTAGTGTTTTCATCACTTAAAGTTGTACAATTCAGGGCCGGCCATTAACTACATCCTCTATGCTGTGTACCGTCACCGTTATCTAGTTCCAGATCATTGCATCATCCCACCAGAACCCCTGTACCCATGAAGCAGCCATGCCTCCATATCCACTCCGCCACCACCTGACAAGCACTGATCTGCTTCCTGTCTCTGTGCATTTCCCTGTCACTGGTGTGGCTGTCCTGAGAACAGCCAACCCTCCTTGGCCCCTCCCCCCCATGCTGAAGACCCCTGAGGATGCCAATGTGTTCAGTGCCATGAACCCAATGCCTAGTATGACTTTGACCTGAAGAAGCCCACCGTCACCAAGGGGGTGAGGTCAGGCATGGAGCCAGTTCAACCCTGCTTCACATGAAGAAGAGGGACTCGATATTGCCAAGGGCACCTTCCCCTCAGTCCCTAGTGCTGTTCAGCCACAGGGCGACCCTCCCCAGGGTCTGGCTAGCTGGGGAGACAAGCACGTACAGACTAGAGTGACAAAAACCAGGTGGCCATCTTTTCTGTCCAACCCGCTGGCCCAGGCTAACCAGGAGCAGTTTCACCCTGAACCTCTCCTGCTGCAGGCCTGATACCTGACAGTCAGCAGGCTGTCCTGGCCTCCCGTGGATGACTGGCAGCCTTAGGTGCCTTCTGCCCTCTAGGGTCCAAAGGACTAGCTGACATTTGCCAAGGAGTGCTGCCCACGGGCATGAAGCCCTGCCTACCACTGAGGCACTGCCCTCTGTGCACCTCCGTCACACCTTCCCAGGTGTGGGTCACTTGCATCTGTGACTTTAGGTGTCCCAGAGTCCCCACTCCCCGGGGGCGTGACCTCTGCAAATGCAGCCCTTCCATCCAGCCTCCAAGCCTCCAGGCCCCAAGACAGGCTTCAGGACCAGGGGCAGCTCCCACTCCAAGTGCTGGGACACCTCAGGTGGGGCCAGGACATCAGTGGCAGGGACATTGTCCAATGCTTAGAGAGCACTTGGCTGGTACCTCCAGCTCCAAGGTGGAGGAGAGCAACATGAGTTTTGACCCAGAGTCCCCTGATGGCAAAGAAAAGAAGGTGGCTGCCCCACCCATAATCCCTGACAGCCCATTCCCAGTCCCTTCTTGTCCGGGACCAGTGTTCCTCATCGACACCTACAAAGGGGCCAAGAAGCCCAGGAGCTGGATGCCGGCCTAGGGTGTCCTGCCGGGTCCAGAGACTCTGCTGATCATGCCAACGCCCACAGTTATGGAAATCAACCGCCCCCTGGTCCCTGATGGTCTCTGGTTTCATCTTGGCCTCCAGCAACACCTCTTCCTCCTCAGCCTCCACCACACCCATGGCAGCTTTGGTCACACACAAGCGTTGTGTCTCAGGCTCTTCAACCATAGCTCCTCGCTGGCTCTCTGCATCTAGCCAGTGGGTGATGCTGCATCATCCCTGTCCACCTGGAATAAACAACAGCAACATGGACAGGAGCGTCTTGGTTAACCCACTGGTGGGACGTGCCTTTGGTCCCATCACTCAGAGCTCTCTGAGCACAGATCTGTCCTGAATGGCTACTTTGACAAGAAGCCCTCTTTGGGCCCTCCAGGCAGCATCCCCAGCCCGGGCAGGAGGTAGGCGACTGCCACAGTGCCCACTGTACATGGGAGGAAATGGAGGCAGCCTTCTCGTCCTGTTGGTTCTTGGGGATCTGGTCTTGAGTGGAGGTGGATAAGGTGCCCACACCAAGCTCCCTCCAAATCTAGGTTCTAACCGCCTGAGGCTCTGATGAGACTGCTCATTTAAGTCCACCCAACCTGTAGTGAGGCCCGACTCCTTGCCTGAGTCACGGCCCTGTGTGATCTGGTCCAGACACTGTCCCCAAAGTGCACCCCTCACCGCACCCCAGCCTCCCTAGAGCCTTCCTCCCCAAAGACCCTGCCAAGGCCCTGCACCCTTCAGAGCTCCTAGCCTGCAGTGCCCCTCCCCCGAGCCCCCATCCAGGATGGACTCACCTCTGTGCTGGGCTCACAGGCCACCTCCTTAGGCTCCTGTGCTAGCAGAGCCTTTAGGGTCAGATTGACCTGGGGTCAAACCCACAGCTGAGTCACCTCACAGCCCTGTGACAGGCAAGTTCATGTGGTGTCTTCTCAGAACCTCAGTTTCCTCCATGAAAAATGGGGTCAGTGACTCTGACCTCAGGAGGGTGTGTTGGGATTCAAGCAGGGAGAAGAAGGTGCCCAAAGTGCTTGGACACAGGAGGTCGCCTGGCTGGGGGAGCCTCACCGCAGGACAAAGCCTCGATGGTCAATGCTGGGCTCAATGGTGGTGAAAAGCAAGGATTTCTAGTCCCCTGTTCACGTCTGGACTTGGTCACTGAGAGCAGAGTGACCTTGAAAGCTGGGACCACTGGTCATCAGTAAAATGGGGTGCAATCACTCAGCACCCAGGGGGCTCCCTAATGACAGTAACTTGCTCCAATACTTGCCCAGCTGGGCTGCATTCAGCTCCTCCTACACCCGCCAGGGCTGAAGGCAGGGACTGGCTGGACCTCATGTGGCCAGGAAGGGGTGTAGAGGAGGAGGGAAAAGGGCGTCCTGGCCTTCTCCCTGTCCGGGCCTGCGTCCACCACTGTCTTCATGTCCGCAGGACCAGCCATGCATGGAGCTGGACCCTGGGATGCAGTCTGTGGACCAAGACAGTGAGGTAGGTGTATATTCAGTGACTTTCACGTCCCCAATGTCCAACCTACTCAATTGTGCACTCTGGGGCCCACCTGGCTTGTGTGGCATGTTCCCGGGACGTAGGGGATGTGAGGGTCACCGAGCAGTTGGCTGGGGAGGGGACAGACGAAAGCAGCCATGTCAGGGCACCGTTGTGTTACACGTGTGTGCTGCGGGCTGTGTCACCCAAAAGTGCTGTCTGCAGGGCCCCTCTGTGTGCCTGACCGTGGACAGGAGGCCTGGTTGCCCCACAGGAGAGAGGCCTGTGAGACCGTGAGGGTATCCCTGCCACACTCATGTGGGCAGAGATCCCGGGCCATGTTCATGCTCATTGGGGCTGATGTTGCTCCATGTCCAACCCTCATAGGACAGTTGGGAAACTGAGACCAGGAGGAGCAGGGACAGGCCCTGGGCCCACGAGGTGGGCAGAGTCCAGAGGAGAAGAGAGCATTCCAATCTCTTAGGCCAGCCTCAACACTTCCAAGGGGTTTGCTTTGGGAATGAGAGCTCCTAAGTTCCTGGGGGACCCCTTCCAACGTCTCCCATGTATGGCCCTTTCCTCTATGCATCCCCACGTGGACGCACACAAACACACAAGCATACACACACACTCTGACTGCCCAGCCTTGTGTCAGACGGGAAATGCACATTGGGGAGCTGACAAGAGGAAGGAAGAAAGAGGTTGGAGGGAGCTCTGCCATGGGGCAGGGGCATCCGGTCCTCTAACCACATGCCCAGGCCCATAGCATGAACGGGAGAGATGCCAGACTGGTGGGCAGGGTGTCGCCAAGGTGCACAGGGGGATGCAGGGGTTAGGGCCATCCCTAGAGCAGCCTGCAGAGAACCAGGTCTGGCGTCCTGTGTCCACCATTCTGGGCACCGGGAACTAGGATGTGACCCACTAGGGGGGAGGGGCTACAGGAGAGAAGGCCTGATCTTCGGCCTCTGTAAATTGGGGTGCATAGATGGGGTGACTCTAAGGGTCCCACAGGCTTGTAGAAGAGTCTATTGACCTTCGTTCTCCATCCATGACCCACTGTTCTCTGAGTCATTGTAAAATGCATTCCATTCCCTCGAGGTCTTGCTGAGCAGAGGGTAGCCTGAGAGCTTGGGGCCTAGGGACCCAGGTATTGCAGAACATGGCAGAGCACTGAACAACTTGTCTAGGGACCAGGGACAAGGCCATCCTTGTTGGAGCCTCGGGGTCCTCCTTTGGAAGTGAGGTGGAGTCATTACCCTGGCTAGGGTGAGGAGGCCTTGTGAGTCAACGGGACACGCCAGGGCCAGTGTAAGGAAAGCGGGGAGCAAGAGAGGCTTCTGAGGTCCCTCACGTGCCCCCTGGAGTCCACAGTTCCTGCTCCTTTGCACCCTCGGCACTGGTGGAACCACTGCCTTGAGGACCCCAAACAAAGAAAGGTGTGTGTTTTGCTTTCTGCTTTCCTGCCTGGAGCTGCAAGGCTAGGGCTGACCACCAGAGGTGTCCTGTGTCCACTCGTGCTCAATGGAGCAAGTGGAGCAGGGAAGGGACGCCCAGGCCTCATTCTGGGTGTTCCCCTGTCCAAAGCAACCTTTGATTACTCGGACCCACGTCCACAATGGGAGCTGCTCAGAGGCGGGAGGGTTCTGAGATCCTCTCATGATTCTTTCAGCTACTGTGGCCCCAGCACTCACCCTGAGCAGGGCCCATGTTAGTCCTGAGGGCAGTGCTGAAAGCACCCACATGGTCCCTGTCCTCCAGGAGCTCACAGCCTGCAGGTGGAAGGGACAAAATCATGAACAAATCCATGTGAAAAAGAAGAGCAGGTGCTACAGGGCAATGAAGCAGGGTACTGGAGGAGGGAGGGCCTGGAGCCCCAAGCTGGGTGTAAAGGGCCTCCCTGGGCACATTTGTGCCCTGAGCAGAAGGACAAGAGGAACCAGCCCTGCATTGTCTGCAAACAGCGTGCTGGGGGGAAGCTCAAAGGCACAGAGACTTGGAGTCAGAAGAGAATTTGACGAGAGAGGAGGTGAGAAAAAAGCCAGTGCGGCTAGAGTTAGCTGGGGAGGAGAGAAGTGAGGGAGAGAGGATGGCAGGGCCAGACCCAGGCCTGGAAGGAGGTACTAGCTGTCTATGCTGGGTGACAGCATTAGCCTCACTTAGCACTTACAAGACCTATCATTGAGCATCTGAGAGTGTCTCTACCAGGGTCCAGGCTTAGGTCAGCTGGGAGGCTCCCCATCAAGGTCTAGCAGGAGGCTGGGGCTGTGTTCTCAACTGAAGCTCGATAGAGGCAGGAGCCATCTCGGAGATCATTCAGAAGTATCGGAGCAGTGGTAGGATTCAGTTTGGATGGGGGGTTTCAGGCCTTTTCTGTCTGTGGGCCGGGACCCTCTGCCAGGTCTTTGCACTTGGGGGTGTCATAGGGATGGCAGCTCATAATATCTAATCTGGCTTCTCCTGAATAGTGGATCAGAGAGACAGAAAGAGAGTGAGAAAGAGACAGAGACACACAGAGATAGAAAGATGGGGAGGAGAGACAAAGAGAGGAGACAGACAGAGACAGTGAGACAGAGAGGAAAGACAAAGAGAGAGACAGAGAGACAGGGAGGGACCAAGAGAGATACAGACAGCCAGAGACACAGAGACAGAGAGAGACAAAGACAGGGAGAGAGATAGAGACAGAGAGATAGAATGAACACAGGAAAGACAGAAGCAGGCAGAAGTCACAGACTTTTCATTAAACCGACCAATGACATCCCATCACTCGGCCCTATTCTGTTGGTTAGAAGCCAGCCACAATATCCATTCTCCTCAAGGAGAGGAGATTACATAGGATGTGAGCCTAGGAAGTGGGAACGCTGGGAGCCATTGTGGGGGCTGCCCACCACATCGGCTGAGATGACCGCCACTCAGGCACTTGGAACTGAGTCTAAACATAACAGGAGGCCTTGGAGGGTTGCAAGCCAGAAGGAGATGATGTCTGAACGTCATTCATTTCGACCCTCCCTAGGGACACTGGGAAACAGGCAAGAGGGGAAGTGCCTTTCCCAGACGATCAGCAGACCCAAACCTCTTTGCGTTGTATTCTCTGCCACAGCCAGCCTTTTCTGTCATCCTTGCACTGCAAAGTCTGTACAGGAGCTACGTGTGGGAGCAGCCCACGGTTTCACAGGCTCTGAAGGGATCTCTAGGTCTATACACCTGATGACATCCCTAGGAAGTAGATGCTAAAATGACCCCCACTACACAGACAGGGACACGGGGGAGGCCCTGAGAGGCGCAGGGTTGTCCAGGGTGACATCACTGGCAAGAAGCAGGAGCAAGACTGAATTCAACTCTGTGTCCTCAAAGCTGGGGCCCAGGTTGCGTCCAGACCTCCCCAGAGGCTGTGGGGTGGACTGTGTTGGTGTGACTGTGTCTGGACAGGGTGTGGAGATGGAGAGTGAGCAGTCAGCAGCCCGGGGGGCCCTTAGGAAGGTCTTGTGTGAGGAGTAAGCTTAGGTAAGGGGATCTCAGGAAGTGACCACACAGAGCCCAACAGAACTTGGAACCCTGGTAACTAGGCAACGACATCCTAAACACAGCCCCCAAGTGAGCTCACTTGTCTAGCACTTGTCTAGAAGGAGCAACATGTTTAGTTGCTGCTTCCAATGCCCAGGGGCCGGAGCCCCAGGAAAGCCCCCAAACACCCATGCAGATGCTGGTGCCCCTCTCACGGCCGACGGCTGTGGCCATTTACCCGGAAGGATGGAAAGGTAACATCGAGAGGCCCAGGGAAGGCCATTCCAAACCAGGCTACCACTGTGGTCCCATCAGGGCAGCCCTACATCCCCTCCCCATGTGTGCCTGGAAGGGCGGGTTCATGTGGGTAGACCACCGTGAGCAGGAGCAGTCGGTGAAGTGTTAGAAGCCTGGGGGGGGGTTCGGTCTGGTTCAAAGCCAAGGTCAAGGCTGGCTGGGTGGGACATGGAGTGCTGGGGTGGCACCCTTCTGCCTGAGGTTTATCACAAGCCCCTGAGGTGTATGTCTCTCCTCAGGGGTGGAATACTGTGCAGACACAGGTGTGTTCCTGATCTGGGAGAATTAGGTCCAGAGGGCAAAAGCAGCAGCAAGGACAGCTGGGCAGGGCTCTGATGCCTCTGGGACGGAGCCAGTCACTGTCTTTGCAGCGCTCCGGACAGGAGATCAGCGTGGAGCTGGTGGAAGTGGATATTCCATTCATCTCCCCGATGGAGGCGCCGGTGTCCCACAGGACTGGATCAGCAGCTACAGGGAGAGGGTCTGCAGTGGCAGTGATAAAACCCTCAGAGCCACCAGAGGACCCAGTTTCAATCCCGGGAGAACAATCCTATCTACCATGTCCTGCAGCAGACCAGGAGGCAGCTGAGGGCCGAGCCTCCAAGCAGGGTGCGCCATCCCCTGCACAGGCTTCTGTAGGATACTAGGAGGCAGAAGAGGCCCAAACCTCTGTGCAAGGAGAGCTATCCCCTGCACAGCCTCCTGCAGGAGACGAGGAGGCAGCTGAGATCCCTGCCTCCATGCAGGGAGCGCCATAACCTGCACAGGCTCTTGCAGGAGACAGGGAGGCAGTTGAGGCACCAGCATCCGTGCAGGCAGAGCCATTCCCTGCATCGGCTCATGCAGGAGAACAGGAGGCAGCTGAGGCCCCAGCCTCTGTGCAGGGAGAGCCATCCCCTGCACAGGCTCCTGCAGGAGATAGGGAGGCAGCTGAGGCCAAATTCTGCAGCCTGGGAGAACTGGCTCGTAAACCTCCCTCATTAGCACCTCCAATCCCACCTGTTCCACCTGCTCCGTTACCACACATTTCCTTCCCCACACTGCTTCTTGTATTTGTTTCTTTCTTGGTTCCTTTCATTGCTTTGTTTTTATTGTTTATAACTTGAATATTTAAAATAAATTTAACTTTCATCTTTTAACAATTTATTGTTTTTAATTTATATTGTACACTTCATGAGCATCAAGTACATTCACAATGCTGTGCATCCATCACCGTTGTCTGGGTTCAGAATATTTCATTCTCCAAAAGGAATCCATGTTCTAAAAGCAGTCACTCCCGATTTCTCGCTCAGTCCCTGGCAACCCCTAATCAGTTTTCTGTCACTGTTTCTTTTTTTTTTTCAATCTGTTCTGGATGTTTCCTGTAAGTGAAATCATGCCGTAGATGAACATTGTGTCTGCCCACTCATTTTCACACGGCCTGATAGCTTTTCATTTTCTGTTTTTATTTGAAATATAATTTCTCTAAATTGATAGGAAAATCCCAGATGGAGTCTAGACTTGATGTATCAAAGAAAGCCCTTTTGGTAAATATGTGCATAATCTTGGGGTACAGACTGTTGTTCTAAGTGGGACACCAGAGCCAGAAGCCACACATGAAATGCGTTGCTCTTCGTGTGGCCAAAGCAAAAACAAGAAAAGGGTTGAAAGCTGGAAAGACAAACCATAAACCGGAATGTATCCTCATAACACAAGGCCAGGGAAAGGTTACGCCTACTTGTGGTCCAAAAAAATTCTTGAAAGTCAGAGTTTTAAAAAGAGATTAATAGCAAACACATTCTACACCAACGAGAGGTGCTACACAGGGGCAGCATGTGTCAGAGATGCTCGAGCTCCCCGAGGAGGAGATGCACACATGGAGACACTGTGGAGAGGGCACTGGGCCCCATCAGATGGGCAGGGCTCCAGTGTGGTGACGACAAGCCCTGGTGACAATGTGAGGAAGCAGAGGCCCCAGTAGACCCCAAGAGACAAGTGTGAAAGGACACTCCTCTCTGTGGACTAGCCTGCAGGACCCATCGCTGTCCCCAGGGGCACACCTGTGCTGGCAGTGCAGATCCCAGGACTTCATCCCACAGAAATTCCTGCCCAACTTTTCAAACAAACAAGCTGATTAAGAAATGGGCAGAGGAAAACATGCAAATGTCCAAGTACATGAAAGGCGCTCATTATAACTAATAATCAAAGAAATCCCACTAATATTAGGCAATCCCACTTCTAGGTATGTATCCAAAGAGATGAAAACAGAATCTTGAAGAGATATCTACACTCCCATGATTATTGTAGCATTATTAACAGTAGGCAAAATATGAAAGCAATAGAAGTATCTATCCACAGATGAATGGGTAAAGATGTGGTGTACACTATTGAATATTATTCAATCATGAGTAAGAATAAAATTCTGCTATTTTCAACAACATGGATAGAATACGAGGGCACTATGCTAAACGAAACAAGCCAAAGAGAAAAAGGCAATGCCTGATATTGCTTATATGTGGAATCTGAATAAAAAAGTCAAACTTATAGAAACAGAGAGTTGAAAAGTGGGCTGGGGTTGGGGGAAATAGGGAGATGTTGGTAAATGAGTACAAATTTTCATCTCTAAGACGAATAAGGTCTGAGGATATAATGTAAATCATGTTGACTATAGTTGCTAACACTGTATTGTGTAATTGAAACTTGCTAAGAGAGTAGAGCTTAAATATTCTCAACAATAAAAGGAGATAAATGTGTGAAGGGATGGATGTGTTAATTAACTAGATGGGGGGATCCTTTTACAATGTATAGGTATATTAAATCATCATAATGTACACTTTAAATATCTTACAACTTTATTTGTCAATTGTACCTCTATAAAACTGTAATTTAAAAGAGAGACAGAATGAAAAGAAACAATGAAATAAACAATTATCTATATATTTCTAAAATTGAAATCAGACACGAGTCTTTCTATCCATAAATGTTTTGCATCGTAAAATAAATAAATAAAGAGAAATAGTGGAACAAAAATATGAGTCAAACGTCCTAACACAAAGAGAAGAAACATGCTTGAAAGTAGTAACAGGAGAGATAACCTACAAAGATGACAATGAATTCTCCATTGTTTTTTTATTTTTGGTGTTTTTTTGGTGAGGAAGATTGGCCCTGAGCTATCATCTGTGTCAATCTCCGTCTATTTTGCATGTGTGATGCTGTCACAGCATGACTTGAGAAGCAGGGTGTAGGTCCATGACTGGGATCCGAACCCGTGAACCCCAGGCCACTAAAGTGGAACACATGAACTTAACCACTATGCCACCAGGCCGGCCCCTGAACTTCTCCAGTTTTAATAGCCATAATCCATAGAAATAAAACATTAAGTGTTCAGGGGAAAAACATATTCAAGCTAGAATTCTATAGTTAGCTAAAATATTTTAAATGAACAAGTGTAAAACAAAATAATTTCACAAGTCAAAATTTGATTTCTAAAGTGTACACTTGAACATGAAGAAAAATTTCCCCTCTATGACGATTTGAAAATCAAAATAAAAGTGTAGGAAACTTGTAAACATATGAGAATATCCAAACAAGTTGAATACAGAATGAAATAAACACAAAGAAATTTCTATCACAGGTTTCGGTAACTAGATATATTAAACTATAATTCCATACATTTTAGTTAAATCAGAGGGCAAAATCTGTGCTAGCAATAATTTTTTTTTTTTTGTTAGTGAATAGTTGCCCTGAGCTTACACCTGTTTCCAATCTTCCTCTTTTTTTTACTTGAGGAACATTGGCCCTGAACTAACATCTGTGCCAATCTTCCTCTATTGTGTATGTGGGTCATTGCCTCAGAATGGCTGATGAGTGCTGTAGGTTTCCTCCTGGGATTGAAACCCATGAACCTGGGCCACCGAAGTAGAGCACGCCAAATTAACCACTGCATCATGGTGCAGGCTCCTAGCAGTAATTTTAATTGATGACAGAGGATCTATTGTCAAGACAACTTTTCATTGGGAATGTTAAAAATTGATGTTACCTTTACAACCTATTATTTTTTTAAATGTTGACTATGCTTTTGTCAGAACCGATTAACACCAAAGCATAGACAGCAGCATAGAGATTGAGCACAAGCCACTGGACATCTGAGAAGATGGATCATGTTCTCATAACAAGGATGAAGAGGATGAAAAGATTAACTCCACTTAGTACATGATCACAAAGAAACTCACCAGCAGAAGGATGGTCTGGGTGGCCCTTTTCTCTCTAGAGGCTTTTGGGGAGAGGTTGTTGCTGTGAATGTGCTGGGACCATATCGGATGCCTGAATAAGTGAATCATCATATACGTACTTGGGACCAGCATAATTCCTACAAAGAAGTAGTCCCTGGATATCAGAGTGGGAAACAGGTCACTGATGAGTAGAGATCACTGGGGAAAGTGAGCAGTGTTTACTGAGAATCAGAAGATTAGTCTGGGTCACATTGGAAGAAGCAACAGTGTAGATCAGGTTACCATTGCAAGATACACTTAAGGACCATAGGAAGAAGAAAATATGCACAATTTAATTTGTGAATTTATGTTTCCACCTAGCCAGCCAGGATGTGCTGGGGCTGATGGTAATGGCCGAGAGCATGCTCAGGAGGACTACAGATGGAGATACATCTAATCACCCTGCTTACAAGAAAATACACCTTACATTTGAAGTCCTTCCAAAAATTTAGTTACTAAAATGTCTGGCGACACCAAAAATACTAAAACGAGAAGCATCAGTATGCACATGAGGGTCAGGGGACTGTTGGTGAAGTATGTAGACTTCTGACTAAGACACAGAATTGTGAAGATTCAGAAGAAAAGGAGGAAGCTGTTCGTTGAGGATCCAATGCCAGCTTGGAAAAGAAACTTTTCTTAATGGTAACGTGAGTGGAAAGTGTGTTCATCTTAATGGCAAAGATGAAACGTATATTTTGTTTGTCTGAAAGAAATAAAAAACATCAATATTATTTATTTCTTGGTCGAAGTCATATTTATCATCTTTTTTATTTCATCCAATAACTTTTGATATATCCTAAATATCTCCTATAAATTCTAAAATAATCAGCCTCACTATTATTTTACATGTGCAATATTATAATAGATTTGAGAAATAATAGGTATGTAAAACCTACATATTACATTTTGACTCATAATCATGCCTGAGTAAGGTGTCCACTATCTATACTTCTTTAATTCCTGGGTATTCCTCTTTAGTAAGCATTTCTTTGTTATTTTTCCTTCTTTTGTTTAATATTTACCACCCATAACGTTGATAGGCACAGAAAAATTATTCAGTGTTTTTTGTGCAAGTGAAGTGAAGTAAGTGGGAAAAGATTCACCAAAAAAAAAGAGAACGTTTCCACGTTTTCTGGAATTTGTAAAATTATGACTTATTTTCTATAACCAACGCTTGGGAGAGATAATGGAGTAATTTCAAGAATTTTAAGCAATTTTTTGGGGGGTTTCAAGTGAAAGGAGACTGGAGTCCCTTAATGTCAATCTGTTTTTTTAAAAAGTCCTAATGGGACATGACAATATTCAAATCCTATATTTGTTTACTGTTACTTCTGTAATAATTTACTAATAACTTGATGATTTAAACAACAGAAAATTTTTATCTACAGTTTTGGCAGTCTGAAGCCTGAAAAGATTTCACTAGTTTAAAGTCAAGGTCTCTGCAGGGCTTCATTCCTATATGGAGACTTTAGGGATAATCTATTTCCTTTACTTATCATACTTATAGAGGTCACATATTTCTTGGCTTGTAGGCCCCTTATAATTTCAAAGCCAGCAATAAAGAATTGAGTCTTTTTTACATAGCCTCACTCAGGCACTGTGTCTCTTGACCCATTGTTCCACAGTTAAGGCCCTTTGTGATTACGTTGGGCCCATCCAGATAATCCAAGCTAATCTATCTTAAAGTCAGTTTATTAATAACTTTAATTCAACATACAAGTTTAATTCTTCTTCAAATAATCTAATATATTGATAGGTACTGAGAAGCAATATGTTGACATATTTTGGGGGCTATTATTATGCTTAGCATAAGTCCTCTTAATGTTATCTCCTCAAAATCGTCTTGACTCTCTCCCAGGTTAGTTTCCATCCCACATACCCTTTATGAAAACTCTCTACATCTCAGTAGGGAATTTCTAAATTTCAACTAAATTATCAAGAGCATAAACACAACTTTTCTCCACCTTATGATATCCATGTGGTGGCATCAAAATGAACAAACACTGATCCTTTTCTTGAGACTGTCCTTCACACAGGAACACACACCAAAAACTTGAAAAATACTTAGGTCACCAGTAGTAAAGATTATTCCCTTTAACTCTTCTAAGTGATGAAATATTTATTTATTTATTTATTTATTTATTTATTTATCTATTTATGTATTTATTTATTCATGCATACTTATATACATACATACATTGGTGAGAATATTTATTTTCTACCCTCTTAACAAATTTCAATTAAAAAATACAGTGTTATTGACTATAGTTGCACCCTGTTATACATTGGATTCCCAGAATTTATTTATCTTATAACTGAATGTTTGTACGCTTTTACTAATTTCTCTCTATTTCCCCCACACCGCAGTCCCTGGAAAACACATTCAACTCTCTGTTTCTATAAGATTGAATGATTTTCTTATATTTTTCACACATAAATGATACCAAAGAGTATTTGTCATCCTCTGTTTTGCTTATTTCACTTCGCATAATGAACTCCAAATTCATCCATGTTGGCACAAATAGAAGGATTTCCTTGTTTTTAAGGCCGAATGACATTCTTTTGTATATGTATCTATATACAACATGTGTATATATATCACATTTTTTATCCATTCTTCTGTCAACAGACACCTTGTTTCCATACCTCCTTTAACTCTTAAGCAAGATATATCTAACATCAGAACCTATTGTGAAAATTTCACTAAAGAATTTTAAAAATTATTTTCATGTATTACTTGCCCTGGATGCAAGCAGCAATATTGTCTCCAATTAATTCAATCTAGAGTTTAGAAAAAATCATATGTATAACATCAAAATAAAGAAAAAAAACTAACATTCTTTCATATTCTTCTTTTGAGGTTGGTGAATGTTTGGTTGTGTTTTCAAGGTTACTTGAAATATAAATATAAATGTGAAGGCAACTTTACCGTATTCGTTTATTACTTCTAAAAGTTTTCTGGTGGATTCTTTAAGGTTTTCTCTATATAAAATCATGTCATCTGCAAATACTGACAGTTTCACTTCTTCCTTTCCAAATTGTGTCCCTTTTATTTCTTTTTCTTGACTGATTGCTCTGGCTAGGACTTCCAGTACTATGTCAAATAGGAGTGGTGAGAGTGTGCATCCTTGTCTGGTTCCTGTTCTCACTCAAGTGAGGCTCCTGAGTTAACTGATTCTGAGCCTGGATTGGGGAGGACAATAGATCCCATAAATTGGAGTTACCAGGCAGAATACAAGGGGCTTACTTACGTTTCAATTTCAGATATAAACAAATAATTTCTTAGTAGAAATATGTCCCAAATATTGCAGAAAATTTTGCATGCAAATACACAAATATTTCCTGCTTATACACACACAAAAATTTGTTGTTTAACTGAAATTCAAGTTTAACTGAGTTTCTTGCATTTTTGTTTTCTGAATCTGGCAACTCTACTTTGGAATAATTGTGGGATTTGGAATAACATGGTACAGACTGTGGAAGAAATAGAATAGGATAAAAATTTATTGATGACACATGTAAGTTGATCAGAGTGTAAAGGAGAACTGGGCTTGAACTGATTCATAAAAAAATCATCATTCTTAATTTACAACACTGCACTCACGTTGAGAGGTACAATGAGGTGCTCATGGGTTTGAGGGTGAAGCCCCTGAGCACACTCAAGAGACAGACAATGCATATCATGTTCATTTTTATTATAGTGTCTATATTTTACGTTATTCGCAAAATTCTATACCCCAACGAATATAATAACTGTGAATAACTATGGGAAAATAACACCATTAAATAAACCAGGAATGAAATACTGATCATAAAACTGATGGGCCTAGATCAGACACCTGAAGGAAAGAGAAAGAATGTAATGAAAGTAAGAAGTCATTTTTAAGAAACTAAACACTACTTTATGAGACAGCAAATATTTTATTTTGAGAAAATGAATTTTGGTAATTTTTTTCCACGTCTTTATAACTACATTTTATATTTAGGATTGTTTTATTTATGAATGATATCATTTCTGTACAGGTCTTTGCACTCTGTCTGGTTTTGATAAAATTATATAACCTCCATCATAAAATAACATATCAGGCTTTACTATATTATTACATGAATCAATAATTTTATTTTCACCATCAATTTTGTCATGTTATATGAACAGCCTTGTAAAATCTGTTATGAGTGATTTTAGATCAACAACATAAAGCCATCATGAGAATTGCAGGTGGCAAGTAGCAAGAGTTAGCAACATGGGAAACACAGTTGGCAATTTGGGGAAGGAAAATACTTTCCAATGTAGGTGAGTTCCATCAAAAGACCTTATGAAATGTAACAATACTAGAAGAATATATAATAAGCATTACATACTTCTGAATAATTGGAATACATGTACTATTCTTTGGCAACTGAACAAAGTGTACGATGCAGTTGGAAGCACAATGTTTGCTGACAAGATAGTCATAATTGCAACCCACTTAATTTTCAGCTTTCCTGAGAAAAAAGACAGATTGTCAAAGTGTCACTGCAGAGGTCAGATACAGAGAAACAAGGCGATGAACACTTATCACGTGGTACAAATTTTAAGAAAACTAGCAAATTGTGTCTGGAAATGTGTTTTTCTACTTACAATCAATAAGATACCAGAAAAGTTTAATAATGTTTTTGTTTCCTAAGGGCTTGTAAAGTCTTCTAACATAACAACCCTGTGATTCACAGTAACAACAATATGAGAGTTATAACAATTACTAACTATATCAACTGTTGAATTTGGAAGAAAATGGAGACCGTGTTTTCTGTTTCCCAGACACTCTGTTCAGGATCAATTCAGGCCAACAGTCTCAGACATTCTCTCTCCTAAATGCCTGCAAATCTTTGACCTTTTAAGACAAATGTTTTCCAGACAAGCTTAAAATTCTCTAATATTCATAGACATTAATAGGGGTTTTATATTAATCAAGTTTCTTGAAATTTTGAAACCCTCTTGAGCCAGAAATTGACCATCACCATCATAATCACTTTCTCCATTTTGTTTACAACAGTATCCTGATACCATCTTCACTCTCTTCCATTTTAAAGACATGTGGTACTAAAAACAAAAGAAAAGAAAAACTATCTTTACTGATACAGACAATGTCAACATGAAACTTTCACAATTCAACCATTAAATTGAAATTTACTTGCCATTTTTTGTGAACATATGCTCTAAAGAGCAATTTATAATTTAAAACTTTCAGAAGAAGCACTATATATTAACTTTGATCCTACACTCGTAAAAGTACTACAATATGTCAGACACTGTGCCAGACATAGACCAAAGGTCTCTCAGGGTTTAGATGTTAACATTTAGAAAATGGCTATAATAACTTCAATATATTTTTTAAAAGAGAGAGAAAACCTATTAAATATCCATCTCACTTTCTGGTTTTTCTATTTTAGAAAAGGAACTATTAAAATTAAGGGCCTTCTGTATATCTTCTTTGGAGAAATGTCTGTTCAGGTCTTTTGCCCATTTTTTAATTGGGTTAGTAGTTTTTTTTGTTGTTGAGATGCATGAGTTCTTTATATATTTTGGAGATAGAGCCATTATCAGATGTATGGTTTTCAAATATCTTCTCCCAATTGTTAGGTTGTCTTTTCATTTTGTTGATGGTTTCCTTGGCTGTGCAGAAGCTTTTTAGTTTGATGTAGCCCCATTTGTTTATTTTTTCTATTGTTTCTCTTGCCCGGTCAGACATGGTGCTTGAAAATATGTTGCTAAGACCGATGTCGAAGAGCATACTGCTTAGGTTTTCTTCTAGAAGTTTCATAGTTTCAGGTCTTACATTCAAGTCTTTAATCCATTTGGAGTTAATTTTTGTGTATGGTGTAAGGTAAAGGTCTACTTTCATTTTTTTGCATGTGGCTACCCAGTTTTCAAACACTATGGTTGAAGAGACTTTCTTTTCTCCACTGTAGATACACAGATGGCCAACAGACACATGAAAAGATCTTCAAAATCATTAACTATCAGGGAAATGCAAATCAAAACTTCAACGAGATATTACCTCACACACGTCAGAATGGTTATAATTAACAAGACAGGAAACATCATATTTTGGAGAGGATGTGGAGAGAAGGGAACTCTCATACACTGCTGGTGGGAGTGAAAACTGGTGCAGCCACTATGGAAAACAGTATGGACATTCCTCAAAAAATCAAGGATAGAACTACCATATGATCCAGCTATTCCACTGCTGGGTATTTATCCAAAGAACTTGAAAACACCAATGCATAAAGACACATGCACCCCTGTGTTCATTACAGCGTTATTCACAATAGCCAAGATTTGGAAGCAACCTAAGTGCCCATCAAGGGACGAATGGATAAAGAATATGTGGTATATATACACAATGGAATACTACTCAGCCATAAGAAACGATGAAATCCAGCCATTTGTGACAACATGGATGGACATTGAGGGTATTATGCAAAGCGAAATAAGTCATAGGGAGAAGATCAAATACCTTATGATTTCCTTCATTAAGTATTAGATAATAACAGCAATAAACAAACACATAGAGACAGAGACTGGCTTGGTGGTTACCAGAGGGGAAGGGGGGAGGGGGGAGGGCCAAAGGGATAATTTGGCACATGTGTGTGGTGATGGGTTGTAATTAGTATTTCGGTGGTGAACATGATGTAATCTATGCAGAAATAGAAGTATAATGATGTACACCTGAAATTTCTACAATGTTATAAACCAATGTTACTGCAATAAACAAAAAAATAAATAAAATAAAATAAAATTAAGGACCTTAGGGACAACTTGAAAATAGAGTATAAATAATGAGTTAGTCATAGAACGTTAAAATTATTTAGAAGTAGGTCATTGGAAATCATTTATAAAGGTGTTAAGAGCTCTCGCCATCATTTCATAGCCTCCGATCCAACCCCTTTCACTGAGAACTCTGGAACTTCTGATAGACAATTACAAACTCTCAACTTCTTCTCAGAGCATTCTCTCAAATTCTGTGTCCTATCTGAAACCACTCTTTCCCCCACAGTCCACCTACATAATTGCTGTTGATTCATTTACACTCCTTCTGACATCCCACTGCTATTTCTAAACAATCGTTTTTAAAATTTTGCTTATTTGAAGCTTGTATAATTTGGCAATGTCACCTTCTCCCTCTTCTAGTCACTGTTATATACTGACCTCATCTCGGTCCTTTTCCATTATTCACCAAAGATATGACTACCTGACCACAAAATTTGTAATCCCTGTGCGTCTTAACTATACACGTCGATAATTCATCCACTACTTGGCTCCTCAGTTCTTTGCTTCCCTTCCATAAAGGAACGGCCATGCTGATCCTTCCATCATCTGACATTTTCTATTATCAATAATCGAAAATTGAAACATCCACCTCTCTGAATACTACCTCATCTTCTTTCAGTTTGCTTGTTCAATTACGTTCACTTCATCTCCCGCAATTATTCTTCAATCTCGTCAGGATGTACAGTGCCATGAGGCCTTTAGCCCTTTCCCTACATCACTTCCTTTTGTATTCACTGTGATCCATCATCCCTCCCAAAATCACTAATATCCTAAACTCCCTTGAAATATGTTTATTGTTGTTTTGTTTCTGCACCTTTCTAGAAAAATCTCAATCCTGCACCAATCTATTACCCCATTTCACCATTCACTTAATTGAGCAGCTGAATACTGCTATAGAAAGCTATGCTAGACTAACCTGGCATCACTATAAATTCATAACTAAAAGCCTTTAAAATGTACCAATCCTAACTTACACATTCTCTGTCAACTTTCTTTCTCTAGTGATTATTCCAAATCTTTTCCACTCTTCTCAAACCATGGATCCTCCACATAGTCCCCTTCATTCTCAGTAGACAACCTTACCTCTGACTTCCAGTTACAAATCTATCTTCCTCTCCTTCTCTCTCTTCTTACCTTAAAGGAAGTGTCCTTCCTCCTATCTGAGGCAATCAGACCACTTGCATTTTGGATTATATTACTTCCTGTATTCTCAACTAACAATCCTGTCCCACTTCTTTTCAACGAGATCCTTTCCAAGGACTTTTAAATGAGCTCATCTTAATAAAGGTTTCCCAGAAACCCACATCCCCTTTCAGTTTCTGCCCCATCTGTCCTCTTCCCTTTACCAATATACGTTTTGGAGAGGTGCTGATTCTCAACACAGTCTCCTTTTCCCCACAAATTACTCATTCTCAATGTTCTCCTTTCACTCCACAGAATAAATCTAGCTAAGGTCATAAATAATCTACAAGTGACCATATGACATGATGAAACTTTGTACCTTTGGCTCTCGTTAAACTAGTCTCTCATTTCCCCTCTATCTTTCCTCTTATTCCTTCCCAGTTTCCTTTCTAGAAAAGTTGGGGATCCTGCGTCTACCAGATCACTAGTTGACTTTCCCAATACTCCTCACTAGCTCCATGATAAATACAAAAATGTTTAACATGACTGTCTTAGTTAGACTCTACCAAAGTACCGTGGACTGGGTGGCTTATAAATGAGAGAAATTTATTCCTCACATTTCTGGAGGCTGGACATCCAAGGTCAGGGTCTTAATATAGCTGGGTTCTGGTGAAAGCCCTCTTGCAAGTTGTAGGCTGCTGACTTCTTGTGTCCTCACGTGGGAAAAAGAGAGCCAGAGATTTCTATGGGGTCCCTTCTATAAGTGCACTAATCTCTTTATATAGATTCTACCCTCATGACCTAATTACCTCCCAAAGTCCTCACCTCCTAATACCATCAAATTGAGAGTTAAGATTTCAACATATGACTTTCTGGAGGACATAAACATTCAGTCCATTGCAATGACCTACATAATCCTGCACAATGTGGTCCCTGGTTCCTTCTCTAGCCTAACATCATACCATTCTTCATCTATCTTTTTATTCCTATCCATTCTTTCTTCCAGTTGCTTGAAATTGCCTGGTTCCTTTTGCAGGGCCTTAACACTTGTTTTTCTCCTCTAATTAAAACTCTTTTCACCACCAATCTCCCCTTCATTTGGTTAATGCTTTTCTATCTCTCAGCTCAAGGATCATGTCCTCAGAGAAATATTTATAACACCACCTCTGCCCGCAGGTTAAGTCAGGTCCCGTTTTTATGTGCCCTTATGGTACCTTGATCATTTGCTTCAGAACGTTGATCCCAGTTGGTGATTATGTATTCATCAGAGTGTTTAATGTGTTTGCCTCATTAGACTGTAGACTCCATAATAGTGTCCCACAGGGCCTTGAGGAGCCGTTCATTTTTCAATCCGTTATTCACACTGTTCTTCAGATTGGACAATTTTTATCTATAACCAATTATATGAATTCTTTCCTCATTCATTTTTATTCTGCTATTGAGTCTGTGTAGTGAATTTTTTATTTACTGTATTTTTTAGTACAAAATTTTTAGTTGCTTTTTTTATATACTTAAATTTAAACACAAAGGATGTTTTATTCTTACGTGAGAAAGTACACATTTCAAACATTAATATCATTCATCAATCAGACTCATTCACTCATAAGAAATTTTTGTATAGCTATTATAAAGTCCCTGACAAATAATTCTAAATATCCTCAGTACGAAGCATCGGGTTTCTTTAAGCATACAGCTTGATATGTCATCACCTAGAAACCACAAGGAAGAACACATGGAAGTCTACAAAGGAGCAGCAGGGTTTAAGGGGTAATTTGGATCATGTTGAAATAGACCTCTGCAATAAATTTCTTATTGCATGTTTGCTCAACTCTCTGAGAAAGAAAGTGGTTATATGAACATGAAACAAACCGAAAATCTTGAGATTCATGGAGCTTTCATAGAACCAAACAAATGCATCTCTTTAATAGATTATACTTAGCACTTAATGTTATTGCCAAGTTTTGGTTTACACAAAACACTCGTATGAATATCTACAATGTAGCAGTTATTTCTGAACTTGTACTTCTGGAAACTCACTGGGATGGACGAGCATATTTTCCATGCTGTCATTATTGAAAAACATCTTGGCAAAAATAACAGAAAAGTAAACGAGGGCTTTGGAGTATAGTTGGGAAACGCATAAAGATTCTGGAACTAAAAGTCACAGAATTTCCTCAGCTAAGTGTTTATTCTGTCTTGGCATAAATACAATGAAAATATTCTAATATTAATCACAATGAATCATATCCCAAGAATATGGGAGCTAATGGTAAAGGGGGCTGGAAGAAGTTTCCTCACAGGCAGAAAGTTTTACGAAACCATTTACAGGGAGTCAAGGTGTTCTACTTTTCTGAAAACATCAAAAATATCATGACGTGTTGAATTATGACAGTGGTTCCTTTTTTCATGGTAAACATTCTTTTTACTCAAAATTTTATAATACACATCTCATGTTCTAATCACAGTTATTTTAGTAGCTACATAAAATTCATTCAGATTGTTTTCTAATATACTTAACCATTTCCCTATTGTATAAGTTATTTACAGATTTTTTAAAGTTATTTTATTGAGGTAATAATGGTTTACAACATTGTATAATTTCTGGTGTACATTGTTATTTATCAATTTCTGTAAAGATTGCATCATGTTCACCACCAATAGTCTAATTTTTATCCAACACCGTATACATGTGCCCCTTTACCTCTTTTTCGCAGACCCCCACCCCCTTCCCCTCTGGTACCCAGTAATCTATTCTCTTTATCCATATGTTTGTTTATCTGCCAAATATGAGTGAAATCATGTGGTATTTCTCTTTCTCTGTCTGGCTTATTTTTGCTTAATATAATACCTACAAGGTCCACCCATGTTTTTGCAAATGGGACGATTTTGTTTTTGTTAGGGCTGAGTAGTATTCCATTGTATATATATATACCACATCTTCTTTATGCATTCATCCATTAATGAGCTCTTGAGTTGCTTCCACGTCTTGGCTACTGTGAACAATGCTGCAGTGAACGTGCAGAGAAAGTGCTTAAGTCTCTTTGAATTGTTGATTTAGAGTTCTTTGTTTTTTTCTCTTTTTTTTATTGATGTTTTAATGGTTTCTAACATTGTGAAATTTTGGGTTGTACATTTTTTTTTGTCCATCACCATATATATGACTCCCTTCACCCCTTGTGCCCACCCCCCACCCCCACTGCCCCTGGTAACCACAGTCCAGTTTTCTCTGTCCATGTGTTGGTTTATATTCCACATATGAGTGAGATCATACAGTGTTTGTCTTTCTCTTTCTGGCTTATTTCACTTAACATAATACGCTCCAGGCCCATCCGTGTTGTTGCAAATGGGACGATTTTGTCTTTTGATAAATACCCAGTAGTGGGATATCTTTATCATATGGTATTTCTATTTTTTAATTTTTTGAGAAATCTCGATACTGTTTCTATAGTGGCTGTACTAGTTTGCATCCCCACCAGCACTGTATGAGGGTTCCCTTTTCTCCACATCCTTTCCAACATTTGTTGATTTTTGTCTTAGTAATTATAGCCATTCTGACAGTTGTGTAGTGATATCTCATTGTAGTTTTGATTTGCATTTGCCTAAGAATTAGTGATGTTGAACGTCTTTTCTTGTGCCTGTTGGCCATCTGTATATCTTCTTTGGAAAAATGTCTGTTCATATCCTCTGCCCATTTTCTGATCAGGTTGTTTGCTTTTTGGTTGTTGAGTTGTATGAGTTCTTTGTATATCTTGGAGAATAATCCCTGGTCAGACATATGATTTGCAAATATTGTCTCCCAAGTGGTGGATTGTTTTTCCGTTTTGTTCATAGTTTCCTTTGCCTTGCAGAAGCTTTTTAGTTTGATGCAGTCTCATTTGTTTATTTATTATCTTTTCGTTTCCCATGCCTGAGTAGACATGGTATTTGAAAGGATGCTGCTAAGAACGATTTCAAAGAGTGTACTGTGTATATTTTCTTCTTGGAATTTTATGGTTTCAAGTCTTACATTCAAGTCTTTAATCCATTTTGTGTTTTTTTTTTGTATGCTCTAAGATAAGGGTCTACTTTCATTCTCTTACATGTGGCTTTATAATTTTCCCAACAGCATTTATTGAGGAGACTTTCCTTTCTCCTTTGTACGTTCTTGGGTCCTTTGTCAAAGATAAGCTATTCCTAGATGTGTGGTTTTATTTCTTGGCTTTCAATTCTATTCCATTGGTCTGTGTGTCAGTTTTTGTGCCAGTATCATGCTGTTTTGATTATTATAGCTGTGTCGTATATTTTGAAGTCAGGGATTGTGATACCTCCAGCTTTGTTCTTTTTTCTCAGGGTTGCTTTGCCTATTCAGAGTCCTTTGTTGTTCCATATAAATTTTAGGGTTCTTTGTTCTATTTCCATGAAGATGTTATTGGGATTCTGCTTGGGATTGCATTGAATCTGTAGATTGCTTTAGGTAATATGGACACTTTGCCTTTATTCTTCCAATCTATGAGCATGGACTATCATTTCATTTCTTGTATATCACCTTTGATTTCATTCAAAAATGTCTTATAGTTTTCAGTGTATGGGTTTTTCATCTCCTTGGTTAAATTTATTCCTAGACATTTTATGTTTTGCTGTTGCAATTGTAAATGGGATTGTATGCCTGAGTTCTCTTTCTGTTCCTTCGTTATTAGTATATAGAAATGCAACT
Organism: Diceros bicornis minor; assembly: GCF_020826845.1. Classification (NCBI taxonomy): domain Eukaryota; kingdom Metazoa; phylum Chordata; class Mammalia; order Perissodactyla; family Rhinocerotidae; genus Diceros; species Diceros bicornis. The sequence goes on from NW_026690866.1 coordinate 16,045,051, forward strand.
GATTTTTGTAAGTTGATTTTCTATCCTGCAACTTTGCTGTAGTTGTTGATTATTTATAATAGCATTACGGTGGATTATTTATGGTTTTCTATATGTAGGATCATGTCATCCACAAACAGCAAGAGTTTCACTTCTCCTTGTCAATTTTGGTACCTTTTATTTTTCTTTGTTGCGTAATTTCTCTGGCCAAACCTCCAGTATCATGTTGAATTGGAGCGGCAATAGTGGACATCCTTGTCTTGTTCCTGTTCTCAGAGGGACAGCTTTCAGGTTTTCCACATTGAGTATGATGTTGGCTGTGGGTTTGTCATATATGGCCTTTATTATGCTAAGGTACTGTCCTTCGGTACCCATTTTATTGAGAGTTTTTTTAATCATAAATGGATGTTGGATCTTGTCAAATGTTTTTCTGCATCTATTGAGATGATCATGTGAATTTTATTCCTCGTTTTGTTAATGTGGTACATCACATTGATTGATTTGCAGGTGTTGAACCATCCCTGTGTCCCTGGCATAAATCCCACTTGATCATTGTGTGAAGATCTTTTTAATGTATTGCTGTATTCAGTTCACCAATATTTTATTGAGAATTTTTACATCTATATTCATCAGTGGTATTGCCTTGTAATTTTCCTTCTTTGTGTAGTCCTTGTCTGGTTTTGGGATCAGAGTGATGTTGGCCTCATAAAATGAGTTAGAAAGCATTCCATCTTCTTAAGTTTTTTGGAATAGTTTGAGAAGGATAAGTATTATATCTTCTTTGAATGTTAGGTGGAATTCTGCAGAGAAGCCATCTGGTCCTGGACTTTTGTTTTCTGGAAGGTTTTTCATTACTCTTTCAATCTCTTTTCTTGTGATTGGTCTTTTCAGGTTCTCTATTTCTTCTTGATTCAGTCCCGAGAGGTTGTATGAGTCTAAGAATTTATCCATTTCTTCTAGATTGTCCAATTTGTTGGCATAAAATTTTTCATAGTATTCTCTTATAATCCTTTGTATTTCTGCAGAATCTATTGTAATCTCTCCTCTTCCATTTCTAATTTTATTTATTTGAGTCTTCTCTCCTTTTCTTTAGTGAGGCTGGCTAAATATGTGTCAATTTTTTTATCTTCTCAAAGAATCAGCACTTAGTTTCATTGATCCTTTCTACCATTTTTTTAGTCTCTATTTCATTTATTTCTGTTCTAATTTTTATTATTTCCCTCCTTCTGCTGACTTTGGGCTTTGTTCTTCTTTTTCTGGTTCCGTTAGGTGTAGTTTAAGATTACTTATTTGAGATTGTTCTTGTTTGTTGAGGTGGGCTTGTATTGCTGTGATTTTCCCCCTTAGAACCACTTTTGTTGCATCCCATAAGAGTTGGTATGATGTTTTCTCACCTTCACTTGTCTCCAGGTATGTTTTGATTTCTCTTTTGATTTCCTCATGGATCCAATGGTTGTTCTGTAGCATGTTATTTAGTCTCCACATATTTGTGACTTTCCCAGCTATTTCCTATAGTTGATTTTTAGTTTCATAGCATTGTGGTTGGAAAAGATGCTTGACATGATTTCCATCTTCATAAATTTATTGAGGCTTGCCTTGTTTCGCAACATATGGTCTATCTTTGAGAATGTTCCATGTGCACTTGAGAAGAACGTATAATCCTCTCATTTTGGATGGTATGTTCCATATATATTTATTAGGTTCATCTGCTCCAGTGTTTTATTTAAACCCACTATTTCCTTGTTGGTTTTCTGTCTGAATGATCTATTCATTGATTTAAGTGGGGTGTTGAGCTCTCCTACTATTATTGTGTTGCTGTTAACTTCTCCCTTTGGGTCTGTTAATTGTTGTTTTATATACGTTGGTGCTCCTGTGTTAGCTGCATATATATTCATCAGTGTTATGTCATCTTGGTGGAGCGTCTCTTTTATCATTATACACTGCCCCTCTTTGTTTCTCATTGCCTCTTTTATCTTGAAGTCTGCTTTGTCTAATATAAGTATGGAAACAGCTGCTTTCTTTTGCTTACCATATGTTTGGAGTATCATCATCCATCTCTTCACGCTGAGACTGTATTTATGTTTAGAGCTGAGATGTGTTTCCTGGAGGCAGCATATTTCTAGGTTTTGTTTTTTAATCCATCCTCCAGTCTATGTCATTTTATTGGAGAATTCAACCCATTTACATTTAGAGTGATTATTGATATATGTGGGCCTAAGACTACCATCTTATCTCTTGTTTTCCGGTTATTCTATATTTCCCTTGTTTCTCTTCCCTTGTATTTCTGACTGCCATTTCAGTTTGCTGGTTTCCTGCGATAGTTTTCTCTTTATTTATAATTTGTGTTACTGATCTGAATTTTTCTTTACTAGTTACCATGAGGTTTGTATAAATATCTTGTAGATGAGATAGTCCATTTTCTGATAGCCTCTTATCTCCATTAACCTAAGCGAATCCCATCCCTCCCTCTTCCCCTTCTAAGTTATTGTTGTCAAAAATTATTCTGTTTTGTGTTGTGATTTTGTGATTAAAATGATGTTTATAGTTATTTTTGATAACTATAGCTTTTCTTCCCTTTATCTTTTATGTTGTGTTTGCTAACCTGTTCTGACAGAGTGCTGCAATTTTCTGATTATGTCTGCATATTTATCTCCTTGCACAAGGCTTTGGAAATCTTTGCCTTTTTGTTTCTGGTAGGAGGGCTTCCTTTATCATTTCTTGCAATGGAAGTCTAGTGGCAATGAACTCCTTCAGCTTTTGTTTATCTGGGAAAGATTTTATTTCTCCATCGTATCTGAAGGATAATTTTGCTGGATAGACTATTCTTGGCTGAAAGCTTGTGTCTTTCAGTACTTTGAATATATAAGTACAATCTGTCCTAGGCTGTAAGTTTTCTGCTGAGAAATCCACTGAAAGCCTGATGGCAGTTCATTTATAGATTGTTCTCTTCTTCCCTGCTGCCCTTAATGTTTTTCCTTTGTCATTGACTTTTGCCATTTTTACTGTTATATGCCTTGGAAAAGGTCTTTTTGCATTGATGCAATTAGGAGTTCTATTGGCTTCAAGTACTTCTAAGTCCAATTCATTCCCAAGGTTTGGGAAGTTATCAGCTATTATTTCTTTGAGCAAGATTTCTGCTCCTTTCTCCCACCCTTCTCCCTCTGGAATACCTATAATCCTTATGTTGTAATTCCTAATTGAGTAGGATGTTTCTCAAAGAGTTTCTTCATTTATTTAACTCTTAGTTCTCTCTCCTTCTCCACCTGATGCATTTCTAAATCTCCGTCCTGTAAATTACTAATTCTGTCCTCCATAATATCAGCTCTGTTTTTAAGGTTTCTACATTGTTTTTTATCTCATTAATTGTGTTCTTCATCTTAAGAATTATTTTTTTTTAGACTTTCAATCTTTTTGCAAAAGAATTCCTTCTATTCATTAATTTTATTCCTGCGTTCATTGAACTCTATTTCTGAGTTTACTTGTAACTCATTGAGTCTCTTTATGACAAATATTTTGAATTCTCTGTCATTTATATTGTAAATTTCTGTGAGTTCAGGGTTTGTTTCTGGAGATTTGCCATTTTCCTTCTGCTGTGGAGTGTTAATGTAGTTCTTCATGGTGTTTGATGAACTGATCCTTTGCTGGTGCATAGTGGTAGTATCAGGTCGCAGATTCCACCTTCCACCTCTGGGGAGGCAGGACTTGTGTTTTCTGAACCTGCTGCATCTGATAGAAGGTGTGTCAATAGGGCTTATCTGCATTTTCCCACTGGCCATAGCCCCTTGGTGGGTCACAGATGCATGCACAAGTCCTCTGTTGTGGAACTGCTGCCTTGGCCAGAAATGGCCAAGCTGGTAGGCTAGGAGGATGGGGAGGTGAGAGCCATGTTTTTCCACTTGTGTGGGCCTTCTCTGCACACACGGGAAGCTTTCCTGGGCTGCTGGCCTTTGTTGGGGCATGCACAGGGTGGCTGAGCCACATCACTTGGTATGGAGCATTTCTGAATTCCAGGCTGCAGTGCCCAAAGCAAAAGAATCCTGGTTGCTGCTTGAGGATCCATGACCCAGATCACTGCCACTGCAGAGGGGGAGGTGATCTGCTCTCATTCTTCCACTGCTTCCTGGGGACCCAGTACCCCATTTTCGGATGTATAGCTGAGTGGTTCTCTCAGATGTTCTGTTGTGCTTTGTAGGGAATCTTCTGTTGGTTAATGAATGTCCATTTGGTTGTAAGTTAGGGGAAGGGGACTAATGGAACAGCTCACTCCACCATGATGCTGACATCATTCTTATTTGCTTCACTTTTACTGTGTCTATTTGTCTGCTGTGAATGAGTATCTCCCCATTGATTACAACTATGCTTATCTGTAGTACATGAAATATAGTTATAATGGCTGCTTTAACATCTTTGTCTGATAATTCCAACATCTATGTCATCTTGGTTTGGCATCTGTCGATTTTCTTTTCCCTTAAGAAATTCATTTCCTGGTTCTTCATATGTCAAGTATTTCTGGATAATCCTGGACATTTAATTTATAGATCTCAATCTTGTTAAAATCCTCTGAGGAATATTTAAAAATCTTTTGTTTGTTTTAGCAGGCAATCAACTTGCTTAGTTGCAGATCATAAACTCTCGCATTTTCTGTGGGCATTGGTCCTAACCTCAATTGTTTCCAAAGGCTTTGTTAAGCTACCTTTGGTCTGTCCCATGTATGAGGCACTCAGGGGTTAGTCTGTGACTAAGAGAGTGGTTTGTTTGAAATCTTATTTCAGTTCCTAAAGCCATTGCTATGCTGCTTTGGGCCTGTCTCATGCATGCACAGCTGGAGGTGATGTAAGACACTTGGTGGTGTTCACACACAGAATTAAGGAACTCCATTCCCCAGCTTTCTCTCCCCTTTATTCCATGCAACCCAACCCCCAGCACACACTCTGTATTTCTCAAGGTCTCTTTTCCTGGTTTCTCCAGTCAGAAAATGAGTTTTATTAATGCATTTTAGCTGCCCATAATGCCATATATATGGCCTGCCCTTTGGGAAAACCTGCTAGAGGAAAAAAACAACCCAAAGGAATGCTCACACTCTCTGTGGATTATAGGGTCTATTTCCCCAGCTCTTTAGGCCATAAAAACAGATTTTCTATTTTAGTTTTGGCCTCCTCTGCTGTCCTTGCATAGTTGCATGACTGGGGCCTGCCTTCAGGTCAAAGAAGCAAGAGCAAGAGAAATCCACTCCTGTAGGTTTGACTCTCCTTCACAATCCACCTGCTTTTGTTTACTTCTCAGAGTCCTCAGGTAGTTGTTCTTTGCATTTTATCCAGATTTTTTGGTTGTGAGCAGTGGAAAAGAGGTTGTAGTGGGCCTATTCCATCTTGGGTGGAACTGGAAGTCTGTGTGCTCCATGAGAGGAGGGACTATATCTGGTTTCACCCTTGATCTGCATAACACCTAGCATGTGGTAGGCACTTAATAAACATATGTAGAATAAACATTGGGTGAACTGAGGAAAAAAATACAAGATACTCAAAATGACAACAAAAATAAAAACATTTTGCATGGTTAACAAGAAAGGCATATTTGGCAGAAGAGTAAGAGATTCTAACACCCAAAATATGTTTTTCGAATACATTAAGAAAAAGGAACCAAATTATAGAATTAATAAGATCCTTAATGATTATGCTGCAAAGACTGATAAGGAATCAACAAGACAATTTAGAAAAAGGTTCTGCTCCTGTAGAACAAAAACTAAGAGTGGAAGTTTTGAAGAACTAGGACCCTGGCTAGGACAGAATTATGGTACAACTTTAATGGAGGCTGTTGAAGAGGAAAAACCATACGCTTGAGTAATGTGGGGTCAGAAGCAGGCTAGACAGGATACATGGGCCTTAGCTCTCTCCCCATTGCCACTTAACCTCTTTTTTAATACTGTGTCTGTCCACTTTCTTCTCTCTATACATGTCTTCTTATGTCTATTTTCCTTTGGACTTCTCTCTTCCCCTGGACATGTCTTTCTCTCTTATCTGACCGATTTTTAAAATACCTATTTCCTTAATATAACATAAATTTTGTAATTTAAAATGTAGATAAATTAAACTTATGGATTTTAACCTTCTCTTAATAATGTTTTTTAGTAGTCATTTTTTGATAGAAAAAATTGATAGAAAAACATCTTGTCCACAGCTCTATTCAAACATTTGAAATAAATGTGACACAAGCAAAAGCCTACCTGCATAATTCAGAAGTAACTGTGGTAATTGGGGTGTCTAAGGGTTCCAGTGATTGTGTCCTGTTAGGACTCCTCACACTGTATTTCTGGATAGTTGGCATAATGGAAAGAATGAGGGCTTTGAAATCAGAAATATACTAGTTGTAGGATCTTACCATCTCTCATATTTTAGTGGGCATAGTACTATCCATATTTCTTACTTTGTGCTCACAGCTAGAGAAAGCAGAATCAAATTTGAGAACAGCCAGCCAAATGTGAGTTTACTGGACATCATGGCAAGCTCTTTGTATATTGACAAAAAGACTTCCTAGTCATTTAGATTCCAGTACCCTACATTTATGATCATCTCAGTTTTTTTTTAAGGCTAAATTTATTTCAATAAGCTTCTTAAAATCCTTTTTGGAATGAGAGTATAAACACATATATACTACATATCGTTCTATTCCGCAGGTAAAGTGAGATGTTTGTACAGTCCATAACAAAAGCTATGGTACTCAATTGATTACTTTTATTAGAAGTGTGTACTGTTATCATATTGCTACGTTTTGATTTTAAAGTAGATGTGAGGGCCAAATTTCCATATCTAGCACAGCAACTTTTGGTGTAGGCCTCAGGACTCACACTTACATCACTGATATTTTCCCATTTATTCTACAATGACCTCTTTGGAAATTCTAAAAAAAAAAAAGGCAAAATCTTGTCCATAGGATTATAATGCTAAAGACCATAATATGCTGGAAAATATATTACACAATTCAGACACTTTGCCCACATCTTTAGTATATCATTAATCACACTACCTAATTTCTTGGTAGGCATATTCTGATCCATTGGATTTTGAGTTACTGAATGGCAGAAATTGCACTTAATTCATATTTGCATCTCCTGTCCCCTTGCCTGCGTGGCCATGGGAGACACTCGGGTATTTTCTGAATTGAAATGCTTAATTCCTTTATGCTTAGAGAGAAACAGTAAACTGGAATTTCATGAGACCATTTTGTAGCAGCAATAATGTCAGGCAGAGACCCCATAAGAGAGTCAGAGTGGGAAAAACGGGTTTTAGCCTTTCAGTGAAAATAAAGCTTGACTTGGCTAAGTAAGGTACCTGTTCTGTCTCTATCCACAGGTGTCAATTTCGTGATGGGAGGCTAAAGGAAAAGTGGCTTCCTGATATAAATCTTGTAGGGCAACAAATCGCACCTGAGTCTAAGGTGAGATAACAAGCAGATGCCTGGTAAGCACAGTCATGCATTGTTTGAGGGTGGGGATAGTTCCAAGAAAAACCTCCTCAGTCAATTTCCTTCCTGTGTATACATCAGAGTGTGCTGGATGGGAACAAATCTGCGACCTGAAAATGTGTTTTTAACATGAGGATTATTTTAGGATGATTATTAAAAAAAAAAAAGAAAAAGACAGAGGTTTTTCTTGTTACATCCCCCTTAAATGCCTAAAAGAAATCACATTAGAAAAAACTGTCTGAGGAAGGGAAGTCTCACCTTAGCATCACATAAACTAGGTGGTGGACAGGGAGGAACCTAGAAAAGCCTGTTTGTTGGGCTCCCCTGTCTGTTCTTCTGTTTCTGTGTGGCCACTTGTTTTCCAAACATTGGCTCCTTTTCACCTACCTGTGACTTGTCTTCCTTCCCTTTGAAGTCCCTGACTCTCCCCACCCCCAATGTCTTCTTTTGTCTTGAGGCCAGGAAGGTATTTAAAGTGAGGGATCCTGTTATTTTGGCAAGTTACTTGTTTTCCTGGGTTTCTCCCATGTATACATTATTAAACTTTCATTTTTCTTCTGTTAATCTGTCTCACGTCAATTTAATTTTAAACCAGCTGGAAGGGTAGAGGACAACTTTTTGCATCCCTACAGTACTTACACAAACCTAGATGGTATAGCCTACTACACACCTAGGCTACATGGTACTAATCTTACAGGGCCACCTCCTATATGTGGTCCAGCGTTGACCTAAACGTCATCAGGCAGTGCCTGCTTGAAAAAAAAGCCCCAGACTCAGCCTGGCCTTGAGCAGGTGGTCACATTCTCCAGTCAAGAGGGTCTGATGGGTCTAACACCTCGGTCCACAGTACCAATACCCTCTGGTTGATTTAAGAACTAAAAGAAGAACAACCCACACCAGCAACAACTAATAATGGTAAACACACACAGACACAACCCCAGTGCCGCACCCACCTTTGGGTCTCTGGCGGGCAAGGCCTACGGGGCCCCCGATTGTTCTGTTTCCCTTTGTGCTCCGGGCGGTTCACCTCGCGGCCTCCACAGACCCTTGGCTCTGCCAGCGGTTGGGGAACATGCGAACAGGCCCGGGGGGGGACCGGAGAGGTAGCCCAGGACAGGCTGGCGGCTGCAGGGCGCCAAGACCGCCGGTGCCAGCCCTCTCTGCAGGCGGGCGCCGGCGGGAGAGGCTGGGTGAGGGCTCGGCTCAGCTCTGCGGGCGGGTGGTGCAGGCCGGCAACCAGTATTCCGGTTGTCATTCCCCAGACCGACGTCCGCAGACTGGAACTTCACCTTTTAGTTGTCCCTCCTAGAGGTGTCTTCTGTGATGCGCTGGGAGGACAGGACCCCTCCTTCAGGTGACTAGCATAGTGGGGTCCCCTTCTTGTCACTTCTGTACCACGAGCCTCCTACCTGTGTTGTTTTAGATTTTAGCCTTCCCATGAGCAGGCTGATCCTCTTTCCTTTAAACCTCCCCCCATATCCGTGTGTTCCTTTCCCTAGATTTAACCCCTCCAACTATGTGTGTCTAGGCACATGCCCCTTTCAGGGTAATTTTCATTTTCTTCAGAAAGAAAAATAGGCTTACCTGTTTTTCACTCCTTTAAGCAAGTGCCAGTTTTTATCACTGCTTTTCAGGCAAGAGAGACAATTTCAAGTAAATGTCTCTCCCAGACAGAAACCACTCATTTTAGTCTCTCAGGTCCTCCTTTGTGAAAGAATGGATGAGCCTAAGCCTAAGTTCCATCCAATAACCTTCCGTGCATCTGTGATGGTTATTTTCCTAAACTGAACTCTTCCTCTCCCAAATCTTGAATAGTTTCTAGTGACAGCCAGCTTCCTCTTACCACAGGACTGAAATATATTTTCCTTTTTCTTTCAGTCATATGCTCTTCAATGATCCATCAACTGGGTTTAATTAACATGACTTGAGAGAACACTGACCTTTTTGTCCCAATTTTACTTTGCTTTTACTGTTGATAATGTTTTCTACTTTATAGTTAACTTGGAGAGAACTAACTCTGAGGGGGCATTCGTTAATGTTAGAATCCATTGTGTTCATTTACAATTCATTTGTCCATAGCTGTACATATAGAGACCCACCTGCTGACAGCATAAAGAACTTCATGACATAAGCTTCAGTGTTCTGTTACTTCTCTTGATAAGAAGTTACAGCGTTTTGAGTATGATACACTCAAAGAAATGCAAGTCATTTGGCCTAACTCCCTAATTTCACAAAGTAGAAAACTAACATCCAAGATAAATTAGGTGACTTGGTCTAGGTCAGAAACCAAGCTGTGATCCAGTAGAGGAATACCTGGTCCAGAACTCCGAGACAAATCTCACAATAAATGACTTATGAAGAATGCTAGTCAAAATATCCTTTGCTGTCAATTTTAACTCATCGTCATCAGCTGCATAATATTATTCTTCATACATAAAATGTTATCCTTTCATTGTCCATTTAAAAAAATTCCTTGTTAATATGAATTGAGGTTCTAACAGAAAAGAGTAACTGCTCATTTACTGAGTATCTATATGTGCATCATACTATTTGGTCTTTGGGGGTAGCAACAAATGAAAAAACAAACAAAAACCTAAAACTAAAAGAACAAGGAAAAACTTCTTCCTAGTACTGTGTTATAGACTTATTATCCATGAATTTACTTGAACTTCTTCTTGAAAATTTTGTTTTATTTTGTTTTGTTTCCTGTTATATGATTCGTTTATATTTATTTATCCAGAGACTATTTCTAAATTTTATGTTCTCTTTTCTGTTATCCTGTAATTTGGTGAAGAAATCTATACTTAATCTAAAAAATATCCCTCGAACTGACAATAATGCCAGTTAGTTAACTATATGTGTGTTATATTCATGTCAAATATCATTGTTTATTTGAATAAAGATTTTTTAGTTTGACTAAGAAAATAATACTTAATTACAAGTGATGACATCCATTAAGTATAAACACCTGATGATAATTTTTCTTTTACATAACAGACCAATATGTAGTTCTGAATAGTCCTTTATAATTCTTTTAATGTAAATTTCATTGAAGCTAAACTTCTTCCTACCTTTGGTGTTCATTTATAATGATGTAAATTTTTTAAATTATTATCCACATACAGACAAATGCAGACTTGAACAAGAATATTTGAATATTGGGAAAGATAAATAAAATAGAAATTAATACATTTTTCTTCTAAAAAACTTCCTTTCTTTCTTCAGGCTACTGAACAACCAATGGATCACTGAAGAAATTAAAGGAGAAATCAAAAAATTTCTGGAGACAAATGAAAATGAAAATACACTCTACCAACTCATATGGGATGCAACCAAAGCAGTCCAAAGAGGGAAGTTCATAGCAACACAGCTCTACCTCAACAAACAAGAAAAATCTCAAGTAATGAGTCTTAAACCACACCTATCAGAAGCATAAAAAGAAGAACAAACAAAGCCCAAAGTCAGCAGAAGGAGGGACATAATAAAAATTTGAGCAAAAATAAATGATATTGAAACCAAAAAGACAGTAGAAAGGATCAATGAAACTAAGAGCTGGTTCTTTGAGAACATAAACAAAATTGACAAACCTTGAACCAGACTCACTAAGAAAAAAGGAGAGAAACCTCAAATAAATAAAATTAGAAATGAAAGAGGAGAGATTACAACAGATTCTCAAGAAATACAAAGGATAATAAGAGAGTACTGTGAAAAATTATATGCCAAGAAATTGGGCAATCTAGAAGAAATGGATAAATTCATATATTCATACAACCTCCCAGAACTGAATCAAGAACAAATAGAGAACCTGAATAGATCAATCACAAGTAAAGATATTGAAATAGTAATCAAGAACCTCCCAGAAAATAAAAGTCCAGGACCAGATGGCTTCTCTGGAGAATTCTACCAAACATTCAAAGAAGATTTAGTACCTATACTTCTCAAACTATTCCAAAAACCTGAAGAAGAGGTACACTTGCTAACACATTTATGAGGCTAACATACCCTTGATCCCAAAGCCAGACAAAGATAACACAATGAATAAGACAAAACTCAAAAGACCATGAGTCTTGGGCATTTCTTTGCATTCCTCTCTCATGCAGGCATCACGTGTGTATTCTTGCAAAGAGAAGGAATGTTGTCTCAGCAGTAGCTATTGCATTTTAAACTGGCAAATCCATGTGTGCCTTATTGTGCCCTTATCTCCATTTTGCACTGCAGTCCTGGCCCTTCACCCTGACTTGTCACTTAGCACCAAGACCACCTGTCTTTGTGAAGCACTCCCTAAGACCACAGACAGAGTTTCTTCCCATATTGTGACAGCACTTCCTACAAACCTCTGTTACGATACTATCACACTGTGGAAGACGTGTTTGCCTGACTCTCTCTCCTTTTTGGACTGAATTATTTTTCAGCAGGGGCACATATTGGGTGTTCCATACATCCTTTTGGTTAATTAAATGAATAAACTTTGTCTTATCCCAGTTTTATTTTCATTTCCATATCCCTTAGAAGGAATAAAAGGGACAGCAAAGCAAACAAACTCTTATTTAATTTTATGACTGGTTCACATCTCACCTGAAAGGACTGGTAGTTAAACAACTTAATACTAATTTGAGAAAAGCAGTTTTGAAGTTATGTGTGCGTTTTATCATCTCCGCTATGCCATTCCCAAAACTCTTAGGTGGTGAAGGTGTGTGAGCATGTGCATTGTGACCCCAGAGGAAGAAAGACCCACCTTTGATACTGGAGGCAACAGACTACATGTTGACGATGTTGCCAGATTTCTGAGTAAGCATCTGCCAAAACAAGACAAATACAGCAAAAAAAAAAAAAAAAAGCCACTCTGCAAGCTAAAAATATTACCTCTTTAAAACAATTGCATTTACTTTGGGTTTGCAGAACCATCTTATTAGCTATGAACATTAATCAGTCTTGACAGCCCCCCATCACTGTTAGGGACTGACATGGTGCACACTCTCGCTCCAGGAACACATCCCAGGGGGTCACAGCTTCCCATCACAAAAGCATCAGCAAGGCCAAGAATGAGCTCTGAGCTAGTGGAATGCAAATGGATGTTCACATTTACTGTGTGTTCCTGAGGCTAGAAAAGTCTTCCTCCAGTGTACACAATGTTTCTTGAATACCTACAACAGTGGGGTGTTGTGTAGGTCCATGAGATTCAAAGATAAGTTACACTATCCCTGCCTACAGAGAGCTGCCAGTCTGATTGGAGTGACTGACATAACCAGCGTCCAGAGACGGCAAGGACCTTCACAGAGAAGGGGTGGTAGGTGGTAGGAAGGGACTAATCCATGGCTGTACACTCAGAGGAGGGCTCCTGAGCAGGGAATGTGTGGGTCAATTTTTGAAAACTAGAGAGTTAGTTTTCAAACTCAGGGCCTCTAGGACCCGCTCAACCGACCTGATCCTATCAACAGAGTCATTAAGACCTGTTTATCAGGAAATAAGGGTCACCTCTTGTCCAATTCAGGACAGTTGAGACCACCAACCAATCAACTGGGCCCGCACAAATGCCTGATAAGTGACCTTTTTGACATCAAAGGGCTGAAACCTGACCCTGAGATCATACTAACACCACAATTATGTGAATATGTGTCCTATGAAGAGCTATGAAGCTTGAGGATGCTCGTACAGATCATCAACTATATCACTTCTCCTTACCTCTAATCATCTATCTTCACTCTTCAGATCACCTTGCTCTTCATCCCATAAATTTTTCTCCAAGCTCTGCATCAGGGAGATAGATCTAAGAGTATAGGCTTCCTGTCTCCTAGCAGATTGATCTAGCTGTTTTCTTTTCTCAAATCTGATGCTGTAATAAATTGGCTTTTTTATGCACGTTGGGTAGGAGAACCCCATTTTTGTGTAGTGATATTAGTCAGAAAAATAAAAGAGAAGGGTGTTTTAAGGAGAGAGAACCATAGGTATAAAGGCTCTATCCTGGATCTGGGGGAAAGGGATGGGTCTTACTGGAATGCAGGGCCTGGGAGGAAGAGGCTGCAGAGGCCAACAGGGGCTAAACTTAGGAATTTGTCTTTCCCCTGAGCACCATGTGGTGACAATGAAGGGTCTAGTGCAGAGGAGGAGTGGTAGGTTCACTTCTGGGGATTACAGATTACTCTGGGACCCACAGTGAAGACGACTGGAAGCTGAAGCAGTGATTTAGGAAAGGAGTGGTAAAAGCAGAGTTGCTGAGAGCAGGACTTGGTATGGTTACATGTAGTGAGGGTGTGCCAACCCATCTATAGCTCTGTGTCCTAGGAACACCTCCTTCGGAATTCCCTCACTGCAGTGTGAACCATGAGAGAGGAGTTCTTTGGATGTTTTGTCCTCCTAGACAAGGCACACCGTAGGCTGTCAATAGGTTTTCATGAATCAAAATCTCCTGAGGTGCTAGTTTAAAGTGCAGATTTCTGAGCCCTGCCTTGACCCAAAGGAACGTATAATGAGAAATGATGCTGTGAATTTAAAAATATTTTGAAATAAACTTATACTTTATTAATCATATCACATATGTATGTTTTCACGATAATATATATACGTGCAAGGGCATGGGTATTCATGAATGTTTTGGGGGAAGAAGCAAGAGATTAAGAGAATTCCTGCCTACTAGGCACTAACTTCTCATGGAAGTCAGAGTCTGGGAGGATGACTGTAAAAAGCAAGGGGACATGGTGGACACAGAGAGTGGGGAAGAGTTAAAATCACTGCCGGGAGAAAATGGAAGAATACCAACTAGAGAAGAGAGGAAGGAAAACCAGGATATACTCTGTCATGAAAATTAAGTGAAGAAAAGTTTCTAAAATGGCAGAGTCTCGACAGACATTGTAAAGGGTCTAGAGAAAAAAAATCACTTCTGTTGGGGTGAGTTTCCCCAGCGCTTTCAGACAAAGGCATGCAGGAACAGAGAAGGTGAATGATCGGATGGATCAGGGATGAGCTTGCCAAGATTGTACGTCTCTTTATGGTCCTCTTCTTACTTTCTGTTTCAATACTTATCTACTAACTGTACTGAAAGAAAAGAGTCTGAAGCCACCCTATGGCATGGTACTGGGTGCACTGAAGGACACCAGGCGAGGCTGAGGTGACCCGACCAAGCCAAGGAAGATGGAAAGGAGAAAATATTTAACGCAACTTGTTTGTCTGTATAATAAAGAGAATCATAATGAATGGGGTCTTCATAAAAAACACCCGGGAAAGTAATAAAGTATAATGGTGTTAAAAACTAAGCCTTAAAATTATTCTTTCTTATCCATTTTAGCAAATAACCCATATTAGTGTATTTTACCAGTTTCATTGAGATACAACTGACATGCATAATCCATTTTTAATACATATAGAATACATATAGCCTAACTTAATATATGAAAATGGGCTATTAAGTAAGTTCACTCTCCAATCTCCTGAAATGCGCTAATCTCTCAGGCAAGCTGTAGAGTTTCACACCTAGAGATGCTAACGCTGCCCCAACACTGGTACCATCCACTTAACCGGCCTGTTTATTGATGCTTGAGCACAGGTCCTCACCTCCCTCCATGCTGCCTTCCCACCAGCTCAGAACCTGCTGTCCCCGTCTGACGCTTCCCTGGCTGCCATGAAGCACACTCTGTGGCCAGTAGAACTATAAAGTGGAGTGCCTGTATGTCGTGATGCCACAGGACTGATCTCCCAGAAACGCAAGCGGGGCTACAAAGGTCGCTAAAGGTTCCCTCTAGCTCTATCTAGTCAGGCCTACTATGACCCAGCTCTTCAGTCCCCCTCGACCAGAACTCAGCTCCTAAACTTGCAGACCTTGGCTACTTGGGTCTTCAGTGAGCCCAGCCTGGTCCCCACCTGGACTGACAACCTAGATTCATTTATTCATTCAGTCAATATTTCCTAAGCACCTCTGTTTGCTAGGGACTCTTCTAAGATATAGCAAAGGAGGAAAAAGCCCAAAATATCCAAGACTTTGCCGGATCCTTGCTGTAATGGATCTTCCCTTCTAGTGGACCTTGGATTCTGCACCGACCTCCTTACAGTATTTTCAATTTGTGCTCTGCCTTTTGACTGATCTTTCAGTCTTGGAATGATTTTATGTATGTCTCTCCATGAACAGAAATTTCCTACAAGTGTTCCTATGTTTTGACTACTTGACCTTTCAGATCTGCTTGGACTGCAAATCCTGGCTTCCTCTGGAATGTTCTAACTGGGTATATGTGTGTCATGGTTAACAGACACAGAGGATTCTAGGCAATTAGGGCTGGAAGAGGTTGTGTAATCCATCGCCCTCACTTGAAACAGAAGAAACAGAGGTTGAGAGAGCGCCAAGGCCATGTCCCAGGGCACCTGGTGAATGAGGAGCAGAGCTTAGGCTGAGCCCAAGGTCTTCTGACATCAGAATCTGAACTCAGGGTCTGGTTGGTTAGAGTCACCTTAACAAGTGGCATTGACTCCTTCTGATTCTCTATCTCAGTCATTAACATTTCTTGCGATTTTTTTTTTTTTTTTACAAATAAATGTCATTGGCTCACATGGATTATTGTTAAGATGCTTTACATCATAGGCAGACTCAATAATTTGCAAGTTAGTGTTCAGTATTTTAAAAGTTAACACTTACATATTAAAGTTTCAGCTCCACTGTGCCCCACCATGTCCCTCCCTGATGCTTGTACAGCACTCCAGACATGAAGGAGACTGGGTTCACACATGAGTCTCACATGTCTTGCCCACTGTGACCTAAGCTTTCCCTTTTTACCATTGCCTATGCTTCTTCCCAAATCCTGTGATAAGGATCAATTTTCAAAAATGCATCCAAGTTCTGAATAACATAGAGGTTCATAAACTCCAAACAGGCAAAAAATGGTGATTTATATTTTAAAAAAATTTGCTAGTTCAACATTCTGAGGGCCCACCCAAACATCCGTTCTATGCACTAAACAAGTAGGTTAAAAGCAAATTCCTTTGTTACTGAGTCAATTTCCATATCTTTCCTTTCAGCATTCATCTGTGTCCTTCTTGACATTAGGTTGAATGTTCAGAGCAAAGTATCAGCCCTGTTGTGCCATTAGAAAGTTCGTCTCCTGCCCTGGGTTGGGTGGCATTCAGGACTTCAGTCATCTCCTCCAGCTGGCATTGATGTGAAGAGTGGCTCCTCTGCATTTCAATAGGATTTAACTTAGCCTTGAACTGAGCTGGTTCTGTACCTAGTCAACCCCTTTCATTGTCGGAGCCCATGCTATCTATTACTGCTGGCTTATAAGCTCATTTGAAGTCAATGTTTTTTACATTTATAGCTCTCTCCCCCAGAACACCTAGTGTAGTGGTTTCTATCGAAAGGCGCTTAATACTTATTTGTAAAATAAAATGAAAAACACTGATAAGCTGTGTGAAGGCTGGAGAATTCAAAGGTGGCTGACTCAGGAGGAACACTCTTCAGCGCACACAATCTCTCAGCTCTCTGGAACATCTGTGGCTCAGTGCAAGACAGGAGTGCAAGGAGGATGCTCAGGGTACAGAAAAGCAGTGGGGTGCATCCATCTTGAGAGCATGTGCCTAGTTTTGACTCTAACCACTTGCTAGTTATGTGACTTGAGCAAGTTTCCCAACCTCCTAGTTTCCCCCTCAGTACAGTGGATGGGATAAAGTAGTACCTACCTCATTGGTTTGTTGTGGGTCCGCAGGCCTCCGTGCTATCCCTCTCCCTGGAGGCCTCTCTCCAGACAGTTGAATGGGTAGCTCCCTCACTTCATTTGGCCTCAGTGGAAATCTCATCTTAGCAGTGAGTTCCTGGCCTTACTGATAACCGAGCTTCTTTTTTCTTCTTATCATTTATAACCACCCCAAATGTTACATGTTTATTTGATTATATATTATCCTGCCTCACCTCTCCAAAATGGAACCTCCCTTACAGAAGAGACTTTGTTTAGTTCTCTGATTTGCCTTTTGCACTTAGAATGGAGCCTGGCATGTAGAAAGTGCTTAATAAATATTCTTTGAACGGGTGAATTGGAAGGTTCGATGAGTTAATTTATATCAAATGCCTTGGTATTCACGTTCATTACATGTTAGGCATGTTAACTATTATTACTCCTCATCACTTGTGGGGAATATTTTGGATGCCAATGATCGAGACTTGGAGACTAATGTGGTGCTCATCCTAGCAGTGGTGGTCATTTTACTTAGGGCGAAATGATTTGATCATCAGGTACATGCTGTGGACGCTGAGATTCATTGAGAAGTCCCAGTCTTTCTCCTCACAGTCCAGGATGGTTCCATGATGGACAAAACTGGAAGAGTGAGTAAACAACGGGGGAAATTGTCATTCAAAGATATTTCTATTCCATTTACTTATCAATTTTTTTGTCATTTATTGACTTAGACCACTGTCCCTTCCCTAACAAGACTTTTAACAATTCAAACATAGTATCATTTGGGACATTAGGTAAGTAAGTGTCTCAAGAACTTAAGCTAAAAAAATGTATTTGAAAACAGGATCTTTCCTTTAAAAGAAGAAGGCAAGAGGCTGGCTGGGTGTCATAGTGGTTATGTTTGCACGCTCTGCTTTGGTGGCCTGGGGTTCATGGGTTCAAATCCTGGGCATGGACTGATGCACTGCTCATCAAGCTATTGTGTGGCAGCATCCTACATACAAAACCGAGGAAGATTGGCAACAGATGTTAGCTCAGGGCCAATCTTCCTTACCAAACCAAAAAAACACAACAAAAAGGCAAGAGTTTGGAGCCCCCAAACATAAGAAGCTTTATATGAAAAGCACAGGAAACGTCAACACCAATAAAAACAAATGAGGATGCCTGCCCTATGTGACTCCTATTTCAAGAATTACAGTGCCCTCAGCTGGCACAGATTTAGCATTGATGAGAGAAATCAAAGTTGCAGGGAAAACAAGTATCTCATCTTCTCAGGGCAGAAAAGTAATGTTGCTACTGTACAGTTCTGGCATATTGATTGAACAAAGCAGAGCAAAACAAAACCTTAAAATAGCCTTCATTCTTTTCCAAGTCATGTTTACTCAAGGAAGCCTTCTAAACAATCGAGTCCTAAAGATCTCACTGCCCACCGTACCAAAAGTATGTAATTACTTATAAAATATTGTTGGTTGTGATTCCCATGTAGCACTGTACCTTCAGTTCGATCAAATGACAGCAAGAACCAACCACATTTCTTGCTATATTTCTATATCCCTTACTTTGATGAAAATGTAGTAGATGCTCAAAAACTAACTTTGCTAGTTGATTTTTTCATGGCTCTAGGTATATTCTCATATGAGAGATGAGCAGGTTATTTATAAAATAGATCATTACAAATTGTTACTTTGCTTTAATTTCCATATATTGTAACAATGATAAACTATGGATAGACTGAGATGTTTTTCATTCTGAAACATAGTTAAGAAGACTCATAAAAGTATATTAGAAAGCTCTAGGAGTTTTCTATCAATGCTGCAGTATAAATGTAACACCACATAAGAAAAGTGTAACATCAGACTTTATCTGCTTAGTCCTGTGAGAGCCTCACCTACCCTGGTCTCCACTGTCATGCCTGGGAAGGGAGTGAGCACTAGCACTCGCTGCTCCAGGAGCAGCCGCACCAGCTCCAGCCTCTCAACTTCCTTGCATAAATCAGCAAACTGTGTATCACACTATCCAGTTTGATTAAGCCATTCTCTTTGAGCTGTATACAAAGGGACAGAATGAAATTTCTTTGGCTGGGAGTAATTGTCCGCTGTGCTTGGGAGGTGTAAAGGACTTGCCACATAGTCTGACAAAAAACTGGCAAAATTCGCATTTCAATAAACTGAGTTCTTGGCTTCTGGTAGATATTCTATTCTTTAAAGACACTCCTGGAAAACAGCTTTGCATTTTATTTTATAAGTCCTAGTGGAACATCAGTGACAAGTCCACTGGTGTGAGCCTGTTCCCAGTCTTATGAAGATCAATAGCTTTGGACTGGTACCAGTTGTCTTGAGGATCCTTAATTGCCTTTAGACCAAAAGCCCATGTCAATTCCATGGCTGTCTTACTTGCTGAATCTTTCTTGTAATAAAAATTCTGTCCAAAATCCAGCAGTATTTCCTAAAGGATATATTGGGGTTCACAATGAATAATATGGCCATACTATCAAAATTCTTTTAGAAATCAACAAGTTATGAAAGAATGCAAAAGTTATGTTACTCAGCAACATTAAAGAGAATGTCACGTGTCTCTATGTCATTGGCAAACGGATCGTTTTTTTAATTCTTTGTGACATCAAGGACTTGAGTTGAATACCTAGAAAATAAAACAAGGGACACAATTTACTCACACCCATAAAAACTGTTCAACTTGAAGAGGTAGCTGCTTTGAAGAATGAAGATTGTAGTGTCTGTCCATTTAGGCTTCATTGGATTGTTTACATTGGTAGGGTCTTAAGAATCTTAAGAATCTCATTAATGAAAATCTTTAAGTCCTCCTCATCTTGACCTCCCAATAACACAACTCTCTCTCTCTTTCCCTTTCTCTCCATTCTCTAAATTGAATAATAAAGGTCTTTTCTGAGAAAAGACTTCACAGTGAAGCATGAATTATCTATGTCAGGAGCATCCCCATGAGACAGCAGGAATAACTGAGAGCAGGCTCGCTGTAACCCACTCCTCCCCAGAGGTGGAGGCCCTGCCACAGGAACCCTGGCTCCTGTCTGAGAGAGGTGTGGGTAAGGACATGGCAATGGGACAGGAGACTGTTTCCATTTGTGTGCTTTACCTTCGTGTCAATTCCATTATTTACTGGAAGTGTTGGGCAAGGGGATCGTCACTTATTTCTGGACTAAATTGCAAGGAGAAGAAATGAGGGGCCAGGAAAAGGGATAAAACACTTGAAGGCTAGACATGAGAGATCCTCCCTGGGGACTGAGAGACACAGTGTACCAGTTACTAAATAATCCCAAGCATTCTCTAATGAAAGAAACTGTCATCATTTTTATGTTTTTTAAATACATACATATGATTTATTTTATGATTCTCATAGATATAGAAAGAAAAGATTATAAACAAAGAAAAGGGAGAGAAAGGGGAGAAGGTTTCAGAAAGACTTCCTTCTCTGAGTGCTTTTCCAGTACAACAGCTTCCCTCTGACTTGGGCTTACAATTCGGCACAGTCTAATTCCGTTCACGAATTCAATAAGCTAATTAGTGTTTGATCAGGTAACCTGTTCTATTTTGTGGGAACAGTTAACCTTCATATGAGCTCTCTGTTCTGATTTCCTTCAGAAGAATGCTAGTGGAAGTCCTTTGATGGAGTTGGGTTCAGTGTGGTGCAGTGAGGGGTGATACACAGCTCAATAATCTAGATAATCTCTAAGGGTTCCGGATCATATGTGACTTTAGCGCTGAGCTGTCCCCAGTATGGCAGCCACCAGCCACATGTGGCTGTTGAGCACCTGAAATGCAGCTACTTGGAACTGAAATGTGCCATAAATGTAAAATACACGTGAATTTCAAAGGTTTATTATGGAAAAAAGAGTGTAAAATATTCCATTAATAATTTTTATATTAAGTAGGTTAAAATGATACTATTCTAGATAAATTGAGAAAATAATAAAACATATTACTAAAATTAATTTTCACCTGTTTCTTTTTACTTTTTAAATGTAGCCCCTAGAAAGTTTAAGTCACACATGTGGCTCACGTCAGGATCTACTGGACAGCACTGCCCTGAGAGGAGGGGCACCCCAGGGAGAGTTGTCATCAGTAGTTAACATAACAACTGTTCAATTTCCACATACAATTTTGTAATTAGGTACTGAATCCTTCAACATGTTGGATAAAAATAAATAAGTATACGTCTTAAAATCCTGTTTGTATATTTCAGTATACAGAGTTTTGTCTGTAGCTTCACAGAATATAGATTTGATATCAAAGAATCCGGCTCTAAAAAGAGGGCTGATAGAACTTAGCAACAAAGGAATTTCCTTTCAGCATGCAAGTACTGTTTTTATAATACCTCATGGACTCTGGATCCCAAGTTCAAGCTGCTGAGTTGCTTACCTAGTGCTTTTCCAGTTCCTGAAGTGTGGACTCATTGACTTCTGTGGCTATGAATTTGGCACCTTCTCTTGCAAAAGCCTGCTAGACACAATGCACCAATAAACCCTTTGTTGACTTGGTTAAGCTGCTCTCCCGAATGCGAAGTCATGTAGCCTTTTCTCCCTTTATCTTCCTTTCATTGTTGGTCTCCTTATAAAATGGGTGGAGTTTCAAACTATCTAATCTCACTTCACCCTTCCTCTTGTGACTATTTTTATCGTTAATTAGAACAAGGTGACATACATCGTGCTTGTCATTTGATTCTGTCCCTTTAAGTAATATCAAATAAAATGGTGTTTTTAAAAGACTAGGATTCTGTTATTAACACCTCTCAAAATACTACTATCCTGTGATTTGACAGCCTGTATTCCATTTCTGAGCAGGTGACTAGACTCCACATAATAAGAAAAATGGCTTATTTCAACACTTTTCCTCCTAAAAGTGTACTAGTGTTTTCATAAATGTCAAACCATATCCTACTGTTATATTTAAGGTTCAATATCAGCTCAGGAGAGGAATATAATGTGCAAAAAGTTGTTATAAAATAGAAGGTAAAGATAAACTGATAGTCTTATAGCTCTGGAGTGCTAAATATGAATTGAAATGATTTCAGAAAGCTATGCACTCCTGTAGGACCCCTGCAGTATATTTATTATGGTGCAGAGATACTGAGGCAGAGAACTAAGTTTTGCAGAGTCAAAAGTCATGAGATCATAATGAACATGTGAGGTGTGCCCTCCTTCATCTGCCTGGGATCAGGAGCAGCCACTTTTATATTTGTAACTTAAGACAACAGAAGCACAAAAACCAATAAAAAATTAGAGCAGAATTAAATAACCATGGGATCTGTCTGCATAATTCAATACCTCAAAAGTTAGTGAGCAAACAACCAGAGATAAGAACTTACTAAGGCAGCTGCCCGGCCGATCCCCTGAGCAGCAGCTGTCAGGACGATGACCTTCCTATCAAGTCGACACGTAATGGAACCTACAGTTTGAACTACAGATACGTGTGTTTAATGGCTACACTGTAGCACATGGCCCTGCAGAGTAACATCTAGAACATTTAGAATGGACGGGTCAATGTACTCCTTTAAGAACTTGAAGATGGCAGCGTCTGATTTCTCCAGGAATACTCATTCTAGATACCCAGCTTTGTATATCAAGACAATTTGGCAGAACCCACCGAAATGATATCTGGTAACAGACAGACATTGGACTTTACCCACCTCTTAGTTTCTTCAGAACCTGGAGAAGACAGCCTCTGATGCTGATCCAGCTGGGGAAGAGTCCTACCCTCCACACCACCTCCTCCCCACTGCCCCTACACCACTGCTGTGGCACTGACTTGTCCTCCCTGCTTTCTCTCCTGTAAACTTCTGCTGAGGTTTTCACGATCAACCATCAATGGTTTATTTATATATTTATTTATTTATTTTAAAGGAAAGAGTCACCCTAAGCTAACATCTGTTGCCAATCTTTCTCCTTTTTTCTTACTTCCCACCACGCCTTCCACCCCACAAACCCCACTAAGTAGTTGTATATTCTGGTTGTAAGTCATTCTAATTCTTCTATGTGAGCTGCTGCCACAGCATGGCTACTGGCAGATGAGTGGTGGTTCTGTGTCCAGGAATTGAAACCCAGGCCGCTGAAGTGGAAGGCACTGAACTTTAACCACTAGGCCATTAGGGCTGGCTCTCATCTATCATTTTTCCTTGTCCCCTGGAAAGACTTCACCATTAACCTCACAGTCATTGAACCAAAGAGCTGGGAAATCTTATCAAGTAGAATACCCCCCTTTTACAGATGAGGACTCTGATTGGGCCTGCTGAAGATCAGAGAGGCAGTCAACTGCTGAGCCAGAACTAAACCCAGGCCTCCGGACTCTTTTGCTATGTGAACATTCCATCCCCTAACTCTGCTGATCCTCTTCTAAAGTCTAAGCATACAGTAGTAACACTTTAACAGACATCACAATTTTTGAAAGGGAGGACTGAGAAATTCTGATAGATGGTAAATATGATGTGCATCAGATGTTTGACCAGTGCTGACTGTAGACGGCAGGGTGAGAGGAATGGCTAGTGATGAGGTTGGCGGTGGTGAGGAGTCAAATGATGATTAAATGAGGTTGTCTTCAAGGAATCAGTTTCCTTCTCTTACCCTGCTGTCATTATGGTGTGCCTGTGACCTCACACCAGGTCGCAAAATGGCTGTAATGTCCCAAAGCATCATATCTGCATTTCAGGACAAAAAAAAAGGGAAGGAGCAAAAGCCCAAGTGTTCTATCCAAGAAGGAAGCCCTCCTCGGAAATCCCAGCTCTCCTGTCATTGGTCAATCCTAGCAGCAAGTGACACTAGGAATTTGAGAGTTCTGTTTTCCTCCCCTTACAATGCGAAAGGCAGGGGAAAGTGAGTGGGTGGGTCTGAATGTACCCACTGAAATAGCACACACACAGCCTACACACGCCCTCGGCTCAGTGACCTGCCTGACAAAGAACAGGCACCTAGTCTTGCCTAGAGAGCTCCTCCTATCCAGCCCCTTCCTTTTGAACTTCCCTCTATCCTCTTCAGCCAGATTTCTCTTCCCCAGTGAGCGCTCTCCTCTGAGGCCCCTGTGCAGCTCTGCCTGCTGAGCGGGGTCACTCAGCAGCTGGGGCGCAGAGACTCCCAGAGTGCGCGGGCACAGATGGGCCCGGAAGAGGACCCGGCGTGGCCAGAGCCTCAGCTGCCATGGTGCAGACGAGGAGGGGGCGAGGAGGGGCTGGAGCAAGGCCCACAGCAAGGAGCGTGAGGGGCGGAACCAGCGCTGCGGGCCGGCGCCCTCACTCAGGACAGCCCCGCCAGGAACGCGCACCTCCTCGTGATCGCGGCCCTGGAGACCCCGTGGACGATGGGTGGCGCTCGCCCCCACCCTAGGGGATGCCTGCCCTCCAGACCTCAAGCCCCTGCTGACCGGGGGCCGCCTTCCAGGCCGCTCCCACGCCCGCGCGCGGACAGGAGGCGGGGCCATCCTGTGGAACCTGGTTGAGTCCCTAGACCCGCACACCCCCCACCCCCATCCAGCCCCGTCCCTCCTCTCCGCCCCACCGCTTCCCTCCTGACACCCATGGCAGAGCCTCCTGAGACCACTGCCTGAGGTCTCTGCCCATGGCTGCCCCTCCCCACCAGGAAGCCAACCTGCTCTGAGCAGTGAATATTCACTGGTTTCCCCCTTCTCACAGGAGCTGTTCATTATCAGTTTTAAACAGGGAAGAGCTGAGCTGTCTTCAGTATACACTCTGGAAAGGTGGAGACTCCAGTCACCTAGCACCGGTCTTGAGTACGGTGGTGACTCGCTGTCCCTGGCCTGTGCTGTGGATGCACTGCCAGGCCCCCACACCTGTGATGCTGACTGTGGAGCAGCCCACACGATAAACCACTCCCTGGTGGCCGCCCTTCCTTTCTGGGTCGGGTTCTGGAGGCAAAGCCTTAGGGTTAGATCAGCTGCACTACCACAGTAAAATGGAGTTTTTGGGAAAATGAGTGCAAATGGCCTGAAAAGGTAAAACAAAGCAGCTCTCAAATGCAATGTGAAAAGCAAATATGATGGCTTTCTTACTCTCAACACTGGAATGAAATTGTTAATTTTTGAATAGCAGAGACAGAGCATATTCAGGAACTCTATCTTCATGAGCCAGGAAGAAAAATGTTCACTTAAGACACTGTAAAAGCCTCTCTTCTGGGGCCTGCCAGTGGCGCAAGTGGTTAAGTTCATGTGCTCGGCTGTGGTGGCCCGAGGTCCACTGGTTCGGATCCTGGGCACGCACCAACGCACATCTTGGCTAGCCGTGCTGTGGCGGCATCCCATACAAAGTGGAGGAAGATGGGCACAGATGTTAGCCTAGGGCCAGTCATCCTCAGGAAAAAAAAATAGGAGGATTGGCAGATGTTAGCACAGGGTTGATCTCCGTCACAAAGAAAAATCCTCTCTTCTTTGGCGATTTTGAAAAACTTACTAATATACCAGAGTTTTAAACTTGTTAAAAATGTATCCTTATCCTGATCTAACTGCTAAAATCAATCCTGAAATAAGTAACATGCAGAACAAAGCAACATCTAAAAATTAAACCTCTCTTTTTCCCAGTCCATTTAAAGCTTCATTTTGAAAATATCAGGAAATGTTACTTTAAAGCAGCAGGTGGATGACGTGCACCAGGTCAGTGAGGGAGCAACAAACAGAGACCTGTGTGCAGACAAGTCAGCCGCTTGATAATGCATGCTGGGATCTGTAGTTCTGGTTCCTTCCAAATTTTCTCTGTTCAGTTTCCTTGAGTTTTGAGCAAAAGAGTTGTATATTGCTGTACTTAAGTGTGTACGTGCTGTCATTCTAGTGGAACTCAGGTAGAACTAACATGGAGTAAAAGGTGAAATAATGGAAAAGCCCCTCACAGCATAGGTAAGACTGGAAATCATTCTCTTGGCTTTGCCCCCTCTCAGTCCCTGGCATTTGTTTGTGTCTACTGCGTGCTGTTCTGGGGTGGTCAAGATTGAATGAGTCAGAGAGTGCATGTGGAAGATGGCAGAGCCTCAAATCAGAAGGAGTACAGCTCATTGAAGAGACTGGAGGCTTCCCTCCTGGCCCTTGACCAAGATTGTTGAGGGAGGTAGGTACAAGTTTTCTGTGTTTAAGGTATAGTTATGGTTCTTTTGTGACCCAGTCTATTCTAACACTAATACATATTCAGTGGCAGAATGCAACCATCCTGACTGCACTGAGGGGTGGCACCAGGGAACATGTTAAGCTTCAGTGGGAGTGTGGAGGCTTGAAAGGGAAGAACACGTTGGGTAAGAGCAAAAAGCCACGTTTGGCTGAAGAGAACAGAGATAGAAGATGGAAAAGAAAGGGCTAGGTCATGGGAGCCCTCTATGCTAGGCGTAGTACCTGGGACTTGATCAGGCAGGTAACTGAGCAGAGGGAGTGTGTAGGTTGTTTGTTCATATGCTATTTAAACGGGTTCACTCAAAACCCACCCCACTCATGCTCCCCTGCCTTTTTCATTATAAGGATGATAAAGAAATGACAAGTAATAGGCTATACTGGAGTATATGAGGAAGCCATTTATTTGAAACTAATTTGGCCTGACCTTGTTTTTTCAAAAGGGCCTGAGGTGCCTGTAGAGCATGCATTGTAATCTGCTTTAAGAATTTACTATGTCCCGAAGACAAGAATGATTCCCCTAAAGGAAAAGATGCAACCTCTCCCAAATAAGCATTCCCTTCAGGATAAGCATATCTCCCTAAACTAAGAATTAATTACTGAGCTGCTGTGCTCACCTGTGACCACTCACCTTGTGACCACCAACCTGCTGTGTTCACTGACCTGCTGTGCCAGCAAAGCAGTCTCATGAAGGTTGTAAAAGGGACATTCCTGTCATATGTGATGTATGCTCTTTGTTCCAACACGGTGTATAAGCACTCTGTACACCCTGGGCAATAGTCCTCAGATATGGCTCATAATAAATTCACCCTAATTTTGATTTATAGACTGATGACGGATTATTTGTCTCCACAAGGGGTGGAGAATGAAACTTTCAACTTCCTAGCCTCCTTTGCTGCTGTTGGCCAATGAAACGTGGGTTGGGCTTTCTGAGGAGGGCTTCCCTTTTGGATAGAAAGGCCTTTGGCTTTTGCTCCTTCCATTTATTTGGGGCAGTGCCTGGAATGAGGATATGATGCCTTGGGATATAGCAGCCATTTTGTGACTTGGTGTCAGGTCAGAGGCACACATTAAGAACAGTAGGGAAGAAAAGGTACCCCGTTCCTTGAAGACAGGCTTAAGACAATAGCCCTAAACCAACCCCTCTGGACTTTTCACCTGAGAAAAATGAAGGGTGAAATGAAGGGAACCACAGCACCAAGGACTCAGCGTGGAAACCAGTAGCACAGTGTCTGTTACATCTGTGCTTAATAATGTGAATGATCATTAGAAATTCAATTACAGTGGGTGGCAAAAATTGCCCTGAAAGTGTTTTAAAGCCCTGACCTAGTTTCTGCTTGTGTCCACATAAGGTCTGTGGTAAAGCTGTCACTCACTGGCCCACTGTAGCTCCTAATCTGGGGCCAGTGACGGTAATCACACCCAGCTGTGCTCCTTGCTTTACAAACAACACCTTTTCTTTGACTTTTGAGGATTTTGGAATAGACTTTTTATGAATATGGCAGTTCCTTAATCAAGACCCACTCACGTACCTCTTTCTTGATGCAGCTGTCTTCAGCCTCCTTTTGTTCACAGATCTTTGACAATTATGCTTACTCTATGACAGCCGAAGTCACGTGGTATTGCAAAGATCGGCTCACCCCTCTGTACAGTCACCGGACTAGATTCGTTCAGAGCTAGGGACCGTATCATTTTTGCCCTTACATTCTGATCAGCTCATATTAAATGCATGAGTTATCTGTTTTTTCAGATCCTTTTAGTGTAGTCTGACCATATTACTGCTTTTTAACATTCTTGCAAGTTTCCATTGCTGATTTTCATCATTGTTCCTTCAAAATCATTCATCATATGATACTGAAACTCAGATCATGAGTTAAGCAACATTCTGAGGGAGACGTCAGCAAGATGGAGAAATACACAGTCCCAGCTCTCTTTTCCCCACAGACACAAACTTACCGGCAATATATGGACCAAAACACCTTTGTGAGGACTTCAGAAGTCACTAAACAATTTGCAGTACCCTAATTGAGAGCAAAGCTGAGAACACCCACCCTGAAGTGGGTCAGAAGAACCCTTTCATTTTACCCACGGCCACCTTTCCTTGAAGCGAGCACAGCACAGCCCTGCTCATGGTTTCTCCATCATGGGGAGTAGG
This sequence comes from Diceros bicornis minor, assembly GCF_020826845.1. Classification (NCBI taxonomy): domain Eukaryota; kingdom Metazoa; phylum Chordata; class Mammalia; order Perissodactyla; family Rhinocerotidae; genus Diceros; species Diceros bicornis. The sequence continues at coordinate 16,073,424 of NW_026690866.1, forward strand.
GGAAAGAGGCGAGAGGAGAATTCATGCAAAGTTCTGTCTTTTGGAGGGCTGCCCGAAGACTGGTTTGTGTCTCACCTGACCTGAGTGCTGATGGAACTAGCATGGTCTGGCACCAGAGGGCCTGCATTGCCCCAGACAGAGGCCGGTGTGGCTCACCACCATCAGGAGAAGGTGCTTCATCCTCAGGAGGCAGGGAGGAATGTAGACCATGTGTCTTATGTGCCAGCTTTTTGGAGGGCTGCCATCGGGACTGGTTTCTATCTCACTTGATTTGGGGTGCTGCTGGGGAGCTGACATAATTTGGATGCCTGGGGGCCAATGAGAACAAAGGAGAGTGGAATGGCTTCCTGTTGCAGCACCAAAGAACCTGCAGTACTGCAGACAGACACCAGAGGGAGCAAGAGATTATGAGCGCCTGAAAGAGAAACTGGCCAACCTCTCCAATTGGCAAATTATGCACACAAGCCTAGAGAAGTCACATCCCGCCAAAAAGATTTCAGAGGACCTCACAATCTAGCACTGGGCTGATTGACGAAGGTCTTCCCCTGTATGAAGCAGCCCACAAAGACTGGAAGAGGTTGGCTGCTTCTTCAAATGCATAAAACTCAGCAAAACGTCAAAAAGTACACAAAGAAACAGAGAAACATGGCCCAAAGAAACAAATTAAATCTCCAGAAATCAACTCTAAATAAACAGTGAACTATGAATTACCTGACAAAGAATTCAAAATAATAGTTACAAAGAAACTCAAAGATCTACAAGAGAATGCTGATCGATAACTAAAGGAAATCAGGAAGAGTATTATGAATGGAATGAGAATATTAAACAGATGGGAACTATAAAAAGGAACCCAACAAATTCTGAAGCTGAAGAATACAATAACTAAATTGAAAAATTCACTAGAGGGGTTCAGTAGCAGACTTTATCAAATAGAAGAAAGAATCAACAAAGTTGAAGACAGATCATTTGAAATTATGCAGGCAGAGAGGCAAAAACCAAAAAGAATAAAGAGCAGTGAAGAGAGCCTAAGGTATTTACGAGACATTAGCAAATGGACCAATATAGGCATCATGGTACTTCCAGAAGGAAAGAGAAAGGGACAAAACGTTTCTATGAAGAAATAATGGCTGAAAACTTCCCAAATCTGTGGAAGGAAATGGACATCCAAATTCAAGAGTTAAGCAACATTCTACTAAACCTGATATATGAAGACTGATTAAAGTGAAACTTTTCTAATTCAAGGCCACTGTTAGTGGCCTTGAATTAGAAAAAATACTGCAGTGAGTTATCACATCCAAAGGAAAATTAACCCAGCTTGAAAACCAGGAATACAGGAAGGACTGAAGAGGAAAGGAAAGGATAATTTATAAATAAATATAAATGAATTTTATTTTGTGAAGTAATTCTAGAAATCTCTCTTGGAGATTAAAATATACGTAGAATAAAATGTATGAAAACAGTAATACAAATGTCAGGAATGTTAAAAATAGAATTGAAAGTGTTGAAGGTGTTAGCATTTGGGGGAGATGGTAAAAGTAATTATTCATATTAGACTGTATTAGGGATTCAGGATTTAACCATTAGTGCAATTAAAGATTTCTATATTCTTCCAAGTAATAAGTTTATAGAGGAAATAATGGAATAATAAGAGTTAAATCAACATCAATGAAGTAAAGAGAGTAAAGGAACATTAATTATTCAGGTCAAAGGGAAGGGAAAGAGTAAGACGGTTGAAATAATTACAAGTTTACCGGTAATTACACGAGATGTAAATGCACTAAATACTAATTTCTTGTTAATGGCTGTTTGATGTATTCTAGAGACTTGTTAATAAATATTTTGGACATTCTTTTATTGGTAAACGTTTGTACAGTCTCTATTTTTTCCTATTAAAACATAAGTGGTATGGACATTTTTGTACATATGAACTTTCATTCCCATTTTTACAAAGGTATCATTAGTGGAAGAAAAAGGAAACATTAAAATGTTGATGAAACTGCAAATACCACCTCCCCACACAATTGTATTAAATGTTTTCATATCAACAGTAGCTGACAGTGTCAAAAACCCAACATTTTTTTTAGGTATAAATCTTTAGGAATCTCTCAAATCCCATTGATAAGAGATAGGATGTCTCCCCTGGATTATCCACTGATTGGATTATCCACTCCCTTCCTCAATAAAAGAGGAATCAGAGGCAGAAGTCCTTGCATTTTCCAGCATTCCACAGGCTGTCTGCACATCAGGAATGGTGTGAGCAGGACAACTCTGAAGCCATGGAGGAACCTGCATAGGCCTGTTTTCCAAGCCAGCCTATTCTGGTGAGTGTGGAATCCATATGGACGGCAAGAGTGTCCATTTGTACACTTTGTCCTTCTGTGAAACCTCTATAACTGAGCAGGCAGTAGCTCTTAAACAAGAAGATACCTTATTGAAAGTTGTTTCCTAGGTGTTAAGGTTTGTTAAGTGATGTTCACGGTATTGTACTTTTCTGTATAGGGAGTTTTCTTGGGATAATAGGCCAAACATTTGTTTTGTTTTGCTTTTAATCAACAACATCACTGGGAAGTGGACATAGTATTCAGCCCTGCACTGTTTACGCTGTTCCCATCTCTGGAAAACATTTTACCAACAATGTGATTGGTCTTTTATAAAAAATATTCAGTTCTGTGCTCAAATATCACCTCATAAGTTAGTCTTTCCCTAATATCTGCATCATCTAATTTTAGGTGGGCCGGCCCCTGTGGCATAGCAGTAAAGTGCTCACGCTCTTCTCCTGGCGGCCGGGGTTCGGATCCCAGGCGCGCACCAAGGCACCACTTGTCAGGCCCTGCTGGGGCAGCGTCCCATATAAAGTTGAGGAAGATGGGCACAGATGATAGTACAGGACCAGCCTTTCTCAGCAAAAAAAAAAAAAAGGAGGACTGGCATGGATGTTAGCTCAGGGCTAATCTTCCTCACAAGGTAAATAAATAAATGAAATAATTGTAGGTAATTTCTTTCCCCTTTATCCCTCCTTACTCTTCTTTTTCCATCCCTCCCTCGGTCTCTCTATCTCTGTGTAGCCCTTACTGTTTATTACAGGATGTAATTATACCTAACACTATATTAGATATTCATCCGTCTCTTTATTAACTCATTCCTCAAACCAAGATTAAAATAAACAGGTGAAGTGACTTTTTAAGTTAAATTCTGGATCATGGGTTTTAGTACATAACTTGACATATAATGGGTGTTCTATAAATGGGACGCACAAATAGTTTTCCCTCCAAACTGGGACATGTAGGAGAACGAAAGTGATGGTATGTTTTTTTTTGTTTTGTGAGGAGATAAGCCCTGGGCTAACATCTGCCAAGCCTCCTCTTTTTTTTTTTTTTTTTTTTTGCTGAGGAAGACTGGTCCTGGGCTAACATCCGTGCCCATCTTCCTCCACATTATACGGGACACCGCCACAGCATGGCTTGCCAAGCAGTGCGTCAGTGCGTGCCTGGGATCCGGACCGGCAAATCCAGGACAACTGCAGCAGAGCAAGTGCACGTAACCACTTGGGCCACTGGGCTGACCCCAGAGATGGTATTAATAATTATGGCAGGACAACAGAGATGAAGTGAGATTTATGACTTCACTTTCAAAAACTATCTGAAGACAGAAATGAGAGATTGTAAAGGAAAGGTGCACTGATTAGGTTTACATTTTAAATAGATTATTGTGCCTAGAGTCTTATAATGGATTACAGACAGAAAGGTTTTGCAATCTTAGTGATAATTTATTGCAGTATACCACAAAACAGATTATATCCTTGTATAACTGTAGTTAAGTGAATTTGTTTGAAAATTTTAAAAAGTTCTTTTTGGAGTTTGAATAATTTCTTTCCATAAATATATTGAGTACCTTGTAAGGGCAAAGCAATGAGTGAATACGGCAGTGTAAAACATTACAGTCCACATTAGTCTTCACTTCATGGAGTATCCAATTTTGTGAGAAAAACACTATGAGAGAAGCAGATGATAATACACATACAATTAAAATTTTAAAAATTAACAGAGAAAATGTGATATTAATTTTGGTGGCTGGATCAGGAAATGTCACTCTGTTGAAATGGTATTTTGTAGGAAATCTGAAAGGTGCTCAAGAATTATTCAAAAGTGGAGAATCTTTAGGTGGATTCAGGAGGGTGGATGGATGGTTCATTGATATATGAGTGTGGGGTGGCAGGGTGTCCAGAATGACACTCAGGTGTAGACAGCATATCAGTACAAACAAGCGAGATTAGGGGACCCTGAGATATGGGTGATTATTTGCAGAACTGGTTGGTTCAACTTGGGACCAGCTCACTGCGAGCTGGTCATTGAGTTTTCACCGATGTTGTGAGTGGGCAGATGGGTATTTGGGTCTCAGGGTTGAAGCCAAATCTGTGCTGATTCTATGGGCATTTCTAGTTCATTAATGGTATGTGAAGCCAGGGAAATGGATGGGCTGGCCTAGAAGAGGGTGTGGATGTGGAACAAATGTGAGAGCAGGATTAACTTCTAAGAAGCATCAATTGTGTTAAGTCAGATGGTGGAGCCCAGATTAACAGGGAGGAGTAGGAGGAGAAAGGAAGAGTCAGGAGAGGAAAAATGGTTTTTTACAGTGGATAGAACTATGTGATGGGAATATGACGTGTGTAAGTTATTTACTTATGAACAGGAGGATATTTGAGTGAAGGTGGGACTTGGGTGTGCAAATGAAGTGAGCATCAAATTGCTGAGAGGAACGTGATTTCATTAGAGATGAGACACTAAATTCCTATGCTCTGGGCACAGAATCATCCAGTTTTCATAGTCCTTTCTGTCCTTGACTCATATCAGTTTGATATCCCAGGATCTCGTTCTCAGTGTGTGGTGCCTGTGTCAGTAGTATCAGCAGCATCCGGGAACACTTAGAAATCCAAATTCTTAGCCCTCCCCAAGCCTACTTGGGTTGAGGTCCAGCAGTCTGTGTTTTAACAACCCTCCAGATGATTGTGATGCACAGGGCAGTTTGAGAGAAATTTCTCCAAGATACAGGAGGGTGGAAGATCCAAATGAAGTGAGAACATTCTCCATGGCTGGCATTCTGCATCCCCCATTTTATTCTAATTTAACATTTCATTTTTTTTTCAAAGGGGAAAGCTCAAAAGAAATATGATGCCCCAGACTTCAGAGAAGAAAAAACAGGTCCATTTAGCCAAGACCAAGCGGAGACATCGTGAAAGGTCTGCACTTCCTAGAAGACTCACCAGCTGCATTTTCAAGAGGCCAGTTACATGGATGACTTCCCACCCTGGCAATGAGGTCAGTTACAGTCAACGAGAGGAGACCTTGCAGGAGCACCAGTAAGTCTGTGCATTCAGGAGACTGCAGGGTCTCCAGGCCTGCAGCAGTGAAGGACAACTTTTAAGCACTTTTGATATCACAAATACCTTAAGTATAATTGCACCAGGTGGTCCAGGTGAATGCCTGGGCTGTGCTGGTGCTGGGTCTGTAGACCCCAGCCTCAAGCCCACTGCCACACAGTCTTCAGACTGGGCAGAGATGATTCCAGGAGTGGGTCTCGGTCTCCCACAGCCACTCTAAACACAACTTGTAACTTATGGAGACATTCACAGACAGAGTCAGAGAGTGAAATAAGCAAGGGAGAGACTGGCTGAGGCCCTGAGGGCAGAGAGGTTTGCCAGGGAGGCCCAGAGAGCAAGGAGCCAAGACGGATGTTCTGAGATCTGATGGAAAATAGGAGAAGGTCATGCTGAAGAAGCGTTCCCCATGAACAGCCCTCAGTTTCACTCGCCTCATTTAATGTCAATCCTGCTTCTTGCTCTGGACTGTGATGCTTTGTCATTTTATAATTGTACTTAATTAAATTCTTTTGAGAGACATAAATGTGGAGAGTAGACAGTTGTGTGGGTGAGAGATCGGGTTTCATGTGATAGGAAAGAAGATCTTTACTTGTCCTGGTATACTACAATTTCTGCTTACCATGATTCTTATTCACTTTTATATTAAAGGTAATTTGGCCTAAGGGATCGTTTAGTATTTTTAGTTATAGATTTTTAGAATACTTGCCATCAGGAAAAGATAATACCTATTGTAAAGAGCTTTAACGTTGTTTAACGTTAAATGAATTTGATTCCATAAATGTCTTACTTTACTAAGCTTGCTTTTATATCTCCCTCTAACATAAGTTGTATCCTTTTTTTGCCAAATGTTTACTCAAATACAAGACATTTTCATATAATTTAATTAGCCCTTAGACTACCTGTTACAGCCTTATCTGTTACCTAAAATCACCTCGGTGATTTTTTAAAATAGAGTTCACCTTAGATTCTTAACAAGGAAAATGTTGTTTGGGAGCATTTAGCACTGAGAGAATCTTGGCAGCAGGCTTGCTGTCTTCACCTTGACACTAGGTCCTCAGTCAAGGAAACTTGTCCACCTGCTCACAGAATAGGGCGCACCATAATTATTCAATAAACATGTCATGAACAATATTTGGTGGAAAAAAGGGTCAAGTTACAGAAGTGAGATGGTAGGACACTTTTACTGGGTCAGGAGGGAAAAGGACTGATGTGATTTTGGAAGGATCTGGAATTTTCTGGACTTTCTTGAAGACCTTTGATAGAGTAGTCTTAGCAGTCATGGGGAAGGAAGCCTATTTCAGAGGGTAAATGAATGATTGCAAAATAGAAGAGCAGAGAGTAAGTGGAGGTGGACAGCTGTGCCTTGTGCCTCCTGACAATGGCCTCTGGATTTAACACAGCGATGGCTCCCTGCCAGAGTCCACAGCTGTGGTGTGGGGTTGACTCCTCCCTAGGACTAGGGTGTTCTGATTCCTCAGTGTGAGCTAATCTGCATATTCCAAACCCCCAAATGTCATGGGATTGGGATGTCAACTGGCCCTCTCTGGCCCAAAAGGATCAAGGCACAGGACCCTTTTATGGAACAGGAGGTGGATCTGGGTATACACAGGGTTCTTACCTGGCAGACCTGGAGTTCTGGGCTCAGTGAGGCCACAGTGTAGGAGCCACTGACAGGGTCTGAGGCCACTTGGGAGGAGAGCACAATAGGTGTTGGCACGGGGGCAGTCAGGACAAGACCTGTCGCCTCATTTGTATGCTGCCTCTCTGCACTTGGTCACAATCTACTCCTCAATTCTCGTTACCATGAGCTGATTTCTTCCCTCATTGGATCTTTTCTTCCCTCGTATATTCTGTTAAATTATTTCAAGTTAACTTTGGTTGGGTTTTCTCTCCCATACTTTTAAATTATTCTTGACGAATTCTTATATGTATACCATGATTTCAATGAGTTACATTGAAAAATGAAGGTGTTCACATGTGATAATTGCAGAACTGAGAAATTTAAATGATGGCATCGGGCGTGGTCCATGATCTTCAGGACATCCATATGATAAGCCACTTGATAATGAGAATTTTTAAGACAAGGCACTATTAGGTTTTGAGGGTTTGAGTGAGAACAAAAGGGATCCCTACAATTGAATCACAGTTTATCAACAGCAGAGAATCCTCTCTCACCTCTTCCCAGTCCTGGTGGTTCCTGCTTCCCTGTCTTGTGGCAGCAGATCTCCAATCTCTGCCTAAGTCTTTCAAGTGATCTTCTTCCCTCCACGTCTCTGTGTCCTCTCCTCTTCTTATAAGGACACTAGTCATTGAATTGAGGGCCCACCCTAAATCCAGGATGAGTTCATCTGCGGATCTTTAATCACATCTGCAAAGACCCTGTTTCCAAATAAGGTCACATTCTGAGGTTCCGGGTGAGCTTGAGTCTTTAGGAGATGTTATTCAACTGACTACATCCTCTACCCTCAAGTTGAGGTTGGGAGCTGGCTCAGGCAGATATGAATGGTAACAATAACAGAGGAGTTGTTTTCACCAACAATATTGGATGAGTTGTTTGCCTCAAAAGTACTTGATTCAATGTAATAAACTTAAAAATCACATTTTTTTGAAATCGTGATGGTGATTCTTAAATTCATATGAAAGAGAAATTTTATAAAATAAAAGACTTTTTGAGAACCAACCACCAAACAAAATAAACATGAAGGAGAAAAAGTACAAAGGTGACATATCAAAACATTTCCCTAGTTCTATTAACAAAAACGGCAAACTAATGTAATCACAGAACCAGTCTCTCCACTGAAGCAACCGTTCAGTTGGACAAAACTGACAGAATCGAGTGTTTCAGAACTCTGAAATATAATGAAAACCTTACAGCATCTAGAGGAGTGATTAATGAAGGAAAATGTGGCTGAATTTGGGTAAGAAAGCATTGTTGTGTTTTTGCTTAATGCCTACCCGCTGCCATTCTCTGGTACAACAGAGGATGTGAAGATGGGAGCCAAGATTCCTTGTGTGGCTTCCTCATGCCAGGAGACAAATACTAACCTGCTTCTTAAAATGGGGTGATTCTGTGACTGGGTGGTAGTGATCTGTCTTTTGGGTCCCTGAGGGAACAGTGCAGAAGTTGAGAGGTATTTATACCCCTCAGGCTAGATGGTCTCCAAGTGGTGTCATTGTCTGATGAAAGATTTAGAGGTCTATGCTACTGGTAGATGCCTGTGCAAGGGATGATGGCCGGGACAGTAGAGAGACATAAAAATCTGGCAAGGAGGGGTCTGAGGAGGAAGTTTTTTGGGGATGAAGGCTGAGAAGGTCCACTGTTTATACCAGGGAAGCGGGAGTGCAATGTGCACTCCCAGGACTGGACGTGTGCTCAGAAAAGACCTGAGAGGACCTGGGCCTGCACCTCTGGCAGATTTGTGGGCTCCATGCAGGTAAGGGGTGAAGTCTAAGGAAGAGCTGCCGGGGCCCCTGCTGCAAAGGCTGGAAAGATTTTAACTTTTTCTTTTTTTAAAATGTGTTCTTTTGGATCGTTGCATTTAAAGAAATCTCTGTCAGATCACTTGCTGATTGTTAAGATAACTGAAAAGACATTTCAGTGACCACACACATCAAAGAACATAGTCTTTGCAAAAATACTTTAAAAAGTCACTAAACAAAAGGATGATTGCAGCTCATAAAAAGCCACAACAGCAAAACCTGGAGAGGGAGGAGAATCTGATTGTCACAACGACCACATTGTAATACGCAAAATGTCCAGTTACCACTACAAAATTACAAATGATATGAAGCTACAGGAAAGTATAGCTGGTTCATATGAGATAAAATGGAAATTGAAAGAAATTTTTCCTGAGGAAGCCCAAGCATTGGACTTATGAGACAAGGACTTTAAAACAACTCTCTTATATATGCTCAAAGGGCTAATGGAAAGTAAGGACAAAGAACCAAGGAAAATATAGAGAATGGTGTCTCAATTCACAGAGAATATCAATAAAGAGATAGAAATTGTAAAAAGAACCAAGTAGAAATCATTGAGTATTACCCCTGCACTTCCAGATCCCACCTCCAACCTTAAACAACCACAAATTTACTTCCTGTCTGTACAGATTTGCTCATATTTGACATTTCATGTAAATGGTATCATATAATAAGTGGTCTTCTTTGCCTATATGCTTTCACTTAGTAGAAGTTCCTCAAGGTGCATCCATGGTGTAGCACGTGCCCTTCATATCTTTATGGCTGAAGAACATACAATGTACAGAAATATGGATCACATTGTGTTTATACATTCATCAGATGATGGATATTTGGGTTGCTCTGGTCCATCTTTTGCCGGTCCCTCTTTCACCTTCAGTGGCCCAACATCAATGTCTCTCATCACCCTTCTTATTCACTGCCATCCAGTCAGCTCAGCTCTGTTTAGGCACCAGGTCTTCTCAATGTAAACACTGGTCGAGCCCTTACCAAGGGCCCTAAACGGCAGAGGTTGGGATGGGTAGTGGCCACCTCGCTGAAGACTGCCAAGCACAACACATGCTTTCCAGCTGCAGCAACTTGAACATAAACAATTAGAGCAGAAATTCCCAAGGCTGCTGACACATGTGGTCACCGGTGGTTCCTCTCAAAAAACTTAAAGCACAGGGCCACCTAGTAGACATCTGTTATCCTTCTTGGTTTCTCAGCCACTGAACCCCTATCCTAAGATTGAGGGCTTCTCTCGCTTTATGATGCTGGGGGCAGATAACACCAGCTTCCTGATTTAAAAGCAGAAAATGCCAGATATGTCCATTTGCAGCCTCCCCACTGCAGCCTTGGCAACTGTTCTGTGTAGCTGACGCAGGCACACAGACTCTGACCCAGGAGGTGGGACCTACGCTCTGATGACAATAGATTTGGACAACAGCTAATAGAAGCAGCCTCAGCGGGGCTCCAGCCCGTCCTTGTCCTCCCAGAGGCTCTGTGAGCGATCACTCTAACAATCCTGTTTCACACAATCAAGAGCCCGGCATTAGTGTTGGAAGTGGGGAGACGATCAGGAAGGGCCCACAGGTCGCATTGCAGCCTTGGTCTCAGATGGGGGCCTCTTCCCAGACCCCAGGTCAGCTAGAGAGGTCACTGCCCCCAGCGGCCTTCCCCAGGGGCTGAGTCCGTGGGCTTAGCAGAGGTCAGAGGCTGTACCCCAAGGGGTCAGTCCCCGCAGCAGACATCAGCGCCAGACTCCACGCAGCCATCATGTCAGGAGGATGCAGCCGTGGGGACACGCGCGTCCTCGTCGTGGGCAGAGGACACGTCGCTGTCCGGCCAGAGCGCCCCGCGCCGTGGGCAGCGGCGGGGCCGGAGGAGCGGGGAGGAGGGAGGCAGGGACAGGGTCCACAACCCTCCGGGGGGCGCTCGGGGCAGCTGGGGCGCGTAGAAGGCTCCGGGCTCCACGCTCCACGTCCATGGCCCCATCCAGCGCGGTCGCTTTCATTCTCCGCCGTCCTCGCCTCCGCTTCCTTCCGCGGCGCCGCCAGCCTGTCCTCTCTCCGCCGCCCACGACTTCTCAGCACTTCCCAGCGGCACTTGGGTTCAGCTTTCTCCGCCGCCTCTCGCCGCTTTTCGGCTGGGCTCGGCTCCTCCAACCAGGCATCGGACCCTTCAGCCTGGCCTCCGCCGTGTCTTCACATCTTTGGCTATTTCCATTTCTCTTAGGCTCTTTCCGCCCGCCTCTGCTCCCTCCGCCTCTCCCAGCCGCTCCTGGGCTCAGCGGTTGGGGTTCGTCTCTCTCTGTCTGGTTTCGGCTTTCTCGGATATCACTGCCACAGTTTGGCTCTTTCCCGCCAAGTCCCGGGCTCCGCTGAGGTCTCTCTGTCTGCCAAGGTCCTCGTGTGTGGAGGCGGAGGTTGTTCAAATTCACCCCGCCTTCACTGTGGTATGGGAGTGCCACTTTCTCTACATCCTAATACATCAACATATTAAACAAACAGTAAGTGTTCCTAATCTGATAAATAAATCAAGAATCTTGGTGTTTTACTTCATATTTTTCTTTTGGTAGGGGAAGTTGAGAATCGTCTCTTGTACTGAGAACATTCTGTATTTTCTGTGAACTGTTCTTCGCCATTTGTCCATTTCTCCCATGGATTCTTAGTCTTTTTTTTTGGTTGGTAAGAGTTCCTTAATATTACTAAATTAGCTTTTTGTGATGAGTTGCCAACATTCTCCTCTTTTCCTTGTTTTGTCTTTGTATCTAGTCGTTGCTGCCATGCAGATGTTTTGAAAGGAAATCAAAAGTGTTAGTTTCGTTTCTTGTTTTATGTTATACTTTTAAAAGACCATCTGTTCTCTGAGATTATATGTAAAATACTTATTCCTTGGTTTTTTCTAGGACTTTCACAGCTTTAATATTTACATTTAAATCTATGATAATCTCTATTCCACAGAACAACTAGGGTTTCCAACATGATTTTTTTGTTAACAATTCGTTTTTTCTTTCTTGCCTTAGCACACCACCCGCACCCACTTTATTAGGAAAAATGTTCAGGCATGGAGATAATTTGAAAGAGTTGTACAGTGAACACTCATGTTATGGACAGAATTCTGTCCCCTCAACAGTCATATGTTGAAGCCCAAATCTCTAGTACCTCTTATTGTAAATTTATTTGGAGGTTGTGACTTAAAAGAAAGTAACTGAGATAGAATAGGGCCATTAGGGTGAATTCTAATCCAATTTGATCAGCGTCCTTATAAGATGAGATTAGGACACACAGACCAGGAGATGCTAGGGGCATGAATACACAGAGGGATGACCATGTGAGGAGGAAACAAGAGGATGGTCATCTGGAAGCCAAGGAGAGAGGACTCAGGAGAATCCAATCTTTCCGGCACCTTGATCTTGGGCTTCCAACCTCCAGAATTACGAGAAAGTAAATTTCTGATGTTTAAGCCAGGCCGTCTGTGGTGGGGCACATTGGGCACATTAGGCATGGCAGCCCTAATGAAGACAGCCCACCACCTAGATTCCATCTGTTACATTTTACGATATTTACTTTGCCACCTCCATCCATTTATCACCCAAGAATCCATCTCTGTTTAATGCATTTTCAAGTAGCTTGCAGACAGCAGCAGACTTCACTCCTAAACATGTTAGCATACATAGTCATTAAAGTTCAAAATTTGACTGAGGTTGGAAGATCTTCCCAGGTGGCTCGCTGAATGGTGAGCACTTGGTGCTGACAAGTTGATTCCTCTCCACGTGGACCTCCCCACAGGGCTACTTGAGCATCCTCATGATGTGGTGGATGGCTTCCCCTAGAGAGGGAGCAATCTAAGAGACCAAGGAGGAAGCTTCAGTGTGTTTTATGATGTAGCCTCAGATGTGAGACCCTGTCATTTCTGCAGCACTGTATAGATCACTTGGGTTCATGACAATTCACGGCTAATCAAATGTGGGAGGAAACTGCACAGGGCATAAACACAGGTGGAAAGTAGCATTGGTCGCTATCTTGGCTGCTAGCCCACACACCTGCCTCTCCTCCAGGCCACCTCTCCTCAGCAGCCCAGAATTCCTTTTCTTCTGCTCCAGCTCACTCCTGAGAACCTGGTTTGATTGGAGCTGTTTGGGGCCTCTGGAGTCTATGGCTCTGTTTGGGACAACATGGAAGATCTCATCTTTCCCTTTACGCTTGCTCCTCTCCCCACTCTATCTTTCTCTGCCTCTCCCCCAGCTCCATCCTTCCTTGGCCCCTAGTAAGTCTTTTAGCGGTAGAGGATATTCTGAAGGTCAGTAGGATGTGCAACAGATAAGAGGGGTTTCCTGGAGCAGGAAATGTTGGAGGAAAGTTTGCTTCCTGGGTTCCTGTCACCTTCTGTAGAAGGGGAGCTTGGGGGTTTTTGGTGGCTTGTCAAGACAACTGCTGTGTCCCTTATTCTGAGACTGGGTCCTGCACATTCCCCAGAGCAGGGGATATTAGGTTGAGTGGGGCTCTATCTATCCACTACAGTTGGGGACAGAGACATCTACACAACAAGAGGGGCTCAGAATGTTCCTTGTGTTTGGGATTAGGGAGGAGTCACCACAGGGGCCGGCGTCTCCTGTTGGGAGGGACTTGCATTGCGGGCTCCTCTCATTTGTGTTGAGTGCTGCTTGCTGATGCTTCTATAGATATTATTTTGTGATAACGGGAAGAGAGGGAGTTTTCTGAGGATCTGTTTGACACTTACTTAGGAGAACCTGGTGTGTTGCCTAGTGAGACTCTAGTCATTTCTTTTCTGGGGGGGGAGACTGGGGTTACTCTTTGCTGGAGATATTCCTATCTAGTCTTAGGAGTCAAGAGGCAAGCTGGGGTTTGTGTTGGTGAAAATGGTGTGGCGTTTTTTGCGGCTCCTTCTTCTTGGTGTGTAGGGGGATGTAAGTTGCTTTTTGGGGTTTCCAACATCTTTAATCTTGCAGGAATATGGGGGATCACTTGCTGAAGCTTCTATCATTTGATGGAGCCCTCATGATGTTGGGGATAACTGGGAGGCAGGAGGCTGAGGTTCCTGTTGTCTCTGGTGCTTGGAGACTGGAGGACCACTGCTTGTACAGGGCCCCCACTTTTCAAATGTTGGGGTGACAGGGACGGATCACTGGATGGAGGGCCATTGTCTCTAATTCAGGGAGAGGATTGGAATAATTGCATGAGATTCCACTTATCTTTAGGCAGGGGGCTCTCGCGGGGTCTTTATATACCTCCTTTTGTCTAGTGCTAGGGGAGATCAGAAGTCACACTTTCTGGGTCTGCCCTTGTCTGTATTGTTGGCATAGACTGGGTGGGTCACTGGGCTGGGCCTTCCCATTCTCTAGTGTTGAGGAGCAGCTAAGGGTGTGACTTATGGGGCGGCTGTGATTTCTAGAATTGGAAGTTAGTAGGGGGTGCTTGCTAGAGTCCCATAATTTCTAGTTTTGGGGGGATGTAGGACTTGCTTGCTCAAACCCCAGCATTTGTGTTTGTGGATGACAGTTGTTATCTGAGGTCCAGTTGCCTCTAGTTTTGGAAGAAACTGGTGGTGTCTTGCTAGGACTTCTGTCACATCTGCTGCTCGATGCAGATTGTGAGCACCATTTGCTGGGGCTCCATAATCTCTAGTCTTGCGGGGTGGAGTGGGGATTCCCTTGGAGAGGCATCCATCATCTCTAGTTTTCGGGTATCAGTTTCATGTTTTTTTAAAAGCATTTTATTTTGAAAACATTTAGAATTACATAAAAGTTGTAAAAGTATACAGGATTGTTTTATTCAGTCAATATTCATTATATTTACGTACATTTTGTCTCCTGCTGATGATCATGCTTAACATTATGTCTTTGGGTGTAATTCTTTTCCTTCAGCCTGAAAACTCTTTCGAGTTTCTTGAAGTTCAGTTCTGCTGTTGTTTAATTGTTTTAGCTTGGTTTTTTTAAACCCCCTTTGGAAAATATCTTTAATTTGTCTGTATTTTTGAAGAGTATTTTTCTTAAGTCAAAGAATTTTAAATTGGCAGTTTTTTTTTTCCCCTCCCATTCAACCCTTCAGCTGTCAGATGTCATACATGTCTTCTTGCTTCCAAAGTTTCTTTTGAAAAGTTTCCAGACTTCTTATTGCTCTTTTGACAGAAACATGTCCTTTTTCTTTGGTGGCTTTAAAGATTTCTAGTTTGTTTTTCCTTTTCTACAATTGTCCATGTTTCTTTCCTTTTATTCATAGTTATTTTGAAGTTCTTGTCTGCTAACTCCGGTATCTGGATTGTCTCTGGGTATGCATCTACTGATTTATATGTTCATAAGTAAGAGTATTTTCCTGCTGCTCTGCATGTCTAGTAATGTTTTATTGTGTCCTGGATCTTGTGAACAATACCTCGTAGAAGCTCTTAATCATGTTACCTTCCTCTAAAGGTTAGGTTTCTAGTACGAATGGATCACCGTGAGCCTCTGAAGGCTAGGTTTTAGACCCTAAAAGGAGATATTTATATCAGTTTTGCACTGACTCCTAAAATGTATTCCTTACTCTTTGTGTGTGGCACTGACTGTCAGGCTGTGACATTTCTAGGCTCATAATTAAAAGCCAGAGCTTTTTTTTTAAATCAATGTCATTCCACTCCAGATAAGTCCAAAATCCAACCTCCAACTTCTGACATGTTTGATCTCTGAAATTTCTGCACCATATTCAGTTTTCAGTGGCTTATCTCTTCTAAGTCTCCTAGATTCGTCCCCTCCACATGCAAAAGTGAGGTGTTATTCAATTTCCTGAGGGGGGATTTTTAGGCAGTTTTTGGGGGCTTCTTTTTGTGAATCTTTATTTTCCACTAGAATATCCCTCAGAGATATTTCAGGATCAGGTTGTATTTCCTCTAGTGTAGCCCTGGAATCCTCTATTCCTCCAGAGAGCCCTGGTTCCCTCCTTTTTCTTTAGAATAGTATCTTAGAAACCAATTTCTGGGTGGTTGATAGGTATTCTCATTATTACTGGAGTGTCGTTCTTCTAGGCCTTCTGAGCTAACATCTTTCTTTGACTGTGATACACTGGCTCTCATCATCAACAATATATTTACTTAGTTGTTCAGATCCAATATATGCATAAACTAGTTTCAGAATTGCTAACCCATGCCCTTCTGAGAAACATCTTTTATGAACTTGAGTACAGGATTTCTGGTCACTTCTTTTGATCCAGGCTTACAAGATCTGGTAAAACATACTTTTCCAAAGTAAATTTGGTTTCCTTTTCATAGCCTTCATTGTGGCTATGTTATTCATTTGCAAAACATTTAGATTCATTTGCTATAAATTGTTTTCCATTTTATGTTCCCTTCACTACCTGGTGGATTAATGTTTTTAACCTACAGTAATATCCACTCTGGGTTGTACACTTCTGTGGGTCTTGGCAAGTGCCTAGTTGTGTATCCATCAACATAGTTGTGATCGAACATGATACACACACGAACAATCTTGATAGGACAATTCCATCACTCCAAAATTCCTTTGTGCTGCACCTTTGTAGTCATCCTCTCTCTTACTCTAGCTCCTGGAAACCAGTGATTTGTTGTCCTTCCCTACAGTTTTGCCTTTCCCCAAATGGCATACAATGGACTCTATAATAAATGGCTTTTTGTTTCTGGCTTCTTTCACTTAGGAAAATGAATCTGATTTAAATCGAGGCATATGTTACACATAGCACAACACATAGATCTTAGGTGTAGAACTCAATGCATCTTGACAATTGCATACACTTATGTAACCTATGTAACGCCTTTCAAGATATAGAACGTTCTCTTCACCCCATAAAGTTTCTCCATGTGCCTTTTTGGTCAAACCTTGCTCCTTCCTCACCCCTTCTCCACATTCTGAGCTTAGATGCAACCACTGTTATGATTATTTTTCCTATCACAGGTTATTTTTTGACTATTCTCAGAATTCGTACAAATAGAATCATACAATATTTACTTTTTTGTGTGTGCGGCTTATTTTACTCAGTATACTCCTACAATGGATTTTAATTAATTCACAATAAAAGATGAAACATATAAGGTTTCCTATATACTGGGAGACTCATAAATGCTTTACATTTATTAGCTGATTGATCCTTAATACAAGTCTGTGAAGTAGTCAATCTCATTGTTCTCATTATACAGATGAAGAAACTTTGGCATAAAATGTTTGCTACTTGCTTGAGGTAAACATCTCTAAAGGAGAGAACTGAGATTGGATATAAGAAGAGATTGAACTGTGATAAGTTATAAACGGAGAAAACAGTTGATCCCAAGGGGAGCTCTGGAGTAGTGGTGGGCCTGCAGTGGTGTCTCAAATTGAGGCAAAGGAATTGGGCCTTTGTAATTCCTCCCCACACCGTGAACCAGTCATTAGAAGTGGGCTGCCATTGGGATTGGTCATAACCTTAGGTGTGGCACTTTCCTTTGGCCCATGGAAATTCCCAGATAGGTTGGCAGGATGAGTCCTTAGAAGACTTTCTGCAGCTACAAGAGGAAGTGAATTAGTCATGAAAGAAGAATCTAGAAAATATACCACTGTCTCCGTTATGGTCCACCACTTATGCCACTCAGATGCACTTGCTTCTTAAAGTCAGTGCATTAGGATTCTGGTTGGTCATGTTAACTGGGGAAACTTACAAGAAGAAGATAAGTGGGACAAATTACAGACAGCTCTTGACTGCACCTTTTCTTGGTGCTGCAATTGATACTTACCATCTCAATTGTCCTAATGTCCCATTTAGATTCCCCTCACACTTGAAAGCACCTCTGGTGGTTTGGGTGGCTTACCGGGAGGAGGATCCAGGTACTAATCCCTGACTCATCTGAACACCTGGTCACCACGCCCTTCACAGGATACAGCTGTTACATTTAATTATTAAAACAATTGGGTAAAGAATATCAAAAGGCATCCCACCGGACTACCTGAATGCCAAATGTCTTCTTTGCCCTCACTGTATAACAGAAGCCCCATATCCTCTAGATGAATTACTTGTGCCAGAGGCCATAGTGACTTCTTTCATTCTGTTGGCCTCATAAGCAGCAGTAAAGTTCAATGGGACTCTGACTTTGTCTCCTGGTAGAAGTGTCCACCTCTGGGAACCAGGACCTGTTGGTTAATTATTGTTTGCAATTCTTCCCAAGAACCCCATAACCTATCTTACATGAAAAACACTTGCGATGGCAACTATTTTAGACTACACATGGGAGTATCAATGCTTAGATTGCACCTAAGACAGTACAGTAGATGTTGGGAGTCCTGGGCAGAGGTATGAACTTTCCACACAGGTGATTGACAAGAGTAGATTCTCAGGCAAAAAAGGGCTGCACAGTTCAGAATATCTTCCATTTGCCCCAATAGATCCACTTCTCTATCTTGCTGCACCCAGGAAAGTTAGTGAAGATGAACTACGTCAGCTGGCTTTCTTACCTTATGGCTTTTGGCTGGGTTTGGTCAATGGGGAGCCTAGACATGAAATCAGAAGGATGAAAGAGAGTGACATCTGGTCCTGGCTATTTCTTACAGGAGAACCTGGGGCTGGATGGTACCCCTGACCTCGTCTCAGCTCCTGGAATGCAATTTCCTTTTCTCTTGTTTCTAGAATTCGATAATTTTTCATTGTCCTTTCCCCTTCAGGCTTAGGGGTGTTAATAGAGCCCTGTACTTACCATCTTACTGGGTACCAACGACCTTTTCTGGTTTTCTTACATCCTGTCCACAACTCCGAGAAGCCCCTTTATGAAAACTCTACTTGAATCTTCCTAGTCTCAGTGTGTCCTCTGTTTCCTGCTGAGATTCTGACTGATATGTCAACTTATTGATAGCAGAAGGAAAAGACCTAATAGTGAACCATAAAACCCAACAAGATCAGGAATCACGAAGTCTCTGACTATATCATCTTCTACCACTCCCACACTGTTCCCAACATGATCTACTCTAATCACACTGGCCTCCGTGTTGTGGAGCATTGCATGACAAGACTGCTTTAGCCACACAAATTCCTATGACTCAGAGTCCCAACTCGTTAAGGTCTCTGTTCAAGTGCCCCTTAACTAAGACTTTTTCCCTTCCTAGTCTCTTTACAATAGCAAGAACCCATTCCCTCTTAACTGTCTTAAAATGTTTTCATTTTCTACATAACACTTATAGTAACATGTTTTCTTGATTTTTCTATAGTCTGTCTTTCCCCTATTAGAACTTAAGTGCTCCAATAGCAAAAGTGGAGTTTCATTCATTGCTACAGACACCAGTGTCTCCAAAAGTGCTTGGCATATAGAATGTGCTCAACAAATAGGCTGATGGTTAAGGGTGTCGACTGTCTGGGCTCAAATCCGGGCTCTACCATTTTCTAGCCAGAGAGCTCAGGCAAGTGACATGCCAGTTTTCTCATATCTAAAGTGGGGATGAAACTATTACACACTTGTTAAGTTTATATTTAGTACTCCGTAAGTTAATATTCATAAGGCATTTAGAAGAGTGCCTGGTCTATCAGAAGAAATGTTTGATCATTTATTAGTGTATTGGAATACTTTGCTATGAAAAAATAAGACCCCTTCATAAAAAGGAACAATTCACAAAAAAAGACCTAATCCTGTATCTACTTATTTACCTTACACCCAAATATATAAAGAAAAAATCACAGAATACCAAAAAAGAATTTGTTGATCTATAACCGTAGTATAAGACTTCAATACACCTCTATCCCTAAATAAGTTTCAGAAAATAAATCTGAATGTGATACTATATCCCAAAACAATATGAGCTTGAGTTACTGGGAGTGTACTCTATAACCAACCGTAAGAGAATACACATTGCTTTCAAAGAAACGTGGGGTATTTATAAAATGTTACTCTGATTCCTAGCACCTTGGAGGGGAGCGCTGAACCAATATATATTGCAAATAGAAATTACAGAATAAAGATCATTAGAGACATGTGTCATACAATGACAAGGGCTGGATCAACAACATTTACTACTGTGCAATAGAATTAAATCTAATGAGAGATGTGCAAGGCCTGTCCAAATCAAAGTACAAATTACTATTGATAAATTAAAGAAAATATAAATAAATGGAGAGAAATACCAACTTCATGCATCGGTAGGATCACTTATTTAACAACATCAATTCTCACCCATTGATCTATAGATTCCAAATAATCTCAATCAAAATCTTGGCAAGATGATGGGTAGAAACTGATAATCTGATGATAAAATTTATAAAGAAATGAAGAGGATCAAGAATTTCCAAGGTGTTCTTAAGGAAGAAGTAATCTGGAGGGTATACACTGCCACGTATCAAGACTTACCAAAGCTACAGTAATTAACACTGCATGGCATTGTGATACAAAAGATGGAACTGAACATAGAGTCTATAAATGGGCATGCTGACATACGGAACTCTGATTTATGTCAAAGACAGCAATTGAGAGAAGTAGACAAAGTACAGTCCTTTTATCAGTAGTGCTCAACTAATTGGATGTTTGTAACAAAAAAATGAAGCAAACCATCCGAAACTAAGAAAGATGGATAAGGCAGAGTCACTCCCTCTCATGGCCCTCAAAGGGATCAAAAATTGTCAAAACCTTGATCTTGGACTTCTAACCTCCATCACTGTGAGAAGATAAATTTGTGTTGTTTAAGCCAAAAAAAAAAAAAATGAAGCTGAACTCCTACTTCACAATGTACATAAAAGTCAATTCACAGTGGATTTTAGATCTAAAAGTAGAAGGTAAAACAACAAAACTTTAGAATATAGCAAATATATTCATTGTTTGAGGCAGAATTAAAAAACTCTTAAATGGAGTAAACACAAGATCCATGAAGAAAAGTATCAAGCATTTAAAGGTGAATAAAACAAAGAGGCTGCAGTACAGGAGATCAGGAGAGAGATACACATGAGGTAGGAAGTATATGGAGAACTTAGAAAAAAGAAAACACTTAGAAAGTATTGTCTTAAGGATAGAGCAGTCAGTCGGGTCAAATGAGCTGCATGGTGAAGTAAAATAAGGGTAAAAAAATCACCACTGAATTGGGCCTCATAGAAGCTGCTGATGTCCTTGACAAGAGCAGATTGAGTGACATACATGGACAGACCTGAATGAAGTGATTTGAAAAGAATGGGAAATGAGGAAGAGGAATATTTCAATACTAACAATGCTTGCAACTGTTTGACATGAAGATTAGCAGAGAAACGGCAAAAGAGCTATTGAGAGAGACTTTCTGTTTAGGAGAGACAGTCTTTAAATGGAAGATACTGGAACATGTAGTAATTAAGTGCTGTAGTCCTGGCACAGGACATAGGTCTAAGGAATAGGTTAAGTGTAAGTATATGTGAATTTAGACTTTATCCCGTGCCAAACTGATATGAACTGGATAATGGATATCTATTTCCTGAACTGTGCATGAGACCAGTTCTTCAGACAATCGTCAAATAGACCTAAGGGTGAGGTTGGCGATATAGTCTGTAAGTGCCCTTGAGGGTAACCCAAGGCATGGTCACTGACCTCCTCCTTGGGTATCACAGGAATGATGCTGGGCTGTTTTTGCTGATTGCAATACCAGCTCTGTCTGATGCTGTATTTTGATGGATGCAACACCTCTCAGTCAATTGCAAGAAACAGAATGTTTGCCTGGGAAAGAAAAAATCCAATCTCAGGATGAGGTAGTTCCCAGAGCCCTGCTGACCCCCAGCCCTGATGAAATCTCTGGCACCTGCAGTGGAAGATGTTGCCCAAACAGATTTTTCACCTTTGTCTTTACCAGGGCACAGCGTGTCAGGTGCAGACCCCAGGGCAAGGGGGACCCCAGGGCTCCTTACTGAGAGCACTGACCAGTTAGGCCTGGACTGGGGGAGTGACAGCAAGAGGAGACCAGAAGCAACTCTGATCCACAGTCACATTGGGGGAAGATCTGAGCCAGTATATATCGCTTCTGAAAATGCCCTAGTTCTGATCAATAACAATTCTTCTTTCCATGGTCTTGAATGGCAGAGCACTTTTAGACACGTGTACCCTGCACAGGAATAAAATTTCCCTGCAGAAGGCTACACTGCAGGTCTCCTTCCTGCTCTGCTCCCCCAGTAATCACTGACCTGAGGACTTGCCTCAAACTGATGAGTCAGCTGGGATGTTGTTTCTGCTTCTTCTGCCCCTCCTTGTGAAATTTCCACATTCCATGTGTATGATGAGTTATTCTGATGGCTTTGATTACATAAGGCCCAATGTCTACAAGGAAGGGAACTTGGTGGTCAGTGGATTTTCTCCCTTCTATACATTGACCTAGGATTCAGAAATGCAACAGAAATTTCTTTGTGATTCGTCCAAGCAAAGATAAGTTCGTGTGTGCGTGTAAATCCCTCTGACATTTATGAAAGTTGAATATAAAAGCTGTGCTGAGATTCTCCAGTAAACAATGAGTCATCAGCTCCTTTCTTTTCTTTTAATAATTATTTGTGGTTTCCTTTAATTTTCCCTTCTGGAATATTTTCCCCCCAAACAGAAGACAGAAATAAGCATCTTTTATTTTCTCCTGCCTTGGAATAATCTCTATTATTAATTATATTCTGAAAGCCTAAAGGATGCAAGTTGCAGGCGAAAAACGCTAAGATCCCACTGTGCTGATCCACATGCCATCCTGCTCCTGACTCACGATGTGGGAAGGGAGAGAATCCTTGGGCACACCATATCTTGACTAGAAGTTAGTGCTAAGAGCAAGTCTCATCAAAGAATATAGATTATTCAAAAACGAACTTTTTATTGAGATGACATTTAATTTTCTTCAAAATGCATTTACTAAGTATCCTTTATGGTCTAAAATAATTTGGAGTATTCTCTGAAAAAGATGTGTTTTTTACAAGTTTTATACAGATGTAATTGACATTCATCACTGTATAAACTTAAGGTGTACAGCATGATGGTTTGACTTATATATTTGGTAAAACGATTACCACAATAAGTTTAGTTAGCATCTATCACCTCATATAAATATAATAAGGAGAAAAAGCAAAAAAAAAAAAGAAAGGAATATGTTTTTCCTTGTGATCAGAACTCAGGGTTACTCTAACAACTTGCATATGTATCATACAGCGGTGTTAACTATAGTCATGTTGTACATTAGATCCCTAGTACTTATCAAAGATAAAGTGTTTAAAAAATATATATATACACACACACATATATATATATAATGAAATTTTCTAGATGTCTTTTTATTAATTGCTAGCCTAATGATACTGTGGTCAGAGAATGCACTGTGTATAATTTCAATGTTCAAAGGCTTACTTGATGGCCCATTGTATTGTCAAATGTATGTATATTCTTTGGTGTTCAAAATAGTCCAGCATTATTTACTGTTTTATGTAACTATCTGTTAAGCTTGTTTTCCATAAATTTGCATAATTTTTTGTCTCTAATTTGACCATTTCTAAGAGGTTGTGCTAAACCTCCAAATCTGGTTGTTCATGTATGTACTTATGCATAAGGGTCTATACATAGTAGCTTTTTTTCAGTTTGGGGGGGGATACATATATTCACTGTAAGTACTTGATCTTCTCTTCCTTTCAACACATATGATCACCACCTTTGATATTTTACACTCTTTTTGATACGAAGTCTGATTTTATCAGATATTAACAAGGATACCCATGTTTTCTTTTGGTTCATATTTAAATGGAATAACATTTCTATCTACTTTAGTCTTTTCTGTGTTTTGCTTCAAGTATTGGAAAGAATGTAGTTATGTCCTGTGGTAGGTGGAACGTGCCCTCAAAGGTGACAAAGTCCTAATCCTTCGAATCTGTGAGTATGTTACCTCACATAGAAAGGAGACTTGGCAAATGTGAAGAATCAAGGATTTTGAGAAGAGGAGATAATCCTGAATTATCTGGATGGGTGCAAAATAATCGCAAGCGTCCTTACAAGTGAAAGGATAAGTCAAGAATGTCAGAGTCAGAGAAGGAGTTATGAAAACAAAAACAGGGATTGAAGTAATACGAGGCTATTACCTAAGAAAGTGGGAAGCCTCTAGAAGCTAGAATGTGCAAGGAAATGGACACTTCCCTAGAGCCTGCAGAAGGAATGCAGTCCTGCTGACACCTTGATTTTAGCCAGTGAGACTCATTTTATATTTCTGACCTCCCAAAGTACAAGATAATAGATTTGTGTTGTTTTAAGCCTCTAAATCTGTGGTAGATTCTCAGAGTAGCAATAGGAAATGAATACAAGCCCTCTTTTAATCCAATCAGAGTATCTCTGGGTGACTCAGAATTACAGTCTCCCAACATTTTGGTTTTTAAAGCTGTATTCACCAATGAAAATAATATTTTAATAGTAGAGCAACAAAAGCCTATGTTCTATTGTGCCATCTTCTGGAATTGCGTGTTGTACCTTATCAATTAAATTGTTTGAAAATTAAAGTTGGATTGAACTTAGATGTGCAAGAGAGGAATCAAACCAAAGGTAATCTGTAAAGCTCACTGCCTATGATGGTTTTATAATCTGTAAATAAACATATGAAATGCTGCAAGTTTACCTTGCTCCTTGGACTCTTAATTGTTTTTACTCTTTTAGAAAACCATAGAGTCATAAATTGCCTTTCTCTTTATTTTCTCCCTAAGATTCTCTCCTTATTTATTATGGTGCAATTTCCCTGCTTCTGGTGAGATGTGTTTCCTAGCTCTGCGAGGCAGGCAGTTTTATAAAGGTATATTGCAAAAGTTTGGATGACACCATTCTATATTCGACTTGCCCTTCCTCCAAGCTTTTCTTATGCACTTCCCTGTCTTACCTAGTTTCTTTGTATGGAACATGATCTTTTGCTTCATCTCATTATACCGGCACTTGGCCATGACCAACCTCATGTTGCTGTCACTGTATGAAATAGTGCTTGACTTGTAAACAAATATGGAAATTAGTCCTTTCCCCTTAAGCACCCTGCCAACTAACTCATTTTAGGACATTGGTCTATCTCTTTTGAGTGCAGAGCGGTAGTGCTGGATCTTCCAAGGCTTTGGGAACACCATGTGCATGTGCTTTGGATTCCAAAGTCATGAAGAGACAATAATTGCTGTGGAATGAACAAGTTGCTTGAGTGAAAATGCCATGCATTTCCTCCTTTTTTTCCCACGGGTGTTACACCTGAAGTGAATGACTTTATCTTATTTCTAATACTATGGATTTAGTACAGGTTGAACTACAAAAATTATCGTTATGTCCTGGTCTTTGTTTTTGCCTTCAAGGAAATCAACAGGAGCCCCCAGCTGCTCCCCAATGTGTCTCTGGGTTTCCATGTCTACAACTCCTTCCACAGTGATGTCAGCACCTTGGAGAGCACCATGAGCTGGTCATTGGATGGAGGCCAGAAGATCCCTCTTGACACCTGCCAGGCACAAATCAAGGTTGTGACTGTCACTGCAGGAACCACACCAGCATTCTCTGTCCAGATTGGGACACCGCTGGAGCTCTACAAATACCACAGTTATGAGCATGCTGGAGGGATGGATCTGGAGAGACTGAAGATTTCCTCCTTGGTGAAATTCTGTGGCCACTCAAGTGGAAAAGAAGAAAGTGGGTTTGCATATCTCCCTAATAGGAAAATACCTACCACAGATCGTTCTTGATACGGTGGATTCATTATTTTGGTGTGTGAAGCTGAGAAGAGATGAAGTAACCAGAAGCTAGCATCATTGGCTAAAGCAGACCACCGTAGCTTCTGGAAATGTGATTACCCAAATTCTCTGAAAGGAGTGGAAGCTGGATATGCTGAAATAACCACACCTTAGTTATTTATCTTCTAGTTAGTAAAATTTTATATGTAAACATGTACTTAAAACTATTTTACTTGGTCAAAAGACCTGAACAGACATTTCTCCAAAGAAGATATACAGATGGCCAGCAGACACATGAAAAGATGTTCAAAATCATTAACTATCAGGGAAATGCAAATCAAAACTACAATGAGATATCACCTCACGCCTGTCAGAATGGCTATAATTAACAAGACAGGAAACAACATGTGTTGGAGAGGCTGTGGAGAGAAGGGAACTGTCATACACTGCTGATGGGAGTGCAAACTTGTGTAGCCACTATGGAAAACAGTATAGAGATTCCTCAAAAATTTAAGGATAGAACTACCATATGATCCAGCTATTCCATTGCTGGGTATTTATCCAAAGAACTTGAAAACACAATACGTAAAGATACATGCACCCCTGTGTTCATTGCAGCTTTATTCACAATAGCCAAGACTTGGAAGCAACCTAAGGGCCCAACAAGGAATGAATGGATAAAGACGATATGGTATATATGCACAATGGAATACTACTCAGCCATAAGAAACAATGAAATCCAGGCATATGTGACAACATGGATGGACATTGAGGGTATTAGGCAAAGTGAAATAAGACAGAGGGAGAAGGTCAAATATCGTATGATTTCACTCATTAAGTAGTAGATAATAACAACAACAAACAAATACATAGAGACAGACATTGGATTGGTGGTTACCAGAGGGGAAGGTGGAAGGGAGAATGGCGAAAGGGATAATTCGGTACAAGTGTGTGGTGAAGGGTTGTAATTAGTATTTGGGTGGCGAGTGTGATGTAATCTATGCAGAAATAAAAGTATAATGATGTACACCTAAAATTTATGCCATGTTATAAACCAATGTTACTGCAATAAACAAAAAAATGAAAAAAAAATTAAACTCTTCAAATACTTTGCAAATAGTCACAAATTTAATCTTAATAAAAGACAATGAAAAGGTACCATTATTATGGGAATTTTTAGAGATATAGAAACTAAGATGGATAGGCGTTATGTAACCTTCTCCATATCGTTAAGCTAGTCATATTAGAGTCAGCATTTGAACCCAGGCAGCCTGGCTTCAAAGCCAAGCTTCCCCTCAATCACTTCTACCATCAGATAATATTGCTTCATATTCACAGAGTTATTGCCAAGAATATAAGTTTAGCTACCTGATCATATGAATTTTGCTGAAATTCTGTTTATTTTGCTTCCAGAGAACTCAATACAGAACCTTTTTTCTCTTTTGATTCAGATCACCTATGGAGATATTGATCCTGTACTGAAAGGTAAGGACTACTTTTCCTCTCTATCAGGTGGCTTCCAAGGACATATCTTTAGTCTTCAGAAGGGTCTCGCTCCTGATACATTTTGGCTGGAGCTGGGTGGGAAATTTAGTGTCAGTTGATATAAAAAGTGAGCAGTTCCTCTGGGAACTCAGAAGAGAGGAGACTATGAACGGTGCCTGCCTGTGACTAAGATACCTGTGACCAAGAGGACGTACACTTCAAAAGATTGGACCTTCATGGCCAGAATCATAGGCTCACCAACCAATATGTTAACCTTGTATGGTGACACAAGTATATTAATTAGTGTGAGCATTGCAGGAAAGTATTATTTAACCACTCAGATGGTGTGGATCACTACACCACAGTGGGATGCTTCTTTTTTCCACTTCACCCCTTTTTCATTCTTACCATGGGAGTCTTTCCTTTGCACACCAGAACTTTGAGATATCTGGATTTAAACGCTCTCTATGGACAGTTCGCCCCTCTAAATACCCAGAAGACTTTCTCTTTACCAAATTATGGCTTGAAATTTTTAACTGCTCCTTTGCAGGAACTAAATGTGGAAAATTTTGGAGTGTCCGCTCAATGCCTCCCTGCATTCTCTGCCAAAGAACAAATTAGACACGACCATGTCTGGATCCAGCTACTACACCTATCATGCTGTGGATGTGGCGGCCTGAACCCTCCATGAAATGCTTTTGATAAAAGCAGAAGTGGTGTCCATAATGGATGCAGGTCAGCTCATGTTTCTCACTTAGCAGGTAAAATTTCTCCCTTAAATATGATTCCCATTATTGTATTTTAGGATAGGAGAGTTATTTCATTTGGGTATAGAATTGTAATAGTGACATTGCGACAGAACAGCGGTGACTTGAGCATAATGAATTGCTGTTGTTTCGTACAGGTTGCAAGTAAATCTCTAATGATTGTAGGGGCTATTTAGCAACAGTGTCAACTCTTTTAACTAAAAATAATCAATTAAAAACTTTCACTGTGAGAGGTAAGTTTTTAAGATAAGACTTAATGACAATTCATCCAAGGGAATTTAAAAATTCAGGGATTTTCAAAACCTAGTTCTGGCCCTATCCTGTGATATCTTAAATGCCACTGGGGAAAGGACAATTTATTTGAACATTCCTGCATTTTTCTAGAAAGGCTACTGTTAGTTAAATAAATATTTCTTCATTGAAATTTAAAATGTCTTTTGGAAGCAAGGAGATTGATCCCCTTTTTACAGATGAGAACCCCAATACTTTGAAATATATTTTAATTTCCCCAAGACCTTTTCAATTCTACTTAGATGGTCCTAGACTTTTATAAATCCAAAACCTATGAATAATGTGTCTTGAAACTCTTGCTCTCAGGTACAAGGAAGTTAATGTGATATCAGATCTAAATACACACATTTATTGTGAATATATATTTATTTATGTATATATATATAAGCTTATATAGATTTATGTATTATATAAATATTAGTTATACATTTATATATAAATTATATCAA
Organism: Diceros bicornis minor; assembly: GCF_020826845.1. Taxonomy (NCBI): domain Eukaryota; kingdom Metazoa; phylum Chordata; class Mammalia; order Perissodactyla; family Rhinocerotidae; genus Diceros; species Diceros bicornis. The sequence continues at coordinate 16,101,871 of NW_026690866.1, forward strand.
TTATTGTATGAATATTGTTTACTAGGAGCTTTCATCTTTTCTCTCTCATTTAATAAAATATTTTGTTCAAAGTTAGTAAGAAGAAAGCTATCTTTCTTTGTCTCTTCTTGAGTTCAAGGAAACTCCCTAGCACCCCTAAAGCAAACCTCATTGCTCAAGGTGCAGCTCAGGTTTAGCCCTACAGTGCTCCCTGAACATGGAATCTTCAGGAATGGTTTAAACAAATCACCATGTGCTCTCTAAGGGCAGACAGGAATGCCTTCTTACTTAAGTATGCAAAATAGTAAACACTCCCCAAATTGAACTTATTCAGAGGATTACTGATATAGAGGGGAAAAATCTAATTGCTGGGCAACTCAGGAGCCCCACCCGTTCGTATATGAGTTTTCTGTCCTCAATTTCCATCCTCATATAATTTCCCAATTATGTCTCCCTTTCAGCTCCACCCATTCCTTAAAAACACCCAATTTAAAAACAGCACTGGAGCTCATGTGTCACTGGCTGAGAAAAGAAACTCTGTGTCACAGCATGAAATTCTGAACTATATCATTTCCCAAAGGTCTTGGACTTCAGGTGAAAGTAAGGGAGTTTGTTCCCCAGGATCCACGTGGTCAAGGTTTCATCATACATGAGGAGCTGATAGACTGGGCCGTGGTATTCAAAAAGACTGCAGAAAACTCAATCTTTGATTAATTCTTCATCTACATCACAAGATAGAGACCGTATATGAAAATAATGGTGAAATTATTTAACTCATAACAAAATTCTCATTTATTGATATAATTTTTCTTACTGTCCAAGAGATATTGAAAGTATACTTTTTTAAAAATAATTTTATTTATTTATGTATCCCCCCCCAAAGCCCCAGTAGATAGTTGTATGTCATAGCTGCACATCCTTCCAGTTGCTGTATGTGGGACACGGCCTCAGCATGGCCGGAGAAGCAGTGGCACGGTGCGCGCCCGGGATCCGTACCTGGGCCGCCAGCAGCGGAGCGCACACACTTAACCGCTAAGCCACGGGGCCGGCACCTGGAAAATCTTTTAAATCAGTATGTGTCTTCATGTTGGGAACTCTTTTCTGCCGATTGACCTTGATTTTATTTTGCTTTGCCTGGGTACATCAATCATGTCAAATCTTAGAGGTGATCTTTAAGATAATTTTTTAGATAATTTAAACAATATTATCAATATTATTAAATAATAAAATATTTTCCAATTATATAGTATTGTTCAGTATGATCAATAATTCTCTTCTTTCAAACTCCCCCCTATGGGTGTAGGATGTTCTGTCAGCCAGGATTCAGGAAAATCCCTCAGGAAGAGAGCTACCTGCTGCTTTGATTGTGTATTGTGCCCAGAGAGAGAAATATGTAATCAGACAGGTATGAACTGCCAAAATTACATAATTACAATCACTTTCTTTCAGCCCTTCTTTGTCTCTAAATAAAATGTAAAGGGTCTGGGTTTAACCCATAGCATCTCATTTCTTCTTTATCTTCTATTATTTCATTCACTCATTCAATACATTCATTTAGGTAATTAATACATCATTTCCATGTTGGGAGTTACCTTGATCTGGCTTCTTTATACTCACATTGTTAGGTTCTGCTGAAGCAGCTCTTCTCAAGCGAATACAGCTCTTAAACCACATGTTGTGTTAGGCAAACAATTAGAGATTCCATAACACCATATACTCATCTTGATCACAGAATAACACACATGGAATTATGATGGAAGTAAGTGTGGGTGTCTTTAGGACATGCCTCCTATTCATATCTTTACACCCAAGGTGACGAGCACTATGCCTTAAACATAGTAGGTGTGCAAAAACCGGAACTAAAGATTCAATAAATGAATGGATATATTATATTATTATTACTCTAGTAGAAGATATAAACCATGAAGTGAGTATGCAAACTTGATAAGATAAAAGCCCTTCTTTCCAAGAAATCATAGTGAGGTATGTGTGAAAAAAGAATAACAGGGCAATTTGAAAAGTGCCATAATAAAGGTAGTTAGAAGTTAGCAGAGTCAATAAGAAAAGATAGTCTTACTTGGATGAATCAGATAATTCTTCATGGAAAGCTGATGTTTGAGTTGAGTTTTTAAAAACATGTGGGGATTTGTCAGTTCAAGAAGAAGAGGGATTCTTGGCAATAGAAGTTTGGACAACAAAAGGTATGCAAGATGAATAAGTTCTGGCAACTTACCGTCCAACATGGGCCTATATTTAACAATATTGTATTGTAGACTTGAAAATTTACTAGGAGGGTAGATTTATGTTAAGTGTTCCTAGCTCAAAAGAAAAAAAGTATTTTAGAAAAGGAAGTTAAATTAAAAAAATAAAGAGGACAGGAGGAAGCATTTGGAGGTGATGAATAGGTTTAAGGACTTGATTGTAGTGATGGTTCCACTGGTGTATATTATCTGCAAACACATTAAGTTGTATACATTAAATATGTACAGCTTTTTGTATGTCAGTCATACCTCAATAAAGTGTTTTTAAAATGTTTTTATGTGGTATATTCAGACATATGGAATAAGACCAGTATGGCTGGAATGAGATGATAAAAGACTGATCCTGGATGATAATGGACTAGGTAAATAATGAAAACAAAAAAGCCCATCATATTTAAAGTACAATATTCCAGTCTTACCAAACAAAACAGCAAACAATTCATATGTACTAATTACCAAAGTTATCTCTTTACATTGCTAAATGTTCTGTCCAGTAAAATAATGCATGAAATAACATATTACAGAAATAAATAGTGGTCTTGTAGAGAGAGCATGTTTACAAATTATGTTTGTTGTTAGAATGCATCTGGCTATAAATTAAAAAGAAAACAAACTAAATGTGTCTTTTAAAAAATATTTATTATATCCCATAAAAAAGACCAGAGTAATTTACTATGATGATTCTTTGTGCCAGAAAATATAAAAGCACAGTGTTTCATTATAAAGATGGAGAGGGAAATATGTGTCATTCAATTTGTTATTTACATAATGAATGTTGTCATAAATATCACTTTTCAAAAAAAAAAAGTGAAACAATTAAAAAAAAAAAGGCCAGAAATAGAATGACTCGAGGATTAGAGAATTCAGCAGCTCAAAACTATAATCAAGCACAGATGATATTCTCATATTTTGTTCTATCATCTTGGGTTCCCAGCTTTCTGTTCAGGCTGGGCTCCTTGTGGTCTCAAAGGCTGAGCTGTTTAAAGTATTATACCATAGTAAGAGAACAGAAAGATGAAAAAGAGTGGGCATATACTCCCCCTGACTTTGTAAGAGTAACTCAAAAACACATCCTCCAAGTGGGGCCAATTATAATTGATTTAGAGCTGTCAGCCTCCCCTCAATCACATGGCCTCATGCAAGAAGTTGAATGTCAAAGCACAACTGAGCTGCTGGTAGAAAGGGGATAGATGGGTCATGAATAAGCCACCAGTGGAATCTGCTTCAACGTTTACTTACATAATGTAAAAAATATTTTAAATTAGAATGCAAAAATATCTAATCAATTAGTGGGATCTAAAATAATGTAGCAGGCTGGCCCAGTGGTGTAGTGGTTAAAATTCAGCATGCTCCACTTTGGTGGCCCGGGTCCATGGGTTCAAATCACAGGCATAGACCTACACCACATATCAGCCACGCTGTGGTGGCCACTCGCATACAAAATGGGGAAGACTGGCACAGATGTTAGCTCAAGGTTAATCCTCCTCAATCAAAACGTAAATAAATAAATGAATAAATAATTAACCAAATAAATAAAAGATGAAAATAATGTATCAATAATAAGGATTTTCCTACATATCAATAGTAAAGTGTTTGATAATGCAGTATGAAAGTCTCATTTCTCACTCTCAAAAACACAAAAATGTAATGCACAAAGTATATTAGTTAGAATGTGTTCAACTGAAAGTGATAGAGAAACTCATAGTGGCTTTAAATCATGACGTGTGTTATTTATGTTGCAAGAATTTCAGAAATAGACAAATGCAAAGGTTTTTTTTTTCTATCAACATTTTGATAATAAAGACTCGGGCTGTATATAACTTTTGCTTCAATATGCTTAGTGTGTGGGATTTTATTTTTACAATTGTCTGTCACTGCACAACATCCACATGGGAAAGAAAGAGGAAGAGTCAGCTATAGCATCCTATTTGATGCATATTTTATTTAGTGCAAGAAAGAGACCATACAATCAGATTGTCATTGATTTATGTCCATGGCACATAACCCACAAGTGAGGTGGAACACACTCTGGCAAAAATTAGCTTAGATCTGTCACAATTGGCTTAGTTCACTCAAAATTAGTGTTCTAATACCTAGGCATAATGGAGGAAGTGTACTGAGTAGGTAGTTACTGTATGCTATGCGAAGTATAGTTTTAATTTTGGCTAAAAATGTGTTTGAGAAATGCAAAAGAAAATGAATAAATTTAGCGCCATTAAATTTCCCAAATGGAATGTCTGAATATTACAAAAGTCTGTATCCTTGTCTAAATAATTTTTAGCTTTAACGCAATTCAAACCACTTTACCGAAGGAATTTACTTTGAAGGTTAAGAATTTTACTACATTTTTTATGAAACAAAAATCGAGTTAGAAAAATCGAGAAACAAGATTTATATAGAAAAGTGATTCAAAAAGAAAAGCTGTAATTACAGTAATTGCATTGTTCTAATATTATTTGTAGAAATAGGAACGAGAAAAGAATACCCACTTTCAACAACAAGAATGGCTGCTTCATGCTCCGGGGTCAGAGTTGAGAAGTTGTGGCAGAGATCTTATGGCCCACAAAGCCTAAAATATTTGTTCTCTGTCACATTACAGGAAAAGTTTGCCAAATACAAATTCATAGCTCTGGGCAAAGCCTTTGAATGATGGCTGATGGGCATGCCTAATATGTGTTGCTGCTGCCTCATCCTCAGCTGAGATGACGTGTTTCCATGTGTTCTTCTTGCCTCACAGTGCTCCCCAGAGCGATTGAGATCTAGGTGAGCACAGTGGTACAGCACTTGATGTCCCTGATGCCCTGCCTTCCTTTCCCTGCCTTCTTTCCCAGTACCTCACTGGTGTGTTGCAAAGTCCCCACCACCTAAAATATTCGCCCCTAAACCCTCAAGTTTATGGACACTTCCAACTAACACAGGACCCAAACTTGGAACTTTTGGAGGTGGATTATCACTTACTTGAAGCTAAAAGCATTCTGACATAGGACGGGACTGTTTAATGTGAATATTATTAACGTAAGTCTCTGCAACATTGTGTCTCACAACCAAATAAGGTGTGGGCTGTGGGCCTTATAATGCCAATGAGACTTTTGTTTTTTGTCTTGGGAATATGGAAGAGTGGTTGACTGAAACACCAAGACTTTCCTTTCCTTATCAAATAGAGATCAATGGATAGGACGTCCAGGAAGCCAGTATGCAAACAATGAGAGAAATCGCAGCCTGCTGAAACTTGTGACATTTCTGGCATTTGAAGATTCTTTAGGGAAGACTCTGGCTTGCACAGCTCCTTGTTGCTCTGTTGTCATAACAGTGGTCCCTGGGGTCTTTGTGAAGCACTGAGACACTCCTGTAAGCAAGAATTGGACTCTCAGCTACATCCTACTCTTCTCCCTCACCCTCTGCTTCCTCTGCTCCTTACTCTTCATCGGCTGACCCAACACAGCCACCTACATTATTCAACAAATCACATTTAGAGTTGTTTTTACTGTGGCTGTTTCCGCTGTCTTGGCCAAAACTATTACTGTGGTTGTGGCCTTCAAGGTCACTGCACCAGGGAGAAGGATGTGGCAGTGGTTGGTGTCAGGGGCACCTAACTTCATCATTCACATCTGCTCCTTTATCCAGCTGAGTCTCTGTGGCATCTGGCTGGAACCTCTCCTCCCTTCATTTACACAGATGCAAACTCTGAACACCGCCACATCATCATCATGTGCAACAAGGGGTCAGTCACTACCTTCTACTGTGTCCTGGGATACCTGGCCTCCTTGGCCCTGGGCAGCTTCACTGTGGCTTTCCTGGCCCGGAACCTGCTTGACACCTTTAATGAAGCCAAGTTCCTTACGCTCAGCATGCTGGTGTTCTGCAGTGTCTGGGTCACCTTCCTGCCCATCTAACACAGCACCAAGGGCAAGGTCATTGTGGCCGTGGAGGTCTTCTCCATCTTGGCCTCCAGTGTGTGGCTATTAGGCTGCATCTTTGCTCCCAAGTGCTAAGTTAGTTTCCTAGGGCCGGGGAGAAACACATCAAAAGTGTTAAGGAATAAAACACACTCAGGGAGAAAATAATCGAAATGTAAGTTATTTTCATAGGTCACAAGAACTTGCATAAACTTGAAAAATAAACTACTATATTTTTCCAGACCCAATTTCAGTACCAACTAAACTTACCTTACATCTCTACTTGATTTTTTGCTTTATGTTTCTTTTGACTTTGTACAATTTTCCTTGGACATTCAAATGAACAAATACACAAACGTTCATATTAATTTTCCTCTAAAATTATGTGTGAGAGATTGTAAAAATGGCCACACATCAGTCCTTTCTCTCTGTCTGTTTGGTCATAGCATCCCACGTTGACTCTGGGTAGACTTGGCATTGTAACTTGCTTTGGCCAATGGGATATTACCAAATGACATGAGCAAAGGCTTGAAAAACACTTGTTCATTGTTGCTACTTGTCCTTCTCTGGCTGCCCTTGGGAAGCCTGAGGCCATCAATATGTGAATGAGTCTAGACAGACTCCACATCTCCATCACCCTAGTAGCTTCAAGTCAACAATCAGATGTGTAAGTAAAACTGTCCTAGACCATCCAATCCCAGCTGAGCCACCAATAGGTCAAGATCAAAATAACTTCCCAGTTAACCCACAGAATCTTGAGAAAAAATAAACTATTCTTATCTGAAGTCACCCAAATTTTAGGGTGATTTGTTACACAGCAGAAGCTAACTGATATATTATGCTACGATTTAAATATGTCCTCTCATTATTTGTATAATTATCACAGATTTCTATTTCTTTATCCAATATCATAGACTAGAATATTCTTCTTTAGATTAAGTCTCTGAAAGAAAATCAGACACCATATCACCTTCCATTTTACTTTTCCTCCTTCCTCTTTTCAACCAGACATCTTTAAGCATATATATTAAGAATATCTTCACTAACTTTAAGATTATGGATATTCTTCTATATTCTCATCCACCACTGTTATACGTGGGGATTTTACTTTTAATTTTAGCTCTATAATCCATTTGGAATGATTTACTTGTGAATAATGTTAGTTTATGATCCAGTGTTTTATTTTACAAATGGATATCTTTTAGTCTATAAAACAAACACTGCATCATTTTAAAGGTTGATTTGAAGTATATGGAATCTGAATAATGTTTGGAAAACTATCTTTGAAACACTGTTTTCAGTCACAAGTATAGTATATCTCTCCATTTAATCTGAGCTTTTACATGCTTTGTATCTCTTTATAATCTTCTTCATGTAACTAATGTGTAGTTCCAATTATTTTAACTACTCATCTTAAATAATTCATTGCTCTTAGGAATGGAATAATTACTTACATGTTTAAACTAATTCTTACTCATATAACAGTACTTTTGATGTTTCATATAGGAATCTAGCTTCCTTTCACATTACTGCACTTATTTACCAGTTCTAAACTTTATAAGTTATGTCCCACTAAAATAATAGATTTTCTCTTCTTCTCTAATATTATTTACCTCTTATTCTGTTGATTCTCGTTTTTTCATGACTGGGTTCTCCAATATCACACTGAATCTCAATAGTGTTTGCCAGGAGCATTGTCCTCTTCTTAAGTGTAGCGTAAACATCAGATAAGTTCCTTGTCAGGGCAGAGCAGGCATCTAAGAGAGAGAAAGTAAAAACATGAAGGGGAAACATTTCAAGCTGGAAATCAACATACTTGCTTCTCTTGGCTGTTTGGAGCTGGAGATGTTATGCAATGTGGCCAGCTGAGAATCAGAGGATCTCTCTCTAGTCCCAGGAATTAGTCTTGGTCAAATCTCTCAACCTCTTTAGACCTCATTTTCTTCACCTGTAACATGAAGAGTTGGATGAGTCTTTTTAAGTTCTAAAATCCAGTGACTCCAAGATACCCTTCACCCAGATGCACTTGACAAAGACCAGAGAGAATTTTCACTTGTCTTCTTCTGCAGCAACATTATTATTCATATCACCACTTAAAGACATATCAAATGTATACTTTCGCATGACACTGATAAAACAGGTTCCATACCAAATCACTGTTCATTGGGATAACAAATCTATAGTTAATTGTTTAGAGGTAAGTATAGAGATGGGCCCTGCTAGAAACAGCAATCAATGGGCCAAAAAGTCTTGCTTTATGTTACAGCAAGGCTGTGGAAACACTCCCTAATACACCAGAATGCTTAAGTACTTAGAAAGTATGAAATAAATGGGAGCCTTGTATCCATGGTTACGAGCTAATAAGGATATGATTTTTAAAATTTTGTTAATGATGCCATTTGCCTGCTATGGGGCTGTTCTCTGGTGAGTAAAGAGCAGATGTATTCAAGGCCACTTTCATGTCTTTAATAAATATTTACTCAGCGCCTGCCACTTGCTGCAAGATAGCAGTGATCTACCCTAAGAGCATTTATATTCTAGTAGGGTGTCACAGACCATAAACAAAAAGAGAATTTTGAGGTGATCAATAAAGTTACATATACGTCAGACTTTTTTCATTCTGGACTATTCCCCTTTTTTTACTGTTTCCCAGAACTCTAAGCATGGACTTGAACACCCAGAAATCATGGGTCTCAAGTTTCTTCTCACAACACCCCTGTTTCAAAGACATAGTGTTGATCATCTGAGAGTATGTCTCCTTAAGACTAAGTTCCTAGGAATCAGCATTATTTCATTACTTTCTTGAGAGGACGGATGATATTATGAAGGGAATACAAAATATCATATGGTATTTATACACGAAATGATATTTCCACTCTAATTGTTTTATATAATGTGGTGTGGTTTGGGGCAAGTCAGTTACTCCTTCCGAGACAGTGGTAATAATACCCAGAAAAGCATTCTATAGAGATTAAATGAAACAAAGTATGAGAAACTGCTTTGTAAATTGCAAAGCAATCTATTTCATCTTATTTATTGCAATAACATTTTCATTTATCCAATCCTTTTTGACTCTACACAGCCTGCCTAGACTGAGTTTTATCATTTATTCAACAATAATAATGGATCAAATTGGTTGAGTATTAGAAATTTCATATGGTTCAACTTAATTAATAGGCCATCAAAATATTTAATTTAGTTATAATTACAGTTAAATTTTTCATGTTGCCTTACAATGTGCCAGGCACATTCTAGGCATCTGACATGTATTCACTCATTTAATGCTCACAACAATGCCATCGAGACAATACGATTAACCCCTATGGTATGGATGAGGAATATTAGAGGTTATATAATTGTCCAAGTTCACACAGCTGGTACCCAGGCAGTCTACCTCCAAAATCTCTTTTAGGGTTTCCACTAGCGGTCGTGGAGCTTACATTGTAAAAGGATCACCCTGGTTCCTGGTTGGCGAATGGACCAGAGGGGACTAAGCAAGAAAGCACATGGCTACTGAAATGATCCAGGCAAGCAATTCTGAATACAGGATTTCCTTCCTTTTTAAGGCTGAATAATATTCCATTGTATAGATGCCTCAGACTTTTTTCATCTTTTCACCCACAGATGCACAATTAGGTAGTTTCCATCTCTTGGCTATTGTGAATAATGTTGCAGTGCATTTTGTCAAACGATTTCCTGGCACTTAGTGAGTTTGAAAAAATTTTTCTTATACACATTAGTTACTGTAATGAACTACCTTTCTAAATGTCTAAAGTTTAAATATTTGTCATTCTACAGAAATGCCTTGCCTAATCATGATTTGTGTTGTTATCAGTTCATGAATGATCTAAGATTTTTGTACAAAAATTTGTTATAATGGCTTTTTTTTCATGTATTCAGGAACCTGGCATAATATGCGTATTCCCTGATTCTTGATTTTTAGTTGAGTTTTCTAGTAAGCCTTTAAGATAGGAAGTATCTTCCTAGATGTGAGGCAGAGTGCAGAAAAATAATAAAGTGATTGTTATATTTAATTATATCAAAAGGATATAAAACTGTCTCTTTGCTAAATTGTTTTTACACACCCTTTGCTTATTTGTAAGAATGGCACATATCGTTTTATTAATGAAAAGAGAATTCAATAAACAATTTTAACATAAAACCATATCTATTGAGAACTTATATGAAAATTTTAGCAATATGCTGTCACCAATTTCCTCATTTGCAAAAAGGAGATAGATAATACCATCTTCCTTATGGGTTGCTGTGAAAATACTCAAGAGTAATGTACGTAAAATACTTATCACCACGTCGGTGGGAAAGCGATGCCCCATTCATTTTTCCACCGGGATGATGACAGCTTTTTTTACGCTTGAAGTCTGTAGTTTTCAAAATATGTTCTACTGTTGTAAAGTGAATCCTTTTTACAAACTCTTTGTAGAGTTAGATGATCCCTTTGGAATATAAATTCAGGCTCCCGTGTGTGTGTGTCTATACGCACATCTCTCAAATAATACTTCAAGCCTTATAATGAAAAGCTACCTTCCCCAATCTTGACTCTGGTTCCAAAAACAACTTCAATTTTCTGGTTGAAAATCTATCTTTCTAAATTAGCTACTCATACAGCATTTTAATTTTTCAGCTTTAGACTATTTATACTTTCTTCTCTGAAACAATCAGCATGAAGAGTTCTTTCATATGTGAAAAATATAACTCCCCTTGCTCAATATAACTATTTAATGAATTAGGATAAATCAAAATTCAATGTCTACTGTTTCATGACATAAATGTTTACCATTTTATAGCATATGAATCTTATCCAGAGATGTGCTACGTCAGATATTATGAATACATTTTCTGTCTCACTTTTCCTTTGACCTTTTATATGGGAAAATTCTCTTGTTTCTTTGTTGTCTTCCTCTGGATTCATCAGCGGTTCATCTCTTTCCACCGAAAATTTAAATCTCTTTCCAGTAACTTCTGACGCATGAGACAATTCATGGGCTTCAGGTTTTGCTTGGGGACATCCCTCTTGGGCTTGAACATATACACAGGCTCACATATGCACAGTATGTCTGGAACGATAGAGGAGAAAAGGATGTTTATCTCTGTGCAAAAGGACTGGGAGACAGTGGTAGAGTGAGAATATTTTACTGACTTTGCACCACTCTTTGAAGTTTTCCTATATGTGTATCTAGGACGTAGTGGCCTCTCTGCCCCCCGTTTTTAAAATTAAAATAGTGTTATATCTTGATCTCCTGGCTTGGTACAGCAAGGTGTAGAGAAATGTGAATATATGATCCAATATTTTAACGAAATTAAGTAAAGCAAACTGGCACAAAAAATTTATAATTTTAAATATGGGCACATCATTCTATGAGTCTGTGTAAAAGTGGGGAAAGGAATGAAGAAAAGCTGTTCAACATCCAGCTACCTGTACAGTCTAGGGGGTCCAAGGAAAGCCCCGCCTCCAGCCCTGCCCCTGGAGCTCATTTCCTCCCCCTTTGACGTCCACCTGACTTATTCCAGACCCACCCCCGCCTCTTCCCGCCCCTGGAACTGGTCTCCGCCCACAACCTTCGGGTCTGGCTCTGCCCACAGCCCGGTCCCCGCCCACACCCTTGTCCCCACCCACAGCCCCGCCCCTAGACCTGGTCCTGTCCCTGTTGCTGACCCAGCCCACTGCCCACCCTAGCACTCACTCTAGAAACTAGACACCTCCCTTAAGGTTGGGGTGCGCGGCCCCGCCCCGCCCCGCACGCCGCCTCGACCCGGAGCCCCCAAACGTCCGTCCTCCCCGAACGCCCGCCCGAGACCGGAAGCGGAAGCACGGGCGGAGCCGTGGATGGAGCCTGGGGCTTCGCGGTGTGTTCCGTCTTCTAGGCGCGGATGGGATTCTCCTGGACGTTTGCCCTCAGGGGCGGGCCCCGGTGAGCGCTGGGCGGTCCCGCCTCGGGTAGGGGTCCAGGGAGGCGCCTGGGGCGCGGGCAGCCCCGTCAGTGCCCGGCGTCTCTCTGTCTCCCCGCAGGTCAGTTTCCCCTGGGCTGTTCGCTCAGGGCCCCCGAGGCTGCTGTTCCTCCTGGCTCCGGGCGCCAACGTCCCCTCCTCAGAGTCCCCATCACCGTTCTCCATGTGATTTTGTCCCCAGGGGGCTTATCCGCGTCTGCAGGCGGTGTTTGGGTTGTTACAAATGGGGGCGCTCCTGGCATCTAGAGGGGGAGGCAGGAATGCTGCTCAGCGTCCTCCAGGGCCCAGGACAGCCCGACACAGAATTTCCAGGCCCCAGATGTCAGTGGTGCAGAAGTTGGGGAACCTGCTTCAGGGCCTGAAAAACTCCCGAGCCCTGAATGAAGGGTGGAAATTGCTGACAATTCAGCGAGTCACTTACAAGGTCCCTAAATGACAAGCTTGTTTAAAGGGTCCAGAGTCACCAAAATGTCTCTGTCCAGCCAAGTGAGTTTAGTGACTCAAGTGCACACAGTACGAAGCTGCTTTCTCCCATCTCGGGGAGCAGGTGGCTGGATAGGAATCGGGAAAATCCAGTCACAGCCAACAGTTACAGTTAAATCAGTAAATACAAAAAAAGAAGAGTGAATGGGGTGGCCTTTCCATCCAACACCCTATAAAATGCCTCAAAAGATTGTTTGCGCATTTTTCCCCCCTCAGACATGAAAAGCATCTGTGGAGCTCAAGTTTGAGGTGAAACCAGGCTCAGGGGCCACCTGTTCTCGCTGATCCATGGATTTCTGTGTGACCAGGTGAGTACCCTGTGGACCTGGTACCAAGAGGTTCCGGCAGCCTCCGCTGTGCAGAAGACCTGCCAGTGGGGTATCCTGGTCTCAGGTTGTCACCACATGGACTCACTGAGAGTGAGGGTATCTTGAGAAAAATTATTGATGTTTTATGGATTATATTCAAGTGAAGGATGGTAAACTGTGTGTGGTTCTGTGTGGTAAATATTTCAGTAAGTACAGTTATATGCAAATAAGAACATATGAAACAAACGTAAATAACTGCAAATGTGGATTATAGTAGAAAATATAGATTTACTTGCATTGCATAATACTCAAAAGTCAGGATTTATACATATTATAAATACAAAAATGTTTTGCGTGTGTATGTAGTATTAGAAGACATCCCATGAAATACTAGCAGGGATACTCAGCAACATTCCTTAGAACCATTCAATTTGACTTCTAAAATCCTGTAAATCCTCCACAAAAATTTGAAATAGAGGAGCATTCAGGGAAAAAGATGATTTGAACTTCTTTGTATTAATAAAATATTTAAAATTTAATTTGCCAGTAGCCAGATTCATTTTGAGCATTTTTTTTTCTTTATGACATTTCAAATCATTTGGAGGAATACTAAGCAACACTGTAGATTGAAGGGAAGGGCACTAGTCTCCAAAAAGACTGTCCTCACCACCTTGCCTTCTAAAGGGAATTAACTTTGATTCTTGAAACTTTTCTAAAATAATGGTCTGGTGATTCACGTTGCAGAGAATCTTGTTAAGTAATTTTGTATTTAGTTGTTGGCTTCTACTAATTTTCTGTGTGTGTGCCTTTTTCATTCTAGCTTTCTTGTGACGTTCTTGAGGGGAATTTGTGCTTGTCATGCAATAGATAGTCTCTGAGTGTATAATTTATGGTGACCAACCATCCTCGTTTATTCAGGACAGAGGGGTTTTCCAGGACACAGGATGTTTAGTGTTCAAACCAGGGCAGTGCTAGACAAACCGGGATGGTTCCTCATCTCATGAGCCAGGCCCTGGGCCACATGCATGGGGACCTTGTGAACCAGAGAGACCTTGTACCACCTTCATGGAATTTATATTGTATTTGGGAATTTGGATTTTGAAATGTTAATGATGAGAGTGATGTGTTGGAGTTTGGCACAAGGGGACTCAACCTGAGGGGGCAGGGAAGCCCTCTTGAGAAGGACTGATATTTAGCTTGAGAGCTAGAGTTGGGACTGGATTTAGCTAGTTGGAAGGTTAGACTGGAGTGAGGGTGTGGGAGTGTGTTCAAGAAAGTGTTTCAGGCAGAGGGAACCGCAGGAGGACACCCCTGAACCAGAGAGCCTGGTGTGTCCATGAACTGAGAAGAGGGATGGCTGAGCCAAGTCAACACAGGGGGAGAGGTGTGAGCCAGACCAGCGAGGGGGACAGGCTGGACAAGGTCAGGAGTGACTTGGGGCTCTGTTCTAAGACCAGTGGGCAGACTCTGGAGAGATGTGAGTAGAAGGATTATGTAATTAGTGTTTGGTCTAAACACGGGGGTTAAAATGGACTTCATGGTTAAGAATGAAGACTTAATAGGCAAGATGGGAGGTGCTGGGAATAAGATTAGGAATAAGATGATTGTTCCCTACGCCTGGCTGATGGCTGTGGAGCAAGAAATAAGTAGAAAGAAAAGACCTTGGAATGTAGAACCGAGAGAACGTAACGGTACTTTCTTGCCTGCATGTATCAGATGGCACAGGGCACTGACTGTGCTCCTCGCTGCTGTCCGTGCAGACCTGCAGGTGCCCCCTCGCACAGGTCTGTGTGTTCACCCCTCTTTGCCACTCACATGCCCCCCCACATCGTAAATGAAGTCAGGCCTTACTTGTGAGGGGGTTGTCTCACACGGGAGACACCTAGGAGAGCCCCTGCAAGCATCAGAGCAGCCCCTTTAGCATCTCCTTCAGCCTCCTCCCTTGCCCTCTCTCGCCTTCCACACCCAGAAGGACCTCTGCTCAATAGTCCACATCCCCATCTTCTTATTCCCCCAGGCTTGAGAAGGGTGGGGCAGCCACTGGGGTGGACATCATTTGCACCTTCCACTCTGACCCGCGCAGGTCCAGGGCTGGACAGAGAGTGACTCTACTGGGAGTTGAGCCATGAGACCCAGGGCGTCTGCCACCTGGGCTCCTTCACCCTGGATGGGGACAGCCTCTATGTCAGTGGTGAGGGGCTGTACTACAGCCATGCTGTCTCTCCCAGTCGGAGTTCTGTGTTACCTCCTTTGCTCTAAAGTGAGCTATGATCCATCTCTCTATCCACCTGGTCTGGGTTCAGACTTCTCATCACTGTGTGATCACTGGGTCCAGCCACCTTCCATCTCGTTGCCGCCCCCCTGAACAACTCACCCCTCTTCCCCTCTGTTTTCCCCTCTGCTTTTCCCACAAAGGTCCCTACATCCTCCCTCTCCTTAATCCTTTATGTTCACCCCAACTCTTGCTCAGCTCGTCTTGCCTTCTCTCCACAGGTTTCACCTATGGAGCCGTGGCCCCGACAACCAACAGTGAGTATTCCTGGCCCTGATCTCCTGGGTCCCGTCCGCCTTTGTGGATGGGGAGCACATGTTCTCCTACACCTGCTGTCCTTGGTAAGGGAAGGACCTGGAAGGGCACTAATTCATCCCTTCTCTCCCTCCCGGGTTCTGGTGGAGAGTCCCAGCCCAGGGTGAGAAAGCCTTAGACAGAGACATGTTCTCCACACATTCTGACCCACGTGGTTTACACTTTAATTCTGCTAAAGCGCCGTCCTTGGTCCTCCTTTTCCAGGTATCCCATCCGTCTGTCCAGTTTTCTGCCTGTCCATCTGTCTCTCCTCCGAGTTCAGTCTCTCTTGTTCACCTATCTCTCTCTCTTGGGCACCTCTCATCCACAGGCATGCTCATCCCTCTACTCACACAGTCACCCGTCCCCTCACTCTCATTTATGCTTCATCTGTGAATGGTGGTAATGGGACAGCCACTGCTGGAGCCCGGGTTAACTTGAGGGCTCCTCCCACTCTACCCCTCCCTGAAGAGAGCCCTGGCCACAGCTCCTGAGCCAACCACCACGTCCCTCCATACTTGATCATCACCTGTGCTACCAGAAGCCACCACAGGTATCGGGGGCCCCTTTTGCTTCCCAAGAGAAGTTCTCCGGCCCCAATCCCCCACCAGCCAGTTGTGATCCAGGAGCTGGGAAGCCAGGGTGTGAAATTCTGGTTTTAGGGCAATCATGCTGATCACAAAGATTCTACCAACGATTCAGTCTAAGGCTAGCCCTCAGAGAGCCCCTAGTCTTGTGAAATTAACACACCATTATAATACAATGTGGGATGTTTCGGGGAGAGACACCTGGCATAATTTGGAGGGGAAGAGCTTGCTAGAGAAAGTTTCACCAGAATGAAGTCTTTAAGAATGAATAGGAGGGACCATGGCAAATAAAGGATGAAAGGTTTTCCTGGCACAGTGGATTCCATGAGCAAAGGCTCCGGCCAGAAACAACATGCTGTAAGGGGAGAATTGAAACCAATTTGGTTTGCGTGAAGCATGAAGTTTAAACCGCAGTAGATGGATAAAATGATACTGAACGGTCAGCAGGAGCCAGATTGAGTAGAGCCTTGAGTGCCAGGTCAAGAAGGTTGAACTAAACACTGAAGGCCATAGGGAGCCATGGGTGGTACTAGAGCAGTGGTGGCCCTAGTGAGGTATTCATTTCAGAAAGATTCTTCTAGTAGTCCATGTAGAACATCCTTTAGACAGAGCATCCAGTGAGCCTGCTGGGGTGTTGGTCTGGGTGAAAGAAGTCAAGACCTGAGCTGAGACAGGGATGGAGTATATGTGACGACCAGTGTGCAAGGTGAATGGGTATTACTGGGAGGGAAGAGGAGCTGAGCAGATATGCTGGTTCTGACTTGCGTGACGACATGGGTGGATGGTGGTGCCACTATGAGAGAAGACGACAGATTATAATGAGTGCAGGACTCTGGTCTGGTCTCAGGCCAGCTCTCAGAGATGGCCATTGCTCTCCCTCTTGTCTTGCAGCTTTGGGGCACAACCTGAATACCCTCACAGTCACCTTCCCCATCTCCACACTCTGGTATTCATCAGACAGGAGCAATGGCTCAGCCATGTTCAACTCCATTGAGAGGGTCCTGCAGAGCCTGGTGGATTAAATCCCACCGAGCCCCTCCTCTAACTCCTGTCCCTCCTGCTCATCCTCCTCCTCCTTCCTCCCCAGCTGGATCATTGTTCAAGAGGAGCAGCCTGGGTCCCTTCTACTCGAGTTGCAGACTGGTCTCCTTCAGGTGAGACCCTCCCCTGAGCATTTGCCCCTAATGACCACTTTTGTGACTACCCCTCTTTGTCTCCCCCACTGTCCTCCCATTTCCTCCTTCCAGTTCTGGCACCCACTCCCAGAGGTTTCAGGACCTCTCTCCAGAGTCCCCACATCCCTCTCTCCCCAGGCCTGAGAAGGATGGGGCAGCCACCAGTGTGACGCCATCTGCACCCACCACCCTGATCCCGTGGGCCACCATCCCTCTGTGCTGGGAGCGGAGAGTCTCCACATTTCAGCTCTTCCTCTCCGTGGCTCCTGGCTCTGCAGCTCAGAGTTTATCCATCCAGAGAGAGCACCAGCTACATTTCCGCATCATCGTCGGGAACCTCAGCAACCTGGAGCCCACATGCTCAGAGTACACCACCCTGTCGAGAGACACCCAGGACCAGGTGGGATCTCCCTCTCCCTTCTCCCCTTGCCCTGAGGGCAGCGTCATTCCTCTGCCTGACTTACATCTGTTACGTGATTGTTTCACCCCTTCACTTTCCCTGCATGTGTGGCTTCTCTCAGTGTCCAGAGGTGATGTCCTAGCTGCCTTGCCCATTTCTCACATGGGTAAACTGAAGCTCAGAAAGGGGAGTATTGTGCCTAGCGTCACACAGTGAGTTAGGGGCAGAGCCAGGATTTGAAGACAGGTCTCCCTTGCCCCAAGGTCTGTGATATTTCACTGGCTCCAGTGGCACCCTGCATCGCCAGGAGACCTCCATCTCACCCACTCTCCCTCGTGTTTGTTCTAGGTCACCAAGCTCTACAAGGGCAGCCAGATGTGAGACATATTCCACTCATGCCTGGTCACCGACTTGATGTAGGTTGAGGAGATTGGAAACATTGGCTGAGATGGTGGCTGATGACTCTGAGCTCAAGTGACATATCCTTGATCTTGATGTCACTGACATGGTGCCCATTCTGCCCCACATCCCTGTCAGCTAATCCTACCATCTCCTTCCATAAGTTTTTGGGGAATGAGAAAAGCATTTTCATTTGGGGCCACCAACCTCCAGCTTCCTCCTCCTCCTCCTCTTCTGGAGACTTTCAACAAATATCAGCAGTCTAACTGTGTTCTCCAGTAGTGGAGCCACTAAGCACATGGGGCAATTTAAATTTTTTATACACCTATTGAGATACGGTTCACATATTGTGTGTGGGGAGGAGTGTATTTTTTAGGTTTTTCTATATAAAATATCTTCTCCTCTGGGTTTCTTTTATTCCTTTTTCTTGCCTAATTGCCCTCTTTATAACCTCTAGTACCTGTGATTAACATATGAGATAAGGGAAGACATCATTTTCTTGTCCCTGGTCTTAGGGGGAAATTTTCAGTCTTTCACCATTGAATATGGTGTTAGCCGTGGGTTTTTCATCGATGCTGTTTATAGGTTGAGAAAGTTTTCTTCTATTCCTAATTTGTTGAGTGTTTACTTTTTTTGACATGAAGGGTGTTGTATTTTGTCAAATTATTTTCTGTATATGTGGTTGAGATTGCGTGTTATTGGCCCTTATTCTATTAATATAGTGTATTACATAATCAAGTTTTCAGATATTAAGCCAACCCTTCAACTAGAGGTGAGAGATTAAGATGTTCTCAAGTCTTTCCCGGGCATGCCACAGCCCTGAGCCCATGTGGCCTTCTAGACGCCGGCAAATACACTGCAGCTTTTCAAAGGCCCCTGTGGACATCTCATTCTCCCAATTTTTCTTCTAAGATTTGGCTGACATCTTGCCTGCCTCAGCTGGTATCACTCCCTCAGGCAACTACAATAGAAAACAATTAGCCTTGATTGTTTTTAGGAAGTGCCCTGGGGACGGACTTTCCTCCCTGGGCAAGCTCTGAGTCAAGTAACTACAAGCCCTGAACATGGGGCTTTTTCAGGGAGCTTCCAGGCAGGTCAGCTAGTGAGAGTTCGGCGGGGATGGGTCTTTTGAGAGCTCCAAACCCATTATGGCTGCTGGGCTGCTGGATGTCTCAGCCACTATAGTTCTGAGAATGACGGTTTTCAAAGTTTTGGAGGATATTGTGAGAGCAGGATGGGATAGTGCAAGTTATAGTGCCACAAAGCTGGCTCCCTTTATCAAGATTCCACCATGTTTCTTCACTAAACTCTCCTCAGATATTTATAAGGTGTTGATTAATTTCTAGACTTCTGAAAAGTTGATTTTGACAATTTTTACAGTGTTTTCATTGTTTTTATGCATTTGCGGAAGTCCTTACTCCAAAGTTTCAAAAATGTTCTCCCTGTGGTTATTTATTTATAAATTAATTAATTCAAATGAAATTATGTGAGAAATTGAGTTCCTCACTCACACACACTAGCCACATTTTAAGTGCTTGATAACAACATGGGGCTAATAATGAGTGTATATGGTATTGCAGACAAATGTTTACATTATTGCAGAAAGTTCTCTTGGACAGGACCCTGAAGCAGGGAATCTAGAATCAGGGTAGAATTCCAGACACCATTGTTCATCCCTTGTGCCCTTCCAGGTCTGTCCCCCACAGTA
Organism: Diceros bicornis minor; assembly: GCF_020826845.1. NCBI lineage: Eukaryota > Metazoa > Chordata > Mammalia > Perissodactyla > Rhinocerotidae > Diceros > Diceros bicornis. The sequence continues at coordinate 16,121,600 of NW_026690866.1, forward strand.
ACCACACTGGAGCAGACTCCCTGTGTACCTTACCACCTTGGCACAGAGACTGGACAGAGTTGCCATCTATGAGGAATTCCTGTGGCTGACCCAGAATGGACCCAGCTGCAGAACTTGACAGTGTACAGGAAGAGTGTTCTTGGGGATGATACGGCTCCCTGGTCATTGGGAAAGAAAGTGAGGCCTTTCCGGGGACTCTGGATGCCTGGGGCTTAGAGAGCATTGAACTTTCTCAGGTTGGCAGGAGGTGGCGTAGTCCCCCAGTCTTTACTCACCATTGAGAGAGACAAAAGGAAACCAGTGTAATATAGAAGGCCCTCACTTTCTCCTAGACAGCTCTGTGACCTAAAGTTAGTCACCTCCCCTCTCTGGACTTTTGTTTCCTTATCTCTGCACTGACGCAACTGGACCAGATGGTCAGTGAGGGCCTCCAGCTGTGTGTGAAGCAGACTCATAGGTTTGGGGGTGGATGGAGTTTCTGATCCACAGGCTATAGTTTGCCAAGTCCCGCTCCAGATGATCACCAATGCGTTAGAACTTTCTGCAGTGGTGGAATGTTCTATATCTGTGCTCTCCAGTGCATAGCCGCATGTGGCTGTTGAGTACTCAAAGGATGGTATTGTAACTGGTCTTTATTTTTACTGATTTTTAATGTTACTGAGGTACTAGAATTTCTATTTTATTTACCTCAAATTAATTTTAATTCAAAAGATACTTCTAGCTGCTCCATATCAGACAGCACACCTCTAAGAGGTTGTCTGGGTAGAGGTACAAGTAGAGGGACCTGCACCCCTCTCCCCATGCCCACTGGGTGCTGTGTGTCCTCCCCTCCTGGAGTTTATCTTGTAGCTGGGAATAACAAGAATAGAGAATTGAAACTTATCGATTATTTGATGTGAACAAACTCATACTTGCAGGCGGAAATCAGGGAAGACTTCCTGCAGGAAATTACATTGTAGGTTAATTCTAGAAAATGAATATTAAGCAAATAGATAAAGGAGAAGGGGATGATGTGTTTCTAGGCACGGAAGAACACTTTTGAGTTGGATTTTACAAATTTAGAGAGATCCCATAGGCTTGCCAACTGTGATGACCCATTCTGCCCCCAGCTGTAATAAGAAAGTCCAGCCCAAATTCAGTTCTCTGTGCCCAGAAGTATGAATTTGGTTTAATTTATTACACTTTTGTTCTGTGATAATGGTCTTGTATTTTGTAGCAAAGTATGCTCACATTTTAGAGATGGAAACTAAAATGGTGTGAAACATGATGATGTCTACTTGACTTTAATATTTCATTGAAAACATGGGATGAATCAAGGGTGGCAAGTGTTAATAATTTATACATTGATGCAATATTGTTTTAATTAGATGGAATATACATTGTTAAATCTAGATGATGGATGTTTATGAGACAGTTCCCTTTATTTTTCTGTGTCTAAAAAGTTTTATTAAAAAGAGTGAAACACACCCACATGCATTCTCTATTTCATTCACTTCCAGAGTATTCTCCCAACAGAGATGATGCCTTGACTCAGAAGCCTGGTAAACCTGCAGGAAGCCCCAGCCCATGGTAGGGGGCGAGTATCTTGATGCTGTGCTTCATCGAAGAGAACCATGCACACAGGGTCTTGGATGATGAGGAAAGTTGGCCAACCCTTGTCAAGGACGGTTGAGGCACAGTGGGGTCACCAGGAGCCCTGGGGCAATGACAGGATGTGGCTCACCCCACCACATGTCTCCCCAGATCTCCCCTTCTGGGCCCTCATCCTCATCTGCTTGGCGGGACTCCTGGTGCTCATCACAGGCCTGATCTGCTGTGTCTTGGTAAGACATGACGTGTTCCTTGTCTTCTTACAATTGGGTTGTAAGAGCTCTTTATATATTATAAATACATGTCCTTTTCTAGGGATATGTTTTGCAGATGTTTTTTCCCAGTCTGTGCGTGGCTTGACTTCTCCTCCTCCACATGAGTCATTGGGGAAATGTAAGTGACAGTCATCATGAGATTCCACCACACTTAAGAGTGGCTAAAATTAAAATGACTGACTATAGCAAGTGTTGTTGAAGATGTCAAGTCACTGAAACTCTCATTGAGTGCTGGTGAAAAATAGCTTGGATGCGTCTTTAATATTTACATATGTCTACCCAGCCATTCCTCTCCTAGGAATCCATCTAAGGGAAATAAACACATATGTCTATACACAGACTTGTACACACATGTTGATAACAACCTATTTATAGTAGATAAAAATGGAAAACAACCCAAATGTCCATCTACTGGTGAACGGATACACAAAGTGTGATATATCCCCACAGTGGGATAATATTCACCCATAAAGAGGAATGAATTATTTTTTTCTTTTTCAATTATTCTATTGAAATTATAAAGGGTTTTAACATGGTGTAATTTCGGGTGTTCATTATTATTTGTGAATTTCCTTATAGACTGCATCGTGCTTACCATCGGTAGTCTAACTTTTATCCATCACCATGCATATGTGCCCCTTTAACTCTTTCACTCAACACCCAGCCCCATTCCCCTCTGGTAACCACTAATCTCTTCTCTTTATCCCTGGATATGTTTATCTTCTACATATGAGTGAAATAATGCTATTTGTCTTTGTCTGGCTTATTTCGTTTATCATCATACCCTCAAGGTCCATCCAGGTTGCTGCAAACAGGACGATCTTGTCTTTTTTTTCTGGCTGAGTAGTATTCCATTGTATATAATACATACCACATCTTCTTTATCTGTTCATCTGTAGCAGGGTACTTGGATTGCTTCCATGTCTTGGTTATTGTGAATAATGCCGCAGTGAACACAGGGGTGCATAAATCTCTTTGAATTGTTGGTTTCAGTGTCTTTGGATAAATACCCGGTAGTGGGATAGCTGGAAGGTATGGTATTTCTATTTTAAATTTTTTGAGAAATCTCCATACTGTTTTCCCTGGTGGCTGCACTAGTTTGCATTCCCACCAGCAGTGTATGAGGGTGACCTTTTCTCCTTGTCCTTTCCAACATTTGTTATTTTTTGTCTTGGGAGTTATAGCCATTCTGACAGGTTTAAGGTGATCTCTCATTGTAGTTTTGATTTGAATATCCCTAATAGTTAGTGATGTTATACATCTTTTCATGTGCCTGTTGGGCTTCTGTATATCTTCTTTGGAAAAATGTCTGTTCATAGCCTCTGCCGATTTTTAGATTGGATTATCAGTTTATTTGTGGTTGGGTTGTATGAGTTGTTTATATATTTTTGAGATTAACACCTTGTCAGATATATGATTTGCAAATATTTTCTCCCAGTTGGTGGATTGTCTTTTCGTTTTTTGTTTTTGTTTTTTTTGTGAGGAAGATCAGTCCTGAGCTAACATCTGTACTAATCCTTCTGTTTTTTTCTGAGGAAGACCGGCTCTGAGCTAACATCTATTGCCAATCCTCCTCCTTTTGTTTTTTCCCCAAGTCCCGGTTGATAGTTGTATGTCATAGTTGTACATCCTTCTAATTGCTGTATGGGGGACATGGCTTCAGCATGACCGGACAAGCGTTGCGTCTGTGAGAGTCCAGGATCCGAACATGGGCCGCCAGTAGAGGTTCGCGTGCACTTAACCACTAAGTCACGGGGCTGGCCCTGTCTTTTCATTTTGTTCATCGTTTCCTTTGCCTTGCAGAAGCCTTTTAGTCTCATGTAGTCCCATTTGTATATTTTTTCTTTTCTTTCCCTTGCCTGAGTAGACATGGTATTGGAAAAGATGCTGCTAAGACCAATGTCAAAGACTGCACTGCGTATATTTTCTTCTAGAAGTTTTATGGTTTCAAATGTTAGAGTCAAGTCTTTTATCCATTTCGAGTTAATTTTTGTGTATGGTGGAAGATAATGATCTACTTTCATTCTTTTGCATGTGGGTGTCCAGTTTTCCCAACAGCATTTATTGAAGAGACTTTCCTTTCTCCATTGTATGATCTTGGCTCCTTTGTCAGAGATTAACTGACCACAGATGGGTGGTTTTCTTTCTGGGCTTTCAGTTCTGTTCCATTGATCTATGAGTCTGCTTTTGTGCCAGCACCATGCCATTTTGATTAGTATAGCTGTGTAATATATTTTCAAGTTAGGATTGTGATGCCTCCTGCTTTGTTCTTTCCTCTCAGGATTGCTTTGACTGTTCAAGGTCTTTTGTTATTCCATATACATTTTAGGATTCTGTGTTCTATTTCTATGAAGAATGTCATTGTGATTCTGATTGGGATTGCATTGAATCTGTAGATTACTTTAGGTAATATGGACATTTTAACTGTCTTTATTCTTCCAATCCATGTGCATGGAATATCTTCCCGTTACTTCAGGTCATCACTGATTTCTTTCAATAATGTCTTATAGTTTTCATTGTATAGGTCTTTAACCTATTTGGTTAAATTTTTCCCTAGACACTTTTTTCTTTTTTTGCAATTGTAAATGGGATTGTATTCTTGAGTTCTCTTTCTGTTAGTTCATTATTAGAGTATAGAAATGCAACTGATTTTTGTAAGTTGATTTTGTACACTGCAACTTTGCTGTAGTTGTTGATTATTTCTAATAGTTTTCTGATGGATTCTTTAGGGTTTTCTATATTTACAATCATGTCATCTCCAAACAGCAAGAGTTTCATTTCTTCCTTTCCAATTTGGATTCCTTTTATTTCCTTTTCCAGCCTAATTGCTCTGGCCAAAACCTCCAGTATTATGTTGAATGAGAGTGGCGAGAGTGGGCACCTTTGTCTTCTTCCTGTTCTCAGAGGAATGGCTTTAAGTTTTTCACCATTAAGTATGATATTGGCTGTGGGTTTCTGATATATGGCCTTTATTGTGTTGAGGTACGTTCCTTCTATACCCATTTTATTGAGAGTTTTTATCATAAATGGATGTTGGATCTTGTCAAATCCTTTCTCTGCATCTGTGGAGAGGATCATGTGATTTTTATTCCTCATTTTGTTAATGTGGTGTATCACACTTATTCATTTGCGAATGTTGAAACATCCCTGCATCCCTGGTATAAATTCCACTTGATCATGGTATATGATCCTTTTAATATATTGCTGTGTTCCATTTGCTGATATATAGTTGAGGATATTTGCATCTGTGTTCATCAGTGATATTGGTCTGTAATATTCCTTCTTTGTGCTATCCTTGCCTGCTTTTGCTGTCATGGTGATGTTGGCCTCATAGAATGTATTAAGAAGTGTTCCATCTTCTTCAACTGTTTGGAATAGTTTGAGAAGCATAGGTATTAAATCTTGTTTGAATATTTGGTAGAATTCTCCAGAGAAGACAGCTGGTCCTGGACTTTTGTTATTTGGGAGGTTTTTGATAACAATTTCATTCTCTTTACATGTGACTGGCCTGTTCACTTTCTCTATTTCTTCTTGATTCAGTTTTGGGAGGTTGTGTGAATCTAAGAATTTATCTATTTCTTTTAGGTTATCCAATTTGGTGGCATATAAGTTGTTCAGTGTATTCTCTTATTGTCCTTTGGATTTCTGTGGTATCTGTTGTAATTTCTCCTCTTTCATTTCTAATTTTATGTCTTTGAGCCTTCTCTCTTTTTTTCTTAGTGAGTCTGGTTAAGGGTCTGTCAATTTTGTTTCAGTCTTCTCAAAGAACCAGCTCTTTCTTTCATTGATCCTTTCTACAGTTATTTTAGTCTCTATTTCATTTATTTCTGCTCTAATTTTTATTATTTCCCTCATTCTGCTGACTTTGGGCTTCATTTATTCTTCATTTTCTGGTTCTATTAGGTGTAGTTTAAGGTTACTTATTTGGTATTTTTCTTGTTTGTTGAGATGTGCTTGTATTGCTATGAATTTCCTTCTTAGAACTGCTTTTGCTGCATCCCATAAGAGTTGTTTTGTTGTCTTTTTCGTTTGTCTTCAGGTATTTTTTGATTTCTCCTTTGATTTGTTCATTTATCCAATGGTTCTTCAGTCATGTGTTCTTTAGTCTCCACATATTTGTGACTTCCCCATCTTTTTTCTTTTAGTTGATTTCAAGTGTCATAGCATTGTGGTCAGAAAAAAAGCTTGATATGATTTCAATCTTAAATTTATTCAGGCTTGCCTTGTTTCACAACATATGGTCTATCTTTGAGAATGTTCCATGTACACTTAAGAATAATGTGTATTCTGCTGTTTTGGGAGGGTATGCTCTATGTATATCGATTAAGTTCATCTGATCATATGTTTCATTTAATTACACTATTGAATTGTTGCCTTTCTCTGCATGATCTATCCATGGATGTAAGTGGGGTGTTCAGGTCCCCTGCTATTATTGTGTTGCTGTTAATTTCTCCCTTTGGGTCTATTAAGGGTTGCTTTATATTCTTTTGTGCTGCTGTGTTAGGTGCATATATTTTTATAAGTGTTATGTCCTCTTGGTGGAAAGTCCCCTTTATCATTATATACTGCCCTTCTTTGTCTCTCATAGTCTTTTTTATCTTGAAGTCTGCTTTGTCTGATATAAGTATGGCAACACCTACTTTCTTTTTTTTTGCCATTTGATTGGAGTGTTGTCTCCCATCCCTTCATTCTAAGCCTGTTTGTTTTTAGAGCTGAGATGTGTTTCCTGGAGGCAGCATATTGTTGGGTCTTGTTTTCTAATCCACCCCACCACTGTGTGTCTGTTGATTGGAGAATTCAATCGATTTACATTTAGAGTGATTATTGATACTTGAGGGCTTAATCCCACCTAATCTATATTTTCATTGTTTCTCTTCCATTGTGTTTCTGACTACCATTTCACGTTGGGGGTTTTCATGGAGGTTGTCTCTTTTTTTATGATCTATGGCTCTGCTCTGATTTTTTGTTTGCTGGTTACTGTGGGGTTTGTATGAATAACTCATAGATGAGGTAGTCCATCTTCTGATAGCCTCTTATCTCCATTAGCCTAAGCAGGTTCCATCACTTTCCTCTTCTCGTTATGAGTTATTGTTGTCACAAGTTATTCATTTTTGTGTTGTGAGTTTGTGACTAAGTTGAAGTGTTTATAGTTACTTTTGATGCTTTCCTTCCCTTCTTCTTTTAAGTTATAATTAAGTATTTGGTACCCTGTTGTGAAACAGAGCTGTAGCTTTCTGATTTTGTCTGTCTATTTATCTTTTTGCTCAAAGATTTGTAGACATTTGCCTTCTTTTTATTTCGGGTATGAGGACGTTCTTGATCATTGCTTGTATGGGAGATCTAGTGGCGTTGAACTCCCTCAGCCTTTGTTTATCTGGGAAAACTTTTATTTCTCCATTGTATCATAAGGATCATTTCACTGGATAGAGTATTCTTGGCTGAAAGTCTTTGTCTTTCAGTATTTCTAATATATCATTCCATTCTTTCCTTGCCTGTAAAGTTTCTGCCAAGAAATACGCTGAAAGCCTGATAAGCGTTCCTTTGTAGGTTATATTCTTCTGTTTTGCTTCCCTTAATAGTTCTTTTTGTCATTGGCTTTTACCAATTTTACTATTATATGCCTTGGAGAAGGTCTTTTGGCGTTGATGTTATTAGTCGTTCTGTTGGCTTCATGTATTTGTAAGTCCGGTTCTTCCTCAGGTTTGGGAAGTTCTCAGCTATTATTTCTTTGAACAAGCTCTCTGCTCCTTTCTGCCTCTCTGCTCCCTCTGGGATACGTATAATTCTTATGTTGCTTTTATAATTGAGTTGTATATTTCTACAAGAATTCCTTCCTTTTCTAAAAATCAGAGTTCTCTCTCCTCGTCCACTGGAAACATTTCTATATTTCTATCCTCTAAATCACTAATTCTTGCATTCATAATATCAGCTCTATTTTTTAAGGATTCTAGATTTTTTTAATCTTTTTAATTATGTTCTTCATATCCAGATTTTCTGCTTGTTTTTTTTTAATAGCTTCAGTCTCTTTGATGAAGTATTCCTTTTCCTCATTAAATTTATTCCTGAGTTCATCGAACTCTCTGAACATTCTTGCAACTTGGTGAGTTTATTTATGACAGTTATTTTGAACTCTGTCATTTAGATTGTAAATTTCTGTGACTTCAAGTTTCGTTTCTGGAGATTTGTCGTTTCCTTCTGCCCTGAATTGTTACTGTAGTTTCTTATGGTGTTTGATTAACTAATCTTTTGCCTGTGTATTTGTGGTAGTATCAGGTTGCAGATTCCACCTGCTACCGCTGTGGGGAAACGTGAGCTGTTTTTCTGATCCCACCCCATATGCTGGAAGTTGTGTGGGTACAGTGAGTGTTTCCACTTGCTGGGAAAACATTCCCACTAGGCTCAGAGCTGCTGCCACATGGAGGCACGTGCACAGTTGTGAGACCGCAGCACTCCTATGGGTATTTGCGCCACCTGGGAAAGCATTTGCATGTGCTCATATATCTGCTGCTGCCTTTTCTTATGCTCATGCAACCTCTGTGTTTGGTGGGTGGGGCTTCTTCATGGGTTCTGAGCATTGGCCAATCATTGGGACTGCAGTGGCATGGTGCGTTTTCCAACCATTCAGGAAAGCATTCATGTGCGGTTCCAGGGCTCAGGCCAACCCCTCCCAGAGTTGCACCAAGGCGCATTCCTAATTTGGGGATGCAGCATTACTATTGGCTCTCACACCAACATGGGATGTGCTAGGGTGTGTGCACAGTGCTGCCAGGGAAGGGTTGGGGATAGGAATGAATTCATAGTACAGGCAATGACAAGCATAAATGTCAAAATATTTATGCTGAGTGAAAGAAGCCAGTAAAAAATGAGTACATAGTATATGATCCCATTTATAAACATTTTAGTATGTGTTTGCAAACGGCAGGGAAGGAGGAATTAAAATGAGCATACGTAAATTTGGCTAAGATAGCGTTCCTTTTCTTGATTGTGGTGATGGTTCAATAAGTTATAATCAAAATGTATCAAATTGAACACTTTAAATGTTTGCAGTTTTCTGTATGTCGTTAAAACCTCAATTAAGCTAGAGCATGTAGGGGAAAGAAAGGGAGAGAGAGCCGAACGAGGGAAAAGGGAAGGAAAAGAAGGACTGAGTGTGAAAATTAAGTGGAAAAAAAAAAGAGGGAGACACAGGAGGCATCGGGTCTCTGTGGCTTTGGCATCTCCTTGCCCTGGAGTCTCCCATACTGGGCAGCTGACTGGACCATTCTGATGCACTCTCCTCACCTCACAAGTCACTGTCTGCCAGCGGAAGAAGGAGGGTGACAATGAGGTCCAGTGACGATGCCTGGGTTATTACCTGCCTCATGGCGACCTACGGAAGCTGTGATGAGTAGATATAACTAGAACTGAGGTCCCTTTTTCCCAGCTGGGTTCCAGAGGAGCTTGACTGGAAAAAAAGAAACCACATTGGACGGACACAGGCTCCGAGCCTTTCTAGACTTGACCCCTGACTGGCTTACAGGGGACTAAGTTGAAAGGTTTCACCTTCCTTAAGTCCTGAAAGTGACTGCAACTTCTGTCCTGTGGTGTCACACCAGTTCATCCCTCAGGGACACCAGAATTGGTGAAACCAGCACAGACGTTGCCATCATTTAAAATCGAATCCAGACTTCAGTGCAAGGTTTCTCTTCTTAGGAAACTTTGAAACATCCTTCCCCTTGACTCTGTGCAGCCATCACACCCCTCTCGGTTCCTCCATATTCCTCCCCCACTGAAGACCTGGCAGTCTCAGGTTCCCCCTTTTCTGCTTCATTCTCTGAAGCTCAGATTCACCGGGAGTTCCAGATCAGTCTCCCTCGATGGCTCCTCTCCCCACTCATGGCTCCTCTGTGACGAGAAACAGGCCAAGATGGGAAGAGTGGGTGAGAAATGACTCTGCGTTCAACTTGCGCCTTGGGAGCTGAAATGACTAGGTGTCTGGGAAGCCTGAATCCCAGAGAAAAACCAAGGCTCTGGGAAGAGAGTATCTGCTGTGGATGTAAAAGTGAATAATACTCGGTGGGAGAAATTGAAGGAAAAGAAAGAGTCTTTTTTCATCTTTCTCTGTACAGAGTCCAACTAGCCTCACAGCAGAGGCTTCCCAACAAGCAGACCAGAGCATCCCAGGCATGAGGCAGGCTGCGCTGTTCTGCAGTGGGTCTGTGGGAACAGATTATATTATCTGTACACACTGTGCAGACGACCACAGCTGAAGATACCCAAGGGCTGAGAATTAAAGTAACAGTGATGACACTCTCTCACAATTTTTGTGTATGAGCCTCACATTCTCAATCTGAAGCAGTGATTCTCCAAGAATGCATACTATGAAGATTCTAATGATTAATAATATTAATATGTTATTATTATACATTGCATACATTATACCTTATATACTGTACATTATAATTAAAAATTAATGTATAATTATTATTATACATTAATATTATATATTGATTATTATAATATCATTATAATGATTGATAATAGTTATCATTATTGACTAATTTCTTCTAAGAAACATGACTGGAAAGCTCTGCATGTATTATCTCAGTTACAGTCACAATTTTAGGGATTTATTCCCATTTTAAGCTTAAGATGTGGAGGCTCAGAAATATTAAATAACTTGACAAAGAAGGAAAAAAATTACTACAAACCTAAAGTAAACACCTATTCAAACTATGTGTCAAAGAAAGAAAGACGTTTTCTGACTTACAAAGAGACTCAAAGTTGACCTCCCACAGGCCTGCAGTGAAAGAACCGGTAAAGAATGTACATCAGGAAGAGGAAATGTGAACCCAGGAAAACATAACAGGAGTCATGAGGAAAGGAAAAAACCGTCTGTCTAATTTAGTATTAGTTTTAAAACAAGACATTAAAAACATTCGAACGAAAATTCCATATGATTACCACATGGAAGAATAGAGGAGAGAAAATTTAGCTAAAAGATAACTCATTTTTTAGGGAAGATATAAATACTAAGATACTCTATTATTGTTTAACACATTGCTCTCAGAAACTGATAAAACTGTGAGACAAAAGTTAGTAATGATAAAGAGGATTTGAAGAGTGCAACATACTCGATCAGGCAAATAGGCAAATCCCAACACCCTGGCTTGTTGTGAGACTTGTGATGCTGAAAACAGTCGTTCTCCTGACAGCATGATAACACAATGGCATATCAATTTTCATGAATCAAATTTCCAATACATATAAATCTAAAAAAAGGGACAATCCAGTATTTCATTGTATGCAACTGTGCTTCCACGTGCAACAAATACCAGAAAAATAGAGACCCAGAAGTAGGTGTCTTTTTTGAGAAGACAGAAATAACAGCTCTTTCGTGAAATATTATGTTAGAATCTCTTGCAATATTACACAAAAAGGACAATCCATTTGGACTAGGTATGTTTTCTCTGTGACTGTGAGGGCAAAACTCTAAGGAATCTCCTGATTGTGATAAATCTTGGTCTTAAAATACAAATAGATAACACTCAGTAAAGGAAAATGAGAGAACAAAATGAGAAAGAAAGATCTCCTTTCTCTCCTCATCTTAAACCTAATCTCTCACCTCAGAAAGATCACTGTCTGTATCTTCTCTGTCATGCAAAGGAATCAAAGAAAAGAAAATTATTGGTATATATTAAAGTTTCAAGAGGTCAAAGCAAGAAGACATCAGGACCCTTGCGGAGGCATTAATGTAGTGTGAGCTCCATGTCATCTGCGCCGTCTTCTGTTTTCTTCATCGTGTTTGTCGGGATGTCCTTCAGGGCCCCTCACTCACCCTGCCTCGCTAGTGAGTGTGTCTGCATCAGTGCTACCGCCAGTCTGTCACTTGACGTCTTCACTTTCCCTTCCTGTTTCCTGATATCTTCCTCAGTCACCAGAAGACGTTTGCAAAGGAGCTGTGGGATGTACAGACCAGCTCCTGGGATCATCTCTGCTGAATCTGAAGTTCAGGCAGGGGTGGGCATGGGACTGGAGTTCAGAACACCTGCGAGGTCACCTGGCAGGGATACACCTGTGCTAGTAGGTGTAAGGTTGGGCAGGGATTTGGCAAGGTCCAAAGCACTTAACAGTTCCCCTGTACTCTGCAGGCCTGGAGACCTTGCAGTCTCTTCTGCCAGCAGAGTTGTTGGGGCTGCTCCAAGGTTTCCTCCCTTTGCTGACATCTGACCTCATTGCCAGGATATGATGTGATTCTAGTAACTGGCCTCTTGAATATGTAACTGGACATTCTCAAAGGGATGGAGATGTTCAAACCAGGCTTTGGTTTAGATTGCTTTCCACAATCATTTCACTTCCTCTGTGATGATTGGACCATCATACTTCTTTTCCTCTTACCCTAAAAAAATAAATTGTGAAAGTGGATCAGAGTTGTAAATGAAGCCTGCCTTCGTAGGACAATTATGACAGATGCCTTGTACGTCTACCCTCCCTCTCTCCCTTTAGGGATTAATCTGACCTATGTCCTGGGACATCATCAAAGAGATTTGGGTCAAGAAAAGAAACCACGAGGTCAAAACTCAGGACAACGGCAGGTCATTTCTTCCCCCCCATGTTGTTAGACACTTATGTGTATGACTTCATTCTCTTTTTGTCCTTGTTACTCTCAACAACAAAATCCTTGGAGCTCCCTGTCAGGATACATGGTCCCCAGTCTTTTTCTAAATCCCAAATCATACCATTCTTCTATACTATATGAGTATTCATTTGATTAACCCATTGACCAGTTGGTGTTCATAGCACCATTAGAGCTTAAATCAGTGGTGAAATTATCATCCACCCCAGTCCTAGTGACTCTTATTTGACAACTGTGAACATTAAATCTCAGTGCAGACAATGTATGTCTGAAAAAACTCAACTTACAAATGAAGATTGTACTGTAAGTGGGAAGTACACACTGGATTTATGAAACTCAGGAAAAAAATGTAAACTCTCATTATTAAGTTTTGTATAGACTGCACCCACATTGATAATATCTTGGTTATAGTGGGTTAAAATATACTATTAAAATTAGTTTCACCTGTTTGTTTTCATGTTTTAAAATGTTACTACTAAAAAATATTTAAATTCCATAATATAGAGTGCTTAATGTTACTATTGGACAGTGCTGGTGAAGCCATCAGTGAAAAGAAAGTCCAGAGAAAGTGATTAGGGAAATTTTTTCCCTAGAAAAGGAGTCTACACTGGCCCACACTGCCAGATGCAGCAAAAAGTCTCATACACACACGCGCACACACACACTGACAGAATGAAACAAACCTTTTCCTAGAGTCCCACCAATTCTCACATGGTATGAGGTTGTACTCTTACTTACTCCTAAGTAGACTAATCTCAAGAAAGAAGGCAGAAGTCTAGGTAAATTACCAGTTAGGAAGATCTAAAACCAGAGACTAAAGCTCAAGATAAGTGGTGAATTTCCTGTCGTGGCTTCTGTTATTAATTCAATATGTTAGGGAGACTTTTCCAGGGAGGGTTGTTTTAAAACTCACTTTTTCTTTACTATGTAAAAATAGACAGGCTATGTAAAGAATAATTACTCTAGCCAATCAATGAAAAAGAGATGATAGATCACAAATACCCTTATTATAAGTCACTACTGGATTAGAGAGTCAGGGAACAGCTGACATTGTGTTGATTTGGCCTTAATTATGCTGATTCTGATTTCATGACCGTCATATTGATTGTATTATGCTAGAAGCTATGAAACTTCCCAGCCCCTCTACTATTTAACCACCACGGCCCACCAACCAGACCAGTCCTTGCTGACACATCCCCTGCCTCCATCCCTTCTGACAACACCTGGAGGATTTTCCCCAAATCCCACTCTGTCCCTGAGCTCTTCTACCTGCCCCAGGGCCAAGGAATCATTTTCTCCAAGGATCAGGCTCTTCGTGTGCCCAGATCTGGGGATGGCACTTCTCCCTCTAGTGAAGACAAGGATCAGAGTGCAGACCCTGTGAGCTGCAGCACTTGGACAAAGACTGGGGTTTGCTGACAGAAAAGAACCTTTAGTGGGCACGGTTACCAGAGTCCAAGAAACCCCAGTCATTCCTCCAGGGACTGAGATGCAGGAGAGAGCAGGAATGTCTGTGTGTGGTTCGGCTTGGGAATGCCTGTAGGGTGACATAGGTGACATTGGTAATGCATTCGCCAATGTTGTTCACTCATTTATTCATCGTATGTCATGGAGTGCTTTCTACATACATCCAGGCAACAATATCACCCTCTGGGGCTCACAGGCAGTGTCAGAAGAATTTCTAAATTTTATTTCTAATATATAGGTACAGCACTGGTAATACGCTAGGTGTTCCAAGCATTTTTCAAACATTAACTCCTTTAATACTCTCCAGAAACCTAGAAAATAGGTATGCTGATCATTATTGCCAACTGAGAGATGAAGAAACTGAGGCACCAATCGGGTAAATAACTCGGTCAACACTAATATCTAATAAGGGATTGAGCTGGAATTTGGACGTGAGGAGTTAGCTCCATAGTCTGTGCTCTTAACCATGACATTTACTCTCTAAAGACTTCACATCATGAAAAAATTTGATCAGTTATTCATTTTCTTGGTGCACTGAGTAGCCACACTATTTTATCTGTGTCTGAAAAATAGAATACGTGCATAGAAACTACTGCACATACACACTGATATTACATCTACCTATGTCCCCAGTCCCTGAAAATTAATAAAGAGAACATTTCAGAATGTTTCTTTCCCAGGTTGGGAGGACTTTGAGTAAATTTCAGTGTTACTGTAAGAAGCTGAGGACAGGCTGGGAGTGGGTCTCAGGGGAAAGGTGTCCTCAGGAGTCCCGATTGAATGACAACATTGATGGGAGGATCTCAGCAGTGACTGAATTCAGGATCTGGTGGTGTTTTAACCTGGTGCTTATCTTCTGGCTCTGGGTTTATGGTGATGCAGCACAGGGAAAGGGGATGGTTCACTGTGTTCTTGGGGAAACCAGACCCATGAAAGAGAGGGAATGATGATTTCCTTAAACAATGGACTCATGGTGAGAAAAATTCGGCCTGGAAGAGACAGTCGTGTGCTTGCTATAACCAGAAGGAGTTGCCTCTGCTTCAGCCAAAACACACAGCCCTTCATCATGAACTCATTTTAACTCAATGGGAGGAAGGAGGAGGAAATCATGTAATGCTCTTCTGGATGTGAGATCTGTGATGGTAGAGACTGTGCTAGGAGGTTCTGAAAGGCCTCTCTGAGGCATTTCAGCCCTTTGCTGTGACCAGAATGACAAGTGTAAGCACCCCTGTGTATGTCTGGGAACAGTTAGTGTGTCAAGGAGAAGGCTCCCTGGTGCAGAGACTCACAGGAAGAAGCGAGTTTGACTAGGGAAGGTCAGAAATGTGGCCAGTGTGGCTGGAGGGAGCCTGAGAAGAGAGAGTGAGGGGAGAGAGGAGGGTGATCACGCTGGATCCTGGGACATGGTAGACTGTTACTTTCTGTTCCTCTGTGACAACATTAATCCAAAACCTAGCACCTATACAGTACAAATATATACCATCTCATAATTTCTGTGAGCCAAGCATCTGGCATGGCTTAGCTGGGTGCCTCTGCCTCAAAGTCTCTGTGAAGCAGGGTTGTGGTCTCAACAGGGCTCAAATGGGGGAACATTCCCACACAAGATCACGCACATGGGTTTTGCGAGGATCCATTTGGACTGAGAGTCTGAGCTCATGTCTGTCTTTTGGCTGGACACTCCCTCAGTTCTCTCCTATGGAGCCTCTACATAGTGCAACTGAAAACATCAGCACTTGCTCTCTCAATTCTGGTGATTTGATAGAGAGAGAGAGAGAGAGAGAGAAACAGAAGGAGGGAGGTAAGTAGGGAACCCATGTAAGCCAGTAAGCAGGAAGTGACAGACGTTTTGTAATTAAAACTTGGAAGTGACATCCCGTCACCTTGGCTGTGTTCTGTTGTTCAGAAGCCGGATACTTACCACTTAGTGGTGACACAATGATGTGCACTCTAGGAGGCAGGGAGCATTGGGAACATTGTGGAGGCTCCCATCACATAGGCCAACATGAGCCTCTTGGGACTGATTCTGAGTAAAACAGGGGACCCTGGAAGGGTTAATGCCAGTGGATCACAATGTCTGAATTTCCTCTAATTTCAACCCCTTCAGGATGCAGACCTGAAAATGAGGCTCAGAGTGGCAGTGACTTACCAAATTTCACACATCTGGGACTTAGAGAAGTTCTGACTGGTATTCTATGTGATGTCCTACTCCTTGTACTTCCTCCATCTCTAAGTGTGTGCATTAGACACATGTGACACCAGCCCACAGATGTTGTACGTATTATTACATATACACCTGATGAGGTCCCTAGGAAGCTGTTTTTAGCCCAATCCTCATTGTGCAGCTTGGGAGAGTGGGGAGATCTTGAGAGGCACAGCAGCTTTTCCAGGACACATAACTGGTAGGAAAAAAGAGGTCTGACCTCAGCTCTGTCTCCTCAAAGCTGGTGCCTGGATCCACTCCCAAGGAGCTGTGGGGAGGGTGGTGATGGGCATTTGTGTACAGTGATGGAGATGACATGGGCAAAGAGGGAGAGCAGCCAACAGCCTAGCGGCGGCTTTGAGTGGGTCTGATTGAAGGATGGGGCAAAGTAATAGAACCTTGAAGAAGTGACCTCACTTCCTTGGTGACAGCACCCAACAGAACTTAGAACTCTGGTTACCAGGCACCAACATTGTAAACACAGCCTCCTGTCCAGTTCATTTGAGTGGAGACACTCGACACAGCAGGATGTTCTCGTGTTGTCCCGTGACTTTCCCAGGCTCTGGCCCCCAGAAAGCCAAGGAAGAGAGCGTGTTAAGTCGCTTTAGACATTGGCTCAGCCCTCACTGCGAATGTTTGTGGCCTTCTGGCAGGAGGAACCATGAGGTAACAGTGTAGGCCAGGGCAGACCACTCTAGGTCAGGCCAGAACTGTGATCCCAAAAGGACAGCCCCACACCCCTTAACCCTCATTGTGTGTGTGGGGGGGGGGAGGTGGAGTTAGGGAAGCTGGAGATGAGGAGGACCCAGCCTGGGCAGGAGCAGGAAGCTAGATGGTGGGAGTCGGGCAGTGTGTCATGTTCATACTCAAGATCTTGGCTGCAGGAGAGGAAGGTGAGCGCTGGGGACCAAGCTCCTCTATCCACATGTGAATGTTGGGCCCTCAAGGTGTCCTCACATTCCTTCCTTGGTGGAATCTATGCAGATTCTCCTCTGTGCCTGATCTGTGGTGTAGTTTCTCACTGTGGCAAAGTCCAGGCAGGCCCCTGATCCCTCCTGGCCTGACTGCCGGGCACTGTCACTGCAGATCTGCACCCAGGAGATGGTCGAGGAGCTGGTGCATGCTTTCCAGTTTGCCATCTCCCTGGAGTGGACACAGGTGCACCAGTCCATCAATGACCAGGGCTGCTCTGAGGTGAGTGTGGTTGCAGAGGTGTCTTCACACCCAGGACCCTGAGAAGATCAAGGCAGTAGTAGAATCCTGACTCAAATATGAGATTCCCCTGGGAACGGCTGCCCCAGAATTTTCTCGCTACAGTGTCCGACAGTCCCTCTCCCAAAGGAATCTGGACCTCCACTCCTCCCCAGAAGCTACACAGGAGGGTAGAGAGACACGTCATTCCTCCTGGTGGTTCACTATGATGTCACTGACTGTATGTTCCTCCTCCTCTCCCCTAGTGTGAGGATGAGTCCACTGTGAATTTAAATGAGGCCTGCAGGATGCGTGGCCTCCAGGTAGGCATGATGGAGAAGCTGACAGTGTCCATTGCACCAGCTTTCCTGATTAAGAACATCTCCAGCTTCACCACCTTCATGGTGAACTACTTGGCCTCAAACTCATGCCACCGGGTCCTGGACCAGCTGTTTACTAGGTGAGTAGCCACTCAGCCCTCAGCACAGTGGTGACTCTGCCCACTGCCAGCTGTGTACCTTGGGCAAATGCCCACATCTCTCTGAGACTCAGTTTGCTCTTCTTAAAAGTTGGTGTGGAGAGGATAAATTTCATGGTGATCTTGTAGGGACTAATGGGATCAGCCATGGCAGGTGCTTGCCTGGTGCTTGGATCTGCAGAGAGGGCTGTGGACATGCTGTGGTTCACCCCCGGCTGCCCCAAGCTGGATCGGTCCCTCAGACCTGGCCAGGGGCAGTCCATCCCTCGGTGCCTCTCTCAGAGCATCCAAGGGCTGCCTCAGCGCCCGCCCCAGTGCTCTCGCCACTGCCAAGACCATCATCCTCCCTTGGGATTCCTGGGGAAGACAGGGACCTGGGTGTGGGAGGCTGCCTGATCTCTGGTCTCTCACACCACTTGCCGGACTACTTCCTCCTCTGACGAGGCCCAGCACACGCCCCAGGAGACTTGGCAGACGTCCCCAGGGCTATGTCCTCTGTAACTTGTCCCCTCAGAAGGGGCCTGGCCCAGGTGCCAGGTTTGGATATTTGTCCAGACTTCTTTTGATAAAGCTGGCAAGCAGAGCCAGGCTTGCAGTTGCCCTGGGCGTGACACCTGCGACCTCAGGCAGAGGGCCTCACGAGTGCCCTCCATCGCGGATTTCTCCCCAGAACCATGGCCTGGGCCCTAGGAAGGCCAAGCTTTCCCGACGCCAGAGAGGAGACTGGGAACTGACCCTGGAAGGGCTTGCCCAGTTTGGCATAGTCTCCCAAATGCCTATGGGCTGCTGGTGCTGCACTTCCTGCTTTGCCATATGCCTGTCTCGGCCCTTTTTCTCCACAGAGCCTTTCCTCCACCTGGCTGCAGTCGCCAAGTCTAGGCATGGGGTGAGGCCATGGCTTTGTCTTTCTGGAAAGAAATGAGCCCCAGGACAAAGCAACTGGCCTAGGAAGAACCTTGAGCTCGAACCCCAGTCTGACTGTGGCCACCCTGGACAGACCCACCCTTCCAAGGAATTGATGAGGCCTGCGATCTGTGAGGTATTGTGGGAGGTGAGGGAGACAGCACCTGAAGCCAAGTCAAGAAGGGTGGGGTTCCTTCACCTGCAGCTGGTAGTCACCGAGGGATGCCCCAGCCGGCCAGATCATGGTGGGAGGATGGGGCCTTCACTGAGGACCCCCGAGGCCAGCCCTAGTCCCGGGTGGCTGAGCATGCACCCTTGGCCTGAGGGGGTTGAACCCAAGCACACATGGTTCCGAGAGCTGCCAGAGAAAGAAGGGACCATGGAATAGGTAGGCGAGGTGGGTAGGGTGCCCCACCTTTCTCTCCTCAGGTCTCAGAGGGAGAGTAGTGAGAGAGAGACACAGAGAGAGTGAGAGAGAGAGAAAGAGAGATCCCTGACCTCTGAATCGCTGCCTCCACCGCTGGTACCAACTCACACGCCATCCCGCTTCCACCTACCACCCCCACGCCCGCCCCGGGGCCAGCGCCACCACAGAGAGGAGGGTTGCTGGTCACCATCGTGCTGTCCCTTCTGGACCTGACCCCGGTGCAGGGGAAATGGTTCCGACAAGACATTACATGTCCCTCTGCATGACAATTGTCTTCTTCCAGTCTTGACTTCCACATGCCCTCCCCCAACATCCTCCTTTCTCATAAGATCAGGCTAGGATGCAAGATGAAAATCTCTGCCTTTGTGTGGAGAGACTCATTTTCCCGGGTTTCTGCCATGTACTCATATTTCTCAGTTGGGTATGATTTTCTCTTGCGAACCTGTCTTGTTAACGATTTGGCAAGCCATAAGAAACTTAAGGGAAAGGGCGGAGTGGGATTCTCTCTCTGCCCCCGACTGCCTCGAGCTGGGTCGGTCCCTCAGACCTCTCCAGTGGCAGCCCATCCCCAGGCGCCCTCTCCCAGGACATCCCAGGGCAGGCTAGCCGGCAGCCCCACCCCACTCGCTACTGCCACGACCATCGTCCTCCCTCGTGAGGCCTGGGCAGGACAGGGACCCGGGTGTGGGAGGCCTCCTGATCTCACGTCTGGCACACCCGTTGCCAGGTTGCGTCCTTCTCTGACGGGGCCCAGCACACGCCACAGGAGACTTGGCAGCCATCCGCAGGGCTATGTCCTCTTGACCTTGTCCCCACTGGAAGTGGCCTGGCCCAGGTAGGATGTTTGGCTGGTTGTCCAGCCTCATTTGGAGAAAGCAGGTGAGCCGATCCAGCCATCCTGTCGCCCTCTGCCTGGCACCTCTGCACTCAAACAGAAGGCGTCACACGTGCCCTTCGTCATGCTTTTCTCCCCAGAGCCATTTCCTGGGGTACTCTTAGTGTTACGTTAGTGTTAAGTTTGGTTTCCGGTTACTGTCAGTTTTAGGGTTTGGTTTACTTTTCGGGTTCGTGTTAGGTTTATATTTAGGTATATGTTTCTGGTTAGGGTTAAGTTTATGGTTCTAGTTAGGGATAGGGTTATGATTCGCGTTAATGGTATGTTTGAGTTTAAGTTAGTGTTAGGGTTAGGGTTGACGTTAGTGTTATGGTTGATTGCCAGGTTAGGGTTAGGCTTCAGTTAGCATAGGGTTATCATCTGGTTAGTGTAAGTGTTAGGGTTTCTGTTACTATTGGGGTTAGGGTTATGGTTAACATTAAGGTTATGGTTCTGGTTAGTGTTAGGGTTTGGGTTTGGTACAGATGTGTTTTACGTGTAGGGTTAGTTTTAGAGTTTAGGGTTAGGGTTAGGGTCAGTGGTCAGGTTCAGTTTAGCGTTGGGGTTAGTGTTAGGGTTTGAGTTAGATTTAGGGTTATGGTTAGGTGTAGTGTTAGTGTTAGTATTTGGGTTAATGTCAGGGTCAGGGCTTGGTTTTGATATCAGTTTAGGCTTAGGGTTCTGGTTGGGTTAGGCTTCGGGTTAGTGTTAGGGTTCGGGTTCGGGTTCGGGTTCTTGCTAGGGTTAGGATTCAGGTTAGCATTCGGGTTAGTGTTAGGATTTGGGTTAGGCTGAAGTTAGGGTTAGTATTCGGATTAGGGTTATTATTAGGTTTCGGGTTCGAAAAATGCTCAGCTTTAGCTTTAGGTTTCTTGTTAGGGTTAGGGTTAGGGTTGGGTTTGGTTTATGGTTAGGGTTAGGTTTACGTTTTGGTTTCCGATTAGGGTTAGGGTTCGATTTAGGTCTAGGGTTAGGGTTAGGGTTAGGGTTAGTGTTGGGTTTGGATTAGGGTTAGGGTTAGCATTAGGGTTAGAAATATGTTTAGAGTTCAGATTATGGTTAGGCTTAGCAATAGGGTTCAAGTTAGGGTAATGTTTAGTTTTAGTGTTAGGGCTAGTGTTTGAGTCAGGGTTAGGCTTAGGGTTCAGGTTCGTGTTCTGGTTAGGGTTAGGGTTAGAGTCGGGCTAAAATTAGGTTTAGGGTTAGGGTTACATTTCAGGCTAGGATTACCTATATGGTTACGGTTAATTTTCATGTTAAGTTTAGGGTTATTTTTAAGGTCAGGGTTGTTTTTGGGTTAGGGTATGGTTAGGGTTCGAGTTCATTTTCTGGTTAGAGTTAGGGTTATGTTTTGCTTTGTTGGGACGGTTAGAATTAGGGTTACTGTTAAGGTTATGTTAAGGTTTAGGGTGAGGTTAGTGTTTGGATTAGGATTAGAGTTAAGGTTTGGGTTCTCTATGGTGTTAGTGTTAGAGTCAGATTAGGCTTTGTGTTTGTGATAATTTTAGAGTTAGGGTTAAGGTTCGGGTTAGAGTCTGCGTTAAGTTTGGGGTTCAGGTTATTGTTAGAGTTCTGGTTAGCTTTAGGCTTAGGGTTAGGGCTGGGGTTGGGGTTAGTTTTGGATAAGGGATAGGACTGGGTTCAGGTTGGGTTTGGGTTCGAGTTAGGGTTAGGTTTAGGATTCAGACTTGGGTTATGGTTAGGGTTATTTTTCGTGTTAGACTTAACATTATGGTTAGGGTTAGGATTTCGGTTAGGGTTATTGTTAGGGTTAGGATTAGGTTTTGGCTTAGAGTTCAAGTTAGGGTTATGTTTTGGTTCAGGTTAGGGTTGGGGTTAGCGTTAGTTTTTGTGTTAGGGTTAGTGTTTGGTTTAGGGTTATGGTTGGTGTTTGGTGTCGGTATCAGGTTAGGGTTCGTGTTAGCGTTTGAGTTAGGTTTAGGGTTTGGATTCGGGTTCGGGTTAGGGTTAGTGTTCACCTTAGTGTTAGTTTTAGGGGTAGGGTTGGGTTCTGGTTCTGTTTAGGTCTAGGTTTCTGTTTAGGGTTAGGGTTCCGATTCGTGTTCATGTTAGGATTAGGATTAGGGTTATTGTGAGGTTTAGGCTTAGCTTTATTTTGAGGTTTGCCTTCGGATTAGAGTAAGGTTTAGGTTTCGGGTCAGGATAAGATTAGGTTTATGTTTAGTGTCGGATTAGGTTTCGGGTTAGGGTTAAATTTGGGGCCCGCTTTAGGCTTCTGCTTATGCTTAGGGCTAGCTTTAAGGTTAGGGTTGGGTTGGGTTAGGTTTACTGTTAGTGTTCATGTTAGGGTTAGGTTTACGTTTAGTCTTAGAGTTAGTGTTCATATTAGGGTTAGGGTTAGGGTTAGGGTTGGGGTAGGGTTAGTGTTAGGCTTAGGGCTAGGCCTGGATTATGTTTAGGGCTAGGGCTAGGTGAGGTGGTTTGTGTTTCAGTTAAGGTTAGGTTTAGCAATAGAGATATGATTAGGAATAGGGCTAGTGTTTGTGTTAGGACTGGTTTAAGGCTACAGCAAGGGCTAGGGATAGGGTTAGGGTTGGATTACATGTAGGGTTATGGTGAGAGTTAGGAGTAGGTGTAGTGATAGTGTTAGTGTTATGGCAAGAGTTATTGTTAGGGCTGGGCTTAGGGCTAAGTTTAGTTATTACATTTAGGGTTAAGATTCTCTTTAGGTTTATAACTAGATTCATTTTTATGGTTTGGGACGGGGCAGGTTTTGAGGTTATGGTTAGGGGTATGATTAGGGTTAGATCTGACGTTTGTGTCGTGTGTGCCTTAGGGTGGGGACAATGGAAAGTGTTGGAACAGGTGTAGGGTTTGTGTTTGGGTTAAGACTAGGGTTAGAGTTAGGGTTATGCTAGGGTTAGAGTTACTGTTAGGGCTAGGGCTAAGACTAGGTTTTAAGTTATGGTTAGAGTTGGCTTGGGGTTACAGTTACAGTGAGTTTGCATATGATTAGGTTTAAGGCTAGGGAGAGTTTTAGGGCTTGGGGTAGGTTTAGGCTTAGAGCTAAAGTTGGGTTAGGATTCATGATACAAACCCCAACCCTAGCCCTAAAACTAATGTTAACATTAATCCGAACGTGAAGCCTAATTCTCACCATAGCCCTAACCCTAACCCTAACCATAGCCCTAGACATAACCTTATCCTTAATCTTAACCCTAAATCTAAACCTACAATTACATTTACACTAAACCTACAGTTACCACTAACCCTATACCTGACACTTACCGCAACACAACTCCAACCCCAACACTAACATTAACAATAACAATAATTCAAGAATTAGCACTAAGCTTAAGCCTAGCCCTATCCCTAACACTAAGCCTAGTCCTAGACTTAACCCTAACCCTGGCACTAGCCCTAGCCCTAACCCTAACCCTAACTGTAACCCTAACCCTAACACTTGCCCTAGATCTAGCCCTAACACAACCTACAGCTGAAACTAATCCTAACCCTAGCCCTGGCCCTAAGACCCAGACCTTACACTAGCCATAACCATAACTTTATGTCTAAACCTAGCACTTGCCCAAACCTTAACCATAACCCTAACACTATGCTAACTTTAGTACACTAACTCTAAACTCTAAGGCTAACACTAAACTTAAATTTAATCCTAACAGTAACCCTAACACTAATACAACCCTAGCCCTAACCCTAACCCTAACTCTCACCGTAACTCTAACCCAAACCTTATCCTTATCCCTAATCTTAAATCCAAGCCTAACGCAACCCTAACCCCAACCCTACCCCTCCTTCTCTCTATAAAACTAACTCTAACCGTAACCAAAACTTAACCCTAACCCTATCCTTAAACCTGGGAACAGGTTTGTATAGGACAGGGAATCCAGAGTAGAGCTAAGCCAAATCATGTCTAGCACCCATTCCTGGAAATAAATCCATACCCCATCTCCCTTCCTTCCAGCTAGTAAGGATCACATAATACCTAAAAAACATTTGGCACAGATTGCTGTTTGGAATCCTAAACCAAACCAGTACACAAACTCTAATCCGAACCCTAAGCCTAACCTTAACCATTACCCTAACTGGAACCCGAACCCTAATCCTAACACTAAACCAAATGCAACCTTAACCCCAACCCTACCCCTCCTTCTCTCCATAAACTAAATGTAACCCTACCCAAACCCTAACCCTAACCCTAATCCAATCTGAAGCCTAAGCCTAACCTTACCCCTAACAGTAATCATATGCAGAACCCTAATGTTAGCACAAACACTAATATTAACCATAACACTAAGACTAGACATCACCCAACCCTAACATTACACCAACTTTAACCCTAAACCTAACCCTAACTGTGACCATATCCTTACCCCTACTCTTAACCCAAACACTTAGCCTACCCCTACCCATAACCCTAATTCTAATCCTACTCTAATGTTACCCATAGCCTTAAAATAACACTTAACCTAGACCTAATGCTAGCCCTAACCCTAAACCTGGCTCTAGCCCAAGCCCTATCCCTAACCTTAACTCTAAACCTAACACAAACCCTAGCCTTACCCTAGCCCAAACCCTAACCCTAGCCCTAAGCCAACACTTACCACTACCCCAGATACTAGTCATAGCCCTAATCCTAATCCTAACACTAACACTTAGTCTAACCCAACCATAACTCTAACCCTAATCCTGTACAGACTCCTAACACAAACACTTGCCCTAACCCTAAGCCTATTCCTAACTCTAAGCCAAACTTAAACACTAAACATAATGGTAACCTGAACACTAAACCTACTCTTAAACCTAACCCTAACCCTAATATCAGCCCTAAGCCTAACCCAATTGCTAAGTCTAACACTAGGCTTAAACAAAACGCTAGCA
The DNA here is from genome assembly GCF_020826845.1 of Diceros bicornis minor. NCBI lineage: Eukaryota > Metazoa > Chordata > Mammalia > Perissodactyla > Rhinocerotidae > Diceros > Diceros bicornis. Next base: position 16,146,480 of record NW_026690866.1, read on the forward strand.
CTACACATGACACTAACCCTAAAGCTAGGACTAACCATAACCCTAACCCTAGCACTAGACTTAACCCTACACCTAACCATAGCACTGCACACAAGCCCTAACCCTAACACAAATCAAAGCCCCAGACCTGACCCTAAACTTAGCCCCAGAAATGACCATATCCCTAACCCTAACCCTAGCTCTAGGCCAAATTCTAAACCTAACCATAACTATAGACCTAGGTTTAGCCCTAATGATAACCCTAGCCCTTTCCATATCCCTGGCCCTAACGCTAACTCTAACATTAGCACTATCCCTAAACTTAGTACTAACATTAAGGCTAACCTTAACCATAGCCCTAAACCCAACACTAGCCCTAGTCCTAACCATAACACTAAGCCTAGACATAAGACTAGCCTTAACCCTAACCCTAACCCTAAACCAAACACTAAGCTTAACTATAACTCTAACGCAGCACTAACCTTAACCGTAGATCTAAAACTACCTTAACACAAACCCTTATACTAACCCACCCTAACCCTAGTCCTAAACCTATCCATAAATCTAGGCCTATTATCAGCCCTAACCCTAACCTGAACTCTAACCCTAACCTGAACTCTAGCCCTAATGCTAACTCTAACACTAAACCTAGCCCTAACTCTCACCATAACCCTAACCATAACCCTGACCCTAACACTAACCCAACACCTACCCCTACTACTACCCCACCCCAAAACTTAACCCAATACTAACCATAACCCTACCCCTAACCTTAACCAAACCTAACTCTAACTTTAACCCTAACCCTAACCTGAACCGTAATTCTCACCCTAACTCTAGGCTTAACTTTATCTTTAACCTTAACCCTAATGCAACCCTAACCCTAACACTACCCCTACACCAACCCCTCCCCTAAACTTAAACCTAACCAAACACCTACCCCTACCCCTAACAATATCCGTAACACCAAGCATAACCCAACCCTAATGCTAACTCTAACACTAATCTTAGCCCAAGTTCTAATCCTAACCCTAGCTTTAGTTCTAACACTAACCATAACACTAGTCATAACTCTAAATCTAGCCCTGTCCCTAGCCCTAACCTTAACCATTACACGAACAATAACCCTAACAAAAACCAAACCATAACCATAACCCTAATCCAACCCCACCCCTATCCTTACGCCTACCTCTAATCTTAAAACTTATGCTAACTGTAACTGTAACTTTTACGTAACACTAAACCTAACGGTACCGCTGTGACTAACCCTAAAGAAATGCCTAGCTCTAAACCTAACCATAGCCATAAACCTAAAACTAACACTAAACCTAGCCCTAACCCTCGCCATAGCCGTAAAACTAACTCTAACCCTAACCATAACCCTTACCCTAAACCTAAATCTACTTCTAACCATAACGCTAACTCTAACATTGACCCAAGTCTTGAACTAACCCTAGCCCTAAAACCAGCCCCAACCCTAATACTAATCCTTGTCCTCACCTGACCCCTGACACTATCCCTTGCCTTAACACTAACCCTAATGTTATCCATAATCCTAAAACGAGCCCCAGCCCTAGACCTAACATTAACTGTAACCCTAACCCTAAGACTGCGCCTAAAACTTAGCCCAACCCCGATCACTAACACTAATGCAGCCCTATGACTAGTCCTAAATCTGACACTAAACCTAACAGTAAAACTGAACCTAACCCTAGTCTAAGCCCTAGACCAAGCCCTAGCCATAAACTTAAACCTAGACTTAGCTCTAGCCCTGGCCCTAATGTTAATCTTAATGCAATTCCCACAGCTAACCGTATCACTACCCCTAACCTTAACTGTAACCCTACCCCTATCCCTAAAACACTCTTTACCCAGACCCTAAGACTTAAGGTAACACGAACCCTAACACTAACCCAACCCTAAACCCAAACCTAACCATAACCCTAACCCTAACATTAAGCTTAACAATAACCCAATCCCTAGTGATAACACTAACACTAATCTTAAGCATAATCATAACCCTAAACTTAGCCCTACACCTAACCCTAACCCTATGCCTAACTGTAACCATAACCCTAAATCTTAGATAACTCCTACCCCTAAGTCTAACCCTAACCCTAACTCTAACACTAACCCTAACACTAACCCTACGCCTACCCCTAATACTATCCTGAAGTTTGACATTAACTCTTTAACCCAACCACAAAAGTAACCCCAACACTAATCCTAGCATTAACCCTAACCCAAACCCTTGCCCTAAACCTAGCACTAACCCTAACCCTAACCCTAGCCCTAACTCTAAAACCAGCCCTAGACCCAGCCTTAACCCTAACCCTAAACCTAAGACAAAACCAAACCCTAACCCTAATTGTATCCCAGACCTACCCCTAACCATAAACCTACCCTTAACCCTAACCATGGCTCAAGACCCTAATGCCAACTTTAACACTAGCCATAAACCTAAATCTAACCCTAACCTTATAACTAACCCTAACCCAATCCCTACAACTACCACTGACCTTAACCCGAACACTAACCCTAAACCTATGCCTACACCTACTCCTCCCCTCACCAATAACCCTAATCGAAACCCTAGCCCCTCCACAACCATAGGCCAAACTCGAATGCAACCCTAACCACAACCCTACCAATAACCATAAAACTAACCCTAGCCCTAACCCAAACTTAACCCCAACTCCATCCCTAATAATAACAGTATTCCTAACAATAGCCATAATCCTAACCTTCGCCCCAGCCCTAAGCCTAAACCTAGCCCTAGCCCTAAACTTACCCCTAACCCTAACGCTAACATTAACCCTAACACTATCCCTACACGTACTGCTCTGCTAAACCTAACCTTAAGCCAAGCCTAACACTAACCTTAACCCCAGTCCTAGCACTAACACAAACCCTAACCCTAAGCCTAACTCTATCCCTACACCTACACCTCCCCAAATCCTAATCCAAACCCTACCCCAACCCTAAGCTTAAACCTAACCCTAACGCAAGCTTAACCCCAAACATAACCCTAACGTTAACCATAAAACTAATATTAACTCTGTACCAAACCTAACCTTAACCATAAACCTTACCCTAACACTAATCCAAGTCCTGCACATACACCTACTGTTAACTCTAAAGCTAACCATAACACAAACCGACCCCTAACTCCACCCCTACCCCTACCCCTACCCCTAAAGCTAACGTGAACTCTAACCAAGCTCTACCCCTAACGCTACCCCTAACGTTAACCCTAACCCATTCATACCCCAACCTTAATCCTAGCCATAGCCCTAAACATAAAAACAACAACAGCCCTAGCCCTAAACCTGACCTAGCACTAACCCTAGCCCTAAACCTAACACTAAAACTAGCACTAACCATAGTCCTACCCTAACCATTGCACTAACACTCCATCGCCACCCTGACTCCTAACTCTCACCCTAACCCAACCCCAATCCAACCTCTACCCTAAACCTAACACTAACCCTAGCACTATCGCTCACAGTAACCCTAATCCTAGCCGTAACCCTAAACCTAGCATTAACCCCATCTGTAAGGTTAATGTTAACCATTGACCTAGACCTAACACTAACCCAGCCCTACACAGGAAATTAACCATAGTTCTAGTCCTAACCATAAACCCAGGTCTAGCCCTAGCCCTAAATCTAGACCTGTCCTTAACACTAGCCATGGCCCTGACCTTAACCCTAACATTAACACTATCCATAACCCTAGCACAAACACTAATACTAACCCTGAACCTAAACAAACAGTAAAAAGCCATCCCCATTCCCCACTATAAACACATCCCCATACCCCTAACACTAACCCTACCCTTAACCCTAAACCTAGCCCTAACCGTGACCCTGCATTACACCTAACCCTAAACCAAATCCTTAGCCTACTATAACTCCTAATCTTACCTTAATTCTAGCCCTAGCCCTATCCTCACGCTAGCGCTAGACCTAACCCTAACCCTAACATTAACCCTAACTCTAGCCCTAGCCCTAGACCTACCTTTAAGCCTAACACTAGTCCTAACCCTAACACAAACCCTGATACTACCTTATGCCAAACTCTACCCTTACACCTGACTCTAACCCTAACCATATCCCTAACCCTAACCCTCGATGCTAGCCTTAACCCAACACAAATCCTAGCCCTAGATGTGACCTTAAACTTAGCCCTAGCCCTAGCCATAACTCGAACCCTAACACTAACCCTTCCTCTAACCCTAACCCTAATCAGAAATCTAGACCTAGTCCTAGCACTAACGCTAACCCTAACCCTGTCCATAGCCCTGACTCTAACTGTAACCCTAACACTAGCCCTATCACTAACCCTAACCCTAAAACTACCCCTAAACCTAATCCTAAACCATCTCTAACCCCAACCTTATCCATTCCCGTAAACCTAATATTAACCCTAACTCTAACTCAGCCCTAGGCTAACCTTGACCCTAACACTTACTCTAGTCTAAGCGACAGCCCTAACCTTAGTTTGATCGCTAACACTACCCGTAACTCTGTCCCTAACAAAAACCGAGCCGCAGCAATTGCCCTAGCCCTGCCCCTAAACTAAACTTACCTCTAACAATAACTCTACCACTGAAAGTAAACCTAACCCTAGCTCTAGGACTAACCCTAAACATAAACTTATCCTATTCTAAATCTAACTCTAGGCTTAACACCAACATTAGCCTAGTGGTGACCCTAATGCTAACACTAACCATCACTCAACACTAATCATAACCCAACACTAACCCTAACCCTAATGTTAACTCTGTCCTAATCCTAGCCCTAACCCTAATGCCAACACTAGCCCAAGTCCAAACCCTAACCCTAACCCTAATCCTGATCCTACTCCTAAAGATGATACTAGCCCTAAACCTGACACTAACCCTAAGTCTATACATAACCCAAACCCTAAGTCTAAATATAACCCTAACCTACCACTAACCCTAGCTGTAGCCCTAAAATTTCCCCTACCCATAATGCTAACCATAACCCTAATCCTAGCCCTACTCTTAACCCTACTCCTAATGCTAGGCCCAACCCTAGCCCTCACCATAATTCTAGCCCTAACCCTAACTCTAGCCCTAGCGCTAACTCTCATGCTACCACCAGCCCTAACACTCATCGTAACGTTAACCCAAACCTAACCCTCACCCTACCCCTAAACCTATCACTCCTCTAACTCTAACCCTAACCCAACTCCTACCAGTATACTATCCCTAATCCTAATCTAACCCTTACGCTACACCTACCCCTACCTCTACCCTTAACTGAAAACCGAAACAATCCCTAACCATAACCATAACATTAATCCTAACCCTAGCCTTTATCCTAAGCATAACCCTAGCCCTAACACTATCCCTAACTTAGTCGTAACCCCAATTATAGCCCTAGCTCTAGCTCTAGTCCTAACCTTAACCCAAAACTAATCCTAACCCTAAACCGAAGACCAGCCCTAGCCCTAATCCTAACTGTAGCACTAAATCTAGACCTAACACTAACTGTAGCTATAAACTTAACCATATGATAGTAACTCCTTACTTGAACAAGTCTTCTATGTTTAATTCTTTAAGGAGTTTGGGGGAGGTCAAATGTCCTGTAAGCAAAAATAATCAAGGTAAAGAGATATATTTCATGGTGGCCAATTTTGGTCTCCCACGCCAGATATGAAGGTGTTCAGATATTGAGGTCAATCAGATACAAAGGTGATCAGATATGAGGGTTAGCACATATGAGGGTGAAAAGATATGAGAGTGATCAGATATGAGGGTGAACAGAATGACTGTGATAACCTACGAGGATGATCAGATATGAGTATTGTCAGCAAGACATAAGTGTGATGAGATATTGTTGTCAGATAACAGGGTGATCAGATCTGAGCATGGCCAGATATGAGGGTACTCAGATATGATATTGTTCAGATATGAGTGCGATCATATATGAGGGTGTTCAGATTTGAGGGCGGTCAGATATGAGGGTGATCCAATATGTGGGTGAGCAAATATAAAGGTGACTATATATGATGGTGGTGTGGTATGAGGGAGATCAGATTTGAGTTTGATCAGATATCAAGGAGGGATCAGATATGAGGGTGTTCTGACTTGAGGGTGGTCAGATATGAGAGTTGTCACATATGAGGTTGATCAGACACTGACGGCAATCAGATTGAGTGTGATCAGATAGGAGTGTGGTCATTTATGAAGCACGATCAATTATGAGTGTGATGTATATGAGGGTGGCCAGATCTGAGGTTTTTCAGTTATGAGGTTGATCATATATTGATGGCGATCAGATATGTGGGTGATCAGATATGTGTGTGGCCAGATAAGAGGGTGATCAGATAAAGGTTGCCTAGATATGAGGGTGGAGAAGTATTATAGTAATGAGACATGAGGATGATCAGATATGAGGGATGTCAGTTATAAGGGTGACAGATATGATTGTGGCCCGATATAAAGGTGATAGGATATGATGATGTGCAGATAGAAGGGTCATCAGCTATGGGGGTGATCATATAAGAGTGTAGTTCATGAAAGAGTCATTCAGAAATGAGGAATGTCAGACATAATGGTGATCAGATATGAGGCTGGTATTATACGATGGTAGATATGATGGTAGTCAGATATGAGGCTGATCATATATGAGGGTAATCAGTTATAAGGGTGGTCAGATATGAGCATGATCAGACATTAGGGTGATCAGATATGAAGCTGATCAATATGAGGGTGATGAGATATGAGATTGATCAGATAAAGGTGATCACATTGGAGAGATATGAGGGCAGTCAGATATGAGGGCAGCCAGATATTTGGGTGATCATATGTGAGGGTGATCAGATGTGAGTGTGAAGTGATATTAGGGTGTTTGGGTATGAGGGTGGTCTGATATGAGGGTGTTCACATATGAGGGTGACCATATATGAGGTTTGTCAAATAAAAGTGTGGTCAGATATGAGGGTCATCTGATATGAATGAGGCCAGATTTGAACGTGATCAGATATAGAGGGTGAGTTGATATTATGGTGAACAGATATGATGGTGTTCAGATATGAGGGTGGTCAGATATGAGTGTGGTAAGATACAATGGTGATCATATAAAATGGTGTTCAGTTATGAAGGTTGCCTGATAAGAGTGTAGTCATATATGACAGTGATCAGATATGATTGTTTCAGATATCAGAATGATCAGATATCTGGTCGGCCAGATATGAGGGGGGTCAAATATTGGTCTGGCCAGATATGAGGATGATCAGATATGAGGGTGATTACATATAAGCGATGTCAGATATCAGAGTAACCAGATATGAGTGTTGCCAGATATGAGGCTGGTGGGTTATGAGTCTGATCAGATATGAGGCTGACCAGATAGGAGTGTGATCACATATGAATGTGATCAGATATGAAAGTTGTCAGATATCAGGGTGATCATATCAGAGCGTGGCCAGATTTGAGGGTCGTCAGATAAAAGGTTGATCAGATATGTGTGTTTTCTGATTTGAGGTTGGTCAGATATGAGGATTGTAAGATATCAGAGTGATCAGATCTGAGGGTGGCCAGATATGAGGGTTGTCAGAAATGAGGGTGATCAGATATTGAGGGTATTCAGATACGATGGTGATCAGATATGGGTGTGGTCATAAATAATGTTGACAAGATACGAGAGTGGCAAAATTTAATTTTGCTCATATATGAGTATGTTCACATATGAGGGTAGTTGGATAGGAAGGTGATCAGCTATGAGGTTGGCCAGATATGAGGGTAGTCAGATTTGATGGCTGTCAAATAGGAATGGGGAGCATTACGATGGTGATCAGATATGATTGTGATCAGATCTGGATGGTGATCAGATAGACTGATCAGATAGGAATGTGGTCAGTTATAATGGTGATAAGTTATGAGGGTGGTCAGATAAGAAGGTGGTCAGATATGAGGGTGATCCGATATCAGAGTGATCAGATATTGAGTACAATCATATATTAGGCTGGTAGGAATTGAGAGTGATTATATACAAGGGTGATCAGATAGGACAGTTGCGAGGTATAATGGTAATCACGTATGTGAGTGGACAGATATGAGGGGCATCTGGTATGAGGGTGATCAGTTATAAGCTGATCATTTATGAAGGTGGGCAGGCACAAGGGTGGCCTGATATGAGAGTGGTCAGCTTTGAAGGTGGTCAGATATAAGGGTGATGACATATGAGGATGGTCAGATATAAAGGTGATGACATATGAACTTGACAATATAGATGGAGGTCACATATGAGAGTGGTCATATATGAGAGAGGTTAGATATGAGAATAGAAATGTGGGTTATCAGATATGAGGGTCGTCAGCTATGAGGGTGATCAGATATGAGGGTGTTCAGATACAATGCAGGTAACTTATGAGGGTGATCGGATATGAGGGTGATCATATAATCATGATTAGATATTAGGGTTGCCATATATGAGAGTGGTCAGGTGTGAGGGTGAATAGATATTGAGGGTGAACATATATGAGGGTAGTCAGACATGAGGGTGACCACATATGGAGGATGATCACATAAGAGGCTGAACAGATATGTAGGTTGTCAGATATGAGGGTCCTCGGATAGGATTGTTGTAGCAAAAGTGGGTGAGTAGATATGAGTGTGGTCAGAAATGAGGGTGATCAGATTGGAGATTCACCACATACTGAGGGCTATCTGATATGATAGGGATCAGATATGATGGTGGTCAAATATGAGGGTGATCAGAAATGAGGATGACCACATATTGAGGGCTATTTGATATTGAAGGTGATCTTAACCGGGGGTGATCGGGTATGAGGGTGGTAAGATATGACGCTGATCAGATATGAGGGTGGCCAGATACGATGGTGTCCAGATATGAGGTTGACCGCCTATGAGTGTCGTCAGATATGAGGGTGATTAGAAATGAGTGTTGTTCAGATAGAAGGGTAATCAGATATGAAGGTGGCCAGATATGAGGATGATCATATGAAGGTGATCAGTTATGAATGTGTGAAGATATAAGGCTGGGCAAATATGAGGGTGATCACATATGGAGAGCAATAAGATATAAGGGTGATCAGATATGAGAGTGGTCATATAAGATGGTGATCAGTTATGAGGGTGGTCAAATATGAGGAGAATCTGATATGAGGGTCATCTCATACTAATGGCGATCAGACATGAGAGTGATCACATATGAGGGTGGACAGATATGAGAGTGGCAAGAATTTATGTTCATCATATATGAGTGTGATCATAAATGAGGGTTATCAGATATGACTAAGGTCATATATGATTGATGATTTATGATGGCTATCCGTTATAGGGGTCATGAGATATGAGGGTGGTCAGAAATGAGGGTGATCACTTACAATGATGACCAGATACGACTGTGGCCTGATATGATGTTGATCATGTATGAGGATGGTCTGATATAAGGGTGATCAGCTATGAGGGTGGTTAGATTCGAGATTTATCAGATATCAGGGCGATCAGGTATGAGGGGGGACAGGTATGGGACTGATATTATTTTAGAGTGATCATATAAGACGAGGATGAGATATGAGTGTTATCAGATATGATGTGGTCATATATTAGGGTGATGAGATATGAGGGTTGTCAGTTATAGGTTGTCAGCCTCAGAAATAAGGCTGATCACTTAAAAGGGTGATAAGATATGAGTTTGGTCTGATATGATGTTAGACACATATGAGGACGGTCTAATATAATGGTGATCAGATATGAGGTGGTCCAACATGTGGGTAATCAGATATGAGGGCGATCAGACATGAGGATAGTCAGATATAAGGATCATCAGACAGGAGGGTGGTTAGACCTGATGCTGGTAATATATGAGGGTGGTCTGGTATTTTGGTGATCAGATATCAGGGTGTTATTTATGAAAGGGGGCCAGATATGAGGGCTGGGCAGATATGAGTGTGATCAGAAATGTGGGTGGTCAGAAAGGACGATGATCAGATATGATGGTTGTCAGATATAAGGGTGATCAGATATGAATGGGGCAAGATATGTGGGTGATCATACATGAGGGTGATGAGTTGTGAAGGTTGTCGGTTATAAGGGTCATAAGATGTGTGGGTGGCCAGATATGAGGATGGTCGGATATTAGGGTGATGAAATAATTGTGATACAGCTAAGAGAGCAGACAGACATGAAGGTGGTCGGATATGAGGTTGGCCAGATATAAGAATGGCCAGATATGAGAGTGGTCAGCTATTAAGGTGAACATAAATGAGTGTGATAAAATATTAGGGTGATCAGATTGAAGTCAATGAGATGAAGGTTGATCAGATATGGGGGAGACAAAATATGAGGGTGTTCATATATGTGGATGATCAGATAAGGGTGATCAGATATTAGGGTAGCCAGATATGAGTGTGGTCAGATATGAGGGTGATCACATAAAATGGTGATCAGATATGTGGGTGATCAGATATTTATTGATAACTTATATGTGGGTGATTAGAAATGAGAGTGGTCAGATATAACAGTAATCAGGATGGTGATCAGATATGACTGTGGTCAGATATGAGGGTGATCAGATATAAGGGATGCCAGATAAAATTGTGATCAGATATGAAGTTGGAAAAATATGAGGGTGGACAGACAAGTGTGAGTTCAGATAGGAGGGTTTTCCAATAAGAGTTTGAGACTATATGAGGGTGGTCATATATGACGGTGGTCTGATATGTGGGTGATCAGTCATTGAGGGAGAACAGATATGTGGATGATCAGATATGAGGAGGTCAGATAAAATCGTGATCAGATATGAGAGTGGTCAGATATGAGGGATTTCACATATGAGGGTGATCTTATATGAGGGTGGTGATATATGAATGTGATCAGATATGAGGATGATCAAATATGAGGGTGGTCAGTCATGAAGGTGGTCCGATATGAGGTGGTCAATTCAGATGGTGATTAGATATTAGGGAGGTCAGACAGGAGGGAGATCAGCTATGACAGTCGTCTGATATTCAGGATGATAGGATATGAGCCTGATCACCTATACGGGTGATCAAACATGAGGCTGGCCAGACATGAGGTTGTCAGATACGAAGGTTGTCAGATATGAGGGGGGTGGTCAGATATATGGGTGGTCAGATATGAAGGTGGTAAGAAATGAGAGTGGCCATATATGAAGTGGTCATTTATGAGGGTGGTCATATATGAAGGTGATTCAGATATGAGGAAGATCCAATATGAGGGTCCTCAGATATTAGGGTGATGAGATATGAAGTTGATAGCAAATTGAGGGTGGACATATATGACAGTGACCAGATATGAGTGTGGTCAGATAAGAGTGTTGTCAGATATTGAGGGCAAACAGATATGAAGGAGATCAGATATGAGTGTGGTTAGATAAGATGGTGAACAGATATGAGGGTGGTCACATAAGAAAGTTATCAGATATTGGGGTGGTGAGATATGAGTGTGATTAGACATGAGGGTGATCACATATCGAATAGTATCAGATATGTTGGTGACCAGATATGAGTGTGGAGAGACATGAGAGTGATCAAATAGGAGGGTGATCACATATGAGTGTGATCAAATATGAGGGTTAACAGATAGGAGAGTGGTCAGATATGAGTGTGAGGAGATATGAGGTTTCTCAGTGACAAGGGTGACCAGATATGAGGGTAATCAGATTATACGGAGATCAGATATGATGTTGGTCAGATATGAGGATGGTCAGACATGAGGATGATCTGATATCATGGTTGTCAAAAATAATCGTGATTAGATATAAAAGTGGCGAGGTATGAGAGTGGTCAGAGAAGAATGTTATCAGGTGTGAAGTTGATCAGATATGAGTCTGATAGGACAAGAGAGAGGTTAGATATGAGGGATGTCTGAAAGGACTGTGATCAGACATGAGGTTGGTCAGATATGAGGCTAGTCACATGTGAGGGAGATCAGAAAAGATGGTGATCAGATATGAATGTGGTAAAATATAAGGCTGGTCAGATTGGAGGGTGGTCAGAACTGATGGTGGTCAAATATGAGCAGGCTCACATATGTGGGTGGTCAGATATGAGTGTGATCAGATATGAGGTTGGTCAGACATGATGGTAATCAGATATGAAGGTTGTCAGATATGAGGGGGGCCACATATAAGGTTGGCCATATCAGAGGTAGGGCAAATATGAGGATGATCAGATATGAGGGTGTCCAAACATGAAGGGGGTCAGATGTGAGGATGATCAGATATTGGGCGATCAGATATGAGAGCAAAGAGATTTGAGGATGGTCAGATATCAGGGTTTTCAGATATGAGGGTGATCACATTTGAGGGTGGTCAGATATGAGGGGGATCAGATGTGAGGTATATCAGATATCTTACTGTCCAGATATGAGGACGGCCAGACATGAGGGTGAACAGATATGAGGGCGACCAGACAAGATGTTGATCATATATGAATTTAATCAGATAAGAGGGTGATCAGATGGGTGTAATCAGATATCAGGGTGATAAGATATGAGTGTTGTCAGAAAAGGGGTCATCAGCAATGAGGGTGGCCAGATATGAGGGTGGTGAGGTAAGATGATCACATAAAGGCGATCAGATATGATGGTGGCCATATACGAGGATAGTCAGATATCAGGGCGGCCAGATATGAGTGTGGGCAGATATGAGAGTGGTCCCACACAAGGGTGGTCACATGTGAGCATGATCAGATATGAGGGTGATTAAATATGATTGTGATCTGATTTGAGGTTTGTCAGATAAGAGTGTTGACTCATATGAGGGTGGTCAGATATGAGGGTGATCAGATATGAGAGGGATTGTATATTAGGGTGGTCAGGTATGAGGGTGGCCAGATATGAGTGTGATCATATATGTGGGTGGTCATATATGAGGGTGGTCCTATAGGAAGGTGCTCAAATATGATGGTCATCAGATAAGATGGTGGTCAGAAGTGATGTTGGTCTGATACGATGGTGACCCGATAACTGGGTAGTCAGATATGAGGGCTGTCAGATATAATGGTGATCAGAGACAAAGGTGGCCAGATATGACGGTTGCCAGATATGAGGGTGATCAGATATACGAGTGATCTGATATGATTGTGAGAAGATATGAGGTTGGTCAGATAGGAGGTTGGTCATATGTATGTGTGAACAGATATTAGTGTTTCCACATATGAGGGAGATTACATATAAGGGTGCATAAATATTGATGTTTAGCTATGAGAGCAATCAGATAAGACGGTATTCAGGAATCAGTGATTCCTGATATGAGGTTAGAAGGATATCAGAGTGGACAGATATGAGTGTGATGAGATATGACTGTAATAAGATATGACCTATCAGAAATCAGGGTGATCAGGTAAGTGAGTTGCCAGATATAAGTGTGGTCATATATGAGGGTGATCAGAAGTGATTGTGTTCTGATTTGAAGGTGATCATATGTGAGGGTGATCAGTTATGATGGTGGTCAGATGTGAATGTGGTCAGATATAAATTTGTTCAGAGAAAAGCGTTATGAAATATGAGGTTGGCAAAGTATGTGGGTGGTTTGATAGGAGAGTGGTCAGTAATAGTGATCAGATAGGAGGGTGGCCATATCTGACTGGGATTAGACATGAGGGTGATCAGATATTCAGGACAATTGTATACGATGTGATCTGCTTTGATGGAGGACTGATATGGGTGTGGTCAGATATGAGGGTTTTCAGATATATAGGTGATCAGATCTGAAGATGGCCAGATATGAGCATCATGAGATATTAGTGAGAACAGATATGAGGGTGGTCAGATATTACCATGGGAAGATAGGAGGGTGGTCTGATATGAGTAGGGTCAGATATAAGAGTGAACAGATATGAGAGTGGTCCAAGAGGAGTGTGATCAGATATTGAGGGACATCATATATGAGAGTGATCTTATATGAGGGTGGTCATCTACAAGAGTGATCAGATAAGAGGGTGGTCAGAGAAGAGGGTGATCAGATATGAGGGTGGTCAGATATGTTGGAGAGGATGTAGAGAGAAGGGAACTCTCATACATTGCTGGTGGGAGTGAAAACTGATGCAGCCACTATGGAAAACAGTATGGAGAGTCCTCAAAAAATTAAGGATAGAACTACCATATGATCCAGCTATTCCACCGCTGGGTATTTATCCAAAGAACTTGAAAACAACAACGTGTAAAGATACATGCAACCCTGTGTTCATTGCAGCTTTATTCGCAATAACCAAGACTTGAAAGCAACCTAAGTGCCCATCAAGGGACGAATGGATAAAGAAGATGTGGTATATACACACGACGGACTACTACTCAGCCATAACAAACGATGAAATCCAGCATTTGTGACAAGATGGATGGACATTGAGGGTATTAAGCAAAGTGAAATAAGTCAGAGGGAGAAGGTCAAATATCATATGATCTCACTCATGAAGTAGTAGATAATAACAGCAACAAACACATAGTGATAGAGATTGGATTGTTGTTTAACAGAGTTTAACGGGGGAGCGAGGAGGGCGAAAGGGATAATTAGACACATGTGTGTGGTGATGGGTTGTAATTAGTACTTGGGTGGTGAACATTATGTAATCTACTCAGAAATAGAAGTATAATGATGCACACATGAAATTTATACAATGTTATAAACCAATGCTGCTACAATAAACCAAAAATTAAAAAAAAAAAAGAAAAGAATTGAGGGTGATGAGATATGAGGGTTGTCAAATGTGAGGTTGGTCAGATATAAGGGTGATAAGATATGAAGTTTGTCACATATGAATGGGACCAGATATGAGGGTGGTCCAATATTGAGGACGATCTTATATGAGAGCAAACAGATATGCAGGTGTTCATATATCAGCGTTTTCAGATATGAGGGTGATCACATTTAAGAGTGGTCAGATATCAGGTTGATCAGATGTGAGGCTTGTCAGATATCTGACTTTCCAAATATGAGGTTGGCCAGACATGAGGGTGGACAGATACGAGGTTGATCAGAAATGAGGATGATATGATATGAGTGTAGTCAGATAAGAGGGTGATCAGATGAGTGTGATCAGACATGAGAGTGGTAAAATATGAGGGTTGGCAGATAAAGGGATTGTCAGAATTGAGAGTGGCCAGATACGAGGATGGTCAGATATGTTGTTGGTCAGATAAAGGTGATCAGATATGATGATGGCCATATATGAGGATGGTCAGATATCAGGGTGGCCAGATATGTGGGTGGGCAGATATGAAGGTGGTCAGATACGAGAGTCGTTGTATATTAAGGATGCCAGGTATGAGAGTGGTTATATATGAGAGTAGTCATATATGTGGGTGGTCATATGTGAGAGTGATAATTTAGGAGTGTGGTGGAATAGGAGGATGATCAGTTTTGACAGTGGACAGACATGATGGCGGACAGATATGAGGGTGATCTAATATCTGGGTGGTCAGATGTGAGGTTTGTCACAAATATTGTTGGTCAGCAATCGAGGTGGCCAGATATGAGGTAGTCAGATATGATGGTAATCAGATACAAGGCTGATCAGATATTAAGGACTATCGTATATGAGGGTGATCTGATAGGATGTTGGGTACATATGGGGGTGATGAAATATGAGGGGATTCAGATATATGGGTGATCAGGTCTGAAGATGGTCAGATATTAGCATCGTCATGTGTTAGAAGGAACAGTTATGAGGGCAATCAGATATTAATGTGAGAAGATATGAGGGTAGTCTGATACAAGAGTTGTCAGATATAAGGGTGAACATATATGAGGGGGTCCACTTATGAGGTTGGTCTTATATAAGGGGGATCATATACTGAGGGTGATCAGATATGAGGGTGACCTGATGTGATAGTGGCCAGATATAATGGAGACCAGATATGAGGGTGGTAAGACATGAGGGTGCTCTGATATGAGTGTGAACAGATATGAAGTTGGTGAGATATGAGGGTGATCAGTTATGAGGGTTGTCAGACATGAGGCTGGTCTGATAAAGGGGTGATCAGTTATGAAGGTGTTCAGAAATAATGGTGGTCAAGTATGAGGGTTGCCATATAATATTCTCAAAGAATGATATGACAAAAAAGCTAACAGCCCAATTAAAAAATGGACAAAAGATCTGTACAGACATTTATCCAAAGAAGAGATACACATGGCTAACAGGCACATGAAAAGATGTTTAGCATTATTACCTATCAGGGAAATGCAAATCAACACTACAATGAGCTATCACCTTACTCCCACCAGAATGGCTGTAATTAACAAAAGAGGAAACACCAAGCGTCAGACAGGATGTGGAGAGAAGGAAAGTGTCAAACACTCTGGTGGGAATGCAAACCGACGTAGCCACTACGGAAAACAGTATAGAGATTCCTCAAAAAACTGAGAATAGAACAACAATATCATCCAGCTATCCCACTGTTGGGTATTTATCCAAGGATCATGAAAACACGAATAGGTACAGATATATACACACCTATGTTCATTGTGGTATTATTCACAATAGCCAAGACCTGGAAATAACCCTAGTGCCCATCAAGGGACAAATGGATAAAGAGGATGTGGTATATGTACACAATGGAATACTACTCAGCCATAAAAAAGATGAAATCTTGCCCTTTGCAACATGGATAAAGCTTGAGGGTATTGTGCTAATGGAGTTGGATATTTCTCACAGAATTTGTTAATTTTTCATTTTTATTTAAATCTTATTTCTCTCTTGTCTTCTACCTCTATCATTTCTAAGTTTCTATCTTTGAGTTCGCTAATTTTCACTTCCATATGGTGTGCTTTATTTCCAATGTTTTCTACTGTCTTGTTCATCTCATTTTTTGAGTTCTGCTACAGAATTTCTGTTTGGTTCTTTTTTTGGAATTTCAATCTCTTTGATA
Organism: Diceros bicornis minor; assembly: GCF_020826845.1. Taxonomy (NCBI): domain Eukaryota; kingdom Metazoa; phylum Chordata; class Mammalia; order Perissodactyla; family Rhinocerotidae; genus Diceros; species Diceros bicornis. Next base: position 16,163,347 of record NW_026690866.1, read on the forward strand.
AAGTACTCCTTCTGTTTATTGATTTTATTCGTGAGCTCAAGGAGCTGTCTTGCTGAGTTTTCTTGTAGCTCATTGAGTTTCTTGATGACAGCTATTTAGAATTCTGTATTGGCTAGACTGCAATCTTCCATAACTTCAAGTTTGGTTTCTGGAGAATTGTTGTTTTCTTTTTGTGATAACGTGTTACCATATTTTTCCATGGTGCTTGATGAGTTGTTCTTCTGCTGGTGCATTTCTAGTAGTGAGTACCGTTCTTATTTAGGTAGGGCTTTGTGTACTTTGATTCTGAGATGCTTCTGGTTGTATTTGAATGGCTGTGCTTTCCACCCTCCACTGCCTCTTTCAGTGGTGTTCCTGGTGCCCTTGTTGTGCCGCTTGTGCCTCCAAGGTTGCTGGTGCTTTGCTGCTGCTGGTGTCACTGCAATCTCAGGCATCACCACTGAGCTCCCCAGGCTGTCTAGTCCCTCCGCTGATTCCAGGGTCACCTGGGTCATGGGTTCCCCCACTACAGTGGGAGGAGGGAGAGGGTGGGGCAGGATCCAAGGACATGGGCACCCTGCCACATGCGAGGATGTTTGGTCCAGAGGTGCTACTGCCACAGGTGGTGGGCCAGGGTTGCAGGCACTGTTCTAGCTGGGGGGACTGGGGTCACAGGCTCTACTGCCCTTGCTAACTCGCTCTTTGCAGCCTCAGGTGCTGCTGTGACTAGGGGGACTGGAGTCGCTCATACTGCCTCTGCTGCTGTTCCTGGCTTTTCTGGGGTTGCTGTCACCAACACTGCTGGTGGTACCATGTTTGTGGGCATCATCACCACTTCTGAGTGGGCTGGGGTCACAGGTGCCACCACCATAGTTAGGTCTATCTTGTAGCTTAGTCCTCCCCTCCAAAGGAGACTAAGGATATTCCATGTATCTTTCCAGATATTACACCAATATGTATATATTGAGTGATTGAATAAGAAATTTTTTTAACTGAATGTTTACCATACTCCAAGAATCTTTCTAGGTGCAAGGAATAATGAGTAAATAAAAACTAGGCCTCTAGCCTCATAGAGATGACACTTTAGTGAGAGAAGACAAATAATATATACACAAATTAACACACAGATATTATATCTGAAATTTATAATATTTTAAAAGAAGAAGAGGAGTAAAGAAACAGAGGGAGCAGACAAGAAAGTTGCTGTTTTATACAGACAGAGTTCTGAGAAGGTGACATCTGAGTAGATCGCAGAATTAAATGGAAGAAGAAAAACTTAGATAGCTTGGGTAAGGGCCTAACAGGCAAAGAACAGCCAGTGCAAAGGCTTTAATCAAGAGGGAGCCTGTCGAGCCAGCCCCGATGGCCTAGTGGTTAAAGCTCAGCGTGCTCCACTTCAGCAGTCTGGGTTCAGTTCCCAGGCATGGAACCACACCACTCATCTGTCAGTGGCCATGCTGCGGTGGCAGCTCACATAAAAAAAAGAGGAAGATTAACAACAGATTTTAGTTCATGGTGAGTCTTCCTTAGCAAAAAAATAAAAAAGAGAGAGAGAGAGAGAGACAGAGCCTGTCTAGTATTCAAGAAACTGTGAAGAGACCAGTGTGGCTTGAATGGAGAGGGAAAAAGGGAGTGCAGGGGGTAAGGCCAGAGGGTAAGAAGGGGCAGAGTCGTGTACGGCTCGGGAGACAGTTAGACTGTAGGTTTATCCTGAGAAAAATCAGGATCAGTGGCCCTGGGGGTCTTCAGAAAGGATTAACATGACCTGACTTACATTGTAAAAGGATCACTGAAATTGCTGTGTTGAGAATAGACTGGCAGTGGGGGTGGGCAAAGGTAGAAACATGGAGATGAGTTCCGTGAGAGATGATGCTGTTTTGGATCTGATGGATAGCAGAAGTTGTGATAACTGATCATATTCTGGAATATTCTCAAGGTAGCCCCAACATAGTTCTCAGGCACATTGAATGTCAACTTTGGGAGAAAGAAGTCAAGCATCAGGACTCCACCGTTTGTGGCCTGGGTAACTGGAAGGGTGGATTTGCCATCAACTGAGATGTGGAAAACTGGTTTGAGCAGATTTTGAGGGAAGATCATGAATTTGGTATCAGTATTTTAAGTTTGCAGTATCTATCAGATGTCCAAGATGGGAGAAACTAAGGCATGTGTTTGCTGAGGAGATTGGTTTAAATGAGCAGGGGAAATGACGATGCAAGAGAGAGAAGAGTAGGCAGGAAGGGGTAGGATCCAGTGCACAGGTGGGGAGATTGTCAGAGTGGAAGACAGTTGTTCATCTTATTACAATCTGGAAGACTGTGGAAATGGGCACAGACAAGTGGGTGGGTAGACAGGCTGACAGGAGTCATTGCAAAGTTTATTCTGCCTGCTCCTACTTTCATAGTGAAATAGAAACGAAAATCTTCTTTGGAGGAATTAGTGAATCCCCTTTCACTCTCTTGCTTAAAGTCTCCCATAGGCTTCTCCTCACTATTAAATAACATCCAAACTTTTCATCATGGTCCACAAAGCCCCACAGGACCTGGCCCCACCTACCTCTCTCCATTGCCCCAAATGCTCTAACTACAGTGGCCTTCCTTCTGTGCCTCAGACACGTGGCTAACATACGAACCTTTGATTCTTTGACTTACTTGTCCCTCTGTCTGGTAAGCCCTCTCTCCTACCTCCCAAGTCTGGCTAATTATTATCATGTATGTCTCACCTCAAAGGTCCCCTCCTTTGGCCTTCATTGAACACCCCATCTAAAGTGGCCCCTCCTCTCATCATCTTATTTTACTTACATGTTTATTCTGTATTTTCTGCTTCTACCCACAAGAATGTGTTTCATAAGAAACTAGCGCCCCCACCCCCCACCTTATCAATCTCTCCCTTGATCTGGCTGTACTCCTCTTCTCACAACCACCCAATAGCAGTAGAGAGAGAGACAGAGATAGGAATAGAGAGGGAAGTTTGTGCACTATCCATCAGCCCTCAGAGAATCGTAGCTCTATGAGAGCAGCTGCTCTGTGGCTTCTCTTTGGCATATCCAAATGGCCAGCATCACTCCTCCTGTGCTTTTCTGCTAGTATTAAGTAAAATAAGGGTGACTTGAGCACGAGCACTGCAATACCGATGGTCGATCTGATAACCAATATTGCTACTGTGACTGATGGGTGGGTAGTGGACACAAGGTGGATCTCCTGCACAAAGGAATGAGTCACGTCCAGGGCAGGACAGAGTAGAATGGCTCGAGATTTCAACATGACACTCAGAGTGGCATACAATTTAAAACTCAGGAACTATTTATTTCTGGAATTTTCCATTTAATATTTTCAGTTTGCAGGTGACTTCAGGTAACTGAAATCACAGAAAGCAAAACCACAGATAAGGGGGAACTACTGGACAATGAAAGGCTGATCCATTATCTAACTGAGTCCTCCCTCTCCAAAGAAACTAGGCATATTCTGTGTACCATTCTAGAAATCATGTATGCATATCGAGACATACAAATATCCTTTGAAAATATCAAATAGGACCACACTGTGCATACAGTCCTTCACTTTAGATTTCTTTCAGCTAATGAAACATCTGGGATGGCTTTCTAAAGTACACATAAAGAGCAATATCATTCTTTTTACTGGCTACATAGTGTTTCATTGTATTGATAAAATGCCATCCACTTAATTAGTGCCATATTTATTGGAATTTAATGTGTTTTCGGCCATTTGCTACTGTAAACAACGCTGCAAGTAATAGCCTCATATGTATGTCCTTGCACAGTCATTCAAATCTATCTATCTATATATTTATTTATTTGCTTTTCATTTTTTTTTAATTTTTTGTTTATTGCAGTAACATTCGTTTATAACATTGTATAAATTTCAGGTATACATCATTATACTTCTATTTCTGCATAGATTACATCATGTTCACCACCCAAATACTAATTACAACCCATCACCACACACATGTGCCAAATTATCCATTTCCCCCTCCTCCCTCCCCCCTTCCCCTCTGGCAACCCCCAATCCAAACTCTGTCACTATGTGTTTGTTTGTTGTTGTTATTATCTACTACTTAATGAGTGAGATCATATGGTATTTGACTTTTTCCCTCGGACTTATTTCACTTTGCATAATACCCTCAATGCCCATCCATGTTGTCACAAATGGCGGGATTTCATCACTTCAAATAGATCTATAAATAAAGTCTTAGAATTGCTGGCATACACGTGCCTTTCATATTTTATTGATATTGCAAAATTACCCTCCAAAATAGTTTTATTGAATCAATAGACTTTTCTACTCCTCTAAATAATGAACCGTTATTAGTAACTGCAGGTCATGTTTTTGGTGAGGGAAAGGAGAGAATTCTTTTTTAAAACGTTTGTCTGTGAGGAAGACTGGCCCTGAGCAAACATCCGATGCCAGTCTACCTCTTTCTGCTGAGGAATACTGGCCCCGAGATAACATCTGTGCCCATCTTCTCTACTTTATAAGGGACACTGACACAGCATGGCTTGACAAGCGGTTCATTGGTGCCTGCCCGGGGTTCCAAGCATGCGAACGCTGGCCACCGAAGTGAAGCACGCACACTTAACTGCTGCACCACCGGGCGGACCCTGAAAGGAGTTAATTCTTGATGCATCTTAAATCAACTAAGAAAAGGACTGAAAGAAAATGAAATCTCCTACAGAATATGTAATACTTTACTGTGATGCATATTTAAAGCAAAGGAAGGGCCAGCCCCGTGGCTTAGCCGTTAAGTGCACGCGCTCCGATGTTGGCGGCCCAGGTTCGGATCCCGGGCGTGCACCGAGGCACCACTTCTCCGTCCATCCTGAGGCCGAGTCCCACATAAAGCAACTAGAAGGATGTGTAACTATGACATACAACTATCTACTGGGGCTTTGGGGGGCAAAATAAATAAATAAATAAATTTTTAAAACAAAGGAAAATCAAGCACTGTTTCTGGGAAAGAATTTAGAATCACTTTCCCACTTCCGCTAATAAAAGTTTCAGCTCATTACTAAGTGAGTTTTTCCATTCTTCGGTAATTCTTTTCCTAAGTCAACCTTTCAGGAACTGACAGCCAATGGAAACAGGAGTTTCAAGAAAAAGAAAGCAAGAGGAGAAACCTAAATCTCAGAGTTTCTAAACAGCACAAGTTTCTTATGTTTCTGGGCTGGGTAGTGACTTGCAACTCGTCGTTTGACTCATTTTAATTAAAAAATAAAGTGTGATTGTTTAAATGTCATAATTCTCTTTTGTTAGTGAAAAACTTTTTCTGCGTTGTTTTTTCTACAGATTGCAAACTCTTGAAGGGTGCGGTGGAGGATGTGTTTGTAAATGGCTGCCTGCCCCTCAGTGGCTTTCAGCAGGTGACAGCAATTTCTGCTATTACTGGGATAGCGGCTCTCTGCATTCCCCTAGAGCGCTATCTCCAGACCCTTTAACCCCCCTGCCCCCTTTAGCTGAGCATGCGCTGCAGGTGAGAAGCATCAGGAGGCGGCAGCCCATTCAAACGCGGCATTGGGGAAATTGAAAGCTTTAAGCGGGGAGGCCTGGCGCTCCGCAGCTGCAGCGCGGCATCTGGACCAGTTCCCGTTCAAGGCAGGATGGCCAGCAGGATGGCGGAGGAGAAGGCCATCACCGTCTGCGTGCGCCTGCGGCCCCTCAGCAGGTAGGCGGCACGACCCGGCCAGGTCCCCGAGGCAGCCCGGAGCTGAGGAGTTGCTCCTCGCCACCCGTTCCCGCACAGCCTTGCACGGTTTCCTTCTTGGTACAGTGACAAGGAGGGGTTGGAGGGTCCCGCTGTGGGATTCGCTTGACTCCGCTGTAACTCAGGCCCCCACCCCCTTGACCCTGCCCCCGCTTGCCCACCCCCCCCAGTCAGGGACGCCTGTGGGAAAGAGCTTCTGCCGCTCCTCACAGGTGGTCCTGGTGCACTAGGCTGTCTCCCCCTCTACTGTGTCCTTGACAGCAAGGCCGAGTCTCTCTTGTTGCACTGGGTTCAGACGGCGCTCAAGACTTCACAGTCAATGGCTGAATTCAGCAAGCAGAATGTTGAATGACTGAGATTTATCAGTATTGAAGTCCATTTTTTTTTGGGGGGGTACAGTGTAGGTACTACCGTTGTTGCCCTGGGGAACGGGAAGAAATGAAGGCTTTTTGCTTCTCTAATCTCTGCCCCTCCCCAAGAATACAAACACATTTTTCTGTTTGAGAATTATGTGGTAAATATTAGAGTGTTTAATAAATGAGCATATCCAGATGAGGAATTTCCTATTTTTTAGGAGCTCATTATCTAATGCATTAGAAGACAGCTACATAAAGAAACCATTACAATACATTGTGACAAGTGCTATGACAGGCAGGTGGAGAGTGTTTGCTGAGGGCTCATTAGTGCTTCCCTTAGATAACAATGTGGGGAAAGGGGCAGGGCTGGTGTCAGGAAACTCCTGAAAGAATAGTTAAGTTATTTGTTGGAAAGGTAAGCCAGGGTATTCCAGGCACAGAGGGATTGAATCTGTTATCTTGGGGGAACCTTCAGATAGTTGATTTGTATGGAGTTAGGGGGTATATAGGAAGTTAGAGGAAGATAAGGTTGAAGAGAGAAATAAACATGATCCCAGTCTCATGTGCCATATTAAGGATTTCAGATGGTTTTCAAAGATGTTAAGCAGGAAGGACATAATTGGAGTTGGATTTGAATGTCTCTCTTCAGTGGCCAGTACTGGGTAGGGGGAGGGGAGTGGAGAGCTTCCCAAGGAAAGGCCCATGACAGGGCAGGAGGTCGCTGAAACCCCACTTAAAAGTGCTGACCCCTCAACGGGGGACTTTCCACATGGCTCTTGTATATAGTATAGGTCATTAAGATCTTTTGAAATATTCTTCAGAATATGAAATCTTTTAAATTCTCTTTCATGTAACATGACTTCAAAACCAGTTGTATTAAAATGCACTGTTTTTATTCTTTTAGGAAAGAAGCTCTTGGAGGGGCTATGCAAGATCACTGGAAAACTGACAATAATACTATTTATCAAGTTGATGGAAGTATATCCTTCAATTTTGGTAAGCTTATAATAGCATCAAACGGTAACGTATTATTCTTTTCTATTGAGTACAAAAGGCTTTTCAATAATACTGCATTTGTCATTAAAGATCAGACTAAGCCTTCCGTAAACTCCTTCAGTGGAAATTTTAAAAAATTGTTTATCACATATGATAAGTAAGGTAATAAATTGATATTTAAAACACGATTATAGTCATAGTGCCTTATGACTGAAACTAACACTGTTCCTCTTATTTGTTAGTGTATTTGTGGCCTAAGACTCTGTAAGCCCAAAATTTGTTGCTTAATGTCGAGTCATCTTTAAGATGTTTCAGTTTAGTATATTCTTTCCACAATTATTTTCAGGAAAACTCTTGACAGAATAAATAGTGAAGATATTCCTTCTTTGCTAGAATACAGCAGGGACCTACCACCACTTTTGTGGAGCTTATCATATGGTGGGAAGAAAGGCTTTCAACAACTAATTACACTCGTGATGACATAGCTTTGTGGGAGTTTGTAGCAGGGGGTCTAACTAGTCTAGGTGTCTGAAATGGTACCACTTACCCTGGAGCCTGCAGGATGAGTGAGAACCAGCTGGGAGAAAGGGACTTGGAGGCCCTCAACATTGGCTAGGCTGATTTGTGTATTGATTTCCCACACATATATGTGCTGACAATGTGCCAGACACCATTCTAAGCACTTCATGTATATTAACTCATTTATTTCTCCTAACCAGCCTGTGCAGTATGTACCTTCCCATTTTAATGAGGAACTGATACGCAAGTCACACAGCCAGCAGATGGGGGAGTCAGATCTATGTTCCAGCCACACTACCATGTTTCCACTTAGGCACCGTAGAGGACAGTGAGGTCCTCTCAACAACCTTAGGAGTACGAGTGCTTAGGTTGTCGAGTTAGTGTTACACTAGAAACCCAGCATATAAGGCTTTGGAGCAAAGATGTATAGGTTAAAAAATGATTCCTGCTAAAAGACTATTTGATAGTATCAACATAATTTTTAAAAAGGTAAAACAGTGTGTGCTAGAGATTAGAAAAACAAGAACAAGGGATACACAGGCATTCAGACTCAAGTACTATAGGTTGTCAGTGGCCGTGCATGCTCACAAAGGATTTGGACTCACCCACCTGTCTGAAGCTGTTGGCGTTGAGATCTGAATAATCCTGCCATCTGTCCTTGCTCTGAAATCAGGACCCCAACAGCTTTCCAATGGCACTTTGGCTCTCCATATGGTTCCACCTACAAGGGCAGATATGTGGTCATGGTGCGAGCAGTGTCATCACTGAGTTTCTCAAGATGGTCTGTACATTTCCCTCCTGATTTACAAATCCATTCTTGTAAGCTTTCTAATGTGAGGCCACCACTGAAAGAGTGGTCCATTCCTGATGCACTTACAAAAACAGAAACTGCATCCTGGACTAGTGGATTCATCAGTGCAAATGCTGCCCTAAACCCAGCCTTCAGCAGCCAGCCAACCGGCCATTCTCTGTAACCCCTCAGCTTCGTTCAGTACTTTTCTTCCAAATGTCTGCATTTCCTGGTTTAGTTTGAGCCAGGCCTTCTTGCTAGACATGGTATAAACACTAAAATTTCTCAAAGACTAGTAATAGTTCACATTTCCCGAGTATTAACCATAGGCTCACAGTAATTCTATAAGGAAGATAATATGTATTCATTTTACAGGTTAGGGAATTTAGGCACTGAGACATCAACCACCTTGCCCAAAGTTACACAGCTTGTACTTACTTGCAGAACCAAGATTCGCAGAAAGTCAGATTCCAGACCCCCACATTCAGCCACTGTGCCTTACTCCCTCTTGAAAGCACATAGTATAACTGACTTGTGTTTTTTTGTGTGTGAGAACCAACACATTTTACCTTATAGAGAAGTGTATTTTCAGAGGACTACTAAGTTGAAGAAAATATTGCGACAAATATTTTATCATACCATATTCTGACAATTTTATTTCTTTGGGCAACTACTAATTCAGAATGAATGCATAGTTGATTTGTTTGCTTTAACTTCTGTGTTTTTGTTTTTTTTAGATCGTGTCATTCTCAATAATGAATCGACTGAAAATGTGTATGAAGAAATAGCAGTACCAATCATAGACTCTGCCATGCAAAGCTACAATGGTTTGTATTCACTGCAGAAATGCTTTATTTAGTCTTGGGTGTCTGTTCAACAGTATTGATAGTTTTACACACTCTAGATTCATTTTTATTCTTGCGTGTGTCTGTTTTGTTTCTGCAGGTACTATATTTGCCTATGGGCAGACTGCTTCAGGCAAAACATATACCATGATCGGTTCCAAAGATGATTTAGGAATAATCCCCAGGGCAATTCATGACATTTTCAACAAAGTTAAGAAGGTAAGTAGCTAAATTTCTAGTACATACAGGTAAAAGTAGTAATGTCTTCTCATGGTGAAAGGAAGTATGCTTACAGTTCTCTCTTGGTTATCCACAGGGAAAGAAGAAAGGCAGAGCATAGATTCACTTTTCCCCACAAACTGACTTTATAGAGCTTAAACTTCTTTCATTCTTTCCCTTGCATCCTGAAGCAGTAATACGCCTGCTAAAAAGTGGGCATTGAGAAACAAGAAGTCTTATCACTGCCTTTGAATAGCTGCCAGTGATCATTAAGGAGCAGGAGAGGGTCGATATGGTTAGGAGACCAGGATAGGCAACCTGATGATTTTTAAGGTTCTTATTTGAACATCTATTGGTAGGGTTTTATTTTAAGCTTAAAGAGTTGGGCTAGGCACTCTCCTCTTCTAATGCTATAATACTATATTTTCATTATTTCCAAAACAATGCATTTATATTTGTGTTTATTTTTCTCAATGTAGAACCATAGGGGCTTTTTTTGTTTTGTTTTTTGTTTATTTTACAAAGATAACTTCTCAAAGAATATTTTAATGTTTAATAAGAGCACATAAGCATTCAGTAATAGGTTTTCGTAATTGGATGATCTCTGACGTTTTTACATATTTTTTATTCTAGTTTCCTGATAGGGAATTTCTCTTACGTGTGTCTTACATGGAGATATACAATGAAACCATTACAGACTTACTCTGTGACACTCAAAAAATGAAACCTTTAATAATTCGAGAAGACTTCAGTGTGAGTAACAGAGTTAAGAGAGTGGCTCAACAAATAGACTGACTTAATGAGATTATTGTTCATGAACGTTTACCTTTAATTTCCATATTTTTTAAAGTGTCTCCTGTTTCTGTGATTTGTTTTTTGTCTTCTTACTTGTGTTCATAGAGCTCATCTTTTAAGGGATATGTATCGTTTTTAAATATTGACAGCTGTAATACCTTTGTGTAAGTGTCTAAAAAGAATAAGATGAAGTTAGAATTTGGTGTGCTTTGGTATAGGAAATAAATTGTAAATATCATAGGCTTACTTGTTATTTTTTTTACAGAGTAATGGTCCCCATTGCCCACTTTTACCTTCCACAAATGAATGCTGTAATAGTTTGCACCTTCTTTTTGAGATGCAAACTTTTAAGTGACTTCTATTTCTCTACTCTTCCAATCATTAACCTTGTTTCAGAGGAATCCGTATGTGGGTGATCTCACAGAGGAAGTTGTTTATACACCAGAAATGGCTTTGAAGTGGATCACAAAGGGAGAAAGTAAGACTTTATGCTGTGTTTCTTCAAAACATTTGTAAAAACTATTCAGTTGAATGTATTTAGGCTTCAAACCACACTTTTCTTTCTTAAGTTAAAATAAAAGTTAATGTTTTTCTTTGCATTTTAATGTATGCAGCTGAAATGTGACTCATTTTTACAGAGAACAGACATTATAGAGTTACGAAAACGAATCAGAGAAGCAGTCGTTCTCATGCTATTTTTAGGATGGTAGGTAATTTTCTCTCTACTTGGTCTTTCCAATTAAGAATACACTAATTTTTCTACAAGTTGCCATTTCTGTCTAGATTTTGGAAAGTAGAGAGAAAGATGAACCCTCTAATTGTGAAGGATCTGTCAAGGTGTCCCATTTGGTGAGTGTTGATGAACCATGATGATGTACTCTACAGACCAAAGCAAAGTTTAATTCAGCTGCTGGATCTTTGGTTTCATAAGAACTGTTAACTGAACTAAATAGGCAAAAACATCTATGAATTGGTAGTTTATTCTCATCTGTAGCACGAGATGACTAGTTAACATGTAGGAAGAATTCAAGAGATCTTTCTTCCTGTTCTTTTATGGCTGCCTTCTCCTACAATTTAGATGTAAGGACTGTAGGAGTTGAGGCCTTTCCTAACCAGTAAGCAAATGGGTTTGGGTTTTTTTTTTTTATTCACATTTGAAAGTTAAAGTGGTGATGGAATATGGGGATACTTTTGTTTATTTCAGTAACACTGGTTTATAACATTGTGTAAATTTCAGGTGTACATCATTATACTTCTATTTCTGCATAGATTACATCACATTCACCACCCAAATACTAATTACAACCCATCACCTCGCACATGTGCCTAATTATCCCTTTTGCCCTCCTCCCTCCCCCCTTCCCCTAGGGTAACCACCAATCCAATCTCTGTCTCTGTGTGTTTGTTTGTCGTCGTTATTATCTACTACATAATGAGTGAGATCATATGCTATTTGACCTTCTGCCTCTGACTTATTTCACTTTGCATAGTACCCTCCATGCCAATCCATGTTGTCACACATGGCTGGATTTCATCGTTTCTTATGGCTGAGTAGTATTCCATTGTGTATATATACCACATCTTCCTATCCATTCGTCCCTTGATGGGCACTTAGGTTGCTTCCAGGTCTTTCCTATTGTGAATAACGTTGCAATGAACACAGGGGTGCATGTATCTTTATGCATTGGAGTTTCCAAGTCCTTTGGATAAATACCCAGCAGTGGAATAGCTGGATCGTATGGTAGTTCTAGCCTTAATTTTTTGAGGACTCTCCATACTGTTTTCCATAGTGGCTGCACCAGTTTTCACTCCCACCAGCAGTGTATGAGAGTTCCCTTCTCTCCACATCCTCTCCAACACTTGTTGTTTCCTGTCTTGTTAATTATAGCCATTCTGACGGGCATGAGGTGAAATCTCATTGTTGTTTTGATTTGCATTTCCCTGATAGTTAATGATGGTGAACATCTTTTCATGTGCCTGTTGGCCATCTGTATATCTTCTTTGGAGAGATATCTGTTCAGGTCTTTTGCCCATTTTTTTAAATTTATTTTTATGTTTTTAAATTTTTTGTTTATTGCAGTTACATGGGTTTATAACATTGTATAAATTTGAGGTGTACATCATTCTACTTTTATTTCTGCATAGATTACATCATGTTCACCACCCAAATACCAACTGCCACCCATCACCACACACTTGTGCCGAATTATCCATTTCACCCTCTTCCCTCCCCCCTTCCCCTCTGGTAACCACCAATCCAAACTCTGTTTCTATGTGTTTGTTTGTTGTTGTTATTATCTACTACTTAATGAGGGAAATCATACGGTATTTGACCTTCTCCCTCTGACTTATTTCACTTTCCATAATACCCGCAATGTCCAATAAGTCAGAGGGAGAAGGTCAAATATCATATGAGTGCCCATTTTTTAAATAGGTTGTTCATTTTTTTTTGTTGTTGAGATGCATGAGTTCTTTATATATTTTGGAGATTAACCCCTTATCAGATGTATAGTTTGCAAATATTTTCTCCCAATTTTTAGGGTGTCTTTTCGTTTTGCTGATGGTTTCCTTTGCTGTGCAGAAGCTTTTTAGTCTGATGTAGTCCCATTTGTTTATTTTTTCTATTTTTTCTCTTGCCCGGTTAGACATGGTGCTTGACAATATGTTGCAAAGACTGATATTGAAGAGCGTACTGCCTATGTTTTCTTCTAGAAGTTTCACAGTTTCAGGTCTTACATTCAAGTCTTTAATCCATTTTGAGTTAATTTTTGTGTATGGTGTAGGGTAAGGGTCTACTTTCATTTTGTTGCATGTGGCTGTCCAGTTTTCTCAACACCATTTGTTGAAGAAGCTTTCTTTTCTCCATTGTATGTTCTTGGCTCCTTTGTTGAAGTTTAGCTATCCATAGATGTGTGGTTTTATTTCTGGGCTTTTGATTCTATTCTGTTTATCTGTGTGTCTGTTTTTGTGCCAGTACCATGCTCTTTTGGTTACTATAGCTTTGTAGTATATTTTGAAATCAGGGAGTGTGATACCTCCAGCTTTGTTCTTTTCTTTCAGGATTCCTTTGGCTATTCAGGGTCTCTTGTCGTTCCGTATAAATTTTAGGATTCTTTGTTCTATTTCTGTGAAAAATGTTGTCCCTGTCTTTGACAGGGATTGCATTGAATCTATAGATTGCTTTAGGAAGTATGGACATCTTAACTATGTTAATTCTTCCAATCCAAGAGCAGGGAATATCTTTCCCTTTTTTTGTGTCTTCTTCAACTTCTTTCAGCAATGTTTTATAGTTTTCGGTGTACTAGATCTTTCACCTCTTTGATTAAGTTTATTCCTAGGTATTTTATTCTTTTTGCTGCAAATGGGATTGACTTCTTCATTTCTCTTTCTGCTACTTTGTTGTCGGTGTATAGAAATGCAACTGATTTTTTATGATGATTTTGTATCTTGCAAGTTTACCATATTCGTTTATTACTTCGAAAAGTTTTTTGGTGGATTATTTAGTGTTTTCTATATATAAAATCATGTCATCTGCAAATAGTGAGAGTGTCACTTCTTCCTTTCAGTTTGGATCCCTGTTATTTCTTTATATTGCCTGATTGCTCTGGCTAGGACTTCCAGTACTATGTTAAATTGGAGTGGTGAGAGTGGGCATCCTTGTCTGGTTCCTGTTCTTAGAGGGATAGCTTTCAGTTTTTCACCATTCAGGATGATATTAGCTATGGGTTTGTCGTGTATGGCCTTTATTATGTTGAGGTACTTTCCTTCTGTACCCATGTTATTCAGAGATTTTATCATATGTGGGTGCTGTATCTTGTCAAATGCTTTCTCCGCATCTATTGAGATGATCATGTGATTTTTATTCTTCATTTTATTAATGTGGTATATTACATAGATTGATTTGGAAATGTTGAACCATCCCTGCATCCCTGGAATATATCCAACTTGATCATGGTGTATAATCTTTTTAAAGTATTGTTGTATGCGATTTGCTCCTTTGTTGAGGATTTTTGTGTCGATGTTCCTCACTGATATTGGCCTGTAATTTTCATTTTTTGTGTTTTCCTTGTCTCGTTTTGGTATCAGGGTAATGTCAGCTTCGTAGAAGGAGTTAGGGAGCTTCCCCCTCTCCTCAAATTTTTGGAAGAGTTTGAGAAGGATAGGTATTAAGTCTTCTTTGAATGTTTGGTAGAATTCACCACGGAAGCCGTCTGGTCCTGGACTTTTATTTTGGGGGAGATTTTTTGATTACTGTTTCGATCTCTTTACTGGTGATTGATCTATTCAAATTCTCTATTTCTTCTTGATCCAGTTTTGGAAGGTTGTATGATTGTAAGAATTTATCCATTTCTTCCAGATTGTTGAATCTGTTGGCATATAGCTTTGCATATTGTCCTCTTATTCTTTTGTATTTCTGAGGTGTCTGTTGTAATTTCTCCTCTTTCATTTCTGATTTTACTTATTTGAACCTTCTCTCTTTTTTCTTGGTGAGTCTAGCTAAAGTTTTGTCAATTTTGTTTATCTTTTCAAAGAACCAGCTCTCGGTTTTATTATTTTTTCTACTGTTTTAGTAGTTACTATTTCATTTATTTCTGCAATGATTATTATTTTTTCCCTTCTTCTACTGATTTGGGGCTTTGTTTGTTCTTCTTTTTCCAGTTCCTTTAGGTGCATTTTTAGATTGTTTATTTGAGATTTTCCTTGCTTGTTGAGCTAGGCCTGTATTGCTATAAACTTCCCTCTTAGTACTGCTTTTGCTGTATCCCATAAATTCTGGCATGTCTTATTTTCATTTTCATTCGTCCCCAGGTATTTTTTGATTTCTTCTTTGATTTCTTCGTTGACCCAATCGTTGTTCAGTAGCATTTTGTTTCATCTTCACCTATTTGTGGCTTTTCTGATTTTCTTCCTATAGTTGATTTCTAGTTTCATACCATTGTGGTCGGAAAAGATGCTTGGTATTATTTCAATCTTCTTAAATTTATGTAGACTTGTATTGTGACATAATATGTGATCAACCCTGGAGGATGTTCCATGTGCATTTCAAAAGAACGTGTATTCTTCGGTTTTTGGATGGAATGCTCTGTGTATATCTACTAGGTCCATCTGTTCTAGTGTGTCATTAAAGGCCAGTGTGTCCTTATTGGTCTTCTGTTTGGATGATCTATCCGTTTGTGTAAGTGGAGTGGTAAAGTCCCCTACTATTATTGTGTTACTGTCTATTTTTCCTCTTATGTCTGTTAATAATTGCTTTATATATTTAGCTTTTCCTATGTTGTGTGCGTCAATATTTACAAGTGTTATATCCTCTTGTTGGATCATTCCCTTGATCATTATGTATTGACCGTCTTTGTCTCTTTTTACAGTTTTTGTTTTCAAGTCTATTTTGTCTGATATGAGTATTGCAACCCCAGCGCTCTTTTCATTGCCATTTGCGTGGAGTATCATTTTCCATCCTTTCACTTTCAGTTTGTGAGTGTCTTTAAGTCTGAAGTGTGTCTCTTGTATGCAGCATGTATATGGGTCTTGTTTTATTATCCAAACAGCCACCTTACGCCTTTTAATTGGAGTATTTAGTCCATTGACGTTTAAAGTAGCTATTGATAAGTATGTACTTACTGCCATTTTTTAACTTTTTTTCTCAGTGTTTTAGTAGACCTCTATACAGAATTGATGGTCTCTTTAGTTTGACCTCTGTCTGAAAGCTCTACTCTTTAACTCCGTTCCTCCCTCATTTTATGTTTTTGGTATCATATCTAACCTCTTTTTTGTGCATTTGTATCCATTACTCTCTTATCATGGAAATAGATAATTTTTCCTATTTGTGGTCTTCTCTTTTCCCCTCAAATCAGCCCCTTTAACATTTCTTCTAGCACTGGCTTTTAGGTGACAAACTCCTTTAATTTTTTTGTCTGGAAACTTTTTATCTCTCCTTCCATTTTGAATGATAACCTTGCTGGCTAGAGTATTCTTGGCTGTAAGTTTTTCCCTTTTAGCACTTTAAATATGTGGTGCCACTCTCTTCTAGCCTGTAAGGTTTCTGCTGAGAAGTCAGCTGATAGACTTATGGGGTTGCCTTTGTACGTAACTTGTCTTTCTCTTGGGGCTTTTAGGATTCTCTCTCTATCTTTAATTCTGGACATTTTAATTATGACGTGTCTTTGTGTGAACCTCTTTGGATTTATTTTCTTTGGTGCTCTCTGTGCTTCCTGTACCTGGATGTCTGTTTCCTTCCTTAGGTTAGGGAAGTTTTCATCTATTATTTCATCAAATAGATCCTCTGCCACTTTGTCTCGCTCTTCTCCTTCTGGGACACCTATAACTCGGATGCTAGTGCACTTGACGTTGTCCTAGAGGTCCCTTAGACTGTCCTCACTCTTGTTAATTCTGTTTTTTTTTTAACTGTTCAGCTTGGGTAATTTCTTCTAGTCTTTCGTCCAGCTCGCAGATCCGTTCATCTGTTTCCTCAACTCTGCTTTTGAGTCCCTCTAGTGAATTTTTCATTTCTAGTATTGTATTTTTCATTTCTGATTGGTTCATTTTTATATCTTCCATTTCTTTCTTGACATTCTCACTGAGTTCATCCATTCTTCTCCCCAGATCAGTGAGCATCCTTAACACTCTTTGTTTGAACTCTCTGTCGTGTAGCTTGCTCATTTCTGTTTCACTTAGTTCCTTTTCTGCGGTTTTGTCCTGTTCCCTTACTTGGAAGGTATTCCTTTGCCTTCTCATTTTTCCACTTTTCCTGTGCTCGTGTCTGTGTATTAGCTAGGTCAGCTACATGCCCTGCACTTGGATAGGTGACCTTATATAAGTGATGCCTTAGCAGGCCTGCAGTGTGCTTCCCTCAGTTCTCAATGTTCCAGGAGTGACCGCTATGTGGGCTACGTGTGTCCTTCTGTTGTGGTATGTTTGTTCTCCCTGTAGGCGCCCAGAGAGGCTGAGTTATGTAGTTGTTGTGGGCACTTCAGTCTCTTTATCAGGTGTGGGAAGCCCCAGCACAGTTGGCTGCAAGTTCTAACACCACATTTAGTTTGCAGTATTTCTTTTAAGTGAGTAGGCCCCCAGCATGGCAGTTTGTTAGGCTCAGGGGCTCACAATTGCTACAAGCCTCCAGCTTTTAAGTCTCTTGTCAGCTCTCTGAGGATTGCAGCTGGGTGGGGTTGGCCTCAGGCATGGGAGCACCCAATTGTTTCAGGCTTCGGAAAGTGGGGCAAAACCCCTATATGGGTCTTTGGGAAGCACAAGTCTTCTGCAGCTGACAAGCCCCACCGCCCACAGGTCCACACACACAGTCAACACAGTCCTGGCCCATGTGCGCAACCTCCTGAAGTGGACCCAGTCTCTCCATGGTGGGCGCACCACACACTCCACCACTGCCCCACACTCTCCACCTACTCCTTGTGAACGCCCTGCCCCATAGAAGTGGGCTCGGTCACCAGGCTGCAGAGAATCCAGTCACCAATGTATGCAGGCCCACAAGTTGCCTGAGGGCTTGTTGCTGGGTGGGGCCAACAACAGGGTGGGCTGCCTGCCCTGGCTGAGCTGGATTAAACTGGTGCTCTAGTAGGGGGACAGACCCTGGGCTAGCAGGCCCCAGGGAGAACTCCAATGGTGTCTGTGTCAGCACGCCCACACCAGGCCACAACAATGGCCGCCGGCAATGTCCCAGTTCCTGGAGAGGTCTCACCTCTCACTAAGATGCACTCAAAGCCTATCAGGTGAGTCTGTTTTCACCAAAGCACTGTGCACCTTTCTTTCTGGTGATTTTATGTTGATTTCTGAAACGGGTGTGTTTGCGCGTGGGCCCTCTAAACGTCGGTTTTAATTTCTTCGTGAACCAGCTTTTATGGGGGTACTCCCCAATGTTTTAGTAGGAGGCAAAGTCAGATATTATGCCACTCACCTCGATTGTGCTGGGTCCACGAAGTGCCTAGAGCAGGGGCGCTCCCCGGCTCAGGGCCCCGCTCCTCCAGGGAGAGCTGTGTACCTTTGGGCTGCTCCCGGGTGGCTGTGAAGCATTGCAGCTCGTGAAGGTGGCATTTTTTTCTCTCCAGAAGGGAGTTTCTGCCTCTTCCACCTCAATTACGATTGTCCTTTGTTGCAGGAGTTCCTCTTATCTAGTTTTCAGTTCTCTCTCAGGGGTAATATTTCCATGAGTAGTTGTAAATTGTCTGTGTCCCCAGGAGGAGTTGAGTTCAGAGTCTGCTTATGCCACCATCTTGACTTCTCTCCGGATATTTTTTATTATTTATTTAGTTTCAGCCAATAGAATTGAGACTTGGGAAATCAACAAATACCTACGTGGATGGTTATAAATAAATCACATGTTCAAGTTCATTTTTAGGTACAATAAGAAAATAAATTTTAGATTATAAACACAATGTTTATGCTGTAAATCCGTCAGAGAAGGGTGATATCTCATTCATCTTTGTAGCCTCAGCACATTGTACCTAGTTTATCTTCAATACTTGTTTGTTGAATAAGTGAATATAAGCATTATACAAATATTCCTTCTTTCCATATAAGTAAACCCCCATTTCCTTTTTGCTGCACTGTATCAATTATCTCTCATTTTTGTGTTTCCTTCCTATTCCTTACCATTATTGCTTTATTCTCTGTCTTCAGGGACTAAATTCTTTAGCTTGATGTGGGATATGATTTAAGATTATTCTGTTTGATTTGAAAACTTCAGGGAAAAAAGTAATAAATCTATAATATGTTTATTCACTTTTAGATTTTGAAAAGTCAGAGTCTTAATTAAATATCTAATTCTAGTTCACCTCAGTTATTTTATTACGCAGTATAATATTTATTTCAATAGTCTAGTCCTGCTTTAATTTAACAACAAAAAATGCTACAAAACCTAACTTCTGTTTTGTTTCCCAAACCTGGCCTGTGATATTTCAGTGAAATTTTAACTTTTAATAATTTAGCTTTAATACTCTTGACCTATTCAGTGATCCATTTTTGGACTTTTCTCATGTTCTTTGATGCTCTATTATCTAGGGACTTTAGATACCATCAAGTCCAACCCTCCAGACTCCCATTCACTCTAGGTATCTTCTTGGAATGCAGTCTTCCCAGAGAGTCGTTTTCTGGCTCTTTGGAGGGGGCCTTGGTTTGAATGTCTCCTGGCCTTTCTGGGAGAATAATATCCAGGTTCTCTTAGCTCTGATCCTTCCCTGTTCGCTTCTGTGGCTTCTTTTTCCTACCCTCCTAACAACAACACAGGAGTGTTCTGTGGCCTTTCTTACTTCCCATGCTTGCCCTCTGACTTTATGTTAGCATTTCTCTTTTGATGACAGCCGAGTTTTTATTGTATCTAGATCTCTGAGTTCTCATTCACATCTTCCTAAAGATTATAACTGTGTCCCACTGTTAGCTCAAACTTTAGTGTTACTAAAACCAAGTTATTTTTTGTTACCATGGTGAATATTCCTTTTTTCCAGTAGTTTCAGCATTATCCTGGTCATCTAGGCTGGAAACCCAAGTCAGCTTTGCCTCATCTTTTTCTGCCTTCCCTTTTTTCCCATCATCGCCATTTCTTATTGATTCCACCCTTTAGCTTTCCATGGGTGTCATACCCAAGTCCTCATCTCACTTGAATTACTGTATCATTCCACTGGACCTGGCCTCCACGACCTGGTTTTCCTTTTTCAGTCCAATATACAGAATTCTAATGTGGCTAAACTTCTGTTGCATCACTTCCTTAACAAGATCTGTCCAGTCTTAACCAGTCTAAGTTGACATCCTTCTGCTCCACCTGAGCTCCTCCCTTAAAGGTAGATTGGACCTCTTGGTATCTTTGAACACTAATGATTGTTCCCATATTTATACCTTAGTTCATGCTGCCTTCACCACCACTTCACCCCTTTATTATGTATCTAGGTCATCTGTGGTAGATACTGTACAAGAAACATCAAATTTCTTTGAATATTTTGAGGAAAGAAGTATCTGAGATAGGACTATAAAGCAGAAGTGTATAATGACCTGCTTATCCCTGGAAGTCTCCACAGAGAGAAGTAATTTAAATCTCTGACTTCCTTTTAATGCAGTAAGAATATTTACTGAGCCTTTGCCCTGTTCTGAGCACAGTGCTGAGCTCTGAGATGAAAAGAATAGAGAAGATATCCCTCCATACTTACCGTCTCCACTGCACACTCCCCAGCACAAGCCACGGTCATCTCCACTCAGATTTCTGCACAAGCCGCCTGACTGGGCTCCTGCTGCCACTCTTGCCCCTCTGCAATCTGTTCTCCACCCAGGGCCCACAGGTGACCCTTCAGAAAGTTAAATCAAGATATGTCACTCTCTTGTTCAATCCTTCTAATGGCTTCCCATTGCATTTAGAAAATCCAGTTCTTACTCTTGCCTACAAAGCCCTACATAATCTGAGCCCTTCCTACTTCTCTTACCCTGTCTTGTCCCATCTCTGCTTCACCAACGCTGCCATGCTGCCCTTTCTCTTTCTTGAACACACAAAGCTCATTTCTGCTTTGTGACTGTGTGTGCTGGCTGTTCTTTATTTGGGAGTCTGGGTCCCTTGGTCTTTGCTTGGCTGGCTTCCTCTTCTCTGTCACTGCAGATTTTAGCTAAATAGGAAGCCTTCTCCTGCCACTCAATCCTAAGAACATACTCTGACCTCTCCTCTTCCCTCCTCTGGCACTCTGTTTAAATTGTCTGTATTACCCTCATGGTGATATGTTGCTTATTTGTCTTTTTCTCTCCTCTCACTGACTTTCTCCCCCATCCCACCCCATGCAGAATGTGAGCTCTCTGAGCGCAGGGTCCTTCTTTGTCTGGCTCACTGCCATGTCCCAGCACCTGACATGCTGCCTGGAACAGGACAGGAGGTCACTTGTTTCGGCAAAATTTGTGAAATTAAAGAGAGGCCCATGCTTTTAAAGATGCTACAGTGTAGTCAGAGACATAAATGACCCAGCACAACACAGTAAGGGCTATAATAATAAGTCATATCTGTAAAGATCTCTGGGTACACAGTTGAAAGAGCAGTTCATTCAAGGTGTGGGGGAAAAAAGATAAAGTTGGCAAAGCTGCACTGAGAAGGTAACATGTGCCTTTGGTGCTGAATAGAGAGTAGGGGTGGACTAGAAGGTCAGAACTAGCTAAACAAAGGGAATGGCAAAGTGTAACAGTACATGAGTTGTGGAGCGCATAGTCAGGAGCTCATCCAGAGTTAAGAGTAAGAGATGGCCAGGAATAAGGCTAGAGCAACACAAGTACCAGATTGTGGAGAACTGTGTTCACCATGGTAAGATTTTGAACTTGGTGCAAGAAAGTGAAACTATTCTGGCAACATTATAGAGGATGCGTTATAAAGAAGGAACAAGGTGTAGAGGTTAGTTTGACTCAGACAAGGGAAGGCCTAAAGAGTGGGGTGAGAGACTAGGAAACACGGGGTATTCAGATAAGCCATGGATTAAAAACGTTCTTTCGGTAGTTTGGATTTTATTATTTTCAAGTTACCCTTCCTAATGTTTTATTTTCCTCTCTTACAGAATTTGGTTGATCTTGCAGGCTGGGAAAGAGCTGAAAAAACAGGTGCTGAAGGTAATGAAAACTCATGAAATATGTTGGTCTGAATGTCCTGCTGTTCTTTTACAGAATACAAATGGCAGCAGGCATTTTAGAAACTAATAAGGTAATGGTGATAATTTTGTGATAAAAAGTCTTTAACATAAAGAGCAGCTTCCTTATCTGGTTAATTATATTCTTTGGGCTGCTATAGCATCAGTTAAAATGCTAAAACTCTGTATGAGATTTATAGCTGGAAAGCTCCTGAGAGTACCATGGACACCATTATCAGTAAGGAAATTCAGAAAGGTGGCAGGGTACAAAATTAATGTACAGACATGAATAACTCATAATAGAACAACCTGTTGGAATATTTAATGTACAAAAAGATCCCATTTACAATAATGACTTAGAAGATGTAATACCTGAGAAGAAACTCAGCAAAAATTGCACAAGATCAAAATAAAGAAAACTTTAAACAGACCTGAAGGACATAACCGAACACTTAAACAAATGGAAAAGCATACTTGGATAGGAAGCTTCAGAACCGTAAATGTGTCAAGCCTCTCTCTGTGTTAATTTTCTGCAGCCTGACATAGAGACACTCAGCTGAGCATGGCATGTACTCACCAAAGCAGTGGCTCCTCAGGCCTGTTGTTTTAAGCTGGCTTGGTAACAGCAATATTACAGCAATAGCTGACTAAGGCACCTGTGAGATAATCGCTATTCGGAATGATTCTTGCAGTATTTTTTGTGTACAGGGTAGACTGAACACCTGCGTGTCCCTCAGCAGGCTGCTGGGTGAATACATTCTGGTAGACCCATACAATGATATTCCATTCTATAAAAAAGAATGAGAAAGACCAGTGTTTACCAATAAGATATATGGTATGTTGCCAAGTGAAAAAAGCAAAGTGCAAAATAGTGTGTATGGTATGCTACTATTTGTTTAAAAAAGAAAGGGGAAAACTTAATATATATGAACTTGTATTTCTAAAAATCTCCAGAAGAATAAGCTAATAACAGTGGTTTCCCGGTAGAGGGACAGGAACTGAATGAAAGGAGCATAAAAGTGAGAGAGGGCTTTTTCCGTGTGTTTTTGTTTGAGCCATGTGGGCATATTAATAGTTTAAAAATAAGAATGTGTTTGGTTGTGAGCTGCTATGAACTAATTTGGTTGTAAGTCATTAGTTGCGTATATTTGGGGGTTTGGAAAAATAGATTTGAATTGAGGAGTTAGCAGGCCTCTTTTAGGACATGGCTTTCTCTCCTTAATCTTTTCTTAGTCATCTTTTTCTTCTTGCTGTTTCTCTGGTGAGAGCCTTTCTGATTCACGTAACAGGTGGGAGAGAGAGAGAGAGAGCGCCTGCTACCTGTGGTAATAAAGGTGGGCGCAGATCTAATCTGAAGCCCAGACTGTAGCATCTGACCCTGCAGTTTCTAATTTCTCTCATAACCTACTGATAAGTAAGTTCATAATCTAGTACAGGGGAAAATTTTAGTTTCATTTATTTATTTAATAAATGCAGGTGTGAAACTCAAGGAAGGCTGTAATATAAATCGTAGCTTATTTGTTTTGCGACAAGTGATCAAGAAACTTAGTGATGGACAAGATGGGTAAGTTTATCCCATTGTACATTTACCTATTAATATTAACGTTTTTCATTAGGTGGAAAATTATGATATTTCAGTGACACTCAAACAAATGTACTGATTTCTCCCATATATTCAAAAGCTGCTGTGATTCCATGAGCATGAATTGCTTCTTGTATGTATGACTGTGACCTACTAAGTTTACTTTCTAAATTAAATGGAATATTTTTAGTTAGTAGTTTTGCTTGGCCTCGTGTAACCTGTAAAGAATCAATTTTTTAACTGTAGTTAATTGAAGGTTCTGCATTAAAAACCAACCACGTTTGTTATATAAAAAGTTTTACTCTTTTTTCTTCCCAAACTCGTTCCTCACTCAGTGCTTTCATAAATTATCGAGACAGCAAATTAACACGAATTCTCCAGAATTCCTTGGGAGGAAATGCAAAAACATGTATTATCTGCACAATTATTCCAGTGTCTTTGAATGAAACCCTGACTACTCTTCAAGTGAGTTTGATTTTTATCTCAACTTACTATGGGGGGAAATTATCTTTCAGAAGAAAAAATTACCTACTAAAATTAGGTACAGTTTTTTTAATTGATATAATATACCTGTTAAAATAAAGTTGATGTGTTGTCTACTAAAGAACATTCCTTAATTTTCCCAAACTTCAGTCATTCATATGCCACCTACACAATTTTGTTCTTCAGTATTTTACTGAAATTGACTTGATTTTTTCTTTAAATAACTCACTTTTTAAATTTAACTTATTATAAAAGGAAACTATATATCAATCCCATAAATGAAAAACTGGTTATCACTTGCAACAAACAGAAGGTGACCCAAAAAACTGGTGGGTGTGTATTTATAACAAAATAATTCTTAAATTCCTGTTAGTGAATTATTGTCTGAAATTTCTCTGAGCCTAAGGCCTGCATTTTCTGTTTTTTTAAAACAGGAAAAGTGAGGAATGTCAGTAGACTATCTATCTCAATGAAGGATTCAGTGTCATTTAATGGTCCCCCACACATATCCTCTTAAAGTTACTTCTGGGGACCAGCCCGGTGGCATAGTGGTTAAGTTTGCGTGATCCACTTCAGTGGCCCGGGGTTCACAGGTTCTAATCCTGGGCACAGATTGACATACCGCTCATCAAGACATGCTGTGGTGGAATCCAACATACAAAATAATAGAGGAAGATGGACACAGGTGTTAGCCCAGGGCCAATCTTCTTCAGCAAAACAAGGGTAGGATCGGTAATAAATGTTAGCTCAGGGCCAAGCTTCCTAACCAAAATAAAAGTTCCTTCTGACACTCATATGTGAAGAAACATTGCTTGAAGTAGCTATTGAGCACTGGATCAAAATCCTGCCAGAGAAGCAGATAGAAGATAGAGTCCCTGGCTTCATAGAATTTATAGTCTTATAGGGAAGAAAAGACCTGTCTTCCAACATGCTTGCCATGGATTAAGAGTTAAGTGGCTAATAAGTAGGACAGAGATCAAAGGAAGGAGAGAGTCTTTTGACTGGAGGCAAATCTTTAGAGTAGAAGGAACCTTTGCACAGGATTTTGAGGTGTAGATGGGATTCCAGTGAGCCAGTGTTTGTAGTTTCTTTGTCAGCACCTGTCATCAAGATATTTCTTTGACTCTCCTGAAGACTAGCAGCTAGGATAAATTACGAGCATTGTCACAGGGACATAGAATGCTCTGTGTTCACAAGCATTAAGCCACCTGGGAAGAGTATTGATTTTTCTTTACAAAACTTAGTTACGAGGAATCTAAATATTAAGTAAATTAACTTTTCAGTGTCAAACACTTAACTCTCTTGTATTTTTTCCCAGTTTGCCGGAACTGCTCAGTCTATGAAGAATACCCCTTAAGTTAATGAGGTATCAAGTGATGAAGCTCTCCTGGAAAGATATAGAAAAGAAATAATTGATCTTAAAAAACAGTTAGAGGAGGTATGTATGAGCCATGTATTTCAGTAAAGAATATAGAGAGATTTAGAATTGAGAACTGCCTAAATGCCCAGAGCCTCTTAAATCATCTATCTGAGTTCTACAACCTAAATTTAAAACAAATAGTTTTTAATAAGGAGAAATCAACTCATAAAAATTTTAGTTTACTATAAACTGAAAGGTATGGTCTCTTGAAATTATTTTAGATATTGTTTTTCATTTCCAAAGGGCAAAATTTGAGATTTTTCAAATGGGCCAAGTAGAGATGCTTTTTTTTTAGAGATAATTTTTAAAAATTGTCACAAATACATAGAGAGTTAGGTTAAAAAGAGTCTCTATCAATAGTTTTTAAAACTACTTTGTTTCATTTTAATTATCTTGAATTCCTCTTCTAGTCCTAAGATAGCAAGCTAATAAGATAGTGTAATTGCTTGTCATTGTTTGTTTTAACCGTCACGGTCCCCTATTCTGTAAAAATCTTACATTTTAGTCATCTTTTTAAAAATGAGCTAAAATATCAAATGGCGGTCTTATGATAGCACTTCTTTTGCTATAGTTATTCAAGTCTCTGCTTTAAGAATTCTCTGCCTATTATTTATATATTTTCAGTCAATTAATAAAGTTGCTGTAACAGCATTGATATCTTATAGATGACATATAGAATAGTGATATGAGAAGAAATGTATATTTTACTTCAAGTTTGAGAAATTATTGATTATGGTAACTGCATGTAGGTGTTCTGTAGGTAGGGCATATTTTACCTCAATAAAATTAAACTTCTCATAGCTCACAAACAAATTTATATATATATATTTTTTTTTAATTTTTTGTTTATTGCAGTAACATTGGTTTATAACATTGTATAAATTTCAGGTGTACATCATTATACTTCTATTTCTGCATAGATTACATCATGTTCACCACCCAAATACTAATTACAACCCATCACCACACACATGTGCCGAATTATCCCTTTCGCCCTCCTCCCTCCCCCTTTCCCCTCTGGTAACCACCAATCCAGTCTCTGTCTCTATGTGTTTGTTTGTTGTTGTTATTATCTACTACTTAATGAAGGAAATCATATGGTATTTGACCTTCTCCCTCTGACTTATTTCACTTTGCGTAATACCCTCAATGTCCATCCATGCTTTCACAATGGCTGGATTTCATCATTTCTTATGGCTGAGTAGTATTCCATTGTGTATATACCACATCCTCTTTATCCATTAATCCCTTTATGGGCACTTAGGTTGCTTGCAAGTCTTGGCTATTGTGAATATCGCTGCAATGATCACAGGGGTGCATGTATCTTTACGCATAAGTTTGTAGCAATACAGGCCTATTTCATCAAACAAGAAAAATCTCAAATAAACAATCTAACAATGCACCTAAAAGAACTGGAAAAAGAAGAACAAACAAAGCCAAAATTCAGTAGAAGAAGGGAAATAATAAAAATCAGAGCAGAAATAAATGAAATAGAGACTAAAAACCAATGGAAAAATTAATAAAACCAAGAGCTGGTTCTTTGAAAAAATAAACAAAATTGACAAACTTTTAGCTAGACTCGCCACGAAAAAAGGAGAGAAGGCACAAATAAGTAAAATCAGAAATGAAAGTGGAGAAATTACAGCACATGTCTCAGAAATACAAAAGATTATCAAAGAATGTCTTTTACGAGTTTACCACTTCATTTCCTCCTAGTGGTGCATACTAACTTACTCTGTTTTTTGATGTCTTAATAGTTTATAGCATCGTGAAATTTCGGTTGTACATTATTGTTTGTCAATCACTATATACATGTCTCCCTTCACCCCTTGTGCCCACTCCCCCACCCCCCTGCCCCTGCTAACCACTATACAGTTTTCTCTGTTTGTGTGTTGGTTTATATTCCACATATGAGTGAGAGCATGTGGCATTTGTCTTTCTCTCTCTGGCTTATTTCACTTAACATAATACCCTCTAGGTCGAACCATGTTGTTTCAAATGGGACTATTTTGTCCTTTTTAGGGCTTACTAGTATTCTGTTGTGTATATATATATATATACATCCTCTTGATCCAATCATCAGTCGATGGACAGTTGGGTTGCTTCCATGTCTTGGCTGTAGTGAATAATGCTGTGATGAACACAAAGGTGCATAAGCCTCTTTGGATAGTTGATTTCTGGTTCGTTGGATCGATTCTCAGTAGTGGGGTGGCTGGATCATAGGGTATTTCTATTTTTAATTTTTTGAGGAATCTCCATACTGTTTTTCATAGAGGCTGCACCAGTTTGCGTTCCCACCAGCTGTGTATAAGTGTTCCTGTTTCTCCACTACCTCTCCAACATTTGTTGTTTTCTTGTCTTGGTGATTATAGCCATTCTAATGGGTGTAAAGTGATATCTTAGTGTAGTTTTGATTTACATTTCCCTGATGATTAGTGATGTTGAACATTTTTTCATTTGCCTATTTGCCATCTGTATATCTTCTTTGGAGAAGTGTCTGTTCATTTCCTCTGCCGATTTTCTGATCGGGTTGTTTGTTTTTTGTTGTTCAATGGTGTGAGTTCCCCATATATTACGAAGATTAACCACTTGTCAGATATATGTTTTGCAAATATTTTCTCCCAGCTGGTGGGTTGTCTAATCATTTTGATCCTGGTTTCATTTGTCTTGTAGAAGCTTTTTAATCTGATGAAGTCTTCCTTGCCTAATTTTTCTTTAGTTTCCCTAGTCCGATTAGACATGGCATTCAAAATGATTCCTTTCTGACCAATGTCAAATAGTTTATTGCCTATATTTTCTTCTATGAGTTTTATAGTTTCAGGTCTCACCTTCAGGTCTTTGATCCATTTTGAGTTAATTTTTGTGAATGGTGATAGCAGATGGTCCACTTTCATTCTTTTCACGTGGCTGTCCACTTTTCCCAGCACCATTTATTGAAGAAATTTTCCTTTCTCTATTATATGTTCTTTGCTCCTTTGTTGAAGATTAGCTGTCCGTATATGTGTGGCTTTATTTCTGGGCTTTCAATTGTGTTCCATTGATCTATGTGTCTGTTTTTGCACCAGTACCATGCTGTTTTGATTACTATGGCTTTGTAGTATGTTTTGAAGTCAGAGATTGTGATGCCTCCAGCTTTGTTCTTTTTTCTTAGGATTGCTTTAGCTATTGGGGGTCTTCTGTTGCCTCATATGAATTTTAGTATTCTTTGTACTATTTCCGTGAAGAATGTCATTGGGATTCTGATTGGGATTGTGATGAATTTGTAGATTGCATTAGGTTATATAGACTTTTTAACCATGTTTATTCTTCGAATCCATGTGCATAGGGTCTCTTTCCATTTCCTTATGTCGTTATCGATTTCTTTCAGTAATGTCTTGTGGTTTTCATTGTATAGGTCTTTCACCGCATAGTAAGATTTATTCCTGGATATTTTATTCTTTTTGAATCAATTGTAAAATTGTATTATCTTTTTGAGCGCTCTTTCTGTTAGTTTGTTATTAGCATACAGAAGTGTAACTGATTTTTGCAGGTTGATTTTGTACCCTGCGACTTTGCTGTAGTTGATTATTTGTAATAGTTTTCCAATGGATTCTTCAGGGTTTTCTGTATATAAGATCATGTCATCTGCAAATAGTGAGAGTTTCACTTCTTCGTTGCTTATTTGGATTCCTTTTATCCCTTTGTCTTGTCTAATTGCTCTCGCCAAAACCTCCAGTACTATGTTGAATAAGAGTGGTGAGAGTGGGCAGCCTTGTCTTGTTTCTGTTCTCAGAGGAATGGCTTTCAGACATTCCCCATTGAGTATGATGCTGGCTGTGTGTTTGTCACAAATCGCCTTTATTATGTTGAGGCACTTTCCTTCTATACACATTTTGTGGAGAGTTTTTAGCATAAATGGATGTGGGATCTTGTCAAATGCCTTATCTGGGTCTATTGAGATGACCATGTGGTTTTTGTTCTTTGTTTCGTTGATGTGGTGTATTAAGTTGGTACCAACCCTGCATTCCTGGTATGAATCCCACTTGATCATGGTGTATAATCTTTTTAATGTATTGCTGTATTCAGTTTGCTGATATTTTATTGATGATTTTTGTACCTATGTTCATCAGTGATATTGGCCTATAATTTTCCTTCTTTGTATTGTCTTTGCCTCGCTTTGGTGTCAGGGTGATGGCTTCACAGAATGTGTTAAGAAGTGTTCCATCTTCCTCTATCTTTTGGAATAGTTTGAGAAAGATGGGTATTAAATCTTCTTTGAATGTTTGGAAAAATTCACTGGAGAAGCTATCTGGTCCTGGACTTTTATTTTTTGGGAGGTTTTCGATTACTATTTCAATCTCTTTACTTGCGATGCATCTATTCAGATTGTCTATTTCCTCATGGTTCAGTTGTGGGATGTTGTGTGAGTCTAAGAATTTATCCATTTCTTCTCAATTGTCCAATTTGTTGGCATATAGTTTTTCATAGTATTCTCTTATAATCCTTTGTATTTCCATGGTATCTGTTGTAATTTTGCCTCTTTCATTTCTAATTTTATTTATTTGAACCTTTTCTTTCTTTTTCTTAGTAAGTCTGGCTAAGGATTTGTCAATTTTATTGATCTTCTCAAAGAAGCAACTCTTTGTTTCATTAATCCTTTCTACTGTATTTTTAGTCTCAATGTCATTTGTTTCTGTTCTAATTTTTATTATTTCTCTCCTTCTGCTGACTTTGGGCTTTGCTTGTTTTACTTTTTCTAGTTCTGTTAGGAGTAATTCAAGGTTGCTGATTTAGGCTTTTTAGTGTTTGTTGAGGTGGGCTTGTAGTGCTATGAATTTCTCTCTCAGGAACGCTTTTGCTGCATCCCATGTGAGTTGGTATGGCATATTTTCATTTGTGTTTGTTTCTAGGTATTGTTTGATTTCTCTTGATTTCATCAATGATCCATTGGTTGTTCAGTAGCATGTTGTTTAATCTCTACATCTTTGTCACTTTCCTAGTTGTTTTCTTATAGTTTATTTCCAGTTTCATATCATTATGGTCTGAAAAGATACTTGTTATTATTTTAATTTTTCTTAAATTTATTGAGGCTTGCCTTGTTTCCCAGCATAAGGTCTATCCTTCAGAGTGTTCTGTGCACGCTTGAGAAGAATGTGTAGTCAGTTGTTTTTGGGTGAAGTGCTCTTTATATGTCTACTAAGTGCATTTCATCCAGTTTTTCATTTAAGTCAACTATTTCCTTATTGACATTTTGTCTGGATGATCTATCCACTGATGTAAGTGGGTATTAAGATCCCCTACTATTATCGTGTTGTTGTTAATATCTCCTTTATGTTTGTTAATAGTTGCTTTATGTACTTTGGTGCTCCTATGTTGGGTGCATATATACTTATAATTGATATATCTTCCTGGCAGAGGGTCCCTTTTATCATTATATAGTGGCCCTCTTTGTCTCTCTGAACCTGTTTTATCTTGAAGTCTACTTTGTCTGATATGAGTATGGCAACACCTGCTTTTTTTTCTTTGCCATTAGCTTGGAGTATTGTCTTCCATCCTTTCCCTCTGGGCCTCTGTTTGTCTTTAGAGCTGAGATGTTTTCTGGAGGCAGAATATTGTTGGATCTTGCTTTTCAAACCATCCTGCCACTCTGTGTCTTTTGATTTGAGAGTTCAATCCATTTACATTTAGGGTAATTATTGAAATATGAGGGCTTAATGTTGCATTTTTATTGCTTATTTTCTGGTTCTTTTGAATTTCCTTTGTTTCTTGCCCCGTGTGTTTTGGACTGCCAATTCAGTTTGATAGTTCTGTCTTATGACATTTTTTGTTTTCTCTTTATTATCATATGTGATTTTGTTCTGATTATTTGTTTAGTGGTTACCTTGAGATTTGTATAAAAAATCTTGTGAATGAGATAGTCCATTATCTGATGGCCTCTTATTTCCTTAGACTAAGTCCATTTGATCTGTTTCCTCTTCCCATTCTAAGTTATTCTTGTCACAACTTATTCCATCTTGTAGTGTGGATGTGTGTTTAAAGTGATGAGGTTACATTTCTTTGTGGTGTTATCCTTCCTTTGATCTTTCATTGTGGTATTTAAGTGGTTGCTAACCTATTCTGATAAAGATCTACTGTTTTTTCTGATTTTGTCTACCTATTTTTCTCCTTGCTCCAAGCTCTGTGTTCCCTTTTTCTTCTTTTATTCAGGCATGAGGGCCTTCTTGAGCATTTCTTGCAGTGGGTGTCTCATGGCCGTGAACTCCCTTAGTTTTTGTTTATCTGGGAAAATTATTATTTCTCCACCATCTTTGAAGGGTATTTTCACTGGATAGAGTATTCTTGGCTGAAAGATATTGTCTTTTAGGATTTTGAATATATCATTCCAGTCTCTCCTAGCCAGTAAAGCTTCTGTTTAGAAATCTGCTGAGAGCCTGATGGGAATTCCTCTGTACATTAATTTTTGTTTTGGTCTAGCTGCCCTTAATATTGTTTCTTTGTCATTAACTTTTGCCAGCTATACTACTATATGCCTTGGAGAGGGCATTTGCCTGTTGACATATTTAGGAGACATATTGGCTTCACTTACTGGTATTTCCTGCTCTTTCCCCAGATTTGGGAAGTTCTCAGCTATTATTTCCTTGAATAGTCTCTCTGTTCCTTTTTCCGTCTCTTCTCCCTCAGGAATGCCTATAATTCTTATGTTACATTTTCTAATTGAGTAGGATATTTCTTGGAGACTTTCTTCATTTCTTTTTAGTCTTAGTTCTCTCTCCTCCTCCATCCGGAGCATATCTGTATTCCTATCCTCGATAATGCTAATTCTTTCCTCCGTATTGTCAGCTCTGTTCTTTAAAGATCTCAGACTCTCCTTTATGTCCTCCGTTGTGTTCTTCATCTCTATCAATACAGATTGGTTTTTCTTTATGATTTCAATCTCTTTTGTGAAGAAACACCTTATCTTGTTGAATTGCTTTTCTGTGTTTTCATGTATTTCGTTGAGCTTTTTTATGATAGGTATTTTGAATTCTCTGTCATTTAGGTTATGAATTTCTGTGCCTTCAGGGTTGATTTCTGGGTGCTTGTCATTTTCCTTCTGGTATGGCGATTTAATGTACTTTTGCAACGTGGTTGCTGTATTCACCGTGTTTTTCCTCACCCTGGAAATATCTGGTTGCATTTTCCCCCTCCTGCCACTCGGTAAGGGTCAAGGGCTATGTAATCTGAGCGCCCTGTGCTCCGCGGCTGCTGGTGCTCCCTGGCTGCCTGCGCTGTGGCTGCTCTGACTGATCAGTGGAGCTGCAGCATCGGGCATGTGGTTGGGAAGGGTTCTCTCTTTTGTGCTCCCAGTCCCTGGGGGGGCTTCTCACTCGCCCCTCATTATCTTCTCTCTTGGGGTCCTCAAATGTTGATACACCCCTGCAGCAGTTCTGAGTCCTCTGTGTGGGAGTTTCCCACTGGCTGAGAGAGCTTGACGGGCTACAGTTTCCCTGCAGAAGGCAGCCACACCCCCCTTTGTGAGCCTCACAGACCAGAGTCACCGATCTGATGGGGGGGGATTTCTCCTTACCTCTCCCCACCTCCTTGGGGGGCCCCAGCATGTCCACTCTCAGATATGCAGCAGTGTGGGACTCTCCAATGTCCCTTTGTGCTGTGTGAGTGACCCTTCTTGGTCTGTGACTGTCTCTTTTATTGTATCCTATCGGAGAAAGAGTTAACTCTGCCATGATGCTGATGTCACTCCCCTTTTGCCCATTTTTAAATTGGTTTTTTTTTTTAGAGTTCTACATTTATCCCTAAGTGCTTTATTTATTTATTTTTTACAATTTTAAATGGGATTTTTTTTTTTTCCTGAGCAAGATTCTCCCTGAGCTGACATCTGTTGCCCATTCTACTTTTTATGCTTGAGGAAGATTAACCCTGAGATAACATCTACGCCAATCGTCCTTTATGTTTTTGGATGCGGGACACCCCCACAGCATAGTTGGTGAGCGGATTAGTTGTGCGCCTTGGATATGAGCCCATCAACCCGGGCCACAAAAGCAGAGCACACAGAACTTTAACCACTCAGCCATCGGGCCAGGCCCTAAATTGGGTTTTTTGTCTTTTGTTGTTGAGTTGTAGAATTTCTTTATACAGTCTGGATATTAACCCTTTATCAGTTGTATGACTTGCAAATCTTTCCACCCATTCCATAGCTTGCCTTTTTACTCTGTTGATTGTGTCCTTTGATGCACATAAGTTTTTAATTTTTATATAGTCCACTTATCTATTTTGGTTTTTGTTGCCTTGCTTTTGGTTTCATATCCAAGAAATCATTGACAAGACACGTGTGACGATGTTTTCCTCTCATGTTTTCTTCTAAGAGTCTTATAGTTTTAGTTCTTATGATTAGGCTTTTGATCCATTTTCAGTTAATTTTTTATATGATGTAAAGTAAGGGCCCAACTTCATTCTTCTGTGTGACATAGCCAGTTTGTCCAACACCATTTGTTGAAGAGACTGTCCTTTCCTATTGAGTGGGCTTGACATCCTTGTGAAAGATTATTTGACCATATATGCAAAAGTTTATTTCGGGGCTCTATATTCTATTTCATTGGCCTGTATGTCTGTCTTTATGCCAGTACTGCACTGTTTTGATTAATACAGCTTTGTCATAAGTTTTTAAATCAAGAAGTTTTAGGCCTCAGCTCTGTTCTTTTTCAAGATTGTCTTGGCTGTTTGGAGCCCCTTGAGATTCCATGTGGATTTCAGGGTGGATTCTTCTATCTCTGCAAACACTGTTAGGATTTTATAAGAATTGCATTAAATTTGGAGATCACTTTGGGTGGTGTTGACATCTTTACAATACAAAGTCTTCCTATCCATGAACATAGATGTCTTTCTGTGTATTTGTTGCTGCTTTAATTTATTTCAGATACATTTTGTAGTTTTCATTGTACACGTCTTTGCCTTCTTGGATAATTTTATTCCTTTATATTTTATTATTTTTAGTGCTATTGTAAATGGATTGTTTTCTCAATTTCCTTTTTAATTGTTTATTGTTAATGTATAGAAATATAACTGAATTTTGTACAGTCATGTAAATTTTTAAAGTAGACATTATATACAGATGGAAACGTCTCCAGGACGCACTGTTAAATAAAAGCAAATGCATACTACAGAATAATTCAGTGAGATCCAACTTATGTAAATAAACTTATATATACATTTATATACTATTCCTGTATATAATGATCTTCTTTTTTTCCCCATTTACCCTGGGGTACATTATTCTTTCCTTGGAAAAGGAGCTTTCTCCTCCTCTATGCCTATGCTTCAGTCATTTTCTCCTAGGAAGCATTTTCACTTGCTTTGTATCTTGTGTTCTCAGCTTATCTATAATTTAGGTCAACCATGGGCCAAAGACACTTAACCTTGGTTTAAAATTTATAATTTCCACTTTTATGAGGGGAATGTTTCTTTAAATAGACTTTTGAAAATAAGATATAACAATCAGTAGCTGCTTTTAAACAAATGTAAAATGCAGGCACAGGGCCCCCTGAGAAAGGGCAGTAGAGGAGGAGTGAGGGGAAAGGAGAGTTACACTCACTGTGACGAGCCGATCTGTGGTATTATGTTCATGCTGGAATCATCTGTGTTGATAAAAGGGTCTGACTGGGCATTCTCTGGGGCCATTTTGTTCATCCAGGTTTCTGAAATCTGGGATGAGAGGCCGCGATCAGCTTGGTCTTGTGATATGTTCATGCTGGAATCACCCATGTGGATAAAGAAGTGGGTCTGGGCATTTCCGTCGTCCCTCTGTTTTTCAGGGCACCAGAGGGCTGCACTAATAGGTCTATCATGAATCCACTTCGAGTGCCCGTTTTCAGTCCAGCTTGATGTGTCTCTCTCTGCAAGTGAGATTCTCTAGTGTATCTCAACAGAAATTTCAAACTTTGTGATTAGTTGTCTTATTCTCATATAAAGAACACAATTTTTTTTCTTTAATGATTAGAGCTATTAGATTTGCTCATAACCTTGGTAGCTGAAATACTTTCTAGGCTGAGTTCAGTTTTGAACTTTGTCTCACTCTGCTTTGTTTCTGTGTATATTCCGATATATAGGAATAAAGATGCAAGATTCTGAATTATAGTATCTGACAGACTAGTCCCCAAGATTGTGTGTTACAAATGTTAATTTCTCATGTACTTAGTAGTTAGCTCTGTGCTCATCTTTGTCAGAAACTCGTGCCTATTGTCAACAGTAAGGGGGTAGGTAAGTAAAATATGTTTTGTCCATATCCAGTCTAGAGAATCGAGCAGCTACTAAAAATTATAATTTGAAGATGATGTAACAGCTTGGGAAAATGCATATCATCTAATCTAAGTGGAAAAGTGAACCTAAAAAAGGATGTTATGTATAAATAAATGAATCATAATTGCAATGTAAAAAAAAAATTTAATGGAAAAAAATCTGGAAGGAAGTATTCCAGAATTCTAATAGTGATTGTGTGAAGTTAGTGTCATTGGATTATTTTTCTTCTTTTTCTTTTTTTTTCTAATGAAAATATAGATTATTATAACAACTTTTTCAAACATCTGTGGCCAACATGGAGCTGAGTATTTTTACTGGGGTAGTGTAGGATTATATGGTGATACCGTAATTTCATACCTATGCTTGTAATGTCAGTTTTGTCTCCTTTTACCAAGCAGTCCACGTATTCTGTTACCTCTGCTTCAGCCTTATTTATGGATAAATGAGTTGACATGAGGTGCTTTTCTTAAGCAGTGTGTGGAAAGTGTAAATTAAGAAAACATGTATTATGCTATGATATGAAATATGTTTCTAATAAAACTCTTTTGCCTTCTTATATAACATAAAACTCTGAAAATAAAGATTTGTTGGGAGTAGGGAAGAGGTTACAATTTCCAGCTTTTGAAGGAAAGAAAGAGGGGGAGAGTTTAAGGTGGCTCACTCCTTCACAAAGTCAGGTTAACCTGTCAGACGTGAAGGTGAGTGTGGGTCATCTGTAGCTGTCCAGGTAGCTCTTCTCAGTACACAGGCACAAGAGCACAAACTCTGGAGCCAGAGCACTGGGCTCACAGCATGACTCTACGTCTCTGAGTGACTGTGGGCAAATGACCTGTCCTCTCTCGGATTCAGTCTCCTCACCTGTCAAATGGAGATAATAATAGTACCTACCTCATAAGGTTATAGTGAAGATTAAATGTATCAATATATGAAAATAGTGCCTGGTACATAATAAGTAATATGTGTTGGCTATTTTGTTATTATTAAAACTAAGAAATTCTTCTCTATTGTATTTATATATGAGATGGTTGACATAGATAGAAAGCAGAATTTGGAAGCCAAAAAAACCCAAGTGTTGATTGCAGATGTTGATAATGAGCTGATTGAACAACAGAGAATGATATTTTCTTTGATACAGGAGAAAAAAAAGCTGCGACAAATGTTAGAGTGTGTTACCGCAGAAAAGGAGCAACTGAAGACTGACCTGAGGGAGAGTACTGACAGGGTGAGTTCAGCACCGGGTACTTGGTAGTGTGTTTTTATCTTTGTGTCTCCGGTTTTTACAACTTTATTGAGGTATCGTTTACACGCAATAAATGTATCTGCTGCAAGTGTCCAGTCTGATGACTTTTGACAAATGTGTCCCCTTGTGTACTGTCCACCCCAGTCAAGATACAGAACACTTCCACCCACAAGAAGTTCCCTCACACATCCACTTGTCAATCCTCACCTCACCCTCTGCCCCGTAGAGTCACTATCCTGATGTTTCTCCACCTCAGATCACCATGTCTCTTCTAGAACTTCACACAAATAGAACCACACAGCATGTGCTCTTCTGTGTCTCACTTCTTTCTACATGTCTTTTTATTGCTGGGTACTATTCCATGGTATGAATGGGCCACAGTTTGCTTAGTTTTTCTCCTATTGTTGGAAATTTGAGTCATTGACGCTATTTGACTCTTGAATAAAGCTGCTGTAAACATTCTTATACTAATCTTTTTATGAACGTATGTTTTTTATTTCTCTAGGGTAAGTATCTGAATGGAATAGCTGTGTCATAGGGACATGTATATTTAACTTGATGAGAGTTTACTAGACTCAATTCCAAAGTAGTTGTACCAGTTTAATTCTCATCAGCAAATTAAGAGAATTCTGATGGCTCCACATCCTCACTAAAGCTTCATATTATTGGTGTTTTTAATTCTAACCATTTCTATTGGGTGTAACCTCATTGTTTTAAATTGCCTTTCCCCAATGACTAAAGATATTGGGCATCATTCATGTGCTTATTGTGTATCTTTCTATAAACTCTCTGTTCTCTCAGTGATGTGTTGTGTAGATTTCAGTGTACGGATCTTGTACGTATTTTGTTAATTTGTTCCTAAATGTTTCTCTTGTATTTATGCTGTTGTAGTTTTCTCTAATTTCATGTTTGCTTGTTGTTAATATTTGCCAGTATCTTCAAACCTACTTTAGGCTTTATTTTTATATTTAGGGGCAATATAATGTGTAATAGATAGAAATTAATATTTTGAAAAGTTTGCTGTGGATCACGGTAGAACCTGACCTTTTGTGTAATTTTTCATGTTTCTTGGGATTGTCTGTTTGCTCAAAATATCTGAATGTAAATAAGAATACAGACAAAGGTCATATTCTCTTCTCAGTCTCTGGATTGTAATGTTTTTTGGTCTTGATACTGGAGAATGTCACTTTTTAAAGATAATAAGTAAGATTAGCCCAAGTCGTGCTAGCAAAGGACAGTTGCTATTTCGAGCTTGCTCAAAATCAATGCCCCAAAACAAGCCATCCCAGTGTATGAAAAGCCCATAATTAGAGTCTCATCATCAGTTGATGAAAGTGTAGAGATGGTCTCTTTTGGCTTAGGGGTAGAAAACAAGCAAACCTCTCATGATAGAATGTTAGATCCAGTTCTAATTCTCATGCTGCGAATGTACATTGAGCA
This sequence comes from Diceros bicornis minor, assembly GCF_020826845.1. Taxonomy (NCBI): domain Eukaryota; kingdom Metazoa; phylum Chordata; class Mammalia; order Perissodactyla; family Rhinocerotidae; genus Diceros; species Diceros bicornis. Next base: position 16,201,592 of record NW_026690866.1, read on the forward strand.
ATAAAGAAACAACATAAGAAAGCAGATTCTTGGCATTTACATGATTAAAATAAAGACTTATGTTCTTTTTCAATAGGTCTTTTCCAATATACTTTGCCATGATTCCTCCATTTTCAGGCTGAGGTAAATGCTGATTTTTATCTGATTTCTTAAATGTAACCTAGTATTTATTTTAATGTCAACTTTAAAAAAATTTAGGCCACTGAAAACCAGGAAGAATTAAGAATTCTTGGAGGTGAGCTTAAAAAACAACAAGAGATAGTTGTACAAGAAAAGAACCATACCATAAAGAAAGAGGAAGTGCTTTATAGGACCTGTGAGAAACTGGCAGAAGCTGAAGAAAAGCTAAAGGAAAAGGTGAATTTTTAAAGTTACCTTCCTGGCCATATTTCCTGACTAAACTTTTTTTGGTAATAATTTTTTATCCCAGTAGACCTAAATTTCAGAAATAGAATATGCCTCCCAGATGGTCAGATCTCACTGCTAATGTTTTGGACAGTTTCAGCTCACACGAAGATGTTGCTGTTGTCCTTTGTGAGGATTACATTATCCTGGAGTCTTGAGATGAGAGGGGGGCCTTGGTTCATCTAAACTACTCATGATATATTCACTCATCAGATATTTATTGAGCAATGCCATGGGCCAGGCTCTGCTCTGGGTGCTTGAGATACATTAGTCAATAAAACAAAGCCCCTGCCCTTATAGACCTGTATTAGGCATTCTCTAAAATGTAAGATTTGTCACTATTGCCATCCCTTAGATGTTTACAATTTCCTGAATCATTTCCTTAATGGAAGTAAGGTGCTGTCATAGTATATTTGCATAAGAGCTAAGACTCTTGTAACAATTGTACTGCTCCAGTAATTCTAAAAGGCACCCACTGAGAACTTTCTATTTCTTCTAAGAACAGTACCACTTGCATTATAAATAATACATTGCTGTTTCCATTGTGCTTCTGTTGAATGATGCTTTCTTAACATGTGTTCTCGTAATTCTCATCCCTTTGACTATAACCTAACTGAATTTACTGAAACCTCCTGTCTATTTCATTCTCCTCCTAAAGAAGTAAAATCAATAGCCTTATGTAAAAGTTAATGCTTCAATGTTTGTGTGGGCCACCCCCTAAAGACCTTGTTGGAAGTAAAAATAAATTATCCAAAAAGATTTTAAGAGATGAGGAATTACAGTTTGACAGCTACATCTGTATATTTAGTCAGTTTCTTTTTAAATTTTTCTCATATTCACTTTGCCTCCTTGATTTACCTAGTGACTCTATGCTAGTTTCTTAGGACTTCTGTGTCAAATTACCATAAATTCGGTGGCTTAAAAACAGCAGAAATTTATTCTGCCACATTTCTGGATCCTGGAAGTCAAAAACCAAGATGTCAGAAGACCATGCTGCCTCCGAAGGCTCTAGAGAAGGGTCCTTCTTGGCCTCTTGTTATCCTTGGCTCCCAGCTATCCTCGGTATTCCTTGGCTTGTAGCTGCATCACTCCCATCTCTGTCTCCATCTTCACATGATCTTCTCTGTGTCTCTGCGTGTCCTTTCCTATCTCTTATAAGGACACTCTCATTGGATTTAGGGCCCACCCTAGTCCAGTTAGAAGAGCCTCTCATTCCTTAACTAATTACATCTGCAAAAACCCTATTTCCAAATAAGATCACATTCGGTTGTTATCTGAGTAACTGACAGTTTGAATCGGGTCGTTTGTGTAAAGAAACAGTATATGAATTAGCCTAAAATTGAAGACAAGCAAAGATTTGTCTTTACTTGCCTTAATTAATTTAGAAACTATTATTTAGCTTTCTATCAATATCTGTCTATATCATAATTTATTGTATGATTATCTCAAGATCCAAGAACTTCAGGAGAAAGAACATCAACTTCTTAAGGCAAAAAATGATCTCAGGGAAAATGCGCATCAAACAGAGCAATTTAGGAAGCAATTAGAGGTCCAGAATTCAACCCTGGAAAGTATAGAAGCAGAGAAGTTCAGGTTGACTCAGAAATATCTTGAAAACCTTGAAGAAATAAAACTTGTTACTAAGGAAAGAGATGGCCTCAGAAGAGTGGAGGAAACCCTCAAAATGGAGCGAGACCAGCTCAGTGAAAGCCTGAGAGAGCTGAAAGCTAAAGTAAGTTACACTCATTCCCCACCCTAGTGAGGAGACATGGGGTTTTCTGACAGTAGTGAGCCTTCTTTGAAATGAGGGGTACTATTAGTGTGCGTGAACTGATATAACTTTTAGACACATAGTTTGGTATTCTTGAAAATTTTAAATTCTGCAACCATTATTTCCTTTATAGACTTTATCCTATATGTACACTTAATCAATTGTTAAGATAAATATATATTTATGTTTATACACACATACAGAAATACACACCACAAGGTTGTTCATTGTAGCAATTTGTACTAAAAAATGGGAAACAATCTAAATGTCCATCAGAAGGAAACTGGGTAAACACAAGCACTATGTCAGAATACTATGCAGCACATAATAAAACCATGGAATAGATTTGCACGTCCTAATATGGAAGCCCAAAATAACCCTTAGGGGGAAAAGCAAGCTATAGAATAGTACGTATGTAATATGTTTGCCTTTGGGAATTAGGAGTTGGTTGTGGGGAGGTAGGGACGGGGGGATAAGTTTGTAATTTTCTAACAACAAAGATGTAGATTAAGAAGTAATAGTTTTATTATTTATACTAAGAAAATATATCATTTTCATTAAGAAAATACTAGTTAAAATTAAGATATATCACTGTTTTTAAAATTCTCTAATGATTAAGAATCTGGAAAAACAAGAGGAACTAAGAATTGCTCACATGCATCTTAAAGAGCACCAGGAAATTATTGATCAACTCAGAGGGATTGTTTCTGAGAAGAGAGATGAAATATCAAATATGCAGATGGATTTAGAAAATTCAAATGCTAAATTACAAGAAAAGGTATTGGGGGAAGGGAGGCTTATTTGATTGGATATCTGACTTATTTGTGCCTAAAATCCTTTGGGGATGTAAAACAGTTTAGCCACATTGGAAAACAGCTTGGCCGTGTTTACTCACACTGAACGTATACCAGCCTGTGGCCCAGCATATACGAGTATGTACCTAAGAGAAAAGAATGCATACTTCCACATAAAGATATGTACAAGAATGTTCATATCAGCTCTAATCATAATAGTGAAAAACTGAAAACAACTCAAATGCCTATCAACAGGAGAACGGATACATACATTGTGATTTGTAAGTTCAAAAACAGGCAAACTCATCTAGGATGATCAAGGTCAGAATAGTGGTTGGCTGGAGTAAGGGGGCACCCAGGAACCTCATGGGGTGCTAGAAATATTCTGTATTTTAATCTGGGCTGTAATTACATAGACGTATACGTATGTCAGGAATAATTGAGCTATACACTTGAGGTTAGTGTGCTTATGTATATTATACCTCAAAAGAAAGTAAATTCTGTTGGAATTATGCAGAATATTGAGTCACATGGAAGCCTATTGTTTTAATCAATTTAGAAACTATTCTTGATACTTCCCTTAAAAACCATCTGTATCCTAACATGTTATTTTATGATGATCTTAAGATCCAAGAACTTAAGACAAATGAACATCAACTTTTTAAGTTAAAAGAAGATGTCAGTGAGACACAGAAAAAAATGTCTGAAATAGAGAAATTGAAGAAACAATTCAAGACCCAAAGTTTAACTCTGGATAAAATGGAAATGGAGAACTCAGAGCTGGCTCAGAAACTTCATGAAAACCTTGAAGAAATGAAATCTGTAATGAAAGAAAGAGATAGTCTAAGAGTAGTAGAAGAGAATCTCAAACTGGAGAGAGACCAACTCAAGGCAAACCTACAAGAAACCATAGTTAGAGTGAGTTATGCTCTTTCTTCCTATCCAGTGAACATGTTTTAAATACAAGAAGCCTCCTTCTCTTTTAAATCAATGGTACTGTTGGTGAAAATGTAAGTTATAACCTTTTAGGGAGACAGTTTGACAATATCTTATTAAAAATGTTTCAGCATATACATTTGTTAAGGCACTTACACTTTAGCAACTTATCCTACCAATATATTCACACATTTGGGCAGAAATACAGCAGCATTCTCTGCAATACTGTTTATGGTGAACAGACTCTAGAAGCAATCCAAGTGTCTGCCATAAGGCACTGGCTAAGTGGGCCCACAAACATATATACTATCACTTATTTCATCCCATGGGGCTCTGCGTACCTATATTGCAGCCCTCTGTCACCACCTTGAATTCTAATCACTGCCTGTTGTCTCCTCTACACACCTGTGAACTCTACGACATCAGAGAACAAGATGTATTTACTCATTGAAGGAAGCTGTACCGTAAGCACATTGCATACCACGAAAATGCTTACTTCTTAAATCAAACACAACCTTTCTGAGCTCCTGCTCTGTGCCAAGAACAGCACCAGACACTGCAAAAATAAGGATTTGTTCAATGTGATCTAAACGTAGCTTTAAAGAAGCTGAAAAGTAAGGACTTACAATACCATGTGTTAGAATCCATGCGAGAGATTTAAGTTAGGTTACTGTAGAGTGGTCAGAAAGGGTTTCCTTGAGATGATAATGCCTGCAATGATGCTAAAATGAGTCAAGCAAGCTAGTTCAAGGTAGAGAGAGAGTGTATCATTTTGGGTGGAAATGATAAAAAAAAGTTGACTTTTTTGGCTATAAAAGTTAAATTACTAAGTGGAGGAAGGATACATTTGGACTCTGCAGTCCTCATCCAGAGGTTTCCGTTTCTTTGGGAGAACGGTGCATACAAAACAGAGGTGGAGAGCCAGCCCTGATTGCCTAGTTGTGAAAGTTCAGTGCTCACCACTTCGGTGGCCCAGGTTGGTTTCCTGGCAATGGAACCACACCATCTCTTTGTGAATTGCCATGCTGTGGTGGTAGCTCACATAGAAGAAATAGAATGATTTACAACTAGGATATACAACTATGTACTAGAGTTTTCGGGACAATAATAAAAGAGGAAGATTGGCAACAGATGTTAGTTAGCTCAGGACAAATGATTCACTTCAAAAAAAATAGAAGTGGAGAAAATCGCTGCAAGGCATATACTCCCCTATCTCATTGGAAATCTCATTCTCTGGGCAGGGAATGCAGTCAAAACAACAGGCAGCCTTGCTCTCCTGAGGGCTCTACCTGAATCCCAGACTGCAACTCTCACTGCATACAGAGTGTGGAGTCTGGAAAAAATCAGATACCACTTGGTAACAGCTGTGACTTTTACCTAATTTTCCAGTAACTAGAGTGTTTAAGAGTACTGTGCCTTAACAAACTGAAGCTTGAAATATCTAAATCCAATTCATAGGTTGGATGCCATGCTTACCGTATGATATAAAAAACTGGTAAACCTCAGACATATTGTGGGTTTGTTTCCAGAGCATAGCAAAAAATCAAATATTGCAATAAAGCGAGTCACAACAATTTTTTGATTTCCTAGTGCATAAAGAAGTTATGTTTACACTATAGTGTACTAAATGTGCAAAACATTATCTCTAAAAAACATGTACATAACTTAATTTTTTAAAAAAAATTATTCCTAAAAATTACTAACCACCTTCTGAACATTCAGCAACTTGCAATCTTTTTGCTTGTGAAGGTCTTGCTTCGATCTTGGATTATTTGTAAAAGAAAAAATTACTTCAGTTGGAAGTGAATTGTTAAACTCCCATATGTGGCCCTCTATGAAGCTCTGAGCGGGCAGAAAACCCCAACAAGATTTTGGTTATTCATGTGTGGCGTGAGTAATTGTGATTGGGTTCCACACATCTCAGTAATTCCTGTGGCCCACTCAATCACCTCCTCAGATAAAAACAATTCCTGATCACGTGGAGCATGTTGGGAATATTCTCCTCCTTTCACCTTCAGTCCAAAACCTTCTGGAAAATTCCAAAAGTTGAGAAAGGTGTAATCTGAATCTGATTTTCCTTCTTTGGCAAAATTCACTGAGTCACCAGCAAGGATGTTAAATTCCATGTTCCTCAGAAAGGGGTGCAGCTAAAAGAGACATATCATCCTGTGGGGAAGTGGGCCTGGGTGTTAAAGAGAAAAACCCTGAATTGGGGAAAACCTTTCGTTGTCTGTAATCCTTGTTACATAATGTAACTTTATTACAAGTATCCAATGAAGTAAAGCAAATGAAAGCATATGGAGAACTACAATATCATAATGTTTCCAATACATCAGTTAGTTTCAAGAGAAAATGCCTAAAGACAAGAATATCAAGATGATCAGTGGTGATAGGATTCAGACAAATCTCAAGTACAAAGTCCAATCTAGCCAAGCTCATGCACTCTCTCAATTTTCCCAGACCATCAATCTGCAAAATCATGTTAACAATACCTAAAGTTGTTGCAGAATTAAATGAGATCATTTATGTAAATTATTCACCATCATGTTCAGCACCAGATAGGCACGGAAAGGACAAATTGTCTTCTTGTCATTAAGGAGCTGCATGGGAGAAGGCTGGATAATCCCTATTGAAACATTAGGCATGCAGTATGTTGGGATCCTTTGTAACACAAAGCATTGATATTGACTCATAGCCCACTTCCTCCTTACCACTAGAACCTTCTTGTTGATGACTTACAACCCAAGACTAGATTTACCTCCTAGGGAGTGAAACAAGTACAGAAACTCCTGTGCTTTTCTTGGAGAAAGAATCCTAACTGCTTGGTTTGAACACCTGTGGAACCCCATAAGAACGTCACTTTAAGAGTGTACATGCTGTTATGCAGAAGAGACTTTAACTGCCAGGGAGAAATGACCAGATCTTACCCGCTTCCCATTGCCTGAATTACTGCACGTTGAAGAACATCTCATGAAGTCTCCAGGCCACAGCATACACAGCATTGTACAAATTGTAACTCCATTCAGTCATGATCGTGTCAAAAATCTGCCAAGGCAACTATCCCAAGGAGGCATTGGGTAGACAATTCTCCAGTGTTTTATAGTCAGGCTCAGAAATGGTGCAAAGAATAAAGGGGTACCGCAACCTAGTGAGGTAAATGTCTTCTGGATATTTGGAAGGGTTAACTTTCTGGATAAAATTTTCAAAGCCAGGAACCTCACTACGGTGGTGTCAAAAAATGAGAGTCCCATGGAATGAGTCAAGCATGAAATCTCTCTCACTGTGGATAAAATCCCACTGTGATGTCGTGACCCAGACTTTCCATATAACTAAATACTCCCAATTAGACAAGCTCAAGCTTACGAGAGAGTTGGCATCACCGTAAATGATAACCACATTCCCTTCTGTTTCCTTTACTTGCAATCATATGGCCAGGTCCTTGAGGAGTATGATCTTTCAGTGACAGGGATCATTTCCACAAAGGCTTCACTGATTCCATTCCGGTCCATCTCTTCTCTCAAGTCTGAGAGAAACTCAACACCTTTCTTGTCTTCCGAGATGACCAGCCCCACCCAGGTCCAACAGAAATGAAGCAGCAAAGAGTCCATGCCAATGGCTAGAGATGTGTCCCTGGGGGCCAACTGATAGATACATGGAAATTGCTCATCATCATTCAAGATAAGATCAAAAGGACCATATGTAAGCTAAAATGAAAGACAATTGGAAGCAATATGAGGACGAGGATTGGCAAAAACCACATTCTCAGTCCTGAATGCTGTTCAGCAACACCTGGAAGTGGTAGAAGGGGACAATTGGTCATTTCATTTTCTAATCATTTTCCACTCCCTGAAAGCTTTCTAGAAAATAAGATCAGTAGATTTCCAGGAAACTGCTTTGTCTCCATCCCCCTCAACCTTCTCTCTAGTCCAAAGAAAGGAAATGTCATACCCCACCAAGTTCCTGTACACATACCTTTTGAGATCATATACTTTGAGACATGCACAAACCCAGTCTCCTCCTCTCCTCCTATTTAGACACCTGAGAATGGCACCAAAGGAGACATGGTTTCATCTTTCCCCATCCCACCCAGCCTTACCTGTGGAAATTTGTACAGTTACAACAGTGTTCCAATCTGGGCAGAAATTGCCAATGTGGTTCCTGTAAGGACCTCTAGAGACTTGCTCTCTCTCCTGCAGTCTTAATTAGGGATGTCCTTGCCCAACCCTGAGAGCCAAATCAGGGAACTCTCCAATGTCCTCAGTTCACTGGGCAGAGCATTATAGAGATCAAATCCCAGAGACATGTTGGGCAAATTATGAGGGTTCCCGTTGATTTTCTCAATGGCAAAAACCAAGGCCAGAACATACTGGTAGTTCTTGTACTGAAACCTGCATAGAGGGGTAGGGATCCTTAGGGAAAATACTCAAAATGATTTCCTTCAAATGCAATACAATGACTTCATTAAAAGGAATTTGCTATTGACTCGAACATCTGTGGCAATTGATGGCTTTCCTGAAGCCTTATAATTTATAACTAAAGAAAATAACCTGACTCTAGCTGTGGAAGGTCCTTAGTGAATTCCACACTCGTGAAGGAAACTGGTTAAGTACACAAAAGAAAGTACAATGAATGGAAAAACAGATCACATTCAGAGTAGATTTGTAAATGGCTCTTTGGTTCAGGAGGCAAAATGCTTGTTTTTATGAGCACACCATTAACTCCTTCTTAGAAGAGCAACAATATTAGCATGAGATTGGAGATAGCCCTGTGTAGGAAGAATAATTGCAACTGAAATACACGTGACAGGCATAGACGCATGACATGTGCAGATTGAGAATGGTGCAACAGAAAGCTGTCAATCAAATTGCCTAAGCCTCTGCCTCCTCAAACCTGTGCATCTGCCACCATCAAAAACCAGGAAACTAAGGTGAACTTCAGAGATCCAATGAAGGAGGAATCACCTACAGGCAGGAACAATTGAAAGAATCTAGATGGAATCAAAGGACTAGAAACACTTAAGAATCTGAGAGACACAGAATTGTAAAGTTTAGAAAGCTTTTCATTCATTTCTTACTTAAAAAATATTAAATTAAAATTAATCATTAACATCTTTAGCGGTACCTATTCCTGATAGCCCATATTGTCTTCATCTTTTCTACAGACTTTCTACACACAAATAACTCCTAAGAGTATGAAAATTCTTTGCATTTCTATTGCCTGGGGTCTGTAAGACCATCAAGAATAAACAGAGCAGTCACTTGTACTTATTTCAAGTGTTCTATTATTTGAGGATTGATCAGTACCCTAGTTCATGCTCACTGCTTGGTAATGCTCCCCGTGTGCTTGTGAAGAATAGGTGTTCTTCACTTGTTGGGTATAGGGTTCGATGTGTATCCACTAAATCAAACTTGCTAATTTGTTTTCAAATACTCTATTTATAGATATATGTTATTCTTTGTCTCAGAGGAAAGTTCAAATTCTTCACTATAAAGATATATTATTTCTACTTCTCCCCTTCCTCTGCCTCCTTCTCCTATACTTACCCCTCCTCCTCCTTCTTTTTCTTCTTGTCTTCTCCTCCTTCTCCTTCTCCTCCTCTTCCTTCTCCTCCTCCCTTTCCTAGTTGAGGTTATATTATCTTCTCATGACATCGTGTGTAGTATAACAACGACCATATCTTCATGATCATTTGAACTTATATACCAGTGAGAATTAAACACTTAATTCCTAATCATGCTTTTTTCCTCATCTGTTTTATCTCATATTATTATAGCGACCCTGCGTTGATTTTTGATTGGTATTTTCCTAGCATATCTTTATATCTTCTATTCTATTTTGAATTTCTAGTTTTCCATGTTTTTTAGTCTTCACAAGTCCTGTAAACATGACACAGCTACATTAGTCATTGTCCCATCAAATTTAACAATCGGTATTTAACTAGAGAATTTATTCCATTTACATATGTTGTGATTATTTATGTCCTTGTTTTGCCACCACTATCTATATGTTTTCCTTCTATTTTTTCCACAAGTTTTATTATGTTATTTCCCTTTAGAATTTATTGATTTATACTTCTTTTCCATATTCTATTGTGTCTCCTCTATTTGGGTGAGAGTTATATTCTCTACTTCTATTTTACCACCAGCCCAGATTGCCTGAAGTGGATATAGTTTCTCATCTCCTGAGAAATTTATAGACCCTTTAACTTTCAGTTTTACCCTCACGACTCGTTTTTGTTGTACAGTATTTTATTTCTCCTTTTTATTTACTCTCTTTCATCATCTCCATATCTACCTTATCTGTCATGTTTTCTAGTTCCTTGTCTTTCTCTGCTGCATTCTGTTTCCTTCAGAATTCAAATTTAGCTTTGTATTCTCTCTTCTGTTTTAGAACCTATCTATGGAGCTTTAAAACTCAACAGTTATGTCTTTTTCATCTCTAAAAGTTCTATAAAGTCCTTTGTCAAATATGTCAGATCATTACTAGAGTCTCCTGTTTGATTTTGTTATTCCAATTTTTCTGGTTCCATTTTCTATAAACAGTTTATACACAGTTATTTTATAAATTGAAGTTGGTAAATCTAATATATGAAGTTTCACTGTTTAAATTTATTGTTTTATTTTTAATTTTCTTATGTGTGGATGACACATCGACAATGGCATGTATTCCATATTTGTTTGGTGAACTTTGATTAGGAGCTCATTTTTGTATGATTTTAATGTGTACAGAATGTAAGGCTTTAGTTTACATCTTTTCCTCCAGAGAAGAATGTCACTGGTTTTGGCTCACAGTAGTGTGAGCTGACACAAAGCTAAGTGACATTTTTGTGTGACTCACAACTAATCTGTGACTCCCAGGTTCATTCACTCAAGTCACTTGTGACAAAAAGACAAATCCTTTCATTAGAGGAGCGTACTGATCTTTGACCACTGGGTGAATCCAAATTTGTCTAGTGCTTACAGTTTCCTTCTTCTGTCCTTTGAGATTTTGCTTACTTCATGTGAACTCAAGAATGCAATAAAATTATATTTTATGGAAGATATAGTTATATGGAGGGAAACCTCTTCAAGGTATCTAGTCCTCCATACTCATAGTATTTCATTCTTTTATGTACTCCTTTGGATTCCTTTCTTTTAATAGAAATTCATTCTTTCATTTGAAAAGAAAATAAATGATAAAATCAAATGTGTGAGCTTGAGGCATAGAAATAATTTACATGCTATTCAACAAAATAAGTTTATGATATAGAAAATTTTACAGACCAATAATGTATGTATGGATTAGGTACATTAAACTTAAACTGAGAACCTCTATTTAGAACATATTTAATCAAACTTTAGGAGAAGAATCATTGAGAGACACACTCGAGGACCATTCTGTTTCTGTGAGGTGCACACATACGATACATATACCTGATGGTCAAGTGACAAGCCATGATATGGCCAAATGTAGTTCAACTTAGTTCAGATGTGATATGATCAATTAAACTTGAAGAAGGGAGAATGTCCAGAATGTCCAAAAGCCCCATGTGCTTCCAATATTAGAGCAGTAAATGCTGAGAACAAGGAAGAATGGTGCAGGTGTTGTAAAAATACAATGCAATCTCTAAAGAGCAGAGAGCAGCATCCATATTAAACTTATTGCAGATTGTGTGAGTTTTCTGAAAATAAAGCACCCCTTTCTGAGGAAAAATGAAGAACTTTTGTGTGTCAACTGGGGCCTCCAATTGTTGAGGTGGAGTTAGGATTACAAGAAGTTTATTGTAGCATAACACCTGTGAAGAATCAAAGGATTGGAGTGGGACAGCCCTCACACTGAGACACGGATTACACTGCCTGTGAAATGAAAAAAAAAATTAAGGAATATTAGGCAGGGGAGCTTCCAATCACAATATGGAGATGCCAGTCCTTCAGCCCCACCCGAAACCTACTGAATCAGAATATCTGGGGTGGGGTCCAGCACTCTTTCTGTGTTTTAACAAGCCCTGCAGATCATTCAGATCCTTAATCAAGTTTGAGGATGACGGGTTTCAAAAAAAAGCAACACACCAAAGAAGTGAATACTGAAAAAGTAAAACAATTGTTTAAGTACTTTGTGTTAATGTGATTTATAAAAAATGCAAAATACAGACAACTTTAAAGAATGTGCATAAAATTTAAAACCATCTTGACACAAGTGCTTAATCTATACCTAGAGACACTGGATTTGGAGAAAAAGAAAAGAAGTAAAATACTAATTAATTTTTCATCTAACATTGATGAGTCAGTGAGGCAAGACTTCAGATTCTGGGTTCTTCTTATTTCTCAAATTAAAAATATTGTAAAATAGGGTCCAGCCTTGTGGCGTAGTGGTGAAGTTTGCATGCTCTGCTTTGGTGGTCAAGGGTTCATGGGTTCGGATCCCTGGCGCGGACCTATGCTTCGCTCATCAAGCCATGCTCTGACGGTATCTCATATAATGTAGAGGAAGATGGGCATGGATGTTAGACCATGGCCAATTTTCCTCAGCAAAAAAAAAATAAAATAAACCTAAAATAGAATAGGAAAAGGTCTATATATCCAACATAGTGAAGAAAAGTTTAATAAGAAAAATTACTTTAAATGGAACAAAACTAGGGAAAAAAAGCGAAGTACAAAAAAATGGAATCACAGAGATAATGCTACGTATATCAGTTATACTATACTGAAGTTACTTAAATCACTTTTTCAATATTGAATGTTACTCTACATTCCACGAAGACATAGGAAACTAACACTGAACATAGATGCTGAAAGAAAGGGGATTGTCAGTAATAGTCCATACACGTGCTCACAAAAGTAAAGCCACAACTAATATGAAACTTTTATATATGAATGTGTATAATGGTACACATATTTGAAGGCAAAAGATTTAGGGACTAAAAGGTGGTTAGCAGTCAAAAAGTATATGTTCAATCATATATTAAAAAAAATAATTTTAAATATATGAAGTAAAGTGAACCTAACTACAACAATAGTAAGAGTATTCAACTAACATCTCAGTCTTTATCTAAAAAAAAGTCAATATAGGAATCGTATATGTTGTTAATCTTGATTTATCATTAATTATTTTGGAGCACACACACACACATATGCCTGCATATAAATCTCAAACTTCCTACTCTGAAGCAAAGAAATAATATTATTATAAAATTAGGTCCTATCCTCGTCCAGCAAGCAATTTCTACATAGTAATCATTTCCTGAAGCCACCAGAAGAGAGATACATGGCCAACCACAGAAATTCTGACTCACTAGCTCATCAGAGGAACAGGCAGATTTGAAATCCAGTTCCTTAACCAACTTGCACGCAAAAATGCTCATTAACTGCCAACGTATCTTAAACAGATCAGACAATTTATAAGCCAATAATCACTCTCATGAATAACCCTTTGGTGAAACAGGAAATCAAACCAATGATTAGAAAGGAGTAGCAAGGAGCCCTGGAGAGAGAGGAGAGAGAAAGGAAGAAGAGAAGAAAACTGTCTGTTCTGAAAGAAAATATCTGAGCATTAAATATCTTGAATAGTAAATAAAAATGAAAGTGAATTAAACTCTCAACTCAAAACAAGGAGAATGGAGAAAGAAAACATAAAAAAATAATTTGGGAAAAGAGACTGAAACAGAATTAAGAGTATAAAATAAATATAAAATAAGTCCAGAGGAAAAGTAATCAGTCACTCTGATTCTTTGGGACGCTCAATAAAATAGGCATCATTCAGACAAGTCTGATAAAGAAAAACTATTTGGGGAAAACAAACATCAACAATATTAGGTGAGAAAATGGCACCAGGAGCGAAGTCAGAGAGAATGTTGTGCATCTGCACATGGAGATGTCTTTGGGATCGCAGTGATAAAGCTTCTTTTTAAATGAAACTGGAATTACTCAAACTGGCTCAAATAGAAAATAGACAGTTATACAAATGTTCTTTATGGGTTCCAGATAGTTTTTAAGAAAGAAAACTACAAATATATGGTGGGTTGGATGTATTTACAGATGAATTGTTTCTAAAACTTAAGAATAGATATTTACTCTACCAGGAAACTATTCCAGAATATAGAATAAGACGGTATATCTCTATTACTTATGAAGTTAACATGAGCCTGTTCCAGCATGAAAAAGAAGATGTGAGCAAGGAATCATCTTAAACAAACTTTAGAAATTAGATAAACTTTTAATATCCTCACATTTAATGTCCTCATCTTTCTGCCAGGAAAAAAACACAATATGCTCATGAAGTATATAAGGCATTTGATAAAATTCAGGATCCACTTCACTAAAATACATTCTTTTTGTAGGACGCTTCCTTAACATGCTTTTGTAAAAATAACTAACACCAAAACAAAGCCCTCTCGAGTCCATGCTTAAAACAAAGACACTAAATCACAACTACAGACGGGTGATGGGCAGGCACACAGGATCACCCACACCCAGGGGCTCCTCTGTACAGTCTGGGATTCTCCCCCCAACAGATCTGAAGGTAGAGCACTATACAGCGGCAGATGAGGCAGAAGGAAGGTCAGAGACAGTGGAGTATGTTGGTGGAGAGTGCTGTCTCATAAGCTCCCAACACTAAAAATTGCACACTAAAAGGAAGAAAACTGGAAAATATAAAAACACTGTTCTTCTCTTTGAAGTAAGCAACAAAGTCAGTGGGACGAGACAGAGATAATAATGGACAGTTCTGGGAAGGTGGGGATGCCGGGGAAAGACAAGACAGGTGATGCAGAGCGCCTTGGTGTATCCATCCACAGATCCTATAGGCATCACTCATCATAATAATCAAGCAGAATATAATAAAGAGGCACTTACCACTGCAAAGTGACATCCTTGCTAGGCTTCTTGATCCCTCTGTGTAAGAAATAAGTATAAAGGGGGAAAAACCCACCAATAACCACATCTCCATCCCTGTATGCACTGGGTTACATTCTCAAAAAGCTGTCAGGATAAGCAAAATGATACACAAAGAGAGGAAACTGCAGCAACAGGAAGAAGAAAATCAAAAGGAACATCTTAGAAGCCTCTGCAAAGCCCTGTGTCTGCGTGAGGTGTGAGACAGCAGAAGCAGACGTGGAACATGCAGCCTAAGGAGATATCTACACATGTCACGTATAGTAACAAACACACACACGCAGACATATGTGGTTTTTGTGGACTGAAAAAGCAATTCTAATGCCCTCTGACTCCTTTCAGCAGTCTCTTCCTCTCCCCTGGTGAGATCCAGACCCCACTCTGCTGCGGGGCTCTGCATCTGAGGTCTCGCGTCCAGTTGAAAAACACCAGTTGGAAAACATGTTTGAGGAACATCCTCTCCAGTCTTAGGCACTATGATTTCATCCACGTCCATGGATAGTAAGGCTCCAGGGACGACCTCTTCTTGGACAGATGGGATCCCAAACTTTTGTCAACAAGCTATCCACATGAATGTCATTTGTGATGTTGCAAAATAACTGCATCAGAGGATGTGATATCAAGTGTAAGGTGAAAGGTTCACAAAGTATCCATGTCTGTCAGGGCTCAGCCAAGAACGTTCCAGCATCTCTCCTTCCAAAGTCAAAGATAGACAGGGGCAGCTTCATACACCCAGGGCCGAGGACAGCCACAGGACATTCCATGTGGCACCCATGCAGGGCTGCACACCAATCATGAGTGCAGAAACACCACAAGCCCATGAGTCCCTGTCTGGAGAAGCAATAGTCAGGCTGAATTCAGAAAATTCCAAATCCATAGCTCAAGATCAATGCAAAAATAAAGCTACATTTTTGATTCTTAAAAATCTTCCTCCTTTCCTCTTCCTCAGTTCTTTTAACCTTGTTAATCCCAAAGATCAATATGGTGTGATCATCTACTTCTACACCTTCAGCATTAGTTTCCTGCACTATTAATGCTGTTATGAGAATATGGGGTTATGTGGGCAATTCCTTTATTTTTTCATCCTAAATTGGAGGATACAAGCTGGAACACACCTATGTTTCCATCACCCCAAACATCAATGACAAGGGCCACATGTATACATCTATCTGGCCCTGGAGTACAGGGCACTTTTATGGCAGGAAAATGATTATTCTGTATGATACTGTAACGGTGGGCACAAGATACATTTCCCAAAACCCACAGAATGTACAAGACAAAGAGTGAACCCTAACGTAAACTATAGTTCTTAGTTAACAATAATGTATTGATGGTGCTCAGGGCAAGCTACCACAGGAGGCACCACTCTGGTATGCAGATTGTTTTCAGCTGAAGACAATAAGGACTCAGAGAACTCTGGAAGAGTATTTGAGTTTCCCCTCCCAAACTGCCTAAAGTATTTAAAACGAAAGATCTGCTTCAGGAAGGAGTTATTATCATGATGGCTGTAAAGATAATGTAGGATAGAGGTTACAATAGGAAAGGCACCAAGCCTCTTTTATCAAAAACTCTGTCTCTCCTTGACCACATTATCTATAGATGACCTTGAAAAGAATTGTCTTCCTGGCCTCTGAAGTCCCAGACCACTACCCACCCCCAACACGTTCCTCGTCTTTAGCTGCAATACTTAAGCGGGCAGCTTAGACAGAGGGACGAGTTGCTCATTTCTGAGTTTCTCCCATGTATACATGTTATTAACCTTGGTATTATTTTCTCCTGCTAACCTGTCTTGTTAATTATATGGCCAGCCATAAGAACCTCAAGGAAAAGGGCAGAGGGTGATTCTTCCTCTTCCCCCGACAGTATCAATCTTGGTTCCTGAATTATAGCTGGTATACCACGCTAATGCAAGATGTTAATAATAATGGAAACCGTCCATGTGAGCAGGGAGGAGGAGTATATGGGTATACAGAGTATACTTTGTACATTCATCTCAATTTTTCCGTAAATCTAAAACAGCTCTAAAAACATAACATCTATTAATAATTTTGTTAACCAATCTGGTAGCCACTGGCCATATGTCATTATTTAGCATTTAAAATATGATTAGTCCAAATTGAGATATGTTATGAATGTAAAATATGCATGGATTTTAAAAAAATTTGTGTGACAAAGTGAATATAGACCATCTCAAAGATAATGTTTATGCTGATTATATATTGAGATCATAATACTTCTTGACATACTGGGTTAAGTAAAATATATTATTAAGATAAAAATATTAAAGTTACATGACTACTGAGTTTGGAATTGCAAAATGCATCAAATACACACAGACATGAGACTCTGGCTGAGACAAGGGCTTCTAGATTTTGCAACCACCACATAAACTTATGACTTACCACACTGAAACCCACCTCCTCTGACTTGAGACAACGCTACTATTATGGGTTGAGTTGGTCCCCCCCAAAATGTAGAAACATGTACAGAAACATGTATAGTTGTCTTGACATGAGTACAGCCATGTTTGGCCGCTCCATTGACCTACAGCCACCAGCACAAAAAGAAATATAAAAGCTGCTTTCTGCGTGGTGGAAACTGGCCCTTCTCTCACAGAGGGAGTTGCAAGTTGTAACATTTCAAGGCTCTTGGAGCGTCGTAGCACAGGATGGACTGGCCATCTGTGCCGGGCTGGGACGATAACCAAAGAGAACAATGCACGTACACAACTACTGGGCTGGGATGTTAGCCAGGGGGCTCAGTGCACGTACGCCACTGATAACCATTTTGTGCATGGGAACACTAAATGCTTGCTCTGCAAACTCTGTAATTGCTTACTCTGAAAATTACTGATGGTATAAAAACCGCTGGAAACTGAGACCCAGAGAGAGTTCCACCTATGGAAGGGACACCTTGCCCAGGACGTGTGATCCTTGCCCAGCCGCGTTGATTGACAGGGCTTTCCCGGCAGTGGGGCGTGGATGTTGTAAGTAATTGATTTGATATGAAGTAATTGATTTGATGTGTAGTAAGTGATTTGATGTGTTCTCTTTTCGGTTAACCTGGTGTTTCTCTTTCTGGTTGATTTGTGTCATTTCTCTTCAGCCGATGTGGGTGTTTTCCCTTTCCAGTCGGGCTGATGTTTTTTCCCTCTTAATATTTGACCTATTTGGATCTGTTTGCAGACTATCGCCTTTACTATCCTCTATATAATAAAATATACCTTCAGTCCATTTGTTTGGAGTGGAAAGTGTCTTTTACGTCTCCGATCAAATCCTCGAACCTCTCGTAACAATAGTGAACAGAAATGCTACTGATTTTGATGTTGATTTTGTATCCTTTACTGATTTCATTGATTAGATCTTAGTTTTTTGGAAAAAAATTCATGACGTCATCTGCAAATTGAGACAATTTTAATTTTACTTTTCATATTCTGACGTCCTTTATTTTCTTTTTCTTCCCTGATTGCTCTGGCTAACACTTCCAGTACTATGTTGAATAGGAGTGGTGAGTGTGGGCACCTGACAATCTGTAAGAACCTGTTTTAGCTCCAAGTCCACCTACCAGTCCATCTGAGAACAGAGTTTGTCTTAGTCAACCAAACAAAAATTCACAAAAGCTAATCTCACCTCTCACCTTACCATACCAGGATTGAGAACACAGACCCATTCAAACTACAACTCAGTGGTCCCCAGGCCTCAAAGATCCCCTCCGCTCAGACCTTACAGCAAACACACAACTCCAGTTTCCTGCCAACTGCTGGCACACACACATTCTACATTAAGATAGTACCACTTGCCACACAATTCATCCTGGTGGGAGCCATGTTCCACATCCCACTTGCAAGCCTGTGTTCAGCTTCTAGTGCTGATCTCGGTCCACTTCCTGTGCACATCTTGGTTCCCTTCTGGTGCAGTCACAAGTGCTCCATTGATGGCCTGACGCTGAACCAGCAGGAAGTCCAGCATCTAGTCTGCTGAAAAGATGCCAGGACAGCGGCTAACATTTTGAGATCCATGGTCTCCCTACCTATCCCCCTCGTCTGAATTCTAGCACACTCTTACCCTTAACCTCATGATGACAAGTCAAGGGACTTTGTGGAAACCCTCCAGGTTGGGCAACAGCTGGATCTGGGACTTCTGGATCGCTGGAATAACCCAAAGCTGATCCCTTGTTGGGTGGAGGAAGTGAGAATTTGGGCTCAGGGTTTCAATGTCTTTGAACAAGTCTAGCCTAATGCTATGTATGCCGATCGAATATATAGTGGGTTTTTTTCTTCTTTGTATGTGTAGACGTATTAGTTCTAGATGTATCATGTTGTCATGTCCTTCCTTGGCACAGCCACGTTAAGTTTCCATCTAGATATTTATATACAAAGACATATTGCAACTATGTACCCTCTCTTTGCATTCTTGCAGACAAAACTCCCCTATGAACTATCTATTTACAAACCATAGTTAAGTGTTTCCATACATCCATTTCCTCAGACAAAAATAATATTGGGGCCTGCCTACATGGCTTGGTAGTCAAGTCCCTGTGTTCTGATTTCGTGGCCCAGGGTTCACTGGTTCTGATCCCGGGTACAGGCCTATGCACCACCCGACAATTAATGCACCACTCCTCAAGCCATTCTTGAGGAGTGGTGCATCCCACAGAGAAAAATTAGAGGAGACTTGGCTCAGATGTTGGCTCAGGGACATTCTTCTTCCCTAAGTGATAATGTGGATAACAATGTTGATGGAGATGTAGATAACTGAAAATTCACTCTTGTCTTTGTCAAATGCATCTGGGTAAAGGGTACCTTGGAATCATAGGACATTAAAACTCAAAAACACTTTTCAAGCTCTTCATAATGAAGATGAAGAAAATCTAAAGAGGTTAAACTATTTGACCAAGATTAATTCCTGGAACTAGAGTGAGATCCTCTAATTCTCAGTAGGTACATTGTCATAACATCTCTAGCATTAAATAACCAAGAGATGGAAGTCTGTTGACTTCCAGGTAGAAAAGGTTCCCCTTCACGTTTTTGTTTTCTCTGTCTTAGATGATTGCTTTGCCCTGACAAAGAATTTATCTGGTGTTTATGCTACACTTCAGAAGAGGAAAATGCTCCTGGCAAACATTATTGTGATTCAGTGTGGCACCAGAGAGCCTAGTCATTTAAAAATGAGAATAGAAAGAATAAGATAAATAATATTAGAGAAGAAGAGAAAAATCTATTATTTTAGTGGGAAATAACTTATAAAATTAGAATTTTAAATAAATTGACTAATGTGAAAAGACACTAGATAACCATATAAAAATATCATTATATTAGCAAGAACTATTTTAAACTTATAAGTAATTATTCTAATCTTAGGAGAAATAAAATATTTAAAGTAATTGGATTTATGCAACATGATGCCATATGTAGTTATATAATTTATAAGTTATGAAAGATAAATGAAGAAGATTATAAAGATATACCAAAGGACATAAAAGGTCTGAAGAAATGGAGAGATATACTACAATTATGAATGAAATTAATATCCATTTTTCAAACATCATTCAGATTCACTGTATTTAAAATCAACTTTTAAAATGATACAGTCATTGTTTTATAGACAATAAGATATCCTTTTGCAAAATATAACACTGGACCATCAACTAACATTATTCACAAGTAAATCACTCCAAATGGATTATAAGGGCTAAAATTAAAAGTAGAAATGCTCAGTGCATAACAGCGGTGGATGACAATACAGGAGAATATCTATGATCATAAAATTAGTAAAGTTATTCTCAATATATATTCTTAAAGATGTGTTGTTGTCATTTACTAGTGTCCAATTGACCAAAGCAATTTACAAGGCCAAGTCCACACGGAGTCAAAGTGGGAGGGTTCTACCAAAACACACAGATGGAGGGAGAGAACTGATGTGTGGACATTTATGTAAGATACCACAGATAATTTTAGAGAAAAATTAATCTGAAGTAATATTCATATTTGTGTATTTGTGCATTTGAATGCCGGAGGATCATTGTACAAAGCCAAAAGATATGTAAAGCAATAAATTAATTTGAGATGTAAGGTAAATTTACTTGATATATTTTTTTTTTTTGTGTGTGTGTGTGTGTGAGGAAGATCAACCTTGAGCTAACATTCCATGCTAATCCTCCTCTTTTTGCTGGGGAAGACCGGCTCTGAGCTAGCATCTATTGCCAATCCTCCTCCATTTTTTCCCCAAAGCTCCAGTAGATAGTTGCATGTCATAGTTGCACATGCTTCTGGTTGCTGTATGTGGGACGTAGCCTCAGCAAGGCCAAACAAGCAGTGCTTCGGTGCACACCCGGCATTGGAACCCGGGCCTCCAGTAGCGGAGCGCATGCACTTAACCGCTAAGCCAAGGGGCTGGCCCTTTACTTGGTACTTAAAGTCTGCTTGCAAAAATTTGGTAGTTTATTTTTCAGGTGTAGGCAAATTCTGCCAAAAAAAATATATATATTGATTATTTTCACCTGAACCAGTTATATTCCTTAACCCTCTTGATTGGTTTCTCTCTGGCCTTAGGAAGTTAATGTAGCACTTGGGGGCAAAGATGCAGCATAATAGCTCCACACTGGAGAACAAGATGGACAGGCTCTCCACGGCCACCATTATCTTACCCTTGGTGTAGTGGCAGATGGGGAGGAAAGTGACCCAGATGCTGCAGAACACCAGCATGCTGAACGTCAGGAACTTGGTTTAATTAAAGGTGTCAGGCAGGTTCCAGGCCAGGAAAGCCACAGTGAAGCTGCCCAGGGCCAAGGATCACAGGTATCCCAGGACACAGTAGAAGGCAGTGACTGAGTCCTTGTTGCACACGATGATGACGTGACTGTGTTCAGAGTGTGCATCTGTGTCAATGAAGAAGAAGAGGTTCTCAGCCAGATCCAACAGAGACTCAGCTGGATAAAGGAGCAGATGAGAATGATGAAGTTAGGTGTCCCTGATACCAATCACTGTCACATCCTTCTCCCTGGTGCAGTGACCATGAAGGCCACAACCACAGTAATAGTTTTTGCCAAGACAGTGGAACGAGCCACAGTAAAAACAACTCTAAATGTGATTTGTTGAATAATGTAGGTGGTTGTGTTGGGTCAGCCGATGAAGAGTAAGGGGCAGAGGAAGCAGAGGGTGAGGGAGATGAGCAGGATGTTGCTGAGATTCCAATTATTGGCCTTGATTACAGGAGTGTCTCGGTGCTTCACAAAGACCTCAGGGACCACTGCTGTGACAACAGAGAAACAAGGAGCTGTGCAAGCCAGAGTTTTCCCTAAAGAATCTTCAAATGCCAGAAATGTGACAACTTTCAGCAGGATGCAATTTCTTTCATTGTTTTCATACTGATATCCTGGATGCCCTATACATTGATCTCTATTTGAAAAGGAAAGAAAAGTCTTGGTGTTTCAGTCAACCACTCTTTCATATTCCCAAGACAAAAAACAAAATCTCATTGGCATTATAGGTCCCACAGCCCACACCTTATTTGGTTGTGAGACACAAAGTTGCAGAGACTTACATTAATAATATTCACATTAAACAGTCCCGTCCTATGTCAGAATGCTCTTAGCTTCAAGTAAATGATAATCCACCTCCAAAAGTTCCAAGTTTGGGTCTTGTGCTAGTTGGATGTGTCCATAAACTTGTGGGTTTAGGGGCGAATATTTTCGGTGGTGGGGATTTTGCAACACACCAGTGAGGTACTGGGAAAGTGAAGCAGGGAAAGGACGGCGGAGCATCAGGGACATCAGGTGCTTTACCACTGTGCTCAACTAAAGTTCAATCGCTCTGTGGAGCACTGTGAGACAAGAAGAACACATGGGAACAAGTCATCTTAGCTGAGGATGAGGCAGCTGCAACACATACACAGGCATGCCCATCAGCCATCATTCAAGGGCTGCACCCTGGGCTATGAATTTGTATTTGGCAAACTTTTCCTGTAAAGTGACAGAGGACAAATATTTTAGGCTTTGTGGGCCATAGGGTCTCTGCCACAACTACTCAACTCTGACCTCGGAACATGAAGCAGCCATTCTTATTGTTGAAAGTGGGCATTCTTTTCTCGTCCTTATTTCTACAAATAATATTAGAACAGTGCAATTACCGTAATTACAGCTTTTCTTTTTGACTCACTTTTCTATATAAATCCTGTTTCTCGATATTTCTAACTCGATTTTTGTTTCATAAAAAATGTAGTAAAATTCTGAACTTTCAAAGTAAATTCATTTGATAAAGTGGTTTGAATTGTGTTAAAGCTAAATTTTATTTAGACAAGGATACAGACTTTTGTAATATTCAGACATTCTATTTGGGAAATTTAATGGTGCTAAATTTATTCATTTTCTTCTGCATTTCTCAAACAAATTTTTAGCCAAAATTAAAACTATACTTCGCATAGCATACAGTAACTACCTACTCAGTACACTTCTTCCATTATGCCTAGCTATTAGAACCCCAATTTTGAGTGAACTAAGCCAATTGTGACAGATCTAAGCTAATTTTTGCCAGAGTGTGCTCCACCTCACTTGTGGGTTATGCGCCATGGACATAAATCAATGACAATCTGATTGTATGGTCTCTTTCTTGCACTAAATTAAACGTGCATCAAATAGGATGCTATAGCCGATTCGTCCTCTTTCTTTCCCATGTGGATGATGAGCAGTGGCAGACACTTGTAAAAATAAAATCCAACACACTAAGCATATTGCAGCAAAAGTTATATGGAGCCTGAGTCTTTGTTATCAAAATGTTGATAGAAAAAAGAAAACTTTGCATCTGTCTATTTCTGAAATTCTTGTAACAAATAACAAATGTCATGATTTAAGGCCACTATGAGGTTCTCTATCACTTTCAGCTGAACACATTCTAATTAATGTGCTTTGTGCATTACATTTTACTGTTTTTGAGAGTGAGAAATGAGATTTTAATACTGCATTATCAAACACTTTCCTACTGATATGTAGGAAAAGCATTACTATTGAAACATTATTTTCTCTTTTACGTATTTATGTATTTATGTATGTATGTATTTATTTATTTATTTATCTTTTGATTGAGGAAGATTAACCCTGAGCTATGATCTGTGTCAGTCTTCCCCTATTTTGTATGTGAGTTGTCGCCACAGCATGGCTGCCGAGTGGTGTAGGTCTATGCCTAGGATTTGAACCCATGAACCCAGGCCACCAAAGTGGAGCACGCTGAATTTTAACCACTACACCACAGTGCCGGCCTGTTATATTATTTTAGATTCCCCTAATTCATTAGATATTTTTGCATTCTAATTTAAAATATTTTTTTGGATTATGTAAGTAAACACAGAAGCAGATTCCACTGGTTGCGTATTCATGACCCATCTGTCCCCTTCCTACCAGCAGCTCAGTTTTGCTTTGACATTCAACTTCTTCCATGAGGCCATGTGATTGAGGGGAGGTTGACAGCTCTAAATCAATTATATTTGGCCCCAATGGGAGGATGTTTTTTGAGTGACTCTTACAAAGTCAGGGGGAATAGATGCCCACACATTTTCACCTTTCTGCTCACTTGCTATAGTATAATACTTTAAACAGCTCAGCCTCTGAGACCATAAGGAGCCCAGCCTGTAGACAAAGCTGAGAACCAAAGATGACAGAGCAAATTATGAGACTATCATGTGTGCTTGATTATAGTTTTGAGCTGGTGAATTCTCTAATCCTGGAGTCATTCTATCACTGGCCTTCTTTTGTTAAATTGTTTCACTATTTTTTTGTAAAAAGTGATATTTATGACAACAGTCATCAAGTAAATGACAGATGGAATAAAACATATTTCCTTCTCCATCTTTATAATGCAACACTGTGCTTTACGTTTTCTGGCACAAACAATCATTATAGTAAAGTAGTCTGGTCTTTTTTATGGGATATAATAAATATTTTTTAAACGACACATTTAGTTTGTTTTCTTTTTAATTTATAGCCAGAATCGTTCTAACAACAAACATAATTTTTAAACATGTTCTGCCCTTCAGCCCATTTTTTATTCTGTAATATGTTATTTCACGCATTATTTTACTGGACAGAACATTTAGCAATGTCAAGATATCACTTTGGTAATAAGTATGTATGAATTGTTTGTTGTTTTGTTTGGTAAGACTGGAATATTTTACTTAAATATGATGGTTTTTTTTTTCGTTATTTACCTATTCCATCATCATCCATGATAAGTCTTTTATCATCTCATTCCAGCCATATTAGTCTAATTCCAAATGTCTAAATATGTCACATAAAATATTTTAAAAACACGTAATTGAGGTATGAATGACATACAAAAAGCTGTACATATTTAATGTATACAACTTAGTGTGTTTGGAGATAATATACACCCGTGAAACCATCACTACAATCAAGTTCTTAGACTTACTCATCATCTCCAAATGTTTCCTCCTGTCCTCTTTATTTTTTTAATTTAACTTCCTTTTTTAAAATACTTTTTTTCTTTTGAGGTGGGAAGACAACATAAATCTACCCTCCTAGTAAATTTTTAAGTTGACAATATAATATTGTTAACTGTAGGCCCATGTTGGGGAGTAAGTCTCCAAAACTTATTCATCTTGCATAAACTTTGTTGTTCAAACTTCTATTGCCGAGAATTCCCTCTTCATCTTGAAATGACAAATCCCCACATATTTTTAAAAACTCAACAAAACATTGGCTTTCCCTGAAGAATTATCTGATTTATCCAAGTAAGACTATCTACACTTGTTGACTCTGTTAACCTCTAACTACCTTTACTATGGCACGTTTCAAATTGCCCTGCTATTCTTTTTTCACATGTAACTTACTATGATTTCTTGGAAAGCAGGGCCTTTATTTTATCAAGTTTGCATGTTCAATTCATTGTTCATATCTTCTACTAGAGTAATAATAATATAATATATCCATTCATTTATTGAATCTTTAGTTCTGGTTTTTGCACACCTACTATGTGTAAGGCATAGTGCTCGTCACCTGGGTGTAAAGATATGAATAGGGGTCATGTCCTAAGACACCCACACTTACTTCCATCATAATTCCATGTGTGTTATTCTGTGATCAAGATGAGTATATGGTGCTACAGAATCTCTAAGTGTTTGCTTAACACAACATGTAGTTTAAGAGCTGTATTCCCTTGAGAAGAGCTGCTTCAGGAGAACCTAACAATGTGAGTATAAAGAAGCCAGATCAAGGTAACTCCCAACATGGAAATGATGTACTGATTACCTAAATGAATGTATTGAATGAGTGAATGAAATAGTTGAAAATAAAGAAGAAATGTGATGCTATAGGTTATTCCCAGACCCTTTACATTTTATTTGGAGACAAAGAAGCTCTGAGAGAAAGTGATTGTAATTATGTAATTTTGCCAGTTCATGCCTGTCTGATTACATATTTCTCTCTCTGGGCACAATACACAGTCAAAGCAGCAGGTAGCTCTCTTCCTGAGGGATTTTCCTGAATCCTGGCTGACAGAACATCCTACACCCATAAGGGGGAGTTTGAAAGAAGAGAATTATTGATAATACTGAACAATACTATAAAATTTGATAATATTTTATTATTTTATAATATTGAATAATTGATAATATTGTTTAAATTATCTCACAAACTATCCTAAAGATCACCTCTAAGATGTGACATGATATATGCACCCAGGGAAAGCAAAATAAAATCAAGGTCAATCTGCAGAAAAGAGTTCCCAACGTGAAGATACATAGTGATTTAAAACCTTTTCCATCTCAATGACTAGGACACTTGTTTGTTTTAAGGAAATGGGGCATTTGAACATGAATCATATTTGTTATTGCCAAATGTGATTCTGAATATGATATTCCTGGATTACTTTTTTGAACTATAAGCAGAATTTACCTTAATAATAAATAATATTTAAATTCATACAATACATTTACATGAGAATTGTTTGATTAGTACAAATTGCAATTACTGAATTTATTTAGTAATATATTTAATGTCAGGTAGATTCTACACCAAAGACACATGGACAGGCTTGAATGATATAATATAGCATCTTGAGAGATGGCTTACAAGACTGAGTTTTAAAGGGAAATTCGATGAAGAGGAAGAATGTAGTTCCTGGAAGAGCAAAAAGGAATCTTTTTTTCTGAAGGTGAATATTTCTACAAGATTGTATAAAGATGGGATGAAGAGATGGAAATATGAGGAATATTAATAAAATTTTGAAATATTAAAAAAGAAACCTCAATGTCAATTCTTTTGATTCTAGTGAAAGAGAATAAAATCTGTTTTCTGGAAGAAAACCAAATGGCCAAAGACAATTTGAATTGTATCTACAAGTCATCAAGAGTCTAGATCATCAGCATCTGTTATGTCTTCGAGGCACAATGCATGCAGAGCAATAAATTTGCAAGCAATGAGATTGACACTTTTTCAGTTTAAATGGGAATTTAAATCATCAATTTTTTATCAGCTCATCCTGTTAAATTGGTAGCCTCACTTTCCTGCCTATAGTATATAAAGAATTTCAAAATTCAGCAATATCTCCTTAATTAAAAGTGTCCTTTCACTATCTCTAGGACAGTAAGAAAACTTATATCAATTAATTGGGATTTTGTTATGAGTTAAATAATTTCACCGTTGTTTTCATATGTGGTCTCCATCTTGTGATGCAGATGAACAATTAATCCAAGATTGAATTTTCTGCAACTTTTTTGAATCCCACAGCTCAGTCTATCAGCTCCTTATATATAATGAAACCTTGACCACGTGGATCCTAGGGAACAAACTCTCTTACTTTCACCTGAAGTCCAAGACCTTTAGGAAAATCATATAGTTCAGAATTTCATGCTGTGACACAGAGTTTCTTTTCTCATCCAGTGACACATGAGCTCCAGTGCTGTTTTGTTTTTTTTATTTGTATTTATTTATTTATATTTTATTGATGTTTTAATAGTTTTTAACATTGTGAAATTTTGGGTTGTACATTTTTGTTTGTCCATCACCATATATATGCCTCCCTTCACCCCTTGTGCCCACCACCATTGCCTCTGGTAACCAAAATACAATTTTCTCTGTCCATGTGTTGGTTTATATTCCACATATGAGTGAGATCATACAGTGTTTGTCTGTCTAGTTCTGGCTTACTTCACTTAACATAATACTCTGCAGGCCCATCCATGTTATTGCAAATGGGACGATTTTGTCTTTTTTTATGGCTGAGCAGTATTCCATTGCGTATATATACCACATTTTTGATCTAGTCGTCAGTCGAGGGACGCTTAGGTTGCTTCCACTTCTTGGCTATGGTGAATAATGCTGCAATGAACATACGGGTGCATAAGCCTCTTTGGATTGTTGATTTCAGGTTCGTTGGACAGATTCCCAGTAGTGGGACGGCTGGATCATAGGGCATCTCTATTTTTAATTCTTTAAGAAATCTCCATACCGTTTTCCATAGAGGCTGCACCAGTTTGCATTCCCACCAGCTGTGTATGAGGGTTCCTGTTTCTCCACATGCTCTCCAACATTTGTTGTTTTTTGTCTTGGTGATTATAGCCATTCTAACGGGCCTGAGGTGATATCTTAGTGTTGTTTTGATTTGCATTTCCCTGATGATTAGTGATGTTGAACATCTTTTCATGTGCCGATTGGCCATCTGTATATCTTCTTTGGAGAAGTGTCTGTTCATTTCCTCTGCCCATTTTTTGATCGGGTTGTTTGTTTATTTGTTGTCCAGTTGTGTGAGTTCTTCATATTTTATGGAGATCAACCTCTTGTCAGATATATGTTTGGCAAATATTCTCTTCCAGCTGGTTGGTTGTCTGTTCATCTTGATTCTGGTTTTCTTTGTGTTGTAGAAGCTCTTTAATCTGATAAAGTCCCACTTGTTTATTTTTTCTTTAGTTTCCCTAGTCTGGGTAGGCATGTCATCCAAAAAGATTCCTTTATGAGCAATGTCAAATAGTGTGTTGCCTATATTTTCATCTATGAGTTTTATAGTTTCAGGTCTCACCTTCAGGTCTTTGATCCATTTTGAGTTAATTTTTGTGAATGGCGATAGCAGGTGGTCCACTTTCTTTCTTTTGCATGTGGCTGTCCAGTTTTCCCAACACCATTTATTGAAGAGACTTTCCTTTCTCCACTGTATGTTCTTAGCTCCTTTGTCGAAAATTAGCTGTCCCTATGTGTGTGGTTTTTTTTCTGGGATTTCAAATCTGTTCCATTGATCTATGTGTCTGTTTTTGTACCTGTACCATGCTGTTTTGATTACTATTGCTTTGTAGTATGTTTTGAAGTCAGGGATTGTAATGCCTCCTGTTTTGTTTTTTTTCTTAGATTGCTTTAGCTATTCGGGGTCTTTTGCTGCCCCATATGAATTTTAGTATTCTTTTTTCTATTTCCATGAAGAATGTCATTGGGATTCTGATTGGGATTGCGTTGAATCTCTAGATTGCTTTAGGTAATATAGACATTTTAACTAGTTTTATTCTTCCAATCCACATGCATGGGACATCTTTCCATTTCTTTATGTCATCATGGATTTCTTTCAATAATGTGTTGTAGTTCTCATTGCATAGGTCTTTCACCTCCTTGGTAAGATTTATACCTAGGTATTTTATTCTTTGTGATGCAATTGTAAATGGTACTATCTTTTTGAGCTCTCTTTCTGTTAGTTCGTTATTAGCATACAGAAAGGCAACTGCTTTTTGTAGGTTGATTTTGTACCCTGCAACTTTGGTGTAGTTGTTGATTATTTCTAATAGTTTTCCAACGGATTCTTTAGGGTTATCTACATATAAAATCAGGTCATCTGCAAATAGTGAGAGTTTCACTTCGTTGTTATCTATTTGGATTCCTTTTATTCCTTTTTCTTGCCTAATTGCTCTGGCCAAACCCGCCAGTACTATGTTGAACAGGAGTGGTGAGAGTGGGCAGCCATGCCTCATTCCTGTCCTCAGAGGAATGGCTTTCAGTCTTTCCCCATTGAGTATGATGTTGGCTGTGGGTTTGTCATAAATAGCTTTTATTATCTTGAGGTACTTTCTTTCTATTCCCATTTTGTTGAGAGTTTTTATCATAAATGGATGTTGTATCTTGTCAAATGTCTTCTATGCATCTATTGAGATGACCATGTGGTTTTTATTCTTTGTTTTGTTGATGTGATGTATCTCGTTGATTGATTTGCGGATGTTGGACCATCCCTGTGTCCCTGGTATAAATCCCACTTGATCATAGTGTATGATCTTTTTAATGTAGTCCTGTATTCAGTGTGCCAATATTTTGTTGAGGATTTTTGCATCTATGTTCATCAGCAGTATTGGCCTGTAATTTTCTTTCTTTATATAGTCTTTGTCTGGCTTTGATATCAGGGTGATGTTGGCCTCGTAGAATGATTTAAGAAGTGTTCCATCTTCCTCTATTTTTTTGGAATAATTTGAGAAGGATGGGCATTCATTCTTCTTTGACTGTTTGGTACAATTCACCAGAGAAGCCATCTGGTCCTGGACTTTTAATTTTTGGGAGGTTTTTGATTACTATTTCAATCCCTTTCTTGTGATTGGTCTATTCAGATTCTCCATTTCTTCTTGGTTTACTTTTGGGAGCTTGTATGAGTCTAAGAATTTATCCATTTCTTCTAGATGGTCCAATTTGTTGGCATATAATTTCTCATAGTATTCTCTTATAATCCTCTGTATTTCCATGGTATCCATTGTAATTTCTCCTCTTTCATTTCTAATTTTATTTACTTGAGCCTTTTCCCTTTTTTTCTTAGTAAACCTGGCTAAGGGTTTGTTGATTTTGTTTATCTTCTCAAAGAATCAACTCTTTGAGTCATTAATCCTTTCTACTGTTTTTTATTGGTCTCCATTTCATTTATTTCTGCTCTGACTTTTATTATTTCTCTCCTTCTGCTGACTTTGGGCTTTGTTTGTTCTTCTTTTTCTAGTTCTGTTAGGTGTAATTTAAGGATGCTTATTTGGGCTTTCTTTTGTTTATTAATGTTGGCTTGGATCACTATGAGTTTCCCTTTCAGGAACACTTTTGCGGCATCCTATATGGTTTGGTATGCCATATTTTTATTTTTGTGTGTTTCCAGGTACTTTTTGATTTCTCCTTTAATTTCATCAATGAGCCATTGGTTGTTCAGTAGCATGTTGTTTAATCTCCACATTTTTGTCACTTTCCCAGTTTTTATTTTCATGGTTCATTTCCAGTTTCATAGCATTATGGTCTGAAAAGATGCTTGTTATGATTTTAAACTTCTTAAATTTATTGAGGCTCGCTTTGTTTCCCAAAATATGGTCTATCCTTGAGAATGTTCCATGCACACTTGAGAAGAGTATGCAGTCAGCTGTTTTTGGATGGAGTGCTCTGTATATGTCTAGGTCCATCTCATCCAGTTTTTCCTTTAAGTCTATTATTTCTTTATTGACTTTTTGTCTGGATGATCTATCCATTGATGTAAGTGGGGTATTAAGATCCCCTGTTATTATCGTGTTGTTGTTAATGTCTCCTTTTAAGTTTGTTAGTAGTTGCTTTATGTACCTTGGTGCTCCTAGGTTGGGTGCATATACTTTTATAAGTGATATGTCTTCTTGGTGGAGTGTCCCTTTTATCATTATATATTGCCCTTCTTTGTCTCTCTTAACCTGTTTTATCTTGAAGTCTACTTTGCCTGATATGAGTATGGCAGCATCTGCTTTCTTTTGTTTGTCATTAGCTTGAAGTATGGTCTTTCATCCTTTCACTCTGAGGATGTGCTTGTCTTTATAGCTGAGATGTGTTTCCTGGAGACAGCATATTATTGTGTCTTGCTTTTTAATCCATCCTGCCACTGTATCATTTGATTGGAGAGTTCAATCCATTTACATTTAGGGTAATTATTGATATATAAGGGCTTAATGTTGCGGTTTTGTCACTTATTTTCCGGTTCTTTTGTATTTCTTTTGTTTCTTGTCCCATTTGTTTCGGACTGCCATTTCAGTTTGGTTGTTCTGTCTTATGACTCTTCTAGTTTTCTCTTTGTTTATCATATGTGATTTTGTTTTGATTATTTGTTTAGTGGTTACTTTGAGGTTCGTGTAAAAAATCTTGTGTATGAGATAGTCCATTATCTGATGGCCTCCTCTTTCCTTATATTAAGTCAATTCAATCACTTTCCTCTTCCCCTTCTAAGTCATTCTTGTTATACCTTATTTTATCTTGTGTTGTGGGTGTGTGTTTACAGTGATGAGGTTAAATTTATTTTTGGTGAATTCCTTCCTTTGATCTTGGATTTTGTTTTTTAAGTGGTTGCTAACCCATTCCTTTAAAGACCTACTATTTTTCTGAGTTTGTCTATGTATATTTCTCCTTGCTCCAAGCTTTGTATTCCCTTTTTCTTCTTTTTTTCAGGTCTGAGGGCCTTCTTGAGTATTTCTTGTAGTGGGGGTCTCGTGGCCATGAACTCCCTTAGCTTTTGTTTATCTGGGAGATTTACTATTTCTCCATCATATTTGAAGAATATTTTTGCTGGATAGAGTATTCTTGGCTGAAAGATTTTGTCTTTCAGTATTTTGAATATATCATTCCTGTCTCTCTTAGCCTGTAAAGATTCTGTTGAGAAATCCGCTGAGAGCCTGATGGGAGTTCCTTTGTACGTTATTTTTTGTTCTTATCTAGCTGTCCTTAATATTGTTTCTTTGTCATTGACTTTGGCCAGGCTTACCACTAGGTGTCGCGGAGTGGGCCTTTGCCTGTTGATGTATTTAGGTGATCTGTTGGATTTGCTTGCTTGTATTTCCTGCTCCTTCCCCAGATTTGGGAAATTCTCAGCTATTATTTCCTTGAATAGGCTCTCTGTTCCTCTTTCCCTCTCTTCTCCCTCAGGAATACCTATAATTCTTATGATACATTTACTAATAGAGTCAGATATTTCTCGGAGACTTTCTTCATTTCCTTTCAGTCTTAGTTCTTTCTCCTCTTGCATCTGGAGCATATCTGTATTCCTATCCTCTATAATGCTAATTCTTTCTTCCATATTGTCAGCTCTGTTCTTCAAACACTCCAGATTCTCCTTTATCTCCTCTAATGTGTTCTTCATCTCCATTAGCACTGATTGGTTTTTCTTTATGATTTCAATCTCTTTTGTGAAGAAACTCCTAATCTCATTGAATTGTTTGTCTGTGTTGTCTTGTATTTCATTGAGTGTTTTTATGATAGCTATTTTGAAATCTCTGTCGTTTAGGATATGAATTTCTGTGTCATCATGGTTGGTTTCTGGGTGCTTGTCATTTTCCTTATGGTGTGGTGATTTTACTTATCATTGAATTGCGGTTCTTGTATTGGCTTTGTTTTTCCTCATCCTGGAAATATCTGGTTGTAATTTCCACCACGCCACTGTGGGGGTAAAGGGCTGTGTAATCTGAGTCCCCTGCGTTCTGCTGTGGCTGTTCCCTGTGATCCACAGGTCGCTTGGTGTGGTCTGGTCTGCTGGGCTGCAGGGTCCAGTTTGCGGGGAGGGGGGGCTCTCTCTTTTGCCCACTGGGTCCCTGGCATAGGGGGTTTCTCATTCACCCCTCGTTATCCACTCTCTGGGCTGCTCAGATGTTGATGGTACCCCATAGCAGTTCTGATTCCTAAGTGTGGGAGTTTCCCATTGGCTGAGAAAGCCCGAAGAGCTATGATTTCCCAGCAGAGGGCCGCCCCTCCCCCCTCTCTGGGAGCCCCGAGGACCGGGATTGCTGATCTGATGAGGAGGGAGAGGAGATTTCCTTACCTCTCCCCACTTCCTCGCAGGGCCCAGCACGGTCCACTCTCAGAAGTGTGGCAGTGTGGATCTTTCTGATCTTGCTTTTCACTGTCTAGGATTCTGTTGTTGGTCTGTGACTGTTCTTTAGTTGTATCTTGTCGGGGGAGGAGTTTAGGGGAAATCTCACTCTGCCATGACGCTGACGTCACTCTCCAGTGCTGTTTTTAAATTGGGTGTTTTTTAGGCATGGGTGGAACTGAAAGGGAGACTAATTTGGGAAATGAAATTAGCATGGATATTGGAGGCAGAAAACCCAGATACAAACTGGTGGGGATACTCAGTTGCCCAGCAATTAGATTTTTTCCCCTCTATATTAGTCATCCTAGGAATAAGTTCAATTTAGGGTGTGTTTACTCTTCTGCATGCTTAAGGAAGAAGGCATCCTTGTCTGCCCTCAGAGAGCACATGGTGATTTGTTTAAACCATTCCTGAAGATTCCATGTCCAGGGAGTGTTGTAGGGCTAAACCTGAGTTGCACCCAGAGCAATGAGGTTTGCTTTAGGAGTTTCCTTGAACTCAAGAAGAGATAAGAAAGAAAGACATCTTGCTTCTTACTACCTTTGAACAAAATATTTTATTAAATGAGAGAGAAGAGATGAAAGCTCCTAGTAAAGAATATTCATGCATTAATTGATATAATTTATATGTAAATGTATAACTAATATTTATATAATACATAACTATATATATGGTTATGTATACACATAAATAAATTTATATTCAGAATAAAGGCGTGTATTTAGATCTAACATGAGATTCACTTCCTTGTACCTGAAAGCAAGAGTTTCAAGACACATTATTCATAGATTTTGGATTTATGAAAGTCTAAGTTCCTCTAAGTAGAATTGATAAGGACTTGGGGAAATTAAAACATATTTAAAAGTATTGGGGTTCTCATCTGTAAAAAGGGGATCAAACTCCTTGCTTCCAAAAGTCATTTTAAATTTCAATGAGGAGATATTTATTTAGCTATCATTAGCCTTTCTAGAAAAATGCAGGACGTTCAAATAAATTGTCTTTCCCCAGAGACATTTAAGTATCATGGAATAGGGCCAGAACTACAGTTTGCAAATCACTGAATTTTTAAATTCCCTAGGATGAATTTTCATTAAGTCTTATCTTAAAATCTTACCTCTCACAGTGAAACTTTTTAATTGATTATTTCTAGTTAAAAGAGTTGACACTGTTGCCAATTAGACCCTACAATCATTAGAGATTTACATGCAACCTGTAAGAAAGAACAACAATTCATTATGCTCAAGTGACTGCTGATCTGTGACAATGTCACAATCACAATTCTATACCCAAATAAAATAACACTCTGATCCTAAAAAAACAATAATGGTAATCATATTTAAGGGAGAAGTTTTACCTGCTAAGGGAGAAACATAAGCTGGCCTGCATCAACTATGGACACCACTTCTGCTTTCATATAAAGCATTTCATGGAGGGCTCAGGCCACCACATCCACAGCATAATAGATGTAGTAGCTGGATCCAGACATGGTCGTGTCTAATTTGTCCTTTGGCAGAGACACCAGGGAGGCATTGAGCGGACACTCCAAAATTTTTCACATTCAGTACCTACAAATGAGCAGTTGAAAATTTCAAGCCATAACTTGGTAAAGAAAAAGTCTTCTGGGTATTTACAGGGGCTAACTGTCCGTAGAGAGTGTTTAAATCCAGATATCTCAAAGTTCTGGTGTGCAACTGAAAGACATCCATGGTAAGTATCTAAAAAGTGGTGAAGTGGAAAAAAAGAATCATTCCATCGTGATGTAGTGATGTACACCTTCTAAGTGGTTAAGTAGTAGTTTCCTGCAATGCTCACACTTATTAATATACTTGTGTCACCATACATGGTAAACATATTGGCTGATGAGCCTATGATTCTGGCCATGTAGGTCCAATCTTTTGAAGTGTACGTCCTCTTGGTCACAGGTATCTTAGTCGCAGGCAGGGACCCTTCATAGTCACCTCTCATCTAAGTTCCCAGAGGAACTGCTCACTTTTTATATCAACTGACACTAAGATTCCCACCCAAGTCCAGCCAAAATGTATCAACAATGAAGCCCTTCTGAAGACTAAATGTATGTCCTTGGAAGCCATGTGATAGACAGGAAAACTAGTCCTTACCTTTCAGTACAGGATCATAATCTCCATAGGTTATCTGAATCAAAAGAGAAAAAATGCTCCATATTGAGTCTCTGGAAGCAAAATAAACAGAATTTCAGCAAAAGTCATATGATCAGGTAGCTAAACTTATATTCTTGGTGCTAACACTGTGAATATGAAGCAATATTATCTGATGGTAGAAGTGATTGAGGGGAAGCTTGGATTTGAAGCCAGGCTGCCTGGGTTCAAATGCTGACTGTAATATGACTAACTTAACCATCTTGAGAAGGTTATATAACCTCTATCCATCTTAGTTTCTATGTCTCTAAAGATTCCCATAATAATGGTTCCTTTTCATTTATTTTATTAGGATTAAATTTGTGAGTAATTTGTAAAGCAGTTGACGAATGTAAAATGCTTTTAAGTACATATTTACATACAAAATTTTACTAACTGTAAGATAAATAACTAAGGTGTGGTTATTTGAGAATATCTAGCTTCCATTCCTTTGAGAGAATTTGGGCAACCACATTTCCAGAAGCTACTGTGATCTGCTTTAGCCAATGATGCTAGCCTCTGGCTACTTCATCTCTTCTCAGCTTCACACACCAAAATAATGTGTCCACCATATCAAGAACTATCTGTGGCAGGTGTTTTCCTATTAGGGAGACATGAAAACCCACTTTCTTCTTTTCCACTTGACTGGCCAAAGAATTTCACCAAGGAGGAAAACTTCTGTCCCTCCAGATCCATCCCCCCACCATGCTCATACCTGTGGTATT
Source organism: Diceros bicornis minor (assembly GCF_020826845.1). Taxonomy (NCBI): domain Eukaryota; kingdom Metazoa; phylum Chordata; class Mammalia; order Perissodactyla; family Rhinocerotidae; genus Diceros; species Diceros bicornis. The sequence goes on from NW_026690866.1 coordinate 16,238,064, forward strand.
TGTAGAGCTCCAACAGCGTCCCTATCTGAGCAGAGAATGCTAGTGTGCTTACTGCAGTGACAGCCACAATCTTGATCTGTGCCTGGCAGGTGTAATTAGGGATCTTCTAGCCCCCTCCTAATGATCACCTCATGGTGCTCTCCAACGTGCTGACTTCATTGTGGAAGGAATTGTAGACATGGAAATCCAGAGACAGGTTGGGGAGCAGCTGGGGACTCCTGTTGATCTCCTTGAAGGCAAAAACAAAGACCAGGACATAACGATAGTTTTTGTAGTTTGACCTGTATCAAGGCAATAGTATTAGAAATAAAGACCAAGTCATGCACTTCAGGAGTAAGTCTTGTGGGAAAACAAGGAGGAAAAGCATGGCATTTTGACTCAAGCAACTGGTTCATTCCAGAGCAATTACTGTCTCTTCATGACTTTGGATTCCAAAGCACATGCACAGGTGTTCACAAAGCCTTGGAAGATCCAGCACTACTGCTCTGCACTCAAAAGACATAGACCAATGTCCTAAAATGAGTTACTTGGAAGGGTGCTTAAGGGGAAAAGACCAATTTACATATTTGTTTACAAGTCAAGCACTACTTCATGCAGTGACAGCAACATGAGTTTCATCATGGCCAAGTGCTGCTATAATAGGATGAAGAAAAAGTTCACGATCCATACAAAGAAACTAGGTAGGACAGGGATGTGCAGAAGAAAAGCTTGGAGGAAGGGCAAGTCGAAAATAGAATGGTGTCATCAAAACATTTGCAATATACCTTTCTAAAACTGCCTGCCTCACAGACTTAGGAAACACATACTACCAGAAGCAGGGAAACTGCATCATAATAAATAAGGAGATAGTCTTAGGGAGAAAACAAAGAGAAAGGCAATTTATGACTCTATGTTTTTCTAAAAGAGTAAAAACAATTCAGAGTCCAAGGAGCAGTGTAAACTTGCAGCTTTTCATCTATTTCTTTACAGATTAGAAAACCATCATAGGCAGTGAGCTTTAGAGCTTATCTTTGGGTTGATTCCGCTCTTGCACATCTAAGTTCAATCCAATGTTAATTTTCAAACAATTTAATTGAGAAGGTACAACACACAATTCCAGAAGATTGCACAATAGAACATAGACTTTTGTTGCTCTAATATTAAAATATTTTCACTGGTGTATATAGCTTTAAAAAACAAAATGTGATACTGTAATTCTGAGTCACCCAGAGACACTCAGATTGGATTAAAAGAGGACTTGTATTCATTTCCTATTGCTACTCTGAGAATCTACCACAGATTTAGAGGCTTAAAACAACACAAATCTATTATCTTGTACTTTGGTAGGTCAGAAATCTAAAATGAGTCTCACTGGTGAAAATCAAGGTGTCAGCAGAACTCCATTTCTCCTGGAGGTTCTAGGGAAGGGTCCTATTTCCTTGCACATTCTGGCTTCTAGAGTCTGCCCACTTTCCTAGGTAATAGCCTCGTATCACTTCAATCTTTGTTTTCATTGTCATAACTCCTTCTCTGACTCTGACTTTCTTGACTTACCCTTTTACATGTAAGGACACTTGTGATTATATTGGACCCATCCAGATAATTCAGAATTATCTCCTCATCTCAAGAACCTTGACTTTATCACATTTGCAAAGTCTCCTTTCTATGTTAGGCAGCATATTCACAGATTTGAAGGATTTGGACTTGGTCACCTTTGGGGGCACATTCCACCTATCACAGGACCCAACTACATGCTTTCCAATACTTGAAGCAAAACATAGAAGAGATTAAAGTAGATAGAAATGATATTCCGTTTAAATATGAACCAAAACAAAGCATGGGTATCCTTGTTAATATCTGATAAAATCCGAGTTCAAAGCAAAAACATGTGAAATGTCAAAGGTGGTGACCATATGTCATATGTGATATATGTGATGACCATATGTGGTGAAAGGAAGAAAAGATCGAGTGCTAACAGTCAATATATATAGCCCCCCAAAGTAAAATAAAGCTATTAGTTATAGACCCATGTACATAAGTACATATATGTACAACCAGATTTGGAGTATTAACACATCCTCTGGTCAGATTAAAGACAATAAAAAATATGCAAAGTTATGGAAGAGTTAAGCTTAACAGATATTTACATAAAAATGTAAATAACACTAGTATATTATGAACACCAAAGAATATAAATACATTTGACAATGCACTAGGCCATCAAGTAAGCCTTTGAACATTGAAATTATACACAGTGCATTCTCTGCCCACAGTATCATTAGGCTAACAATTAATAAAAGGACATCTATAAAATAATTATATATATATAATATATTATATACATATTATATATATATGATAAATACTTGATCTTTGATAAATACTAGGGATCTAATGTACACCATGACTATAGTTAACAACACTGTATGATATGAAATATGTTAAGAGATAAAACCTGAGTTCTCATCACAAGGAAAAAATATTCTTTGCATTTTTTGCTTTTTCTTTTTATTATATTTATATGAGATGATAGATGCTAACTAAACTTATTGTGGTCATCATTTTACCAAATATATATGTCAAACCCTTATGCTGTACACTTTAAATTTATACAGTGATGAACGTCAATTACATCTCATTAAAACTGGAAAAAAACACCTTTTTCAGAGAATACTCCAAATTATTTTAGACCATAAAGGATACTGAGTAAATGCATTTTGAAGAAAAATGAGTATCATCTCAATAAAAAGTTCGTTTTTGAATAATCTATATATTTTGATGAAACTTGCTCTTAGCACTAACTTCTAGCCAATATATGGTTTGCCCAAGGATTCTCTCCCCTCCCACATTATGGGTCAGGAGCAGGATGGCATGTGGGTCACTGCAGTGGGATCTTGGTGTTTTTGCCTGCAACTTGTATCCTTTAGGCTTTCAGAAATTAATCACTAATGGAGATTATTTCAAGGTAGGTGAAAATAAAAGATGCTTATTTCTGTCTTCTGTTTGGAAGGAAATATTCCAGAAGGGAAAAAGAAAGGAAGCCACAAATAATTATTAAAGGAAAAGAAAGGAGCTGATGATTCACAGTTTATGGGAGATTCTCAACACAGCTTTTATATTCAACTTTCATAACTGTCAGAGGGATTCACACACACACATGAACTTACAGGTAAAATGTGACATCTTTGCTTGGAAGAATCACAAAGAAATTTCTGTTGCATTTCTGATTCCTGAGTCAATGTATAGAAGGGGGAAAACCCACTGACCATCAAGTTCCCTTCCTTGTAGACACTGGGCCTTATGTAATCAAAGACGTCCAAATAACTCATCATGCACATGGAATGTGGAAATTTCCCAAGGAGGGGCAGAAGAAGCAGAAAGAACATCTCAGCTGACTCAGCAGCTTGAGGCAAGGCCTCTAGTCAGTTGTGACTCGGGGAGCAGAGCTGGAAGGAGACCTGCAGTGTAGCCCTCTGCAGAGAAATTTTACTCCTGTGCAGGGTACACGTGTCTAAAAGTGCTCTGCCATTCAAGACCATGGAAAGAAGATCTGTTATTGATCAGAACTAGGGCATTTTCAGAAGCGATATATACTGGCTCAGATCTTCCCTCAATGTCACTGTGGATCAGAATTGCTTCTGGTATCTTCTCTCTGTCACTCCCCCAGTCCAGGCCTAACTGGTCACTGGTGTCAGAAAGGAGCTCTAGGGTCCCCCTGGCCCTGGGGCTCTGCACCTGGCACTCTCTGCCCTGGTAAGGACAAAGGTGAAAAATCTGTTTGGGTAACATCTTCCACTGCAGGTGCCAGAGATGTCATCAGGGCTGCGGGTCATCAAGGATCTGGGAACTACCCCATCCTGAGATGATTAGATTTTTCCTTTCCCAGGCAAACATTCTGTTTCTTGCAATTGACTGAGAGGTGTTGCATCCAGCAAAACACAGTATCAGAAAGAGCTGGTATTGCAATCAGCAAAAACAGCCCAGCATGATTCCTGTGATACCCAAGGAGGAGGTCATTGACCATGCCTTGGGTAACCCTCAAGGGTACTTTACAGCCTATATCGCCAACCTCACCCTTAGGTCTATTTTACCATTGTCTGAAGAACTGGTCTCATGCCCAGTTCAGGGAATAGATATCCATTTTCCAGTTCATATCAGTTTGTCATGAGATAAAGTCTAAAATCACATATATTAACACCTAACCTATTCCTTAGACCTACGTCCTATGCCAGGACTCCAGCACTTAGTTACTACATGTTCCAGTATCTTCCATTTAAAGCCAGTCTCTCCTAAACCCAAAGTCTCTCTCAACAGATCTTTTGCCATTTCTCTGCTAATCTTCAAGGCAAACATTTGCAAGGACTGTTAGTATTCAAATATTCCTCTTCCTCAATTCCCAATCTTTTCAACCCACTTCAATCAGGTCTGTCCAAGTATGTCACTCAATCTGCTCTTCTCAAGGACATCAGCAGCTTCTATGAGGCCCAAATCAGTGGTCATTTTTTACCCTTATTTTACTTCACCACACAGCATCATTTGACCCGGCTGACTGCTCTATCTTTAGGACACTACTTCTTAAGTGTTTTCATTTTTCTAAGTTCTCCATATTTTTCCTATCTCATGTATAACTTTCTCCTGATCTCCTGTACTGTAGTCTCTTTATTTTATTCACCTTTAAATGCTTGATATTTTTTTACATGGATCCTGTGTTCGCTCCATTTAAGAGTATTTTTATTCCACCTCAAACAATGAATATATTTGCTATATTCTAAAGTTTTGTTGTTTTACCTTCTACTTTTAGATCTAAAATCCACTGTGAATTGATTTTTATGTACGTTGCGAAGTAGGAGTTAAGATTCATTTTTGAATAAAGACATCCAACTAGTGGAGCACTACTGATTGAAAAGACTGTCCTCTGTCTACTTCTCTGCAGTGGTGTCTTTGACATAAATCAGAGTTCCATATGTCACCATGTCTGTTTATGGACTCTATGCTCAGTTCCATATTTTATATCACAATACCAGGCAGTGTTAATTACTGTAGCTTTATGGTAAGTCTTGATATCTGGCAGTGTATATCCTCTAAAATACTTCTTCCTTAAAAAACACCTTGGAAATTCTTGATCCTCTTCATTTCCTAATAAATTTTATCATCAGATTATCAGTTTCTACCTATCATCCTGCCAAGATTTTGATTGAGATTATGTGGAATCTATAAATCAATGAGAGACAATGTCCTTAAATAAGTGATCCTAGCAATGCATGATGTTGGTATTTCTCTCCATTTATTTATATTTTCTTTAATTTCTCAGAAGCATTTGGTACTTTTATTTGGAGAGACTTTGCACATCTCTCATTAGATTTAATTCTATTTCACAGTAGTAAATGTTGTTGATCCAGCCCTTGTCATTGTATGACACATGTCTCTAATGTTCTTTATTCTGTAATTTCTATTTGCTTTTCTTTCTGCTTCAGTTTTGGGTATGTTTTATTTTCTGAAATTTTTAGCCTCTCATCTGCTATTAAATTAATAAATCAATATATATTGGCTCAGCGCTCCCCTCAAAGTCACTATGAATCAGAGTAGCATTTTATAAATGCTCCAAGTTTCTTTGAAAGCAACGTGTATTCTCTTACGTTTGGTTATAGAGTACAGGCCCAGTAACTCAAGCTAATTTTGCTTTTGGATATATTATTACATTCAGATTTTTCCCTCAAACTTATTTAGTGATAGAGGTGTATTGAAGTCTTCTACTACGGGTATAGATCAACAAATTCTTTTTTGTCATTCTGTCATTTTTTCTTTATATATTTGGATGTAATGTAAATAAGTACATACAGGATTAGGTCTTTTCTTGTCAATTGTTCCTTTATGTAATGCGGCCTTATTTTTTCATAGCAAAGTATTTCGGTACATTAATAAATGATCAAACATTTCTTCTGATAGACCAGGCACTCTTCCAAATGCCTTATGAATATTAACTTAGGGAGTACTAAATATAAACTTAAGAAGTATGTACTAGTATCATCCCGACTTTAGATATGAGAAAACTGGCATGTCACTTGCCTGAGCTCTCTGGCTAGCAAGTGGTAGAGCCCGGATTTGAGCCCAGTGTCTCTGAGTGGCATAAGTGGTGGACCATAAAGGAGACAGTGGTATATTTTCCAGATTCTTCTTTCAGGACTGTCATTCGCTTTTGTAGCTGCAGAAAGTCTTCTAAGGGCTCATCCTGCCAACCTCACCGGGAATTTCCTTGGGCCAAAGGAAAGTGCCACACCTAAGATTATGACCACTCCCAATGGCAGCCCACTTCCAATGATTGGTTCACGGGGGAATACAAAGGCCCAATTCCTTTGTCTCAGTTTGAGAAAGCCCTGAAGGACCACCTCAGCTCCAGAGCTCCCACTGGGATAAACTCTTGTGTCCATTTTTAACTTATCATAGTTCAATCTCTTCTTCTGCCAATCTCAGTTCTCTTCTTTACAGATGGTTACCTCAAGCAAGTAACAAACTTTTTATGCCAAAGTTTCTTCATCTGTATAATGCGAACCATAAGAGTGCCTACTTCACAGACTTGTATTAAATATTCAATCAGCTACGATATGTAAAGCATTTATGAGACTCCCAGTATATAGGAAACATTATATATTACATCTTTATTGTGAATTAATTTAAATCCATTGTAGGATTATACTGAGAAAAATGAGCCACACACAAAAAAGAGTAAATATTGTATGATTCTATTTCTATGAGTTCCAAGAACAGTCAAAAAATAATCTGTGATAGGAAAAATAATCAGAACAGTGGTTTCATCTAACCTCAGATTGTGGAGAAGGGGTGAGGCAGGAGCAAGGATTGACCGAGAAGGGACATGGAGGAATTTTATGGGGTGAGGAGAACGTTCTATATCTTGAAAGGAGTTTAGGTTACATAGGTGTATGCATTTGTCAAAATGCATTAAGTTCTACACCTAAGATCTATGTGTTGTGCTATATTTAATATATACCTCAATTTAAATCAGATTCATTTTCCTAAGTGAAAGAAGCCAGAGACAAAAAGCCATTTATTGTATATTCCATAGTACGCCATTTGGGGAAAAGCTAAATTGTAGTGAAGGACAACAAATCAATGTTTCCTGGGGCAAAGAGTAAGAAAGGGGGATGACTACAAAAGGGCAGCAGAAAGGAATTTGGGAGTGATGGAATTGTCCTATCAAGACTGTTCATGTGTGTATCATGTTCGATCATGACTATGTTGATGGACACATGACTCTATGCATTTGCCAAGACCCATAGAACTGTACACCTCAGAGTGGATATTACTGTAGGTTAAAAAAATTAATCCACCAGGTAGTGAAGGGAACATAAAATGGAAAACAAGCTATAACAAATGAATCTAAATGTTGTGGAAATGGAATAACACAGCCACAATGAAGGCTATGAAAAGGAAACCAAATTTACTTTGGAAAACTATGTTTTACCAGATCCTGTAAGCCTGGATCAAAAGAAGTGACCAGAAATCATGTATTCTAGTTCATACATAATGTTTCTCAGAATGGTATGGGTTAGCAATTCTGAAATTAGTTTATGCATATACTAGATCTGAAAAACTAAGTAAATATATTGTAGACAATGAGAGCCAGTGTATCACAGTCAAAGAAAGATGTTATAACCAAGGAAAGAGAGAAGGTTAGCTCTTATTACACTCCAACTGAGACGTTTGGTTGGAATAAGAGCTACTGTTATCAATTCCGGCTTTTCAGGGATGGATGGGTAGATAAAAAGAGAGAGATAATGTGTGCATGTAGAGGATAGTATAGATTCATATCCTTCCAAGGTCTCTCAGCTCAGAAGACCTAGAAGAACGACACTCCAGTAATAATGACAATACATATCAACCACCCAGAAATTGGTTTCTAAGATACTATTCTAAAGAAAAAGGAAGAAACCAGAGCTCTCTGGAGGAATAGTGGATTCCAGGGCTACGGTAAAGGAAATACAACCTGATCCTGAAATATCACTGAAGGATATTCTAGTGGAAAATAAATTCACAAAAAGAAGCCCCTAAAATGTGCTTAAAAATCCCCCCTCAGCTCTTTGAATAGCACCGGACTTGTGCATGTGCAGGGAATGAATCTATGAGACTTAGAAGAGAAAAGCCACTGAAAACTGAATATTGTACAGAAATTTCTACGATCACATATGCCAGGAGTTGAAGGTTGGCTTTTGGAGTCATCTGGAGTGGAATGACCTTGATAAAAAAAAAAAAATCCTGGCTTTCAATTATGACCCTAGAAATGTCACAGCCTGAGAGTCAGTGCCACACACTAAGAGTAAGATCTACATCTCAGGAGTCAGTGCAAAACTGAAATAAATAAGTCATTTTAGGTTCTCCTTCAGAGGCTCAGCGTGATCCATTCGTACTGGAAACCTAATCTTTAGAGGAAGGAAACATGATTAAGAGCTTCTACAAGGTATTGTTCACAAGATCCAGCACACAATAAAAGATTAATAGACATGCAGAGCAGCATGAAAATGCTCTCAATTATGAACATATAATCAGTAGAAGCAGACCCAGAGACAATCCAGATACCGGAGTTAGCAGACAAGGATTTCAAAATAACTATGAATGAAAGAAAGATGGACAATTGTAGAAAGTGAAAGACAAACTAGAAATCTTAAAACAACCAAAGGAAAAGGACACGTTTCCTTCAAAAGAGCAATAAGAAGTCTGGTAACTTTTCAAAAGAAACTGTGGAAGCAAGAAGACATGAATGACATCTCACAGTTGAATGGGAGGGAAAAAAAACCTGCCAATTTAACATTCTTTGACTTAAGAAAAATATACTTCAAAAATGCAGACAATTTAAAGATATTTTCCAAAGGGGGTTTAAAAAAACAAGCTAAAACAATTAAACAACAGCTGAACTGATATTCAAGAAAATCTAAAGAGAGTTTTCAGGCTGAAGGAAAACAATTACACGCAAAGGCACATAACGTTAGGAATGATGATCGGCAGGAAACAAATGTAGCTAAAACAATTAAACAACAGCAGAACTGAAATTCAAGAAACTCTAAAGAGAGTTTTCAGGCTGAAGGAAAACAATTACACCCAAAGACACATAATGTTAGGAATGATCATTGGCAGGAAACAAAATGTAAGTTTTTATAATGAATATTGACTTACTAAAACAATCCTGTATACTTTTACAACTTTTACGTAAGTCTAAACATTTTCAAAATAAAATGCGTTTAAAAAGACGTTGAACTGATACCCGAAAACTAGCGATGATGGAATCCCTTCCAAGGGAATCCCCACTCCACCCCCCAAGACGAGAGATTATGGAACCCCAGCAAATGGTGCTCACAATCTGCATCCAAAAGCAGATGTGACAGAAGCCCTAGCGAGATACCACCAGTTCCTTCCAAAACTAGAGGCAAGCGAAACTCCGATAACATCTGTCATCCACAAACACAAATGCTGGGGTCTGAGCAAGCAAGACCTCCATCTCCTCAAAACTAGAAATTATGAGACTCCAGCAAGAACCCCCTAGTAACTTCTAATTCTAGAAATGACAGCAGCCCCATAAGTCACACTCTTACCTGCTCCTCAACACTAGAAAATGGGAAGCCACAGCCCAGTGACTCACCCAGTCTATGCCAACAATACCGACAAGGGCAGACCCAGAAAGAGAGACTTCTGATCTCCCCCAACACTAGAAGAAAGGAGTTCTATAAAGACCTCTCCAGAGCCCCCTGACTAAAGATAAGTCGAATCTCATGCAATTATCCTAATCCTCTCCCTGAATTAGACACAATGGCCCTCCATCTAGTGACCGCTCCATGTCACCCCAACACTTGAGAAGTGTGAGCCCCATACAAGCAGTGGTCCTCCAGCGTCCAAGCACCAGAGACAACAGGAACCGCACTCTCATACCTCCCAGTTATCCCCAACATCATGAGGACTGCATCAAATGATGGAAGCTTCAGGAAGTGATCTCCTATATTCCTGCAAGATTAGAGATGTGGGAAACCCCAAAAAGCAACTTACAACCCCCTATACACCAAGAAGAAGGGAGCCCCAACAAATACCACACCATTTTAACCAACACAAACCCCAGCTTGCCTCTTTACTCCTCAGACTAGATATGAGTATACCCAGTGAAGAGTAACCCAGTGTCCCTGCCCAGAAAAGAAATGACCAGAGTCTCCCTAGGCAACACACCAGGCTCTCCAATGTAAGTGTCAAACATATCCTCAGAAAACTCCCTCTCTTCCCATTATCACAAAATAAGAGTCTATAGAAGCATCAGCAAGCAGCACTCAACACAAATAAGAGGAACCCACAATGCAAGACCCTCAAGTCCCTATCAACATGAGACGACGGCCCCTGTGGTGATTGCTCCCTAATCTCAAAAACAAGGATCATTCTCAGCCCCAACTGCCAGCTCGTAAGCATCCTCTTGTTAGGTATATGTCTCTGTCCCCAACTGTAGTGGAGAGATGGCGCCCCATCTAATATCCCCTGCCCTGGGGAATGTTGAGGACTCAGTCTCAGAATAAGGAACACAGAAGTTGTCCTTACAAGCCACCAAACACCCCCAAGCTCCCCTTCTACAGAAGGTGACAGGAGCCCAGGAAGCAGACTTTCCCCCACCATTTCCTACTCCAGCAAACCCCTCTTATCTGTTGCACATCCTGCTGACCATTAGAATATCCTTTACTGCTAGAAGAGTCACTAGGAGCCAAGGAAGGCTGGAGCTGGGGGAGAGGCTGAGAAGGATAGAGAGGGGAGAGGAGCAAGAGCAGAGGGAAAGATGAGACTTTCCATGTTGTCCCAAACACAGCCATGAATTCCAGAGGGCCCAAATAGCTCCAATCAAACCAGGTTCTCAGGGGTGAGCTGGAGCAGAAGAAAAGGAATTCTGGGCTGATGAGGATAGGTCGCCTGGAGGAAAGGTCGGTGTGTAGGCTAGCAGCCAAGATAGCCACCTATGCTACTTTGTACCTGTATTTAGGCCCTGTGAAGTCTCCTCTCACATCCGATTTGCCGTGAATTGTCATGAACCCAAATGATCAATACAGTGTTGCAGAAATGACAGTGTCTCACATCTGAGGCTACATCCTAAAACACACTGAAGCTTCCTCCTTGGTCTCTTAGATTGCTCCCTCTCTAGGGGAAGCCATCCACCATGCCATGAGGATGCTCAAGTAGCCCTGTGGAGAGGTCCACGTGGACAGGAACCAACTTGTCAGCACCAATTGCTCACCATTCAGTGAGCCACCTGGGAAGCTCTTCCAGCCTCAGTCAAATTTTGAACTTTAATGACTATGTATGCTAGCATGTTTAGGAGTTAAGTATACTGCTGTCTGCAACCTACTTGAAAATGCATTAAACAGAGATGGATTCTTGGGTGATAAATAGATGGAGGTGGCAAAGTAAATATAGTAAATGATAACTGATGGAATGTAGGTGTGGGCTGTCTTCATTAGGGCTGCCATAGGAAAGTACCACAGACCGGGTGGCTTAAACAGCAGAAACTTTCTTTCTCATAATTCTGGAGGCTGGAAGTCCAAGATCAAGGTGCCTGCAGGATTGGTATCTCCTGAGTCCTCTCTCGTTGTCTTCCAGATGACCATCCTCTTGCCGCCTCTTCACGTGGTCATCCCTCTGTGCATGCATGCCCCTGGCGTCTCTTGGTCTATATGTCCTAATCTCCTCTTATAAGGACAGTGATAAGATTGGATTAGTGTCCACCCTAATGGCCCTATTTTATCTCAGTTACTTTCTATTAAGTCACAGCATCCAAATAAATTCACAATAAGAGGTACTAGAGATTAGCGGTTCAACACATGACTGTTGAGGGGACAGAATTCTGTCCATAACTTGACTGTTCAACTCTTTCAAATTATCTCCATGCCTGAACATTTTTCCTAATAAAGTGGGTGCAGGTGATGTTCTAAGGCAGGAAAGAAAAAAATAATTGTTAACAAAAAAATTATGTTGGAACCCCCAGTTGTTCTGTGGAATAAGGATTATCATGGATTTAGTATAAATATTAAAGCTGTGAAAGTCCTAGAAAAAACCAAGGGATAAGTATTTTATATAGAATCTCAGAGAAAAGATGGTCTTTTAAAAGTATAACATAAAACAAGAAACGAAGTTAACATGTTTGATTTCCTTTAAAAAATCTGCATGGCAGTCGTTGCATGGCAGCACTGACTAGAGGCAAAGACAAAAAAAAAAGAAAAGAGGAGAATGTTGGCAACTCATCACAAAAATCTAATTTATTAACATTAAGGAACACTTACCAACCAAAAACGAACAAGAATCCGTTGGAGAAATGGACCAATTACGAAGAACAGTTCACAGGAAACACAGAATGTTCTCAGTATAATAGATGATTCTCAACTTCACCCACCAAAGGAAAAATACGAAGTAAAACACCAAGATTCTTGTTTTTATTTATCAGATTAGGAACATTTACTGTTTGTTTAATATGTTGATCTATTAGGATGTAGAGAAAGTGGCACTCTCATACCACAGTGAAGAGGGGGTGAATTTGAACAACCTCCGCCCCCAGACACTAGGAACTTGACAGTCAGAGAGAACCCAGCTGAGCCCAGGACTTGGCGGGAAAGAGCTGAACTGTGGCAGTGAACTCAGAGAAAGCCGAAACCAGACAGAGAGAGAGTAACCGGAACCGCTGAGCCGAGGAGTGGCAGGGAGAGGTGGAGGGAGCAGAGGCGGGCGGAAAGAACTGAAGAGAAACGGAAAGAGCCTAAGATGTGAAGACACAGCAGAGGCCAGGCGGAAGGGTCCTAAGCCTGGTTGGAGGAGCCAAGCCCAGCCGAAAAGCGGCGAGAGGTGGCGGAGAGAGCCGAGCCCAGGGGCCGCTGGGAATAGCTGAGAGGTCGTGGGCGGCGGAGAGAGGACAGGCTGGCGGCGCCGCAGGAGGAAGCGGAGGCGAGGACAGCGGAGAATGAAGGCGACCGCGCTGGATGGGAGCCCGGAGCCTCCCACGCGCCCGAACTGCTCCAAGCGCACCGCTGGAGGGTCGTCGACCCGGTCCCCGCTGCCCTCCTCCCTGCTCCTCCAGCCCCGCTGCTGCCCACAGCGCAGGGCAGTCTGGCCGGACAGCGGCGTGTCCTCCGCCCACGACGAGGACGCGGGTGTCCCCACGTCTGGATCCTCCGGACGTGATAGCTGCGTGGAGTCTGGAGCTGATGTCCAATGCGGGGACTGACTCTGGAGGTGCAGAGTCTGACCCGCAATGAGCCCGCAGCCCCAGCCTGTGCGGAAGGCCGCTGGGGGGGCAGTTACCACGCTGGCTGACCAGAGGTCTGGGAAGAGGCCCCCATCCTAGACCAAGACTGGAATGCGAACTGTGGGCCCCTCCTGACCATCTCCCCACTTCCAACACCAATGCCAGGCTCTCATTCAGGGCTCTTGATTGTGTCCAGCAGAGGATTGCTAGAGTAATCGCTCATGGAGCCTCTGGGAGGACGGGGATGGGCTGGACCCCCGCTGAGGCTGCTTCTATTAGCTGTTGTACAAATCCATCGTCATCAGAGCGTTGCTCCCACCTCCTGGTTCAGAGTCTGTGTGGATGCTTCTGATCCACAGAACTGTTACCCTGGCTGCAGTGTGAAGGCTGCAAATGGACGTATCTGGCATTTTCTGCTTTTAAATCAGGAAGCTGGTGTTGTCTTCCCCCAGGATCACAAAGTGAGGGAAGCCAACAAACCCAGGATAGGGGTTCAGTGGCTGAGAAACCAAGAAGGATGACAGATGTCTACTAGGAGGCCCTGTACTTGAAGTTTGTTAAGAGGAATCACTGGAGACCACATGTGTCAGCAACCTTGGGAATTTCCACTCTAATTGTTTATGTTAAAGTTGCTGCAGCTGGAAAGCGTGTATTGGACTTGACAGTCTTCACCGAGGTGGCCACTACTGGTCCAAACCTCTGCCTTTTAGGGCCCTTGCTAAAGGCTCCACCAGTGTTTACATTGAGGAGACCTGGTGCCTAAGCAGACCTGAGCTGACTGGATGGCAGTGAATACGAAGGGTGATGGGAGACATTGATGTTGGGCCACTGAACGTGAGAGTGGGACCAGCAAATGGTGGACCAGAGCAACCCAAATATCATTATCTGATGAATGTATAAACACAATGTGATCTGTATCTCTGTACATTGTATGTTCTTCAGCTATAAAGATATGAAGGACACGTGCTACACCATGGATGCACCTTGAAGACCATCTGCTAATTGAAAGCATCTAGTCAAAGACGACCACTTATTATACGATCCCATTTACATCGAATGTCAAATATGGGCAAATCTGTACAGACAGGAATTAAATTTGTGGTTGTTTAAGTTTGGGGGTGGGAGAAGGAAGTGATGGGTAATACTCAATTATTTCTATTTGGATCTTTTTACAATTTCTATTTATTGATATTCTCTGTGAATTGAGACATCATTCTCTTTATTTTCGTTGGTCCTTTGTCCCTACTTTCCATTAGCCCTTTGAGCGTATATAAGAGAGTTGTTTTAAAGTCTTTGTCTCATGAGTCCAATGCCTGGGCGTCCTCAGGAAAAACTTATGTCAGTTTCCATTTTATTCATATGAACCGGCTATACTTTCCTCCAGCTTCACATCATTTGTAATTTTGTAGTGATTCCTGGACATTTTGTGTATTAGAATGTGGTCCTTGTGAGAATCAGATTCTTCTCTCTCTCCAGGTTTTGCTGTTGTGGCTTTTTATGAGCTGCAATCATCCTTTTGTTTAGTGACTTTTCAAACTATTTTTGCAAAGACTATATTCTTTGATGTGTGTGGTCACTGAAATCTCTTTTCAGTTGTCTTAACAATCAGCAAGTGACCTGACAGAGATTTCTTTAAATACAAGGATCCAAAAGAACACATTTTAACAAAAGAAAAACTTAAAATATCTCTAGTGTTTTTTTTTTTTTTGTGAGGAAGATCAGCCCTGAGATAATATCCATTGCCAATCCTCCTCTTTTTTTTTTTTTTTTTTGCTGAGGAAGACTGACCCTGGGCTAACATCCATGCCCATCTTCCTCTACTTTATATGGGACGCCATCACAGCATGGCTTGACAAGCGATGCATTGGTGTGCACCCGGGATCCAAAACTGCGAACCCTGAGCAGCCAAAGCAGAGCGCGTGCACTTAACTGCTTGCGCCACTGGGCCGGCCCCAAAATATCTCCAGTCTTTGCAGCTGGGCCCCCTGTAACTCTTCCTTAGACTTTACCCCCTACCTACATGGAACCAACAGATCTGCCAGAGGTGCAAGCTCAGGTCTTCTCAGTTCTTCTCTGAGCATCCGTCCATCCTGGGCATGCACATTGCATTCCGGCTTCCCTGGTAGATGCAGTGGCCGTTCTAAGCCTTGATTCCCCAATAAACTTCCTACTCAGATGCCTCCTTTCCAGATTTTTATGTATCTCTCCTGACCCAGTCATCATCCCTTACCCAGACATCTACCAGTAACATAGACCTTTAAATCTTTCATCAGACAATGACACCACCTGGAATGTCCCTCCTGCCTGAGGGGGAGAAATACCTGTCACCTTCTGCACTGGTCCCTCAGGGACCCAAAAGACAGATCACTACCACCCAGTCACACAATCACCCTATTTGAAGAAGTATGTTATTATTTGTCATCTGTCACGAGGGAGCCATGTGAGGAATCTTGGCTCCCATCCTCTCACATCCTCCGCTGTACCACGGTTTGGCAACATGTAGGCATTAACCAAAAACACCACAGTGCTTTCTTACCCAAATTCAGCTACGTTTTCCTTCATTAATCACTCCTTTGGATGCTGTAAGTTTTTTATTATAATTCAGAGTTCTGAAACACTTGATTCTGTCAGTTTTGTCCAACTGAACGGTTGCTTCAGTGGAGAGAATGATTCTGTGAGCACATTAATTTGCCTTTGTTGTTAACGGAACTGGGGAAATGTTTTGATATGTCACTTTGTCCTTATTCTCCTTCATGTTTATTTTGTTTGGTGGTTGGTTCTCAAAAATTCTTCTTTCATTTCATAGACTTTCTCTTCCATATGAATTTAAGAATCACCAACACGATTTCAAAAAAAGTTATTTTTAAGTTTATTATGTTGAATCAAGTACTTTTGAGGAAAACAACTCCTCCAATATTGTTATTGAAAACAACTCCTCTGATATTGTTACAATTCATATCTGCCTGACCCAGCTCCCAACCTCAACTTGAGGGTAGAGGATGTAGTCGGTTGAATAACATCTCCCAAAGATTCAAGTTCACCCAGAACCTCAGAATATGACTTTATTTGCAAACAGGGTCTTTGCAGATGTGATTAAAGATCCGCAGATGAACTCATCCTGGATTTAGGGTGGGCCCCCCATTCAATGACTGGTGTCCTTATAAGAAGAAGAGACGACACAGAGACATGGAGGGAAGAAGATCACGTGAAAAACGTAGGCATAGTTTGGAGATCTGCTGCCACAAGACAGGGAAGCGGGTACCACCAGGAGCTGGAAGAAGTGAGGAAGGATTCTCTGCTGTTGATAAACTGAATCAATTGTAGGGTTCCCCTTTTTTCTCACTCAAACCATCATATCCTAATCGTACCTTGTCTTAAAAATTCTGATTATCACGTGGCTTATCATATGGATGTCCTGAAGATCATGGACCACGCCCGATGTCATCATTTAAATTTCTCATGTCCGCAATTATCACATATGAACACCTTCGTTTTTCAATGTAACTCATTGAAATCGTGGTCTACATCTAAGAATTCATCAGGAATAAATTAAAGGTATGGGAAAGAAAACCCAACTAATGTTAACTTAAAATAATTTAACAGAATATAAGAGGGAAGAAAACATGCAATGAGGGAAGAAATTAGCTCATGGTAATGAGACTTGAAGAGTGGATTGTGTTCAGCCACTGAGATGCAGCATACAAATGAGGGGACAGGTCTTGTCCTGACCGTCTGCCAAACCCATCCCTACTCTGATGTCCTCCCAGGTGGCCTCAGACCCTGTCAGTGGCTCCTACACTGTGACCTCTCTCAGCTCCACTCCCCAGAACTCCAGGTCTGGCAGGTAAGAACCCCATGTATACCCAGCTCTACCTCCTGTTAGATAAAGGGTCCTGTACCTGGATCCTATTGGACCAGAGAGGGCCATTTGACACCCCCTGTCCCAGGACATCAAAGGGTTTGGAATATGCAGATTAGCTCACACTGAGGAATTAGAACAGCCTAATCCTAGGGAGAAGTCAGCCCCACACCAAAGCTGTGGGCTCCAGGAGGGAGCCATCGTTGTGTCAAATCCAGAGGCCATTGTCAGGAGGCACAAGGCACAGCTGTCCACCTCCACTCACTCTCTGCACTTCTGTTTCTCAATCACTATGAACTTCTGAAATAGGCTTCCTTCCCCATGACTGCTAAGACTGCTCTATCAAAGCTCTTCAAGAAAGTCCAGAAAATTCCAGATCCTTCCAAAACCACATCAGTCCTTTTCCATCCTGACCTAGTAAAAGAGTCCTACCATCTGACTTCTGTAACTTGACCCATTTTGCCACCAAATATTGTTCATAACATGTTTATTGAATAATTATGGTGTGACCTACTCTGTGAGCAGGTGGACAAGTATCGTTGACTCAGGACCTAGTGTCAAGGTGAAGGCAGGGAGCCTGCTGCCAAGATTCACTCAGTGCAAAATGCTCCCAAACAACATTTTCCTTGTTAAGAATCTAAGGTGAACTCTATTTGAAAAAAATCACCGAGGTTATTTTAGGTAACAGATAAGGCTGTAACAGGTAGACTAAGGGCTAGTTAAATTATATGAAAATGGCTTGTATTCGAGTTAGCATTTGGCAAAGATAAGGATACACCTTATGTTAGAATGAGATATAAAAGCAAGCTTAGTAAAGTAAGACTTTTATGGAATCAAATTAATTTAACGTTAAACAATGTTAAAGCTCTTTACAATAGGTATCATCTTTTCCTGATTGCAAGAATTCTAAAAAAATATAACTAAAAATACTAAATGATCCCTTAGGCCAAATTACCTTTAATATACAAGTGAATAAGAATCATGGTAAGCAGAAATTGCAGTATACAAGGACAAGTAAAGATCTTCTTTCCTGTCACATGAAACCCGAACTTTCACCCACACAACTGTCGACCCTTCACATTTATGTCTCTCAAAAGAGTTTAATAAAGTACAATTATAAAATGACAAAGCATCACGGTCCATAGCAAGAAGAGGGGTTGACATTAAATGAGGCGAGTGAAACTGGGGACTGTTCATGGGGAACCACTTCCCCAGGGCCACAATTCTTGGCTTCTTCAGCATGACCTTCTCCTATTTTCCATCAGGTCCCAGAACATCCGTCTTGGCTCCTTGCTCTCTCTGCCTCCCTGTCAAACCTGTCTGCCCTCAGGGCCTCAGTCAGTCTTTCCTTTGCTTTTTTCACTTTCTGACTCTGTCTCCAGATGTCTACATAAGTTACGGGCTGTGTGTAGAGTGGTTGGGGGAGACTGAGACCCACTCCTGGGATCACCTCTGCCCAGTCTGAAGACTGTGTGGCACTGGGGTTGAGGCTGGGATTTAGAGACCCAGCACCAACACAGCCCAGGGATTCACCTGGACCACTGGTGCAATTATATTTAAGGTATTTGTGATATAGAAAGTACTTAAAAGTTCTCCTTCACTGCAGCAGGCCCGGAGTCCCTGCAGTCTCCTGTATGCACAGACTTACTGAAGGTTCTGCAAGGTCTCCTCCCGTTGACTGTACCTGACCTCATTGCCAGGGTGGAAAGTTATCCTTGTAACTGGTCTCTTGAAAATGCACCTGGTGAGTCTTATAGGAAGTACAGACCTTTCACGATGTCTCCACTTGCTCTTGGTTAAATGGACCTGTCTTTTCTTCTCTG
This sequence comes from Diceros bicornis minor, assembly GCF_020826845.1. Taxonomy (NCBI): domain Eukaryota; kingdom Metazoa; phylum Chordata; class Mammalia; order Perissodactyla; family Rhinocerotidae; genus Diceros; species Diceros bicornis. The sequence continues at coordinate 16,256,992 of NW_026690866.1, forward strand.
AAGTCTGCAGCATCATATTTCTTTTGAGCTTCCCCTTTGAAAACAAAATGAAATGTGAAATCTGAATGAAATGGGGGATGCAGACTGCCAGCCATGGAGAATGTTCTCACCTCATTTGGATCTTCCATCCTCCTGTATCCTGGAGAAATATCTCTCAAACTGCCCTGTGCATCACAATCATCTAGAGAGTTGTTAAAACACAGATTGCTGGACCTCAACCCAAGGATCCTTGGGGAGGTCTAAGAATTTGCACTTCTCATTGTTCCCTGATGATGCTGATGCTGCTGGCACAGGCACCACACACTGAGAACTAGATCCTTGGACATCAAGATGATATGAGTCAAGGGCAGAGAGGACTATGAAAACTAGATGGTTGTGTGCCCAGAGCATAGTAATTTAGTGCCTCATCTCTAATGAAATCGCGTTCCTCTCAGCAATTTAATGCTCACTTCACTTGCACACCTAAGTCCCATCTTCACTCAAATACTGTCCTGTTCATAAGTAAATAACTCACACATGCCATATTCCCATCACACAGTCCTATCCACTGTAAATAACCATTTTTCCTCCCCTGACTCTTCCTCTCTCCTCCTACTCCTCCCTGTTAATCTGGGCTACACCATCTGACTTAACACAATTGACGCTTCTTAGAAGTCAATCCTGCTCTCACATTTGTTCCACTTCCACACCCTCTTCTAGGCCATCGCATCCATTTCCCTGGCTTCAAATACCAGTAATGAACTAGAAATGCCCATAGAGTCAGCACAGATCTGGCTTCAACCCTGAGACCCAAATACCCATCTGCCCACTCACCACATCAGTGATAACTCGATGACTCAGCTTGCAGTTAGCAGGTCCCAAGTTGAACAAACCAGTTCTCCAAATAATCACCCATATCTCAGGGTCCCCTAATCTCACTTGTTTGTACTGATATCCTGTCTACACCTGAGTGTCATTCTGGACACCCTGCCACTCCACACTTGTACATCAATGAACCATCCGTCCTCCCTCCTGAATTCACCTAAAAATTCTCCATTTTTGAATAATGCTTGAGCACCTTTCAGATTTCCTACAAATTCTATTTCCACAGAGCGGCATTTCCTGATCCAGCCATCAAAATTAATGTCACATTGTCTCTGTTAATTTTTAAAATTTTTAATTGTACGTGTATTATCATCTATTTCTCTCATAGTGATTTTCTCACTGTATTGGATACTCCATGAAGTGAAGACTAATGTGGACTGTAATGTTTTACACTGCCGTATTCACTCACTGCTGTGCCCTTAGAAGATACTCAATATATTTATTGAAAGAAATTATTCAAACTCCAATAAATACTTTCTAAAATTTTCAAACAAATTCACTCGACTGAAGTTATACAAGGATATAACATGGTTTGTGGTATACTGCAATAAATTATCACTAATATTGCAAATCCTTTCTGTCTGTAATTCATTTTAAGACTCTAGCCACAATAATCTATTTGAATTGTAAACCTAATCAGTGCACCTTTCCTTTACAATCTCTCATTTCTGTCTTCAGATACTCTTTTTTTCTGTGTGTGTGAGGAAGATCGTCCCTGAGCTAACATCTGCCAATCCTCTCTTTTTTTTGCTGAGGGCTAACATCCATGCCCACCTTCCTCTATTTCATATGAGATGCCGCCACAGCATGACTTGACAAGAGGTGCGATGGCGCACCCCGGGATCCGAACCGGTGAACCCTGGGCTGCCTCAGCAGAGCGCACTCACTTTATTGCTTGCGCTATCAGGCCAGCCCCTCAGATACATTTTAACAGTGAAGTCATAAATCTCGTTTCATCCCTGTTGTCCTGCCATAATGATTAATACCATCCCTTTCATTCTTCAACATGTCCCAGTTTGGAGGGAAAGTTATTTGATCCTCCCATTTATAGAGCACCTCTAATAAGCCAAGTTATGTACTAAAACCCATGATCCAGAATTTAACTTAAAAAGTCACTGCCCCTGTTTATTTTAATCTTAGTGAAAGGGATGAGTTAATAAAGAGACCCTACCACAAGTCACTTCACTCCATCCTCCTGCCCACCACAGACTCCCACAGAGATCAGCCTAGGACCCTCAGCAGCCTCCCCACAGTTGCCCCCTCCAGGACCACCCAACGTCCCCCATCAGCTACCAGGGGCGGCTTTTGGCAAATCCCAGGTTGTGCGGTCCCTGCCACACCCCCACAAATCCACCCTCGGCCCAGCCATTCCAGGCCTCTACCTGATCACTTCCAGGGCAGGCATTTCAAGCTCTGGGGCTCTAGGAGCTGGGCTGGAGGAGGAGGGACCCCTCTCTTGGGGAGGCCTCCAGCCGTGAGGGAGGAGACCCCCTCCTCTGACACCTGGACCCTCCCCCTCAGGCCCCCTCACCTGCTGCTACCTCTCCTGGGCTCCCTGGGGGTCCATCTCCAGGATGGGCCTCACAGAGGTCACATCCTGCAGGTTCAAGGACAGGCTCCAGAGGCCATGCACCCTTCCCCGAGTCTCCCAGGCCCCTGATCTTGGACCCTGGACATCTGGTGTCTATGGCTCCTCCCATTCTAGAGTGCTCTGATTCTAGTCAATCCCAGCTCCAACACTCTCTCCTCTGTGCCCTCAGGCCTTCCCAGACCCCTAAGCCTCTCTCTTCATCAGGAAAGTGTGAGAAGGACTCCCCATGCCTCTCAGGGTTCCCTGAGGACTCACTGTCATCTGACTGTCACCAGTACTCTCCCCTCGCCCCTCAAGGAAGAGGAGCACAAAGCTCTTCCACATTCCTCTCCCCCTTGTACCTCATCACCCCTGTGAGGCCTGTACCACAGATCATCTCCCTCCATTTCCCAGATGAGGAGACCGAGGCCCACAGAGGGGCGGTGACGTGCTCAGGGGCCCACAGAGGAAAGACCGCTCCCCCTCCCAGCCAGAGGCCCTGTCCCCCGGCCTTCACTCCTCCTCCAGACACACCTCTGAACAAGGTCCTGTCCTTTGCACTCTCGGGGTGTGTCTAGGTGCTTAGTCAGGCTGAGGCATGGATGGGGAGGCAAAAGGTGTCTCAGGGGGCATATCCAAGTGGCTTCTGCCTGTCCCAGCCCCTGGGATTTTCTGACTCCAGGCTGGACCTGAGGCCATGCCAAATGCCTCAGCTCCCTACAATCCTCTCAGGATTGTCCCTGCACAGAACTCCTCCTTCATTCACTCAGGAAGGGGACCACTTTCAGCCACATCTGAGTGACAGTGTAGGGGGTGACCAGGGTGCTGTGTAATGGTGACATTTGCATCCTTTTTTACTTGGAAACTTCTAATGTCCTGTCAGGAAGGTCCATTCAGAATCTGTAGGTTTCCCGATAATTCTCATGGCCATCTGGGGAGTATCCTTGTCAACAAGGCACCGGGGTAGACTCTCACTGGGTTTTCAGCAATGACCACTATCGGGATAGAGTGCAGAGTCCCAGAGAGCACACAGTTCTGTCCCAGATCCACCATACATTCCAAGCCTGGGCAGCCCGTGTGTCCACCTGGCCTGTGTGACCACACAGTGCACGTCCCTGGGGCAGGCAGGGTGCTCTTCCCTGCGAGGTGCAGTGAAGACCGAAGGAGCAGCAGGGGCCTGGCTTCCTGAGGACAGACTGGGCTGCTTTAGGAAGAAAGGAACCCCCACCCACTCCATCCACCCACCAGCTTGGAGGAAGAGGGCCAGCTGATGGGCCCGCATGGAAGCCAGAAATCTGCTCATTCTGCCAGCTCCTCACCTCCTGGAACAGTCCAACCAACACCACTCTACGCCATGACAAAGGCTTCCTACCCCAAACAGTCCCCACCTGCCCCTGCAGCTCACACCCCCCGCTTCCTGTCAATCTTGACAAGACACACCGTTATTTCTCAGGTAACCTTAAGTGAAAAAATTACCAAAGAACACCCTGCCTGGTCCCTCCTCCCCCTTTACCTTCCCTCCTTCCAGATCTCGAGCCTCCACTCACCTCCGTGAGCAGTTTCCTCCTCTCCCACTGGTCCATTCTGCACAAGGTTTTAAATTTTTTGCAGTTCCTCCTGAGGAGGGAAAAAAGGAATGAAACACTGTGGGGTGGTTTAAAGGTAAATCTCTTTTGTTTGAAAATGCAGAATTATACAGACGGCCTGGATGAACGTTTTCAATGTGTCCTCTGAGCCCAGAGGTCTCTGGGACTGGGGAGGGGGCTCTCCTGTTGCCACCTGGGGCCTTCAATCTCTTATCTACTGAACAAACCTGTTTTAAAGAGTTTTGATTTCAGGTAGACAGAGAGTTCTGTTGCTGCAAAGCAAACACTTGAAAATCTTCAATTTGGTTCAAGCCAGGGTCTGGCACTTCGGGAAACTGATTCTTGAAGCAGAATCACTGGCCTAAGTTTCCAGAAAGACTCCATGCCTCCCAACCAGGTCAGACCCTGTCCCCAGGGTTCATTGTCTCCCAGGAGGTCCCAGCTTACTGAAGGGCAATGGCAGCCCTGTGGGGGGTGTCTGGTCCACACAGGTGGTGCCTCTCATGGAGAGAGGTCTACCCACCTGGACACCCGTCTCCATGTCTTTTTTAAACGCTGAATGGAGGGGCTCTGCATTGCCCAGAGGATGGCATGGAGTGAAGACAGGATCCTCAGGCCTTGGCAATTCTGGGGAAGGGAAGAGAATGTGTTGTGAGGGGGAGCTGGAGCCCTGCTTCCTCTGGCTTCTGTTCCCTCATGGACGTCTCCTGTCCTGGATGAGACAGAGGCTCAGGAAACCCGGGAAGAGCACAGCTGGACCCTGAGGAGGAACACTCCCAGGGAGGAGGATTTTAGCTCAAGCCAAGGAAGGAGCCCAGGATGGGGTGAGCTTCCTACCACTGGGACCAGGAGTCAGGTCATCGAGGCCCTGGCAGGAGGGGCCTAAGGATTGTGTGAAGGCTCAGACCACAGACTTCAATCCTGAGAACTGAGTAAGGAGAAGGAACGGTTACCACGACTCCAGAGAGGGGTTCCCAGGGACTCCCACATCTTACCTTGGCCACCTGGATCCAGAGCTCCACCACCCTGGCCCTGTCCTGGGCCGTCATGCTCGGGTCCCCGAGGCAGGTGGTGATGACATATTTGACCACTCTGCTAAAGTGGGTCATGGTGGCATGGATAGTGGGTGCAAGGTGCTCATTGGCCCTATTTTCCCACTGGGACCAGATGGAGTCCAGGAAGTCGTGGGACATCACTTTCTTGAAGAGCTCCTGGGGAGGACAGGGAGTGTCACCCAGCCCTGCCACAGCCCAGCTCAGCGTCCGCAGCCCCCAGTCCCAGGCCGGGTCAGTGATGAGAGCTGGAGCTCAGGATGCTGAGAATGCGGCCTGAGACTTGTGGGAGTTCCTGGGTGTTGCCTGTGTCCCCTGAGGGTACCCAGCACAGGATGACCCAGGACCCGATACTGTGGCCCAGGGAAATGACATTTGCTCACCGCCCAGTCTCACTTCGTCCAAGTACCAGAACTCGGCTCCTGCTTGACCATCTCTAGGGACATCTTCCAACCATTCTGATCATCCTGGGGTCTGACTCCTCTTTCAGATGCACATTCCCCCAAGGGAGCAACAACCACGGGCTTGGTTTGTCTGCCATGTAGTCATGTACACATGAGGTGCCTAATAAGTGCTGAGCCTGTTGAGGCCTCCTGGGCAAATGAGTGAACTACCCAAGGACGAGACAGCACTTCAGTGTGCTCCTTTCCCTCACCAAAGCACAGACTATGCCCAACTTCCTCTCTGCTCCACCTCATCCATCTGTACAGCCACTCTGCATGGCAGCTGCTCTCAGTGTCCATCTCTACTGTTCACATGAGGACAGCAAAGGCTTGGGAGTTAAGAAGGCTGCTCAGGTTACATGAGGGTAAGCAGGGAAGCTGGACCGAGATCATGGGATTCTGGATCAGGAAATGGCAGGTCTGGGGCAGCTCATGGCACAGGGAAGGCCGGCCCCACCTGCCCTGAAAGCCCCACTGCTCACCACATCCATCAGTGTCAACTGCTCTGCCACCAGCCAGGGAGGGAACTCCAAGAAGTCAGGCTTCTCCTCCCTCAGAAGGTTCTTGGTGGTCACGTCTCAGGGGCAGGTGGGTTCTGGGGCTGGATCTGGCTCTGCTGTTATCTCTCCAGGTGGAAGGAGGATTCTCCCTGGAGCCAATGGTCCATCTGACTCCTGCTCAGGAGCTGGCACTGGGGCTGGAGCTGATGTTGGTGGTGGCTCTGGCCCTGGAGTGACTGATGGAGGTGACACTGGCTCCAGCTCTGGCACAGGTGGTGGAACTACAGCTGGAGCTGGATCTAGCCGTGGAGCTGGCCCTTGCTCTGGCTCTGGAGCTGGGGGGAGCTCTTGAGATGGTACTGCAGCAAGAGAAAGAAACAATGTCACTCAGGTAGCTGACTTCCCCTGTGCCTGTCAAAGACAGGAAAGACCCCACTGTCTTGAAGGGAACAAAGCCTCTGAACACTCAGCAAGTTTTCTTCCAAGACTACAGTCACCTCACCTTCCAGCTCTGCCTCAATGAGCCGTGGATGCTCCAGCTGGACCTGGAGAAGGTACACGTGGCCCTGCAGCCCTGAGCCAGGCAAGCTGACATGCAGAGAGGCCAGCTTCACCGTGAAGCAGGGATAGTGGAGGGGCTCCCAGAAATCCTGCCCTGGGTCCAGGCAGGTTCATACCAGAGAAGAGATGGCACTGGGGGAGGCAAGTGGGCAACAGAGTCAGAGGCCTGGCCTTTCCCTCCGCACTTCTCCCCCAAGGCAACTGGTTTGGGACTGGGCCCCTATGCCTGCCCCTTCCCATCCAAGGGAGAGCCCCACGACAGCAGTGGTCCCTGTGAGGCTATCCTGGCAGTGGCAGGTCTGCTTATACAACAGGTTGAACACAGACTCTGTAGTGACTCTCTTCTTGCTGACACTCTTCTCCCAAAGGGCTGGGACACAGCCCAGCCCAGCCCTCCATGCACTTGTACAACTGGAGTGAGCACTGAGGCAGATTTGTGAGCAGGTTGCTCACACATCTCCTATCTTGGGCCTGGAGGTTGATTTCAGAAGAGGTGGGTGTGGGGAGGCAGATTTTGATGGGTCTGTGGTGGGAATGGGTCTCTTGGGGACAACTCAGCCAAGCCACCCCTCTGATTCCCAGGGGTCCTGACACCCATCCAAGCTCTTTAAGTCCTGTCCTCTTGGATTGGAAGCCACCAGACCTCGGCCTTCCCATGGAAATAAAAAGATGCATGAGGGGGCCGGCCCGGTGGCGCAAGCGGTTAAGTGCGCGCGCTCCGCTGCGGCGGCCCGGGGTTCGCTGGTTCGGATCCCGGGCGCGCACTGACGCACTGCTTGGTAAGCCATGCTGTGGCGGCGTCCCATATAAAGTGGAGGAAGATGGGCACCGATGTTAGCCCAGGGCCGTCTTCCTCAGCAAAAAAGGAGGAGGATTGGCGGATGTTAGCTCAGGGCTGATCTCCTCACAAAAAAAAAAAAAAAAAAAAAAGATGCATGAGATGTGGGTTCTGAAAGGCCCGCCCCAGCCACAGCCCCCATCTCTCCCTCCACACATTGTTCTGTAGAGACAGGAAGCCCTTCTTCGGGACCCAAAGACCTCTCACGTTTTCCGATGGTCCTGCGCTCTGCCCTCCTGGCTGGAATAAGGAAAGATGCCTCTAGATGTAAAGGAGGCTTATCAGGGCACCACTTAGGATGTACGATGGAGGACAGGACCTGCGAATGATGTCCAATGTGACTGTCTGACTCTCAGACGACAATTGAGGCCCAGCCATTGTATCTCCTTTATTCACTGAGCTTTACTAAGTGTCTCCAAAAGTCCCGCATGTAGTAGGTGCTTAATCTACATGGTTGCATGAGTGAAGTCCAACCAGAACCGTCCCAGACACCTGAGTGGTACTGGGGCCCCTCTGCTACCACAAGAGATCCCTGATTGGCTACCACAAGGAAAACGACCAAGACCAGCTGGACAGAATCTCCACCTCCTTGACAGGGTGGTTTCCATGTGCTTTTCCAAACTCAGAAAGGCCACATCCCAGAAAAGGATGAGGCAGACTACTTTTCGTGACAAAGAGAGAAATAATAATCATGAAAACCACAGCATGTCTACAGCCCTCTCTGCAGATCCAGGCACCAGGTAAGCACCTGCCATTGCTGATCCCATTAGTCCCTACATGAGCACCATGAAATTTATCCCCCCCCCCCACTTTTCAGAAGAGCAAACTGAGGCTCCGTGAGATGCGGGGATTTGCCCAAGGTACACAGCTGGCAGAGGGCAGAGTTACCACTGTGCTGAGGAGGGAGTGGTTACTCACCTAGTAAACAGCTGGTCCAGGACCCGGTGGGATGTGTCTGAGGCTGATTAGTTGACCATGAAGGTGGTGAAGCTGGAGATGTTCCTACTCAGTAAAGTTGGTGCCATGGACTCTGTCAGCTTCTCCATCATGCCGCCTGGAAGGCACGCATCCTGCAGGCCTCATTTAAATTCACAGTGGACTCATGCTCACACTGGGGGAGAGGAGGAGGGACATACAGTCAGTGACACAATGGTGAACCACCAGGAGGACTGAGGTGACTTTCTATCCTCCTGTGAAACTTGTGGAGAGAGGTAGAGGTCCAGATTCCTTTGAGAGTGGTACTGTGGGGCACTCTAGTGAGAAAATTTGGGGCAGCTGTTCCCAGCGGAATCTCAGATTTGAGTCTGGATTCTAGTACTGCATTGATCATCTCAGGGCCCTGGGTGTGAAGAACCCTCTGCACCCACACTCACATCAGACCAGCCCTGGTCATTGATGGACTGGTGCACCTGTGTCCACTCCAGGGAGATGGCAAACTGGAAAGCATCCACCAGCTCCGTGACCATCTCCTGGGTGCAGCTCTGCAGTGACAGTACACAGTAGTCAGGCCAAGGGGGATCAGGGGTCTGCCTGGACTTTGCCACAGTGGGAAACCCCAACACAGATCAGGCACAGAGCGGCATCAGCACAGACTCCACCAGGGAAGGAATGAGAGGCACCTTGAGGTCCTGGCATTCACATGCGGATAGAGGAGCTTAGTCCCCAGCACTCACCTTCCTCTCCTGCAGCCAAGATCTTGAGTACAAACATGACACACTGCCCGAATCACACCATCTAGCTTCCTGCTCCTGCCCAGCCTGGATCCTCCTCATCCCCAACTTCCCTAACTCCACCTCCCCCCCAAAAACACACAATGAGGGTCAAGGTGTGTGGGGCTGTCCTTTTGGGATCACAGTTCTGGCCTGACCTAGAGTGGCCTGCCTTGGCCTAAACTGTTACCTGATTGTTTCTCCTGCCAAAAGGCCACACACATTCGAGGTGAGGGCTGAGCCGATGTCTAAAGTGAATTAACATGCTCCCATTCTGGGCTTTCCGGGGGCCAGAGCCTCGGAAAGTCACGGGACAACATGAGAACATCATGCTGTGTCGAGTGTCTCCACTCAAATGAACATGACAGGAGGCTGTGATTAAAATGTTGGTGCCTGGTAACCAGAGTTCTAAGTTCTGTTGGGGGCTGTCACCAAGGACGTGAGGTCACTTCTTCAAGGTTCTATTACTTGACCCCTTCCTTCAATGAGACCCACCCTAATCCCCCACTAGGCTGTTGGCTGCTCTCCCTCCTTGACCATGTCATCTCCATCACTGTACACAAATACCCATCACCACCCTCCCCACAGCTTCTTGGGAGTGGATCCAGGTCCCAGCTTTGAGGAGACAGAGCTGAGGTCAGACCTCTTTTTTCCTACCAGTTCTGTGTCCTGGAAAAGCTGCTGTGCCTCTCAAGATCTCCCTAGTCTCCCAAGCTGCACAATGAGGATTGCACTAAAAACAGCTTCCTAGGGACCTCATCAGGTATATATGCGATAATACGTACAACACCTGTGGGCTGGTGTCACATGTGTCTAATGCAGACAATTAGAGATGGAGGAAGTACAAGGAGTAGGACATCACATAGAATAGCAGTCAGAACTTCTCTGGGTCCCAGATGTGTGATCTTTGGTAAGACACTGCCACTCTGAGCCTCATTTTCAGGTCTGCGTCCTGAAGGGGTTGAAATTAGAGGAAATTCAGACATTGTGATCCACAGGCATTAACCCTTCCACGGTCCCGTTTTACTCAGAATCAGTCCCAAGAGCCTCATGTTGGCCTATGTGGTGGCAGCCTCCACAATGTTCCCAATGCTCCTTGCCTCCTGGAGTGCACATCCTTGTGTCACCACTAAGTGGTCAGTATCTGGCTTCTGAACAACAGAACACAGCCAAGGTGATGGGATGTCATTTCCAAGTTTTAATTACAAAACGTCTGTCACTTCCCACTTACTGACTTACTTGGGTTCCCTACTTACCTCCCTCCTTCTGTTTCCATCTCTCTCTCTCTCTCACTCTTACTATCGCTCTCTATCAAATCACCAGAACTGGGAATGCAAGTGTTGATGTTGTCAGTTGCACTATGTAGAGGCTCCATAGGAGAGAACTGAGGGAGTGCCCAACCAACAGACAGACAGGAGCTCAGACTCTCGGTCCAAATGGATCCTGACAAAACCCATGTGAGTGATCTTTGGTGGAAATCTTCCCCCATTGGAGCCCTGTGGAGACCACAGCCCCTGCTTCACAGAGACTTTGAGGCAGAGGCACCCAGCTAAGCCATGCCTGATGCTTGGCTCCCAGAAATTGTGAGATGATAAATATTTGTACTTTATAGGTGGCAGGTTTTGGAGTAATGTTACAGAGGAACAGAAAGTAACAGTCTGCCATGTCCCAGGATCCAGCCTGATCACCCTCCTCTCTCCCCTTCTCTCTCTTTTCAGGCTCCCTCCAGCCACACTGGCCACATTTCTGACCTTCCCTGGTCAAACTCGCTTCTTCCTGTGAGTTTCTGCACCAGGGAGCCTTCTCCTTGACACACTAACTCTTCCCAGACATAGGCAGGGGTGCTTACACTTATCATTCTGGTCACAGCAAAGGTCTGAAATGCCTCAGGGCAGCCTTTCAGAACCTCCCAGCACAGTCTCTACCATCACAGATCTCACATCCAGAAGAGCATTACATGATTTCCTCCTCCTTCCTCCCATTGAGATAAAATGAGTGCATGAGGAAGGGCTGTCTACTTTTGCCGAAGCAGAGGCAACTCCTTCTGGTTATACCAGGCACAGGACTGTCTCTTCCAAGCCGAGTTTTTCCCACCACGAGTCCATTGTTTAAGGAAACCGTCATTCCCTCTCTTTCATGGGTCTGGTTTCCCCAAGAACACAGGGAACCAGCCCCTCTCCCTGTGCTGCATCACCATAAACCCACAGCCAGAAGATAAGCACCGGGTTAAAACACCACCAGATCCTGAATTCAGTCACTGCTGAGACCCTCCCATCAATGTTGTCATTCAATGGTGACTCCTGAGGACACCTTTCCCCTGAGACCCACTCCCAGCCTGTCCTCAGCTTCTTATAACAACACTGAGATTCCCTCAGAGTCCTCCCAACCTGGGCAAGAAACATTCTGAAATGATCTCTGTATTGATTTTCAGGGACTGGAGACACCGGTAGATGTAATTTGAGTGTGTATGTGCAGTAGTTTCTACGCAGGTATTCTATTTTTCAGACACAGATAAAATAGTGTGGTTACTCAATGCACAAAGAAAATGGATAACCGATCAAATTTTTTCATGATGTGAAGTCTTTAGAGAGTAAATGTCATGGTTAAGAGCACAGACTATGGAGCTAACTCCTCACGTCCAAATTCCAGCTCAATCTCTTATTAGATATTTGTATTGACTGAGTTCTTTACCTGATTGGTGCCTCAGTTTCTTCATCTGTCAGTTGGCAATATGATCAGCATACCTATTTTGTAGGTTTATGGAGAGTATTAAAGGAGTTAATGTTTGAAAAATGCTTGGAACACCTAGTGTATTACCAGTGCTGTACCTATATTTTAGAAAATCTTCTGACACTGCCTGTGAGCCCCAGAGGGTGAGCCTGTTGTCTGGATGTACGCAGAAAGCACTCCATGACATACGATGAATAAATGAATGAACAACATTGGCGAATGCATTACCAATGTCACCTATGTCATCCTACAGGCATTCCCAAGCCGAACCACAGGCAGACATTCCTGCTCTGTCCTGCATCACATTCTCTCGAGGAATCACTGGGGCTTCTTGGACCCTGGTAACCGTGCACACTAAAGGTTCTTTTCTGTCAGCAAACCCCAGTCTTTGTCCAATTGCTGCAGCTCACAGGGTTTATGCTCTGATCCTTGTCTTCACTGGAGGGAGAAGTGCCATCCCCAGAGCTGGGCACACGCAGAGCCTGAGCCTTGGAGAAAATGATTCCCTGGCCCTGGGGCAGGTAGAAGAGCTCAGGGACAGAGTGGGATTTGGGGAAAATCCTCCAGGTGTTGTCAGAAGGGATGGAGGCAGGGGATGTGTCAGAAAGGACTGGTCTGGTTGGTGGGCCTTGGTGGTTAAATAGTAGGAGGGGGTGGGAAGTTTCGTAGGTTCTGGCATAATACAATGAATATGATGGTCATGAAATCAGAATCAGCCTAATTAAGGCCAAATTAACCCAATGTCAGCTGTTCCCTGACTCTCTAATCCAGTAGTGACTTATAATAAGGGTATTCGTGTTCTATCATCTCCTTTTCATTGATTGGCTAGAGTAATTATTCTTTACATAACCTGGCCACTTTTACATAGTAAAGAAAAAGTGAGTTTTAAAACAACCCTCCTTGGAAAAGTCTCCCTAACATATTGAATTTATAACAGAAAACAGCACAGGAAATTCACCACATATCTTGAGCTGTATTCTCTGGTTTTAGATCTTCCTAGTTGGTAAATTACCTTGACTTCTGACTTCTTTCTTGAGATTAGTCCACTTAGGACTAAGTAGGAGTGCAACCTCATTCCATGGGAGAAGAGGTGGGACTCTAGGAAGAGGTTTTTTTCATTCTGTCAGTGTGTGCGTGTGTCTGTGTGTGTGTATGACAGTTTTTGCTGCATCTTGCAGTGTGGGTCAGTGTAGACTCATATTCTAGGGAAAAAATGTCCCTAACCACTGTCTCTGGACTTTATTTTCACTGATGCCTTCAACGGCACTGTCCAATAGTAACATTAAGCACTCTATATTATAGAATTTAATTTTTTTCTTAATAGCCACATTTTAAAAAATGAAAGCCAACAGGTGAAACTAATTTTAATAGTATATTTTAACCCACTATAACCAAGATAGCATCAATGTGGGTGCACTCTACACAAAACTTCATAATGAAAGAATTTACATCTTTTTCCTGGGTTTAATAAATCCAGTGTGTACTTCCCACTTACAGCACAATCTCCATTTGTAAGTTGAGTTTTTTCAAACATATTCTCTGTACTGAGATTTAATGTTCACAGTTGTCAAATAACAGTCACTAGGAGTGGAGTGGATGATAATTTCACTACTGATTAAAGCTCTAATGGAGCTATGAACACCAACTGGTCAATGGGCTAATCAAGTGAATAGTCATATAGTACAGAAGAATGGTATGATTTGGGATTTAGAAAAGGACTTGGGAAAGTGTGTCCTGACAGGAAGCACCAGGGATTTTGTTGTTGAGAGTGACAAGGACAAAATGAGAATAAAGTCGTACTCATAAGTGTCTAACAAGATGGGGGAGAAGAAATGACATGCAGTAGTCCTGAGTTTTGACCTCGAGCTTTCTGTTATTGACTCAAATCTCGTTGATGATGTCCCAGGACACAGGTCAGATTAATCCCCACAGGGAGAGAGGGAGGGTAGAAGTACAAGGCATCTGACATAATTGTCCTGGGAAGACAGGCTTTTTTTATCACTCTGATCCACATTCACAATTTATTTTTATAGGGTAAGAGGAAAAGAAGTATGATGATCAAATCATCACAGAGGAAGCGACATGATTGTGGAAACCAATCCAACCAAAAGCCTGGTTTGAGAATCTCCATCCCTTTGAGGATGTCCAGTTACATATTCAAGAGGCCAGTTACTAGAATCTCATCCTATCCTGGCAATGAGGTCAGATGTCATCAAAGGGAGGAAACCTTGGAGCAGCCCGAACAAATCTGCTGAAAGAAGAGACTGCAAGTTTTTCAGGTCTGCAGAGTGCAAGAGAACTGTTAAGTCCTTTGGACCTTGCCAAAGCCCTGCTGAATCTTGCACTTAGTTGCACAGGTGCATCACTGCCAGGTGTGCTCGCAGGTGGTCTGAATTCCAGTACCATGCCCACCCCTGCCTGGTCTTCAGATTAAGCACAGACTATCCCAGGAGCTGCTCTGTACGTCCCACAGCTCCTTTGCAAACAAATTCTGGTGACTGAGGAGGATATCAGGAAACAGGACGAGAAAGTGAAGACAGCAAGAGAGAGACTGGCGATAGCACTCATGCAGACAGACTTGCTAGCGAGGCAGGGAGAGTGAGTGGCCAAGAAAGACATCCCGACAAACACGATGAAGAAAAGACAAAACGGTGCAGATGACATGGAGCTCACACTACATTAATGCCTCTGCAGGGGTCCTGATATCTTCTTGCTTTGAGCTCTTGAAACTTTAATATGTACCAATAGTTTTCTTTTCTTTGATTCCTTTGCATGACAGAGAAGATACAGACAGTGATCCTTCTGAGGTGAGAGATTGAGTTTCAGGTGAGGAGAGAAAGGAGATCTTTCTTTCTCATTTTGTTCTCTCATTTTCCTTTCCTAAGTGTTATGCATTTGTATTTTAAGATCAACAGAGAGTTATCACAGTCAGGGGATTCTTTCGAGTTTTGCCCTCACAGTCACAGAGAAAACATACCTAGTCCAAATGGATTGTCCTTTTTGTGTAATATTCCAATAGATTCCAACATAATATTTCACTAAAGAGCTGTTATATCTGTCTTCTCAAAAAAGACACCTACTTCTGGGTCTCTATGTTTCTGGTATTTGTTGCATGTTGAATCACAGCCGCACATAATGAAATACTGGATTGTCCCTTTTTTTAGATTTATATGTGTTGGAAACTTCATTCATGAAAATTGATAAGCCATTGCGGTATCATGCTGTCAGGAGAACGACTGTTTTCAGCATCACAAGTCTCACAATAAGCCAGTGTGTTGGGATTTGTCTATTTGCCTGATCGAGTATGTTGCACTGTTCGAATCCTCTTTTTCATAACTTACTTTTGTCCCACAGATTTATCAGTTTCTGAGAGCAATGTGTTAAACAATAATAGAGTGTCTTAGTATTTATATCTTCCCTAAAAAATGAGTTATTTTTTAGCTAAGTCTTCTCTCCTTTATACTTCCATGTGGTAATCATCTGGAATTTTGGTTCTAATGTATTTTTAATGTCTTGTTTTAAAACTAATACTAAATTAGACAGACTGTTTTTTCCTTTCCTCGTGACTCCTGTTATCTTTTCCTGGGTTCACTTTTCTTCTTCCTGATGTACATTTTTACCGCTTCTTTCACTGCGGGCCTGTGGGAGGTCAACTTTGAGTCTGTTTGTAGGTCAGATAACGTCTTACTTTCTTTGACACATATTTTGAACAGGTGTTTATTTAAGCTTTGTTGTAATTATTTTCCTTCTTTGTCAAGTTATTTAATATATCTGAGCCTCAATATCTTTAGCTTAAAATGGGAATAAAACCCTAAAAATAGTGACTGTAACTGAGATAATACACGCAGAGCTTGCCAGTCATGTTGCTTAGCAGAAATTAGTCAATAATGATAACTATTATTAATCATTATAATGATATTATTATAATAATGTAATATATAATAATATATTAATGTATAATAATAATTAAATATTAATTTATAATTATAATGTACAGTGTATAACGTATAATGTATGTAATGATTAATAATATTATTAATCATTATAATCTTCAAGTGTGCATTCTCAGAGAATCACTGCTTAAGATTGAGAATGTGAAGCTCACACACAAAAAGTATGAGAGAGTGTCACGACTGTGAATTTAATTCTCAGCCCCTCGATATCTTCAGCTGTGGTCGTCTGCACAGTGTGTACAGATAATGTAATCTGTTCCCACAGACCCACGGCAGAACAGCGCAGCCTGCCTCATGCCTGGGATGCTCTAGACTGCTTGTTGGGGAGTCTCTGCTGTGAGGCTAATTGGACTCTGTACAGAGAAAGATGAAAAAGACTCTTTCTGTTCCCTCAGTTTTCTCCCCCCGAGTTTTATTCACTTTTACATCCAGAGCAGATACTCTCTTCCCAGAGCCTTGGTTTTTCTCTGGGATTCAGGCTTCCCAGACAGCTAGTCATTTCAGCTCCCAAGGCCCTAGGTGACTGCAGAGTCATGTCTCACCCACTCCTCCCAACTTGGCCTGTTTCCCATCATGGAGGACCCATGAGTGGGGAGAGGAGCCATCGAGGGAGATTGATCTGGAAGTCCTGGTGAATCTGAGCTTCAGAGAATGAAGCAGAAAAGAGGAAACTGAGACTGCCAGGGCTTCAGTGGGGGAGGAATATGGAGGAACTGAGAGGGGTGTGATGGCTGCACAGAGTCAAGGGGAGGGATGTTTCAAAGTTTCCTAAGAAGGGAAACCTTGCACTGAAGTGAGGATTCGATATTACACGATGGCAATATCTTTGCTGGTTTCACCAATTCTGGTATCCCTGAGGGATGAACTGGTGTGACACCACAGGACAGAAATTCAGTCATTTTCAGGACTTAAGGAAGGTGAAATCTTTCAGCATAGTCCCCTGTAAGCCAGTTAGGGGCCAAGTCTAGAAAGGCTCGGAGCCTGTGTCCGTCCAATGTAGGTTCGTTGTGTTCCAGGCAAGTTCCTCTAGACACCAGCTGGGAAAACGGGACATCAGACCTAGTCAGATCTAGTCATCGCAGCTTCCGTAGGTCGTCATGAGGCAGGTAATAGCCCAGGCGTCATCAGTGGACCTCATAGTTTTCCTCCTTCTTCCGCTGACAGACAGTGACTTGTGAGGTGAGGAGAGCGCATCAGAATGGTCCAGTCAGCTGCCCAGTATGAGAGACTCCAGGGGAAGGAGATGCCAAAGCCACAGAGACCCGATGCCTCCTATGTCTCCTTCTTCCTTTTTTCCACTTAATTTTGACCCTCAGTCCTCTTTTCCTCCCCTTTTCCCTCTTTTGGCTCTCTCTCCCTCTCTTTCCTCTACATGTTCTAGCATAATTGAGGTATTAACGACATACAGTATACTGCATACATTTAAAGTGAACAATTTGATACATTTTGATTATAACATATTGAACCATCACCACAATCAGGAAAAGGAACACCCATCCATCCCAAATTTCCTCATGCTCATTTTAATTCGTCCTTCCCTGCCGTTTGCAAACACATTCTCATTCCCAGGCAACCAGTGACCCAGTATATGTCCCTATAGATTTTCCTGTATTTTCCAAGAATTTTTATAAATGGGATCATATACTATGTACTCATTTTTTACTGGCTTCTTTCAATCAGCATAATTATTTTGAGATTTATGCTTGTCATTGCATGTACTATGAATTCATTCCTATCCTCAACCCTTCCGTGGCAGCACTGTACACACGCCCGAGTGCTTCCCAGGTTGGCGTGAGAGCCAATAGTACTGCTGCATCCGCAAAAGTAGGAATGCATCTTGGTGCAACTCTGGGAGGGGTTGGCTGCAACCCTGGACCTGCACATGAATGCTTTCCTGGGTGGTTGGAAAGCCCACCATGTCACTGCAGTCCCAATGATTGGGGAATGCTCAGAACCCATGAAGAAACCCCACACGCCAAGCACAGAGGCTGGCATGAGCATAAGAAAAGGCAGCAGCAGATATACGTGCACATGCAAATGCTTTCCGAGATGGTACAAATACCCATAGTAGTGCTGCCGTCTCACAACTGAGTACGTGTCTCTGTGTAGCGGCAGCTCTGAGCCCATTGTGAATGCTTTCCCAGCGGGTGGGAACAGCCACAGTACCCACACAACTTCCAGTATATGGGGTGGGATCAGAGACACAGCTCATGCTTCCCCCACAGTGGCAGCAGGTGGAATCTGTGACCTGATACTACCACAAACACACAGGCAAAAGATTAGTTCATCAAAAACCATAAGAAACTACACTAACAATTCAGAGCAGAAGGAAATGACAAATCTCCAGAAATGAACCTTGAAGTCACAGAAATTTACAATCTAAATGACAGAAAATTCAAAATCACTGTCATAAAGAAACTCACCAAGTTACAAGAATGTTCAGACAGTTCGATGAACTCAGGAATAAAATTAATGAGGAAAATGAATACTTCATTAAAGAAACTGAAACTATTAAAAAAAAACAAGCAGAAATTCTGGATGTGAAGAACAAAATTAATGAGATAAAAAAGAATCTAGAATCCTTAAAAAATAGAGCTGATATTATAGATGAAAGAATTAGTGATTTAGAGGATAGAAATATAGAAATGCTTCCAGTGGACGAGGAGAGAGCACTCAGATTTTTAAAAAATAAAGGAATTCTTGGAGAAATATATGACTCAATAATAAAAGCAACATAAGAATTATACGTATTCCAGAGGGAGAAAAGAGAGAGAAAGGAGTAGAGAGCTTGTTCAAAGAAATAATAGCTGAGAACTTCCCAAACCTGGGGAAGAACTGGACCTACAAGTACATGAAGCCAAGAGAACGCCTAATTACATCAATGCTATAAGACCTGCTCCAAGGTATATAATAGTAAAATTGGCAAAAGCCAATGACAAAGAAAAAATATTAAGGGAAGCAAGATAGAAGAAAATAACGTACATAGGAACCCCTATCATGCTTTCAGCATATTTCTTGGCAGAAACTTTACAGGCAAGGAAAGAATGGAATGATATATTAAAAACACTGAAAGACAAAAACTTTCAGCCAAGAATACTGTATCCAGTGAAATGATCCTTATGATACAATGGAGAAATAGAAGTTTTCCCAGATAAACAAAGGCTGAGGGATTTCATGGCCACTAGAGCTCCCATACAAGCAATGATCAAGAATGCCCTCATACCTGAAACACAAAGAAGGAAAATGTCTACAAATCTTTGACCAGAGTGATAAATAGACAGAGAAAATCAGAAAGCTACAGCTCTGTTTCACAACAGGGTAGCAAATACTTATTATAACTTAAAAGAAGAAGGGAAGGAAAGCATCAAAAGTAACTATAAACAATTCAACTTAGTCACAAATGCACAACTCAAAAATGAATAACTTGTGACAACAATAACTCAGAAGGAGAAGAGGAAAGAGATGGAACCTGCTTAGACTAATGGAGATAAGAGGCTATCAGAAGATGGACTATCTCATCTATGAGATCTTCATACAAACCTCACAATAACCAGCAAACAAAAAATCAGACCAGAGCCATAGATCATAAAAAAAGAGAAAACCTCCACAGAAAACCCCCAAAATGAAATGGTAGTCAGAAACACAAAGGAAGAGAAACAATGGAAATATAGATTAGGTGGGATTAAGCCCTCATGTATCAATAATCACTCTAAATGTAAATCGATTGAATTCTCCAATCAACAGACACAGAGTGGTGGCGTGGATTAGAAAACAAGACCCAACAATACGCTGCCTCCAGGAAACACATCTGAGCACAAAAAACAAACAGGCTCAGAATGAATGGATGGGAGACAATACTGCAAGCAAATGGCAAATAAAAGAAAGTAGGTGTTTCCATACTTATATCAGACAAAGCAGACTTCAAGATAAAAAAAAGACTATGAGAGACAAAGAGGGGCAGTATATAATGATAAAGGGGACTTTCCACCAAGAGGACATAACACTTATAAAGATGTATGCACCTAACACAGAAGCACAAAAGAATATAAAGCAACTATTAATAGACATAAAGGGAGAAATTAACAGCAACACAATAATAACAGGGGACCTGAACACCCCACTTACATCCATGGATAGATCATGCAGAGAAAGGCAACAATAGTGGAATTGAATGAAACATATGATCAGATGATCTTAATCGATATAGAGAGAGCATACCCTCCCAAAACAGCAGAATACACATTCTTCTTAAGTGCACATGGAACATTCTCAACGATAGACCATATGTTGTGAAACAAGGCAAGCCTGAATAAATTTAAGATTGAAATCATATCAAGCTTCTTTTCTGACCACAATGCTATGACACTAGAAACCAACTACAAGAAAAAAGATGGGGAAGTCACAAATATGTGGAGACTAAAGAACACACGACTGAAGAAACATTGGATCAATGAACAAATGAAAGGAGAAATCAAAAAAATACCTGAAGACAAATGAAAATGAAAAGACAACAAAACAGCTCTTATGGGATGCAGCAAAAGCAGTTCTAAGAAGGAAATTCATAGCAATACAAGCGCACCTCAACAAACAAGAAAAATACCAAATAAGTAACCTTAAACTACACCTAATAGAACCAGAAAATGAAGAACAAATGAAGCCCAAAGTCAGCAGAATGAGGGAAATAATAAAAATTAGAGCAGAAATAAATGAAATAGAGACTAAAAAAAAAATTAGAAAGGATCAATGAAACAAAGAGCTGGTTCTTTGAGAAGACTGAAACGAAATTGACAGACCCTTAGCAAGACTTACTAAGAAAAGAAGAGAGAAGGCTCAAATACATAAAATTAGAAATGAAAGAGGAGAAATTACAACAGATACCACTGAAATCCAAAGGACAGTAAGAGAATACACTGAACAACTTACATGCCACCAAATTGGATAAACTAAAAGAAATAGATGAATTCATACAACCTCCCAAAGCTGACTCAACAAGAAATAGAATAAATGAACAGACCAATAACAAGTAAAGACATCGAAATTGTCATCAAAAAACTCCCAAAAAACAAAAGTCTTGGACCAGATGGCTTTTATGGAGAATTCTCCACAATATTCAAACAAGATTTAATACCTATGCTTCTCAAACTATTCGAAACAGTTGAAGAAGATGGAACACTTCTTAATTCATTCTATGAGGCCAACATCACCCTGACAGCAAAAGCAGGCAAGGATAGCACAAAAAAGGAATATTATAGGCCAATATCACTGATGAACACAGATGCAAAAATCTTCAGCTAAATATCAGCAAATCGAACACAGCAATATATTAAAAGGATCATATAAGATGATCAAGTGGAATTTATACCAGGGATGTAGGGTTGGTTCAACATCCGCAAATCAATGTGATACACCACATTAATAAAATGAGGAATAAAAATCACATAATCCTCTCCACAAATGCAGAGAAAGGATTTGACAAGATCCAACATCCATTTATGATAAAAACTCTCAATAAATTGGGTATATAAGGAAAGTACCTCAACACAACAAAGGTCATATATCACAAACCCACAGCCAACATCATACTTAATGGTGAAAAACTTAAAGCCATTCCTCTGAGAACAGGAAGAAGACAAAGGTGCTCACTCTCGCCACTCCCATTCAACATACTACTGGAGGTTTTGGCCAGAGCAATTAGGCTCGAAAAAGAAAAAAAGGAATCCAAATTGGAAAGGAAGAAAGGAATCTCTTGCTGTTTGCAGATGACATGATTGTAAATATAGAAATCACTAAAGAATCCATCAGAAAACTATTAGAAATAATCAACAATTACAGCAAAGTTGCAGCGTACAAAATCAACTTACCCCAATCAGTTGAATTTCTATACTCTAATAATGAACTAACAGAAAGAGAACTCAAGAATACAATCTCATTTACAACTGCAACAAAAAGCAAAATGTTTCTAGGGATAAATTTAACCAAAGAGGTTAAAGACCTATACACTGAAAACTATAAGACATTATAGAAAGAAATCAATGATGATCAGAAGTAATGGGAAGATATTCCATGGACATGGATTGGAAGAATAAAGACAGTTAAAATGTCCATATTACCTAAAGTAATCTACAGATCCAATATGATCCCTATCAGAATCCCAATGACATTCTTCATAGAAATAGAACACACAGAACCTAAAATATATATGGAATAACAAAAGGCCTCCAATAGCCAAAGCAATCCTGAGAAGAAAGAACAAAGCTGGAGGCATCACAATCCTAACTTGAAAATGTATTACATAGCTATAGTAATCAAAATGGCATGGTACTGGCACAAAAGCAGACTCATAGATGAATGGAACAGAACTGAAGGCCCAGAAAGAAATCCACATATCTGTAGTCAGTTAATCTCTCACAAAGGAGCCAAGATCATACAATGGAGAAAGGAAAGTCTCTTCAATAAATGCTGTTGGGAAAACGGGACAGATACATGCAAAAGAATGAAAGTAGATCGTTATCTTCCACCATACACAAAAATTAACTCGAAATGTATAAAAAACTTGAATCTAACACTTGAAACCATAAAACTCCTAGAAGAAAATATACGCAGTACAGTCTTTGTCATTGGTCTTTGCTGCACCCTTCCCAATACCATGTCTACTCAGGCAAGAGAAAGAAAAGAAAAAATATACAAATGGGACTACATGAGACTAAAAGGCTTCTGCAAGGCAAAGGAAATGATGAACAAAACGAAAAGCCAGTGCCGGCCCCGTGGCTTAGTGGTTAAGTGCACACGAACCGCTACTGGCGGCCCAGGTTTGGATCCCAGACGCGCACAGACACACCGCTTGTTCGGCCATGCTGAGGCCGCGTCCCATATACAGCAACTAGAAGGATGTGCGACTATGACATACAACTATCAACTGGGACTTTGGGGGAAAAAACAAAGAGGAGGATTGGCAATAGATGTTGGCTCAGAGCCGGTCTTCCTCAGAAAAAAAGAGGAGGATTAGCTCGGATGTTAGTTCAGGGCTGATCTTCCTCACAAGTAAAAAAAAAAAAAACACGAAAAGACAACCCACCAACTGGGAGAAAATATTTGCAAATCATATATCTGACAAGGGGTTAATCTCCAAAATATATAAACAACACATACAACCCAACAACAAAAAAAACCAGACAATCCAATCTAAAAATGGGCTGAGGATATGAAGAGACATTTTTCCAAAGAAGATATATGGAAGGCCATCAGACACATGAAAAGATGTATAACATCGCTAATTATTAGGGATAGTCAAGTCAAACCTACAATGAGAGTTCACCTTACACCTGTCAGAATGGCCATAATTCCCAAGACAAAAAATAACAAATGTTGGAGAGGATAAGGAGAAAAGCGCACCCTCACACACTGCTGGTGGGAGTGCAAACTGGTGCAGCCACCAGGGAAAACAGTATGGAGATTTCTCAAAAAAACAAAAATAGAAATACCATACCTTCCAGCTACTGGGTATTTATCCGAAGAAATTGAAATCAACAATTCAAAGAGATTTATGCACCCCTGCGTTCACTGCAGCATTATTCACAATAGCCAAGACATGGAAGTAACCCAAGTGCCCTGCTACAGATGAATGGATAAAGAAGATGTGGTATGCATTATATACAATGGAACACTACTCAGCCAGAAAAAAAAGACAAGATCGTCCTGTTTGCAACAACCTGGATGGACCTTGAGGGTATGATGTTAAATGAAATAAGCCAGACAAAGGCAAATATGCATGATTTCACTCATATGTAGAAGATAACCATACACAAGAATAAAGAGAACAGATTAGTGGTTTCCAGAGGGGAAGGGGGCTGGGTGTTGAGTGAAAGAGTTAAATGGCCACATATGCATGGTGATGGATAAAAGTTAGACTACTGGTGCTGAGCACGATGCAGTCTATACAGAAAGTCACAAATAATAATGAACACCTGAAATTACACAATGTTAAAACCCTTTATAATTTCAATAAAATAATTAAAAAAGAAAAAATAATTCAGTCTATTTTATGGTTGAATAGTATTCCAAGGTGGGGATATACCACACTTTGCATATCCGTTCACCAGTAGATGGACATTTGTGTTGTTTTCCGTTTTTGTCTACTATAAATAGGTTGTTATCAACACGTGTGTACAAGTCTGTGTATAGACATATGGGTTTATTTCCCTTGGATGGATTCCTAGGAGAGGAATGGCTGGGCAGACGTATGTAATTATTAAAGACACATCCAAGCTATTTTTCTCCAGCACTCGATGAGAGTTTCAGTGACTTGACATCTTCAACAACACTTGCTATAGTCAGTCTTTTTAATTATAGACATTCTCAAGTGTGGTGGAATCTCATGATGACTGTCACTTGCATTTCCCCAATAACGCATGTTGTGAAGGAGAAAGCAAGACACGCACAGACTGGGAGAAAACATCTGCAAAACATATCCCTAGAAAAGGACGTGTATTTATAATATATAAAGAGCTCTTGCAACCCAATAGTAAGAAGACAAGCAGCACGTCATGTCTAACCAGGAGACAGCAGGTCAGGCCTGTATAAGCACCAGGAGTCCCACCAAGAAGATGAGGATGAGGGCCCAGAAAAGGAGGTTTGGGGAGACAAGTGGTGGGGTGAACCACCTCCTGTCATCGCCCGAGGACTCCTGCTGACCCCACTGTGCCTCAACCATCCTTGACAAGGTTTGGTCAACTTTCCTCATCATCCAAAAACCTGTTCACCTGGTTCTCTTCGATGAGGCACAGGATCAAGATACTCGCCTCATACCCTGGGCTGGGGCTTCCTGCAGGCTTACCAGGCTTCACAATCAAGGTGTCATCTCTGTTGGGAGTATATTCTGGAAGTGAATAAAATGGAGAATGCATGTGAGTGTGTTTCACTCTTTTTAATATAACTTTTTAGACACACAGAAAAATAAAGGGAACAGTCTCATAAACATCCATCATCTAGATTTACCAATGTATATTCCATCCAATTAAAACAATATTTCATCAATGTATAAATTATTAACACTTGCCACACTTGATTCATCCCACGTATTCAATGAAATATTAAAGTCAAGTAGACATCATGATGTTTCACCCCATTTTAGTTCCATCTCTAAAAAGTGGGCACACTTTGCTACAAAATCCAAGGCCATTATCACAGAACAAAAGTGTAATTAATTAAACCAAATTCATACATCTGGGCACAGATGAGTTAATTTGAATGGACTTTCTTACGACAGCCATGGGGAGAATAGGTCATCACTGTTGGCAAGCCTATGGGATCTCTCTAAATTTGTAAATTCACACTGAAAAGTGTTCTTCCGTGCCTAGGAACACATCATCCCCTTCTCCTTTATCTATTTGCTTAATATTCATTTTCTAGGATTAACCTACAATGTAATTTCCTGCAGGAAGTCTTTTCTGATTTCCGCCTGCAAGTATGAGTTCGTTCACATCAAATAATTGATAAGTTTCAATTCTCTATTCTTGTTATTGCCAGCTATAACATAAACTCCAGGAGAGTAAGACACACAGCATCCAGTGGGAATGAGTGGAGGGGTGCAGGTCCCCCTACGTGTACCTCTATCCAGACAACCACTTAGAGGTGTGCTGTCTCATATGCAGCAGCAACAAGTCTCTTTTTGAATTAAAATTAACTTTAGTTAAATAAAGTAAAAATTCTAGTACCTCAGTAACATTAAAAATCAGTAACAATATAGACGAGTCACAATATCATCCTTCGAGCACTCAACAGTCACATGTGGCTATGCACTGGACAGCACAGATATAGAACATTCCACCACTGCAGAAAGTTCTAGAGCATTGGTGCTCATCTAGAGTGGGACTTGGCAAACTATAGCCTGTGGATCAGGAAACAGATCCACCCCCAAACCTGCAAGTCTGCTTCACACACAGCTGGAGGCCCTCACTGACCATCTGGCCCAGTGGCTTTCAGTGCAGAGATAAGGAAACTAATGTCCAGAGAGGGGCGGTGACTAGTTTGAGGTCACAGAGATGTCTAGGAGAAGGTGAGGGCCACCTATATTACACTGGTGTCTTTTTCTCTCTCTCAATGGTGGGGAAAGACTGGGGGACTGTGCCACCACCTGCCAGCCTGAGAAAGTTCAATGCTCTCTCAGCCCCAGGTATCCAGAGTCCCCAGAAATGCCTCACTTCCTTTCCCAATGACCAGGGAGCCTGACCATCCCCAAGGACACTCTTCCTGTCCAGGGTCAAGTTCTGCAGCTGGGTACCATTCTGGGTCAGCCACAGGAATCCTCATAGATGGCAACTCTGTCCAGTCTCTGTGCCAAGGTGGCAAGGTACACAGGGAGTCCACTCCAGTGTAGTTACTGTGGGGGACAGACCTGGAAGGGCACAAAGGATGAACAAGGGTGTCTGGAATTCTACCCTGATTTTAGATACCCTGCTTCTGGGTCCTGTCCAAAAGAACTTTCTGCAGTAATGTAAACATTTGTCTGCACTCCCAAATACACTCATTATTAGCCCCATGTTGGTATCGAGCACTTAAAATGTGGCTAGTGTGTGTGAGTGAGGAACTGAATTTCTCATGTAATTTAATTTCAAGTACGTAATATATAAGTAAATAACCACAGGGAGAACATTTTTGAAACTTTGGAGTAAGGACTTTTGAAAATGCATAAAAACAATGAGAACACTGGTAAAAATGGTCAAAATCAACTTTTCAGAAGCCTAGAAATTAATCAAAGGCTTGTAAGATTTTGAGGAGGGTTTAGTGAAGACACACGGTGGAATCTTGATAAAGGTAGCAAATTTTGCGGCACTATAACTTTCGCTATTCCCATCCTGCTCTCACAATATCCTCCATAACTTTGAAAACCATCAGTCTTAGAACCATGGTAGCTGAGACAACCATCAGCCAAGCAGCCATAATGGGTTTAGAGTTCTAAAAAGAACCATCCCCATCGAACTGTCACTAGCTGACCTGCCTGGCAGCTCCCTGAAAAAGCCCCATGTTAAGGGCTTGTCCTTACTTGACTCAGAGCTTGCCCAGGGTGGAATGTAGGTCCCCAGGTACTTGGTAAATACAATCAGCGCTAATTGTTTTCTATTGTAGTGGCCTGAGGGAGTGATTCCAGCTGAGGCAGGTAAGAGGCGAGCCAAAACCTTGGAGGAAAAATTGGAGGAATGAGATGTCCACGGGGGGCTTTGAAAGCTGCAGTGTATTTGCGGACATCTAGAAGACCACAAAGGCTCAGGGATGTGGCAGGCCCAGGACAGACTTCAGAACATCTTAATCTCTCACCTCTAGTTGAAGGGTTGTCTTAATATCTGAAAACTTGATTATATAATACACCATATTAATAGACTAAGGACCAATACCACGTATTTTCAACCATATATATAGAAAAGAATTTCACAAAATACAATGCCCTTCATGCCTAAAAAAGAAAACACTCAACAAATTAGGAATAGAAAAAAACTTTCTCAACTTATAAATAGCATCGATGAAAAACCCAAGGCTAACACCATGTTCAATGTGAAAGACTGAAAATTTCCCCCTAAGACAGGGACAAGACAAAGATGTCTTCCTTCATCTCATATGTTAATAACAGGTACTACAGGTTCTAATGAAGGCAATTAGGCAAGAAAAAGGAATAAAAGAAACCCAGATTGGAACGGAAGAGGTAAAACTATTAGTTTTGCAGAGGAGAAGACATTGTATATACAAAAACCTAAAAAATACAACCACCCCCACACACAATATGTGAATCGTATCCCAACGGTGTATAAAAAATTTAAATTGCCCCATGTGGTTAGTGGCTTCACTATTGGAGAGCACAGTTAGACTGCTGATATTTGTTGAAAGTCTCCAGAAGAGGAGGAGGAGGAGGATGCTGGAGGTTGGTGGCCTCAAATGTTAATGCTTTTCTCAACCACCGAAAACCTATGGATGGAGATGGTAGGATTAGCTGACAGGGATGTGGGGCAGAATGGGCACCATGTAAGTGACTTCCAGATCAAGGATGTGTCACGGGAGCTCAGAGCCATCAGCCATCAGCTCAACCAATGCTTCCAATCTCCTCAACCTACATCAAGTCGGTGACCAGGCAGGAGTGGAATATGTCTCACAGCTGGCTGCCTCTGTAGAGCTTGGTGACCTAGAACAAATGGGAGGGAGAGTGGCTGAGACGGATGTCTCCTGTGGACGCAGGGGGCCACTGGAGCCAGTGAAAGATCACAGACCTTGGGGCAAGGGAGACCTGACTTCAAATCCTGGCTCTGCCCCTAACACATTGTGTGACCTTAGGCAAAATACTCCCCTTTCTGAGCTTCAGTTTACCTACGTGAGAAATGGGGAAGGCAGCTAGGACATCACCTCTGGAAAGTGAGAGAACCCAGACAAGCAGGGAAAGTGAAGAATTGAAACAATAATGTAACAGATGTAAGTCAAGCAGAGGAATGAGGGTGCTCTCAGGGCAAGGAGAGACGGGAGAGGGGAGACCCCACCTGGTCCTGGGTGTCTCTCTGCAGGGCGGTGTACTCCGAGGATGTGAGCTCCGGGTTGCTGAGGTTCCAGCTGATGCTGCGGAAATGTAACTGGTGCTCTCTCTGCATGCATAAACTCCAGGGTGCAGAGCCTGGAGCCACTGAGAGGAATAGCAGACAGGTGGAGACTCTCAGCTCCCAGCACAGAGGCATGGTGGCCGACGGGGTCAGGGTGGTGGGTGCAGACAACGTCCACACTGGTGGCTGCCCCATCCTTCTCAGTCCTGGGGAGAGAGGGACGTGGCGAATCAAGAGAGAGGTCCTGAATCCTCTGGGGTTTGGGCCATAACAGGAAGGAGGAAATGGGAGGTGAGTGAGGAAACTGAGAGAGGGGTGGTCACAAAAGTGGTCATTAGGGGCAAGTGCTCAAGGGAGGGCCTTACCTGAGGGAGAGCAGTCTGACACTCAAGGAGAAGGAGCCCAGGCTTCTCTTCTTGAACAAGGATCCAGCTGGGGAGGAAGGAGGAGGAGGATGAGCAGGAGGGACAGGGGTTGGAGGAGGGGCTGGGTGGGATTTAACCCACCAGGAGCTGCTGGGACCAGGGTCTCACCAGGCTCTGCAGGACACTCTCAGTGGAGTTGAATGTGGCTGAGCTGTTGCTCCTGTCTGATGAATACCAGAAGGTGGAGATGGTGACATTGACTGTGAGGGTCTTCAGGTTGTGCCCCAAAGCTGCAAGACGAGAGGAAGAGCGATGGCCATCACTGAGAGCTGACCTGAGACCACACCAGAGTCCTGCATTCATTATCATCTGTCGTCTTCTCTCACAGTGGCACCACCACCCACCCGTGTGGTCACCCAAGTCAGAACCAGCATATCTGCTCAGCTCCTCCTCACTCCCTGTAACACCCATTCACCTTGCACACTCGTCCTCAGATACACTCCATCCCTGTCCCAACTCAAATCTTAACTTCCTTCACCCAGACCAACACCCCAGCAGGCACAGTGGATGCTCTGTCTAAAGGATGTTCTACATGGACTACTACAAGAATCTTTCTGAAATGAATACCTCACTAGGGCCACCACTGCTCTAGTACCACCCATGGCTCCCTATGGCCTTCAGTGTTTAGTTCAACATTCTTGACCTGGCACTCAAGGCTCTACTCAATCTGGCTCCTGCTGATATTTCAGTCTCATTTTATCCATCTACTGCGACTTAAACTTCATGCTTCACGCAACCCAAATTCGTTTCAGTTCTCCCCATATGGCATGTTGTTTCTGGCTGGAGTCTTTGCTCATGGATTCCCCTCTGCCAGGAAAACTCTTCATCCTCTATTTGCCAGGGTCCATCCTACTCATTCTTAAAGACTCCATTCAGGTGAACCTTTCACTAGCAAGCTCTTCCCTTCCAAATTATGCCAGGTGCCACTCCCTGAATCCTCCCACATTGTGTTATAATGGTGTGTTAATTCACAAGACTAGGGGCTCTCTGAGGCCTGACCTTAGGACTGAATCATTGGTATAATATTTGTGATCAGCATGATTGTCCTAAAAGCAGAATTTCACACCCTGTCTTCCCAGCTCCTGGATCACAACTGGCTGGTAGGGGCTGGAGAGCTTCTCTTTCGAAGGAAAAGGCACCCCCAGATACCTGTGGTGGCTTCTGGTGGCACAGGTGTTGATCAAGTATGCAGGGATGTGGTGGCCGGCTAGGGAGCTGTGGAGAGGGCTGTCATCAGGGAGGGACAGAGTGGGAGGAGCTTCCAGGTTCACCCATGCTCCAGCAGTGGCTGTCCCAGGACCACCATTCACAGGTGAAGCATAAATGAGAGTGAAGGGATGGGTCCCTGTGTGAGTAGAGGGATGAGCAAGCCTGTGGATGAGAGAGTGAGATGGGTGAATAAGAGAGACTGAACACAGAGGAAAGAGAGATGGACGGACAGAAAACTGGACAGACGGATAGGATACCTGGAAAAGGAGGACCAAGGGCGGGGCTTCAGGAGAATAAAAGTGAAAACCATGTGGGGTCAGAATGTGGTGGAGAACATGTCTGTGTCTAAGGCTTTCTCACCCTGGGCTGGGACTCTCCACCAGAACCCAAGAGAGAGAGAAGGGATGAGTTAGGACACTTCCAGGTCCTTCCCTCACCAAGCACAGCGGGTGAAGGAGAACAAGTGCTCCCCAACCCCAAATGCGATGAGACCCAGGACATCAGGGCCAGGAATACTCACTGGTGGTAGTCGGGGCTGCGGCTCCATAGGTATAACCTGGGGAGAGAAGGCGAGAGGAGCTGAGCAAGGGTTGGGGTGAACATAAAGGATTAAGGGTGAGGGAGGATGTAGGGACGTTTGAGGGAAAAGCAGAGGGAAAAGCAGAAAGGAAGAGGGGAAGGGTGTTCAGGGAGGTGTCAACGAGGTGGAAGCTGGCTGAACCCAGCGGTCACACCGTGATGAGAGGACTGAACCCTGACCAGAAGGAGAGAGAGATGGATCAAAACTCACTTTAGAGCAACGGAGGCAACACAGAACTTTGACTGGCAGAGAGAGCATGGCTGTAGCCCAGCCCCTCATCACTGATGTAGAAGCTGTCCCGGTCCAGGGTGAGAAAAACAAGGTGGGTGACGCCCAGGTTCTCATGGCTCAGCTCCCAGTAGAGTCGCTCTCTGTCCAGCCCGGGACCTGCGGGGCTCAGAGTGGAAGGTGCAGACGGTGTCCACCCCGCTGGCTGCCCCACCCTTCTCAAGCCTGGTGGAGGAAGAACATGGGGCTGTGCAATACTGAGCAGGTGTCCTTCTGGGTGTGGAAAGTGGGAGAGTGGAAGGGAGGAAGCTGAGGGAGAGGCTGAATGGGCTGCTCTGATGTGTGGAGGGGCTCTCCTCGATGTCTCCCGTCTGAGACAACCCCCTCACAAGTAAGACCTGACTTCCTTTAGGATGCGGAAGGGGGCCTGTGAGTGGCCAAGTGGGGTGAACACACAGACCTGGGTGAGGGGACGCCTGCAGGTCTACACGGACAGCAGCGAGGAGAAAAGTCAGTGCCCTGCGCCATCTGACACATGCAGGCAAGAAAGTACCGTTACATTCTCTCGGTTCTACACTCCAAGGTCTTTTCTTTCTATTTCTTTCCTACTCCACAGCCATCACCGAGACCTAGGGAACAATCATCTCACTCGTAATCTTCTTCCCAACACCTCCTGCCTCATAAGTATTCAATCTTAACCCTCAGGTACATTTTAACCAAAGTGCTTAGACCAAACGCCAATCACATCAGCCATCTGTTCGCATCTCTCCAGAGTGTTCCCACTGGTCTTAGAACAGAGTCCCAAGTCACGCCTGACCTGATCCAGTCTGTCCCCCTCGCTGTTCTGGCTCACACCTCTCCCCCTGTGTTGACTCCGCTCATCCATCCCTCTTCTCAGTTCATGGACACAACAGGCTCTCTGCTTCAGGGATGTCCTCATGCGGGTCCCTCTGCCTGAAACGCTCTCTTGAACATACTCCCACACCCTCACTCCAGTCTACCCTTCAGACCAGCTAAATCCAGTCCCAACTCTAGCTCTCAAGCTAAATATCAGTCCTTCTCAAGAGGGCTTCCCTGCCCCCTCAGGTTGAGTCCCCTTGAGCCAAACTCCCACATCACTCTCATCATTAACTGTCTAAAATCCAAATTCCCAAATACAATATAAATTCCATGGAGGTGGGACAAGGTCTCTCTGGTTCTCCAGGAACCCATGCATGTGGTCCAGGGCCTGGTTTATGAGATGAGGAAACATCCTGGTTTTTCAAGGACTGCCCTGGTTTGAACACTAAACATCCTGTATCCTGGAAAACCCATTCGTTCTGAATAAACGAGGATGGTGGGTCACCATAAATTATACACTCAAAGACTATCTATTGCATGACAAGCACATATTCCCCTCAAGAACGTTACAGGAAAGCTAGAATGAAAAAGGCACACACACACACACACACACAAACACAATTAGTAGAGGCCAACAACTAAATACAAAATCATTTAACAAGATTCTCTGCAACATGAATCACCAGACTGTTCTTCCAGAAAAGATTCAAGAAACAAAGTTAATTCCCTTTAGAAGGCAAGGTGGTGAGGACAGTCTTTTTGGAGACTAGTGCCCTTCCCTTCAATCTACAGTGTTGCTTAGTATTCCTCCAAATGATTTGAAATGTCATAAAGAAAAAAATGCTCAAAATAAATCTGGCTACTGGTAAATTCAATTTTAAATTTGTTATTAATACAAAGTTCCAATCATCTTTTTCCCTGAATGCTCCTTTATTTCAAATTTTTGTGGAGGATTTATAGGACTTTAGAAGTCAAATTGAATGGGTCGTAGGAATGTTGCTGAGTATCCCTGCTAATATTTCCTGGGATGTCTTCTAATACTACATACACACGCAAAACATTTCTGTATTTATATTATATATAAATTCTGACTTTTGAGTATTATGCAAGTAAATCTATATTTTCTACTATAATACACATTTGCAGTAATTTACATTTGTTTCATGTGTTCTTATTTGCATGTAACTGTACTTACTGAAATATTTACCACACAGAACCACCACAGCTTACCATCTTTCCATCCAACAAACATCAATAATTTTTCTCAAGATACCCTCACTCTCAGTGACACCATGTGGTGACAACCCGAGCACAGGAAAGCCCACTGGCAGGTCTTCGGCACAGCGGAGGCTGCCGGAACCTCTTGGTACCAAGTCCACAGGGTACGCACCTGGTCACACAGAAATCCATGGATCAACGAGGACGGGTGGACCCTGAGCCTGTTTTCACCTCAAACTTGAGCTCCACGGATGCTTTTTGTGTCTGAGGGGGGAAAATAAGGCGCATACAAGCTTTTGAGGCCTTTTATAGGGTGTTGGATGGAAAGGCCACCCCATTCACTTTTCTTTTTTTTGTGTTTACTGATTTAATTGTAAGTGTTGGCTGTGACTGGATTTTCCTGATTCCTATCCAGCCACCTGCTGCCCAAGATGGGAGAAAGCAGCTTCGTGCTGTGTGCACTTGAGTCGCTCAACTCACTTGGCTGGACAGAGACTTTTTGGTGACTCTGGACCCTTTAAACAAGCTTGTCATTTAGGGACTTTGTGACTCGCTGACCTGTCAACATTTTCCACACGTCATTCAGGGCTCGGGAGATTTTCAGGCCTGGAGCAGATTTCCCAACCTTGGCACAACTGACATTTGGGGCCGGATAATTCTCTGTCGGGCCGCCCTGGGCCCTGGAGGACAGTGAGCAGCATTCCTGCCTCCCCCTCTAAACGCCAGGAGCGCCCCCATTAGTAACAACCCAAACACCGCCTCCAAAAGCAGCTAAAGCCCCCTGGGGACAAAATCAAAAGGAGGACGGTGACGAGGAGTCTGAGGAGAGGATGGCGGCATCCGAAGCCAGGAGGAACAGCAGCCTCGGGGGCCCTGAGCAAACAGCCCAGGTGAAACGGGGGCTGTGTGGGGATGGAGGGACGCCGGGCCCTGACGGGGCTGCCCAAGGACCAGGCCCCTCCCTGGACCCCTACCCAGCCGGGACTGCCCGCCACTCACTGCGCCCCGCCCCTGAGGGCGAAAGTCCACGGGAATCCGGTTGGAGCCCACAAGACGGGACACACCGCGCAAACACGCCCCATCCATCCAAGGCCCCGCCAGCACTTCCGCTTCCTGTCTCGGGCGGGCATTCGAGGAGGACGAAAGTTTGGGGGCTGCAGTTGAGGCAGCGGGCTGGTCGGGCCTGGCACCCCGGCCTCGGGGGAGGTGTCTAGCTTCTAGAGTGAGTGTCAAGCTGGAAAGCGGGCTGGGTGAGCACCAGGGACAGGGACAAAATCTAGGGGCGTGGCTGTGTGCGGGAACCAGTTCTAACCGTGGGCTGTGGGCGGGGACAAGGGTGTGAGTGACACCAGGCCCAGGGGGCGGTTCTGTGGATGAAACAAGGGTATGGGAGGGGCAATGATCCAGGACCAGGCTGTGGGCGTGGGCCAGGCTGTGGGTGGAGCCAGGCCCGAAAGTTGTGGGCGGAGACCAGTTCCAGGGGCGGGAAGAGGCCGGGGTTGGGCTGGAATAAGTCAGGCAGACTTCACAGGGGGAGGAAATCAGCTCCACGTGCCGGGCTGGAGGCGGGGCTTTCCGTGGACACCTAGACTGCACAGGTAGCTGGATGTTGAACAGCTGTTCTTCAATCCTTTCTCCACGTTTATACAGCCTAATAGAATGATGTGCCTATATTTAGAATTCTAAATTTTTGTGCTTGTTTGTTGTTCTTAATTTCGTTTAAAAATTGGATCATATATTCACATTTCTCTACAACTTGCAGTCCCAAGCCAGTAGATAAGGATATAACGCTATTTTAATTTTAAAAATCTGGGAGGAGGGAGGCCAATACGTCGAAGATGCACGTATAGGAAAACTTCAAAGAGTGGTGCAAAGTCAGTAAAATATTCTCCCTCTACCACTGTCCCCCAGTCCTTTTTCACAGAGATAAACATCCTTTTCTCCTCTATCCTTCCAGACATACTGTGTATATGTGGGCCTGTATATATGTTCAAGACCAAGAGGGATGTCCCCAAGCAAAACCTGAAGCCCATGAATTGTCTCATGCATCAGAAGTTACTGAGAACAGATTTAAGTTTCTGGTGGAAGGAGATGAACCAGTGATGAATCCATAGGAAGACAACAAAGAAACAAGAGAATTTTACCATTTAAACGGTCAAAGGAAAAAGTGAGAAAGAAAATGTATTCATACAATCTGACGTAGCACATCTCTGGATAAGATTCATATGCTATAAAATGGTAAACACTTATGTCATAAAACAGTAGACATTGAATTTTGATTTATCCTAATTCATTAAATAGTTATATTGGGAAAGGGGAATTATGGTTTTTTTTTTTTTTTTTTTTTTTTGTGAGGAGATTAGCCCTGAGCTAACATCCGCCAATCCTCCTCTTTTTGCTGAGGAAGACGGCCCTGGGCTAACATCTGTGCCTATCTTCCTCCACTTTATATGGGACGCCGCCACAGCATGACTCACCAAGCAGCGCGTCTGTGCGCGCCCGGGATCCGAACCAGCGAACCCCGGGCCTCCGCAGCAGAGCGCGCGCACTTAACCGCTTGCGCCACCGGGCCGGCCCCGGAATTATGTTTTTAACATATGTAAGAACACTTCATGCTGGATTTTTCAGAGAAGGAAGAAACTATAAATACTCAAAAGCTGAAAAATGAAAAAGCTGTATGAGTAGCTAATTTAGAAATACAGATTTTCAACCAGAAAATTAAAGAAGTTGTTTTTGGAACCAGAGTCAAGAGCGGGGAAGGTAGCTTTTCGTTATAAGGCTTAAAGTATTATTTGAGAGATGTGCGTATAGACACACATACACACACACACACAGGAGCCTGAATTTGTATTCCATAGGGATCATCTAACTCTACAAAGTGTTTGTAAAAAGGATTCACTTTACAACAGTAGAACGTATTTTGAAAACTACAGACTTCAAGCATAAAAAAAGCTGTCGTCATCCCTGTGGAAAAATGAATAGGACATCACTTTCCCACCGACAGGGTGATAAGCATTTTACATACATTACTCTTGAGTATTTTCACAGCAACCCATAAGGAAGATGGTATTATCTATCTCCATTTTGCAGATGAGGAAATTGGTGACAGCATATTGCTAAAATTTTCATATAAGTTCTCAATAGATCTTGTTTTATGTTAAAATTGTCTACTGAATTTTCTTTTCATTAATAAAATGATATTTGCCATTATTACAAATAAGCAAAGGATGTGTAGAAACAATTTAGCAAAACGACAGTTTTCTTTTAATATAATTAAATATAGCAATCACTTTATTATTTTTCTGCTCTCTGCCTCACATCAAGGAAGATACTTCCTATCCTAAAGGCTTACTAGAAATCTCTACTAAAAATCAAGTATCAGGGAATACCCATATTACTAAAGTTCCTGAATACATGTGAAAAAGGCATTATACCAAATTTTTGTACAAAAATCTTAGATCATTCACGAACTGATAACAACACAAATCATGATTAGGCAAGGTGTTTCTGTAGAATGACAAATATTTAAACTTTAAACATTTGGAAAGGTAGTTCATTACAGTAACTAATGTGTATAAGAAGAATTTTTTCAAACTCACTAAGTGCCAGGAAATCGTTTGACAAAATGCACTGCAATATTATTCACAATAGCCAAGAAATGGAAACTACCTAATTGTGAATCCGTGGGTGAAAGGATGAAGAAAATCTGGGGTATCCATACAATGGAATATTATTCAGCCTTAAAAATGGAGGAAATTCTGTATTCAGAATTGCTTGACCAGATCATTTCAGTAGCCATGTGTTTTCTTGCTTAGTCCCCTCTGATCCATTCGCCAACCAGGAACCAGGGTGATCCTTTTACAGTGTAAGCACCATGACGTCTAATGTATCCCTAAAAGAGCTTTTGGAAGTAGACTGCCTGGGTACCAGCTGTGTGACCTTGGTCAATTATATAACCTCTAATATTCCTCATCCATACAATAGGGGTTAATAGTATTGTCTTCATAGCATCGTTGTGAGGATTAAATGAGGGAATACATGTCAGATGCTTAGAGTGCCTGGCACATGGTAAGGCAACATAAAAAATTTAGCTGTAATTATAACCAAATTAAATATTGTGATGGCCTATTAATTAAGTTGAACCATATGAAATTTCTAATATTCAACCATTTTGACCCATTTTATTGTTGAATAAATGATAAAACTCAGTCTAGGTAGGTTGCATAGAGTCAAAAAGGATTGTATAAATGAAAATATTATTAGAAAAAGTAAGCTGAAATAGATTGCTTTGCAATTTACAAAGCAGTTTCTCATACTTTGTTTCATTTAATCTCTATAGAATACTTTTCAGTGTATTATTAACACTGTCTCTGAAGGAGTAACTGACTTGCCCCAAATCACACCACATTAAATAACACAATTAGAGTGGAAAGATCATTTCGTGTATAAATCCTATATGATATTTTGTTTCACCTTCATAATATCATCCGTCCTCTCAAGAAAGTGATGAAATAATGTTGATTCATAGGAACTTAGTCTTAAAGAGACATACTCTCAGATGATAAACACTATGTCTTTGAAACAGGGGTGTTGCGAGAAGAAACTTGGGACCCATGCTTTCTGTATTTTCAAGTCCATGCTTAGAGTTCTGGGAAACAGTCAAAGAAGGGAAAGGGTGAAAAATAGTCCAGAATGAAAAAAGGTTGACGTATATGTAACTTTATTGATCACCTCAAGATTCTCTTTTTGTTTATGGTCTGAGTCACACTACTAGAATACAAATGCTCTTAAGGTAGATCACTGCTATCTTGAAGCAAGGGTAGGCACTGAGTAAATATTTATTAAATGAATGAAAGTGGCCTTGAATACACCTGCTCTTTACTCACCAGAGAACAGCCCCATACCAGGCAAATGGCATCACTAACAAAATTTTAAAAATCATATCCTTATTAGCTCGTAATCATGGATTCAAGGCTCCGATTTGTTTCCTACATGTAAGTCCAGAAGAATTCTGGTGTATTAAGGAATGTTTCCACAGCCTCACTGTAAAATAAAGCAAGAGTTTTTGGCCCATTGATTGCTGGTTCCAGCAGGGCCCATCTCTATACTTACCTCTAAACAATTAACTATAGATTTGTTATCCCAATGAACAGTGATTTGGTATGGAACCTGTTTTATCGGTGTCATGCAAAAGTAGACATTTGGTATGTCTTTAAGTCGTGATATGGATAATAATGTTGATGCAGAGAAAGACAACTAAAAATTCTCTCTGGTCTTTGTCAAGGGCATGTGGGTGAAGGGTATCTAGGAGTCACTGGATTTCAGAACTCAAAAAGACTCGTCCAACTCTTCATGTTACATGTGAAGAAAATGAGGTCAAAAGAAGTTGAGAGATTTGACCAAGACTAATTCTTGGGACTGGAGACAGATCCTCTGATTCTCAGCTGGCCTCATTGTAATAACATCTCCAGCTCCAAACAGCCAAGATAAGCAAGTCTGTTGATTTCCAGCTAGCAATGATTCTCCTTCACGTTTTCACTTTCTGTCTCTTCGAAGCCTGCTCTGCCCTGACAAGGAAATTATCTGATGTTTACACTACACTTAAGAAGAGGAAAATTCTCCTGGCAAACACTGGTATGATTCAGTGTGGCACTGGAGTGCACAGTCATGAAAAAAATGAGAATCAAAAGTATAAGAGGTAAATAATACTAGAGAAGAAGATAAAATCTATTACTTTAGTGGAACATAACTTAAAAGTTTAGAACTGATAAATAAGTGGAATAATGTGAAAGGAAGCTAGATTCCTATATGAAACATCAAAAATACTGTTACATGAGCAAGAATTCATTTAAACATGTAAATAATCATTCCATTCACAAGAGCAATGAATTCTTTAAGATAAGTAGTTAAAATAATTGGAACTGCACATTAGTTATATGAAGAAGATTATAAAGAGATACAAAGCATGTAAAAGCTCTGATTAAATGGAGAGATATGCTATACTGTGACTGAAAGTGTTTTAAAGATCTCAGTTTTTCCAAACATTATTCAGATTCCATATGCTTCAAATCAACTTTTAAAATGATGCTGTATTTGTTTTATAGACTAAATGATATCCATTTGTAAAATAAAACAGTGGACCATCAACTAACATTATTCACAAGTAAATCATTCCAAATGGATTATAGGGCTACAATTAAAAGTAAAAATCCCCCATGTATAACAGTGGTGGATGACAATATAGAAGAATATCCATAATCTTAAAATTAGTGAAGATATTCTTAATATATATGCTTAAAGATGTCTGGTTGAATAGAGGAAGGAGAAAAAGTAAAATGGAAGGTGATATGGTCTCTGATTTTCTTTCAGAGACTTAATCTAGAGAAGGATATTCCAGTCTACGACATTGGTTAAAGAAATAGAAATCTGTGATAATTACACAAATAATGAGAGGACATATATAAATGGTAGCATAAGGTATCAGTTAGCTTCTGCTGTATAAAAAACCATCTGAAAATTTGGTGTCTTCAAATAAGAATAGTTTATTTTTTCTCAAGATTCTGTGAGTTAACTGGGCAGTTATTTTTATCTTGACCAATTGGTGGCTTAGCTGAGATTGGATAGTCTAGTATGGCCTTACTCACATGTCTGATTGTTGACTTGAAGTCACTTGGAGTGATGGAGATGTGCAGTCTATCTAGACTCATTCACATATTGATGGCCTCAAGCTTCCCAAGGACAGCCAGAGAAGGACAAGTACCAACAATGAGCAAGTGTATTTCAAGCCTTTGCTCATGTCATTTGCTAATGTCCCATTGGCCAAAGCAAGTTACAAGGCCAAGTCTACCCAGAGTCAACGTGGGATGCTATGACCAAACAGATAGAGGGAGAGGACTAATGTGTGGCCATTTTCGCAATCTCTCACACATAATTTTAGAGGAGTATTAGTATGAATGTTTTTGTATTTGTTCATTTGAATGTCCGAGGAAGATTGTACAAAGCCAAAAGAAACGTAAAGCAAATAGTTAACTGGAGATGTAAGGTAAGTTTAGTTGATACTTAAAGTGGGTCTGGAAAAATGTGGTAGTTTTGTTGTCAAGTGTATGCGAGTTCTTGTGACCTATGAAAAAAATTTACATTTCGATTATTTTCTCCCTGAATGTGTTTTATTCCTTAACACTTTTGATGTGTTTCTCTCTGGCCTTAGGAAAATAACGTAGCACTTGGGAGCAAAGATGCAGCCTAATAGCCCCACACTTGAGGCCAAGATGGAGAAGACCACCACGGCCACCATGCCCTTGGCGTTGGTGCTGTGGTAGATGGGGAGGAAGGTGACCCAGACACTGCAGACCACCAGCATGCTGAACGTCATGAACTTGGCTTCATTAAAGGTGTCAGGCTGGTTCCAGGCCAGGAAAGCCACAGTGAAGCTGCCCAGGACCAAGAAGCCCAGGTGTCCCAGGACACAGTAGAAGGCAGTGACCGAGCCCTTGTTGCACACAATGAAGATGTGGCCGTGTTCAGAGTGTGCATCTGTGTCAATGAAGGGAGAAGAGGTTCCCAGCCAGATTCCACAGAGACTCAGCTGGATAAAGGAGCAGATGGGAATGATGAAGTTAGGTGCCCCTGACACCAACCACTGCCTCATCCTTCTCCCTGGTGCAGTGACCTTGAAGGCCACAACCACAATCATATTTTTGGCCAAGACACTGGAAACAGCCACAGTAAATACAACTCCAAATGTGATTTGTTGAAGAAGGCAGGTGGCTGGTTGGGACGACTAATGAAGAGTAAGGAGCATAGGAATCAGAGGGTGAGGGAGATGAGCAGGATGTAGCTGAGAGTCTGATCATTGGCCTTGACTATGGGAGTGTCTTGGTGCTTCACAAAGACCCCCAGGACCACAGCTGTGAGGACAGAGAAGCACAGAGCTGTGCAGGCCAGGGCCATCCCCAAGGGGTCCTCATAAGCCAGAAAGATCACAACATTTTGGAGGCAACGATCTTGCCCTCTTTTGGCCTACTGATGATCTGGACACTTCACACAATGATCCACGTCTGGGGAGAGATGCAAAGTGTCCTCAGCCCAGGTTCAGTCACTCTCTCTTATTTGCATGCCCACAAAGAAGGCATTGGGTAAGTTTAAAAACTGTCTTCCTTTGTTGCTCCATGCACCAAATAAGAGAATACTCTGCAGAGAACCATTCCCAGTTAATAGTGCCCATCTTCTTTATGGTAAAGTAAACAAAGCTATTATGCTTCTCAGTATTTTTCTTGCATAATCATGAAAGCACTTTTTTCTCAGCAGAAAACCAAAAGTGCTCCCTGTCTCTCTGAGCTATACCCCTGTAAGCTATGGCCTAGATTTACTCATTCAATGAGCAAGCAGTTATTGGAAAACCTCCATGAGGCAGATAATATGCTACGTTCTAGGGAAACAGAAATTACAAAGTCATAGACCTCACTCCTAGGGAGTTTCAAAATGAGACCCTTTCTACCATCTAAAATGATCTCCAGTACATTTCCTCTTGATTTCACTTCCACCACTTCTGTTAAGATTTTCGTCACTTCTCTCCTATGTTATCATAAGATCTTTTTTCTCTGGTTCCCTGCCCTTGTCCTGCATCACAAGTGATACTTCTACATGTAAGTGGGATCATGTTTAGCCTCCATTAAAAATCCGACAAACTCTTAGGAAGACCAAAAAAGACTGTCTAACCTTGGTCTTTCCTACTTCCACTACCTCTGCTCTGATTTTTAAGATTCCCAAATCTTCCTGTGGTTCTGAAAGTGTTCCGTGCCCACTCATCCCTGCAGGTATAAATACATGTTTTTACTTCTACAGGGGCATTGCTCCTTCCTCTTTAAGTCACCTTAAATTTTCTAACTTTTCATGTTTAGAACTACAATCTGCCTGATGATTTCTGTGGATGGTGTGAGTTCGGGTTGGCGAGTCATTGTCTTCTCCATGAAGACAGCCAATTTACCCAACATGCTTTATTGAAAAGTCTTTCATTTACCCACTCCTCCTCAGTGTTTCCTTGTAAATCAGACGTCTATACATGAGTCCCTATATGAGCAGCTTGTATCTGAACTTACCATTTCGTTCCGTTGATTTTCTTGTTTATCCTCTTGATGAACCTCCTCTATTGTGATGCTATAATACTTGATGTCAGGTAGAGTAAGTACTCCCACTCTATTCTTTTCTTCAAGATTTTCTTAGTTAAGTTTTTCCTTTATCATTTCCATAAGAATTGTGTCAATTGTAATTTCCACAGAACGGGTCAGCATTTTAGCTGCAATTTTGTGGAAGCTGTAGATTAATTTGGACAATTTTGGTAGTTGTTGACTTTTGAGTCTGTTCAGTCACGAACTTGGTTTATCCCTCCACTTCTTTCAGTCTTCCTCTATTTTTCTAAATGCTGTTCTACAAATTTTTGGACAGAAATCTTTTGAAAGTCTCATTAAAGTTATTTCTAGGTACTTCATACTTTAAGATGTTGTAAATGTCATTTTTTAAAATTTAAATTTTGGATGCGTTATGACGGGTAGATGGAAGCAAAATTTTCTATATTAACCTTGTATTCAGCCACCACTAAGCTCAATTAATACATTAATTTACATGGATTTTACATTTATACCATAATATCATCTGAAGATAACATCAATTTTACGTCTTCCTTTGAAGTAAATTATTCCTTTTATTTATTTTCCTGCCTATATTGTATCAGGCAGGACCTCCAGTGTAACGTCTAATAGAGGAAGTGATGTTGAACATTCTTCTCTTATCCTTCCTTTCAACACTGCACCTTAAATGTCCATTCTGTGACTACTGTGTATGGGAGTAAGAGAGTTTCCATCTGTTTCTGATTTTGTAAGGGTTGTTCTGTTGTTGTTGTTTGTTTTAACATATGAATAGGTGTTTAATTTTACTAGTTTTTCTTACAGTTATTGCGATTATTATTTGTCTTTTTTCAGAGATTAGTGTACTGAATTACATTGCATGAACCTAATTTGGTCATGATATGTCCTTCTTGTAGAATATAGCTAGATTTGGAACATTGATTTGATTTGATTTTTTTTTTAGGATAAATGAATTTAATCCAAGAAAGAGAGTGGCCTGTAATTTCCTTTCCTGCAATGAATTTGTTAGATTTTGGTACCAATGTTAAGCTAGTCTCTCATAGTGAGTCAAAATTTTCTGTTTTTCCTATTCTCTGGAAGAGTTTGAGTAGATGTATATTATTTTTTTCTTGAATATTTGGGCAGATTCATCAGGTTTGTATCAAATAAATAGCTTACAATAAAATTTTGTAGAAATGTTTTAAAGTATGGTCTCAATTTCTCTAATAGGTATGGCAATATTCAGATTTTTCATTTTTTCGTGAGACGGTTTGGTAACTTTTATTTGCCTGGAAATTTGTGAGTTTCCTCTAAATTTTCATTGTATCAACATTATGTTATTTATGTTTTCTTCATGTTAAAAATTTTCCATATTATCTGCACAGATTACTCCTTTTCAGCCTTGGTATGTTTTTGTTGCAAATTTTCACTTTTGTTGAACACTAGTACTAGGATTTTATTGAGTATATTTGTCATTTATTAGAATCTAATTTATTTTTATTTATCCTTTTGATGTTTGTCTTTTATTTTGTTAACACTTCCTCTAATATTTATCATTTTGTGTTTTCTATTTTCCTTACGTTTAATTTTCTGCTCTTTTTCTAGCTTGTCATGAATGCTTACAACTTAGAAATTCAACCTTTCTTTATTTAAATATACAAAATAATATATAAATATATATAATCTAGGATTATACATTTCTCTCTAAGGATAGTTTTAACTCCACCACATAAGATTTGATGAATGGTATTTTTAATTGGAAATACATTCTAATTTCCATGATAGTTTACTCATTAATCATCGGTTGTTTACAAGTGTATTTATTAATCTCCAAGCATGTAGGAATTGAAGTTAGTGGACGTAGTGTTCTTTAGATGTGTGTATGGAACATATACCAAAACTTACCACACGACAAATATGCACGTGGAAGCTTTATCCAAATTGACGATATGCCAGACTATATCATCAATCTCAGTACATTTCAAAAAAATTGAAATTATACAAAAGATGTTGTGAAATTAAGCTTCAAAATAAGATAATGCCACCATTGAGGGGATTCCAGCATTGCACCATTTAATATCATAAATCTGAGTAATTCCAAGATGTTAATTATGGTATGAAAAATCTTCAGTGTTGGTTTTCTGTCCCTCTTCTACTTTATGATCCAACTCCCAAACCCACATTTTCTGG
Source organism: Diceros bicornis minor (assembly GCF_020826845.1). Lineage (NCBI taxonomy): Eukaryota > Metazoa > Chordata > Mammalia > Perissodactyla > Rhinocerotidae > Diceros > Diceros bicornis. Next base: position 16,301,185 of record NW_026690866.1, read on the forward strand.
GTTATAGTCATGTTGAAGCTTTTCTGAGCTCCCTAGAATATTAAATGCAGGGTTAATTTGCCAGTTTCTGCCATTTCTAAGAATTCCACCAAGAATTTAATCCACCTTCATTAGTCTGACATAATACTAATGCTACTGCCTCTATGAAGAAGTCCATGAGAGTTGCCTCCCCACAAATATATATACTATCACTTATTTCATCCCATGGGTCTCTGCGTACCTATATTGCAGCCCTATGTCACCACCTTGAATTCACTTCACTGCATGTTGTCTCCCCTACTCACATGCGAACTCTAGGACATCAGAGAAAAGATGTATGTACTCATTGAAGGAAGCTGGACGCTAAGCACGTTGCATACCATGTAAATACTTACCCCTTAAATCAAACACAAACTTTCTGAGCTCTAGCTCTGTGTCAAGAACAGCACCAGACTCTGGAAAAATAAGGATTTGTTCAATGTGATCTAAATGTAGATTTAAAGAAGATGAAAAGTAAGGACTTATGATACCATGTGTTAGATTCCATGAGAAAGATTTATGTTTGGTTTCTGTGGAGTGGTCAAAAAGGGTTTCCTTGAGATGATAATGCCTGCAATGATGCTAAAATGAGTCAAGCAAGCTAGTTCAATGTAGAGAGTGAGTGTATCTTTCTGGGTGGAAATGATAAAAAAGTTGGCTTTTTTGGCTATAAAAGTTAAATTACTAAATGGAGGAAGGAAACATTTGGACCCTGCAGTCCTCATCCAGAGCTTTTCCGTTTCTTTGGGAGAACGGTGCATACAAAAGAGCGGTGGAGAGCCAGCCCTGATAGCCTAGTGATGAAAGTTCAGTGCTCACCACTTTGGTGGCTCCGGTTGGTTTCCTGGTCATGGAATCACACCATCTTTCTGTGAATTGCCATGCTGTGGTGATGGCTCACATAGAAGAACTAGAATGATTTACAACTAGGATATACAACTATGTACTAGGGTTTTGGGGGCAATAATAAAAGAGGAAGATTGGCAACAGATGTTAGCTCAGGACAAATGTTTCCCTTCAAAAAAAAAATAAAATAGAAGTGGAGAAAGTCGCTGCAAGGCATATCCTCACCTATCTCATTGGAAATCTCATTCTCTGGGAAAGGAATGCAACCAAAACAACATGCAGACTTGCTCTCCTGAGGGGTCTTCCTGAATCCCGGGCTGCAACTCTCACTGTATACAGAGTGTGGAGTCTGGAGAAAATCAGATAACACTTGGTAACAGCTGTGACTTTTACCTAATTTTCAAGTAACTAGAGTGTTTTAGAGTATTGGGCCATAACAAACTGAAGCTTGAAATATCTAAATCCAATTCATTGGTTGGATGCCATGCTTATTGTATGATATAAAAGACTGATACACCTCAGACGTATTGTAGGTTTGTTTCCAGAGCACCGCAACGAATCAAATATTGCAATAAAGAGAGTCACACGAATTTTTTGATTTCCTAGTACATAAGGAAGCTATGTTTACACTATACTGTAGTGTACTAAGTGTGCAAAAACATTATCTCTAAAAAACATGTACATAACTTAATTTTTTTAATTATTCCTAAAAATTACTAACCACCTTCTGAACATTCAGCAACTTGCAGTCTTTTTGCCTGTGAAAGTCTTGCTTCGATCTTGGATTATTGGTAAAAGAAAAAATTACTTCAGTTGGAAGTGAATTGTTAAATTCCCATATGTGGCCTTTTATGAAGCTCTGAGGGGGTACAAAACCCCAACAAGATTTTGGTTATTCATGTGTGGTGTAAGTAATTGTGATTGGGATCAACCCCTCTCAGTAATTCCTTTGGCACACTCAATCACCTCCTCAGATAAAGACACTTCTTGACCACGTGGAGCATGTTGGGAATATTCTTCTACTTTCACCATAAGTCTAAGACCTTCTGAAAATTCCAAGAGTTGAGAATAGTGTACTCTTAATCTGATTTTCCTCCTTCAGCCAAATTCACTGTGTCACCAGCAGGATTGTTAAATTCTATGTTCCTCAGAAAGTGGTGCAGCTAGAAGTGACACATCATCCTGCGGTGAAGTAGGCCCAGGTGTTAAAGAGAAAAACCCTGAATTGAGGACAGTCTTTCATTGTCTGTAATCCTTGCTTCATAATGTAACTTTATTACAAGTATCCAATGAAGTAAAGCAAATGAAAGCATATGGAGAACTACAATAGCATAATGTTTCTAAAATATCAGGTGGTTTCAAGAGAAAATGCCTAAAGACAAGAATATCAAGATGACCAGTGGTGATAGGATTCAGACAAATCTCAAGTACAAAGTCCAATCTAGCCACGCTCATGCACTCTCTGAATTTTCCCAGACCATCAATCTGCAAAATCATGTTAGCAATACCTAAAGTGGTTGCAGAATTAAATGAGATCATTTATGTAAAGTATTTACCATCATGTTCAGCACCAGATAGGCACGGAAAGGACAAGTTCTCTTCTTCTTGTCATTGAGGAGCTGCATGGGAGAAGGCTGGATAATCCCTATTGAAACAGTAGGCAAGCAGGATGTTGGGATCCTTTGTAACACAAAACATTGATTTTGACTCATAGCTCACTTTCTCGTTGCCACTAGAACCTTCTTGTTGATGACTTACTACCCAGGAAGATTTACCTCCTAGAGAGTGAAACAAGTACAGAAACTCCTCTGCTTTTCATGGAGAAAGAATCCTAACTTCTTGGTTTGAACACCTATGGAAACCCATAAGAAAGTCACTTTTACAAGGGTACATGCTGTTAAGTGGAAGAGACTTTACTTGCCAGGGAGAAAACACCAGATCTTCCCCACTTCCCATTGGCTGAATTTCTGGACGTTGAAGAAGCATCTCATGAAGGCTCCAGGCCACAGCATACACAGCATTGTACACATTGTAACTCCATTCAGTCATGGTCGTGTCAAATATCTGCCAAGGCAGCCATCCCAAGGAGGCACTGGGTGAACAATTCTCCAGTGTTTTACATTCAGGCTCAGAAACGGTGCAAGGAATAAAGGGGTACCACAACATAGTGAGGTAAATGTCTTCTGGATATTTGGTAGGGTTAACTGTCTGGATAAAATTTTCAAAGCCAGAGACATCACTAGGGTGGTGTCAAAAAATGAGAGTCCCATGGAATGAGTCAAGGACGAAATCGCTCTCACTGTGGATAAAATCCCACTCTGATGCCGTGACCCAGACTTTCCATATCACTAAATACTCCCAAGTAGAAAAGCTCAAGCTTACGAGAGAGTCGGCATCACCTTAAATGATAACCACACTCCCTTCTGTTTCTTCTACTTGCAAATCATATGGCCAGGTCATTGAGGAATATGACCTTTCAGTGACAGGGATCATTTCCACAAAGGCTGCACAGATTCCATTCTTGTCCATCTCTCCTCTCAAGTCTGAGAGAAACTCAACATCTTTCTTGTCTTCTGAGATGACCAGCCCCACCCAGCTCCAACTGAAATGAAGCAGCAAAGAGACCATGCCAATGGCTAGAGATGTGTCCCTGGGGGCCATCTGATAGAGAGATGGAAGCTACTCTTCATCATTCAGGATAAGATCACAAAGACCATATGTAAGCTAAAAGGAAAAGACAATTGGAAGCAATATGAAGATGAGGATTGGCAAAAATCACACTCTCAGTCCTGAAGGCTGTTCAACAACACTTGGAGGTGGTAGAAGGGGACAATAGATCATTTCATTTTCTAATCATTTTCCACTCCCTGAAAGCTTTCTAGAAAATAAGATCAGTAGACTTCCAGGAAACTGCTTTATCTCCTTCCCCCTCAGCCTTCTCTCTACTCCAAAGAAAGGAAATGTCATACCCCACCAAGATCCTGTACACGTGCCCTTTGAGATCATATCCTTTGAGAGATGCACAAACCCAGTCTTCTCCTCTCCTCCTATTTAGGCACCTGAGAATGACACCAAAGGAGACATGGTTTCATCTCTCCCCATCCCACCCAGTCTTACCTGTGGAAATTTGTACAGATCCAGCAGTGTTCCAATCTGGGCAGAAATTGCCCATGTGGTTCCCGTAAGGACCGCTAGAGACTTGCTCTCTCTCCTGCAGTTGTAATTAGGGATGTCCTTGCCCAACCCCGAGAATCAAATCAGGGAACTCTCCACTGGCCTCCGTTCACTGGGCAGGGCATTATAGAGATCAAATCCCAGAGATATGTTGGGCAAAATATGAGGGTTCCCGTTGATTTCCTCAATGGCAAAAACCAAGGCCAGAACATACTGGTAGATCTTGTACTGAAACCTGCATGGAAGGATAGGGATCCTTAGGGAAAATACTCAAAATGATTTCCTTCAAATGCAATACAATAACTTCATTCAAATGAATTTGCTATTGACTCGAAGGTCTGTGGCAACAGGTGGCTCTCCTGAAGCCTTATAATTTATAACTAAAGAAAATAACATGACTCCAGCTGTGGAATGTTCTTAGTGAATTCCACACTCATGAAGGTAACTGGTTAAGTACACAAAAGAAAGTACAATGAATGGAAAAACAGATCACATTCAGATTAGATTTGTAAATGGCTCTTTGGTTCAGGAGGCAAAATGTTTGTTTATATGAGCACACCATTAATTCCTTCCTAGAAGAGCAACAATATTAGCATGAGATTGGGGATAGCCCTGGGGAGGAAGAATAATCGCAACTGACATGTGCGTGACAAGCATAGACGCATGACATGTGCAGGTTGAGAATGGTGCAACAGAAAGCTGTCAATCAAATTGCCTAAGCCTCTACCCCCTCAAACCTGTGCATCTGCCACCATCAAAAGCCAGGAAACTAAGGTGAACTTCAGAGATCCAATGAACGAGGAATCATCAACAGGCAGGAAAAATTGAAAGAATCAAGAAGAACTGAAAGGACTAGAAACACTTTGGAATCTAAGAGAGACAGCATTGTAAAGTTTAAAAAGCTTCTCATCCATTTCTTTTTTTTTTTATTGATGTTTTAATGGTTTCTAACATTGTGAAATTTTGGGTTGTACATTTTTGTTTGTCCATCACCATATATATGACTCCCTTCACCCCTTGTTCCGACCCCCCACCCCCCTCCCCACATCCCCTCTGCCCTGGTAACCACAGTCCAGTTTTCTCTGTCCATGTGTTGGTTTGTTTATATTCCACATATGAGTGAGATCATACAGTGTTTGTCTTTCTCTTTCTGGCTTATTTCACTTAACATAATACGCTCCAGGCCTACCCATGTTGTTGCAAATGGGACGCTTTTGTCTTTTTTTATGGCTGAGTAGTATTCCATTGTATATATATACCACATTTTCTTAATCCAATCGTCAGTCGAGGGACACTTAGGTTGCTTCGACTTCTTGGCTATGATGAATAATGCTGCAATTAACATAGGGGTGCATAAGCCTCTTTGGATTGTTGATTTCATGTGCGTTGGATAGATTCCCAGTAGTGGGATGGCTGGGTCCTAGGGCATCTCTATTTTTAATTCTTTGAGGAATCTCCATACCGTTTTCCATAGAGGCTGCACCCATTTGCATTCCCACCAGCTGTGTATGAGGGTTCTTGTTTCTCCACATCCTCTCCAACATTTGTTGTTTTTTGTCTTGGTGATTATAGCCATTCTAACGGGCGTAAGGTGGTATCTTAGTGTTGTTTTCATTTGCATTTCCCTGATGATTAATGATGTTGAGCATCTTTTCATGTGCTTATTGGTCATCTGTATATCTTCCTTGGAGAAAGGTCTCTTCATTTCCTCTGCCCATTTTTTTTTTTTTTTTTTTTTGTGAGGAGATCAGCCCTGAGCTAACATCCGCCAATCCTCCTCCTTTTTTGCTGAGGAAGACGGCCCTGGGCTAACATCCGTGCCCATCCTCCTCCACTTTATATGGGACGCCGCCACAGCATGGCTTACCAAGCAGTGCATCGGTGCGCGCCCGGGATCCGAACCAGCGAACCCCGGGCCGCCGCAGCGGAGCGCGCGCACTTAACCGCTTGCGCCACCGGGCCGGCCCCTCCTTTGCCCATTTTTTGATCGGGTTGTTTGTTTATTTGCTGTTCAGTTGTGTGAGTTCTTTATATATTATGGAGATCAACCCCTTGTCAGATGTATGTTTTGCAAATACTCTCCCAGCTGGTTGGTTGTCTGTTCATCTTGATTCTGGTTTCATTTGTCTTATAGAAGCTCTTTAATCTGATAAAATCCCACTTGTTTATTTTTTCTTTAGTTTCCCTAGTCTGGGTAGGCATGTCATCTGAAAATATTCCTTTAAAACCAATGTCAAATAGTGTGTTGCCTATATTTTATTCTATGAGTTTTATAGTTTCAGGTCTCACCTTCAGGTCTTTGATCCATTTTGAGTTAATTTTTGTGAATGGCGATAGCAGATGGTCCACTTTCATTCTTTTGCATGTGGCTGTCCAGTTTTCCCAACACCATTTATTGAAGAGACTTTCTTTTCTCTATTGCATGTTCTTAGCACCTTTGTCGAAAATTAGCTGTCCGTATATGTGTGGTTTTATTTCTGGGCTTTCAATTCTGTTCCATTGATCTGTGTGTCTGTTTTTGTACCAGTACCATGCTGTTTTGATTACTATTGCTTTGTAGTATGTTTTGAAGTCAGGGATTGTTATGCCTCCTGCTTTGTTGTTTTTTTTTAGGATTTCTTTAGCTATTCGTGGTCTTTTGTTGCCCCATATAAATTTTAGTATTCTTTTTTCTATTTCTGTGAAGAATGTCATTGGGATTCTGATTGGGATTGCATTGAATCTGTAGATTGCTTTAGGTAATATAGACATTTTAACTATGTTTATTCTTCCAATCCACGTGCATGGGATATCTTTCCATTTCTTTATGTCATCATGGATTTCTTTCAATAATGTCTTGTAGTTCTCATTGTATAGGTCCTTCACCTCCTTGGTAAGATTTATTCCTAGGTATTTTATTCTTTTTGATGCAATTGTAAATGGTATTATCTTTTTGAGCTCTCTTTCTGTTAGTTCATTATTAGCATATAGAAATGCAACTGATTTTTGTAGATTGATTTTGTACCCTGCAACTTTGCTGTAGTTGTTGATTGTTTCTAATAGTTTTACAACAGATTCTTTAGGGTTTTCTATATATACAATCATGTCATCTGCAAATAGTGAGAGTGTCACTTCCTGGTTACTTATTTGGATTACTTTTATTCCTTTTTCTTGCCTAATTGTTCTGGCCAAAACCTCCAGTACTATGTTGAACAGGAGTCGTGAGAGTGGGCAGCCCTGCCTCGTTCCTGTTCTCAGGGGAATGGCTTTCAGGCTTTCCCCATTGAGTATGATGTTGGCTGTGGGTTTGTCATATATGGCCTTTATTATGTTGAGGTACTTTCCTTCTATTCCCATTTTATTGAGAGTTTTTATCATAAATGGATGTTGTATCTTGTCAAATGCCTTCTCAGCGTCTATTGAGATGATCATGTGGTTTTTATTCTTTGTTTTGTTCATGTGATGTATCACGTTGATTGATTTGCAGATGTTGAACCATCCCTGCGTCCCTGGTATAAATCCCACTTTATCATGGTGTATGATCTTTTTAATGTATTGTTGTATTCAGTTTGCCAATATTTTGTTGAGGATTTTTGCATCAATGTTCATCAGCGATATTGGCCTGTAATTTTCTTTCTTTGTACTGTCTTTGCCTGGTTTTGGTACCATTTCTTATTTAAACAAATATTAAATTAAAATTAATCCTTAACATCTTTAGCAGCACCTATTCCTGATAACCCATATTATATTCATCTTTTCTACAGACTTTCTACACAAATAACTCCAAACCAAAGAAAATTCTTTGTATTTTTATTGCCTGGGATCTGTAACCCCATCAAGAATAAAATAGAGCAGTCACTTGTACTTATTTCAAGTGTTCTATTATTTGAGGATTGATTAGTACCCTAGTTCATGCTCACTGCTTGTTAATGCTCCCCTTGTCCTTGTGAAGAATAGGTTTTCTTCACTTGTTGGGTATAGGGTTCAATATGTATCCACTAAATCAAACTTGCTAATTGGTTTTTCAAATACTCTATTAATAGATATGTGTTATTCTTTGTCTCAGAGGAATGTTGAAATTCTTCACTATGAAGATATATTATTTCTACCTCTCATCTTCTTCTGCCTTCTTCTCCTATACTTCATCCTCCTTCTCCTCCTTTTGTTTCTTCTGTCTTCTCCTTCTTCTCCTTCTCCTCCTCTTCCTTCTCCTCCTTCCTTTCCGAGTTGAAGCTATATTATCTTCACATGACATCGTGTGTAGTACAACAACGACTATATCTTCATGATCAGTTGAACTTATATACCATTGGGAATTAACCACTTACTTCTCAATGATGGTTTTTTCCTCATCTGTTTTATCTCATATTATTATAGCTACCCTGGGTTGATTTTTGATTGGTAGTTTACTAGCATATGTTTATATGTCCTATTCTATTTTGAATTTCTAGTTTTCCATGTTTTTTAGTTTTCACAAGTCTTGTAAACAAGATACAGTTACGTTTGTCATTGTCCCATCAAATTTAACAATCTGTATTTAACTAGAGAATGTATTCCATTTACATTTGTTGTGACCATTGATATCCTTGTTTTGCCCCCATTATCTATGTTTTCCTTCTATTTTTTCCACAAGATTTATTATGTTATTTCCCTTTAAAATTTATTGATTTTTACTTGTTTTGCATATTCTATTGTATCTCCTCTATTTGGGTCAGAGTTATATTCTCTGCTTCTATTTTACCACCAGCCCACATTGCCTGAAGTGGATATAATTTCTCATCTCGTGAGAAATTTATAGACCCTTTAACATTCAGTTTTACCCTCATGACTCACTTGTTTTTGTTGTACAGTATTATATTTCTCCTTTTACTTTATTCTCTCGCATCATCTCCATATCTACCATATCTTTCATGTTTTCTACTTCCTTGTCTATCTATGCTGCATTCTGTTTCCTTCAGAATTCAAATTTAGTTTTGTATTCTCTCTTCTGTTGTAGAACCTATCTGTGGAGTTTTGAAACTCAACACTTAACTCTTTTTCATCTCTTAAAGTTCTATAAGGCCCTTTGGCAAATATGTCAGATAATTTCTAGAGTCTCCTGTTTGATTTTGTTATTCCAATTTTTCTGGTTCCATTTTTTATAAACAGTTTATACACAGTTATTTTATATCTTGAAGTTGGTAAATCTCATATTTGAGGTTTTACTGTTTAAATCTATTGTTTTATTTTTAATTTTCTTATGTGTTGATGACACTTATCGACAATGACATGTATTCCTTATTTGTTTGGTGAACTTTGATTATGAGCTCATTTTTGTATGATTTTAATGTGTACAGAATGAAAGGCTTTAGTTTAGATCCTTTCCTCCAGAAAAGAATGTCACTGGTTTCGGCTCACAGTCATGTGCGTTGACACCAAGCTAAGTGACATTTTTGTGTGACTCACAAGTAATCTGTGACTCCCGGATTCTTTCCTTCAAGTCATTTGTGACACAAAGACAAATCCTTTCATTATAGGATCATACTGACCTGTGACCACTGGGTAAATCCAAATTTGTCTAACGCTTACAGTTTCCTTCTTCTGTCCTTTGAGATTTGGCTTACTTCATGTGAACTCAAGAATGCAATAAAATTATATTTTATGGAAGATATTGTTATGTGGAGGGAAACTCCTTCAAGGTATCTAGTCCTCTATACTCATAGTATTTCATTCTTTAGGATACTCCTTTGGATTTCTTTCTTTTAATAGAAGTTCTTTCTTTAAGTTGAAAAGAAAATAAATGTTACAATCAAATGTGTGAGCTTGGGGGCATAGAAATAATTTACATGCTATTCAACAAAATTAGTTTATGATATAGAACATTTTACAGACCAGTAATGTACGTATGGATTAGGTACATTTAATTGAAAACCTCTATTTAGAACATATTTAATCAAATTTTAGGAGAAGAATCATTGAGAGACACACTCCAGGAACATTCTGTTTCTGTGAGATGCACACATACTATACATATACCTGATGGTCATGTGACAAGCCATGATATGGCGAAATGTAGTTCAACTTAGTTCAGATGTGATATGATCAATTAAACTTAAAGAAGGGAGGATGTCCAGAATGTCCAGAAGCCCCATGTGTTTCCAATATTAGAGCGTTAAATGCTGAGAACAAGGAAGAATGGTGCAGGTGTTGTAAAAATACATTGCAATCTCTAAAGAGCAGAGAGCAGCATCCATATTAAACTTATTGCAGATTGTGTCAGTTTTCTGAAAATAAAACACCCCTTTCTGAGGAAAAATGAAGAACATTTGCGTGTCAGTTGAGGCCTCCAATTGCTGAGGTGGAGTTAGGAGTACAAGAAGTTTATTGTGGCATAACACCTGTGAAGAATCAAAGGATTGGGGAGGGACAGCCCTACACTGAGACACGGAATTTACTGCCTGTGAAATGAAAAAAAATAAGGAATATTAGGCAGGGGAGCTTCCAATCACAATATGGAGATGCCAGTCCTTCAGCCCCACCCGAAACCTACTGAATCAGAATATCTGGGGTGGGGTCCAGCACTCCTTCTGTGTTTTAACAAGCCCTGCAGATCATTCAGATCCTTAATCAAGCTTGAGGATGACGGGTTTCAAAAAAAAACACCACACCAAATAAGTGAACACTGAAAAAGTAAAACAATTGTCTAAGTACTTTGTGTTAATGTGATTTATAAAAAATGCAAAATACAAACAACTTTAAAGAATGTGCATGAAATTTAAAACCATCTTGAACCAAGTGCTTAATCTATACCTAGAAACATTGGATTTGGAGAAAAAGAAAAGAAGTAAAATACTAATTAATTTTTCATCTAACATTGATGAGTCAGTGAGGCAAGACTTCAGATTCTGGGTTCTTCTTATTTCTGAAATTAAAAATATTGTGAAATAGGGGCCCTCCTGGTGGTGTAGTGGTTAAGTTTGCACACTCTGCTTTGGTGGCCTAATGTTCATGAGTTCGGATCCCTGGTGCAGACCTATGCACCGCTCATCAAGCCATGCTCTGGCGGTGTCACATATAAAGTAGAGGAAGATGGGCATGGTTGTTAGGCCAGGGCCAATTTTCCTCAGCAAAAAAAAAAAAATCTAAAATAGAATGTGAGAATGATCTATATATTCAACACAGTGGAGAAAAGTTTAATAGGGAAATTACTTTAAATGGAGCAAAACTAGGAAAAAAGAAAAAAAGCAAAGTACAAAAAAATAGAACCAGAGAGATAATGTTATTTATATCAGTTATACTATACTGAAGTTACTTAAATCATTTTTTCAATATTGAATGTTACTCTACATTCCATGAAGACATAGGAAACTAACACTGAACGTAGATGCTGAAAGAAAGGGGATTGTCAGTAATAGCCCATACACGTGCTCACAAAAGTAAAGCCACAACTAATATGAAACTTTTATATATGAATGTGTATAATGGTACACATATCTGAAGGCAAAATATTTAGGGACTAAAAGGTGGTTAGCAGTCAAAAAGTATGTGTTCAATCATATATTAAAAAAAGGATTTTAAAAATATGAAGTAAAGTGAACCTAACTACAACCATAGTAAGAGTATTCAACTAACTTCTCAGTCTTTGTCCAAAAAAAAGTCAATATAGGAATCGTATATATTGTTAATCTTGATTTATCATTAATTATTTTTGGAGCATACACACACACATACGCCTGCATATAAATCTCAAACTTCCTACTCCGTAGCAAAGAAATAATATTATTTTAAAATTAGGTCCTATCCTCGTCCAACAAGCAATTTCTACATAGTAATCAATTCCTGAAGCCACCAGAAGAGAGATACATGGCCAACCACAGAAATTCTGACTCAGTAGCTCATCAGAGGAACAGGCAGATTTGAAATCCAGTTTCTTAACAAACTTGCACGCAAAAATGCTCATTAACTGCCAACATATCTTAAACATATCAGACAATTTATAAGCCAATAATCACTCTTATGAATAACTCTTTGGTGAAACAGGAAATAAAACCATTGATTAGCAAGGATACCTGGAGAGAGAGGAGAGAGAAAGGAAGAAGAGAAGAAAACTCTCTGTTCTGAAAGGAAATATCTGTGCAATAAATATCTTGAATAGTAAATAAAAATGAAAGTGAATTAAACTCTCAACTCAAAAAAAGGAGAACGGAGAAAGAAAACAAAAAATATAATTTAGAAAGAGAGATAGAAGCAGAAATAAGAGTATAAAACTAGTATAAAATAAGTCCAGAGGAAAAGTAATCAGTCACTCTGATTCTTTGGGAAGCTCAATAAAATAGGCATCACACAGACAAGTCTGATAAAGAAAAACTATTTGGGGAAGACAAACATCAACAACTTTATGTGAGAAAATCGGACAAGGTGCGAAGTCAGAGAGAATGTTGTGCATCTGCACGTGGAGATGCCTTTTGGGATCTCAGTGATAAAGCTGCTTTTTAAATGAAACTGGAATTACTCAAACTGGCTCAAATAGAAAATAGAAAATTTTACAAATGTTCTTTATGGTTTCAAGAGAGTTTTTAAGAAAGAAAATTCCAAATATATGGTGGATTAGATGTATTTACAGATGAATTGTTTCTTAAACTTAAGAATAGATATTTACTCTACCAGGAAACTCTTCCAGAATATAGAATAAGAAGGCATATCTCTATTAATTATGAAATTAACATGAGCCTGTTACCAGGACCAAAAAGAAAATGTGAACAAGGAATCATCTTAAACAGACTATTAGAAAATTAGATAATCTTTTAATATCCTCACATTTAATGTCCTCACCGTTCTGCCAGGAAAAAAAAACACAATATGCTCATGAAGTGTATAAAGCATTTGATAAAATTCAGGATCCACTTCTCTAAAACACATTCTTTTTGGAGGGCACTTCCTTAACATGCTTTTGTTAAAATAACTAATAAACACCACAAAAAAGCGCTCTCGAGCCCTTGCTTAAAACAAAGACAATAAGTCACAACTAAAGATGTGTGAGGGGCAGGCACACAGGATCACCCCCACCCAAGGGCTCCTCTGTACAGGCTGAGATTCTCCCCCCAAAAGAGCAGAAGTTAGAACACTATGCAGCGGCAGCTGAGGCATGAGGAAGGGCAGAGTTCATGGAGTATGTTGGTGGAGAGTGCTGTCTCACTAAGCTTCTAGCCCTGAAAATTGGACACTAAAAGGAAAAAAACTGTAAAATATTAAAACACTACTGTTCTCTGCTTTGAAGGAAGCAACAAGTCAGCGGGAAGAGATAGAGATAATAATGGACAATTCTGGGAAGGTGGGGATGCCGGGGAAAGACAGGACAGGTGATGCACAGCGCCTTGGTCTATCCATCCACAGATCCCATAGGCATAATTCATCATAATAATCAAGCAGAATATAAATAAAGAGGCACTTACCACTGCAAAGTGACATCCTTGCTAGGCTTCTTGATCCCTCTGTGTAAGAAATACGTATACAAGGGGAAAAACCCACCAATAACCACATTTCCATCCTTTTATGCACTGGGTTCAATTCAGAAAAAGCAGTCAGGATAAGCCAAACGACAGACAAAGAGAGGAAACTGCAGGAACAGGAAGAAGAAAATCAAAAGGAACATCTTAGAAGCCTCTGCAAATCCCTGCTTCTGTGTGAGGTGTGACGCAGCAGAAGAAGAGGTGGAACATGCAGCCTAAGAAGATATCGACACATGTCACATATAGTAACACATACACACACACACACACACACGCGTGTATATGTGGTTTTTGTGGACTGGAAAAGCAATTCTAATGCTCTCTGACTCCTTTCAGCAGTCTCTTCCTCTCCCCTGGTGAGATCCAGACCCCTCTCTGTCCAGGGGCTCTGCATCTGAGGTCCTGTGTCCAGGTGAAAAACACCAGTTGGAAAACATGTTTGAGGAACATCCTCTCCAGCGTTAGGCACTATGATTTCATCCAGGTCCATGGATAGCAAGGCTCCAGGGACCACCTCTTCTTGGGCAGATGGGGTCCCAAACCTTTGTCAACAAGCCATCCACATGAATGCCATTTGTGATGCTGCAAAATAATTGCATCAGAGGATGTGATATCAAGTGTAAGGTGAAAGGTTCAGACAGTATCCATGTCAGTCAAGCCTTAGCCAAGAACGTTCCAGCATCTCTCCCTCCAAAGTCCAATATAGGGAGGGACAGCTTCATACACCCAGGGTCCAGGGCAGTCACTGAACATTCCACGTGTGACCCGTGCAGGACTGCACACCAATCATGAGTGCAGAAACACCATAAGCACGTGAGTCCCTGCCTGGGGAAGCAATAGTCAAGCTGAATTCAGAAAATTCCAAAGCCATAGCTCAAGATCAATGCAGAAATAAAGCTACATTTTTTATTCTTAAAAATCTTCCTCCTTTCCTCTTCCTCAGTTCTTTTAACCTTGTTAATCCCAGGAATCAATATGGTGTGATGATCCACTTCCACACCTTCAGGATTAGTTTCCTCCACTATTTATGCTGTTGTGAGAATATGGGACTATGTGGGAAATTCCTTTATTTTTTCATCCTAAAGTGGCAGATACATGCTGGAAAACACCTATGTTCCCATCACCCCAAACATCAATGACAAGGGCCACATCTATACATATATCTGGCCCTGGAGCACAGTGCACTTTTATGGCAGGAAAATGATTATTCTGTAAGATACTGTAACGGTGGGCACAGGATTCATTTCCCAAAACCCACAGAATGTACAAGACAAAGAGTGAACCCTAACGTAAACTATAGTTCTTGGTTAATAATAATGTATCAATCTTGGTTCCTGAATTATAGCTAATCTACTACGCTAATGCAAGATGTTAATAATAATGGAAACCGTGCGTGTGTGCAGGGAGGAAGAGTATACGGGGACTCTATACTCTCATCTAAATTTTTCCATAAATCTAAAACAGCTCCAAAAACATAATATTTATTAATTATTTTGTTAGCCAATCTGGTAGCCACTGGCCATATGTCATTATTGAGCATTTAAAATATGGTTAGTCTAAATTCAGCTATGTTATGAGTGTAAAATATGCATGGATTTAAAAAAATTTGTATGACAAAAGTGAATATAGAACATCTAAATAATAATGTTTATACTGATTATACATTGAGACCATAATACTTCTTGACATACTGGGTCAAGTAAAATATATTCTTAAGATAAAAATATTAAAGTATACACGACTACTGAGTTGGGAATTGCAAAATGCATCCAATGCACACAGACATGAGACTCTGGCAGAGGCAAGGGCTTCTTGGTTTTGCAACCACCACATCAAATTATGACTTACCACACTGAAACCAACTTCTTCTGACTTGAGACAAGGCTAGTGTTATGGGTTGATTTGGTCCCCCCAGTCCTCAAAAATCCCCTCTACTCAGCCCTTACATCAAACCCACCACTCCAGTTTCCTGCCAACTGCTGGCACAAGCACATTCTACATTAAGATGCTACCACTTGCCACACAATTCATCCTGGTGGGAGCCATGTTCCACTTCCCACATGCAAGCCTGTGTTCACCTTCTGTTGCTGGTTTCGGTCCACTTCCGGTGCACGTCTTGGTTCACTTCTGGTGCAGCCACAAGTGCTCCAATGACGGCCTGACTCTGAACCACCAGGAAGTCCAGCATCTAGTGCATTGAAAAGATGCTAGGACAACTGCTAACTTTTTGAGATGCATTGTCTCCATACTTATCCCCCTAGTCTGAAGTCTAGCACACTCCTACCCTTAACCTCATGATGACAAGTCAAGGGACTTTGTGGAGCCCCTCCAGGTTGGGCAACAGCTGGACCTGGGACTTCTGGGTCGCCGGAATGACCCAAAGCTGGATCCCTTGTAGGGTGGAGGAAGTGAGAATTTGGGGTCAGTGTTTCAATGTCTTTGAACAAGTCTAGCCTAATGCTATGTATCCTGATCTAATACATAGTGGGTTTTTTTCTTCTTTGTATGTGTAGATGTATTAGTTCTAGTTGTATCATGTTGTCATATCCTTCGTTGGCGCAGCCACGTTAAGTTTCCATCTAGATATTTACGTACAAAGACATATTGCAACTATGTATCCTCTCTTTGCATTCTTGCAGACAAAATTCCCCTATGAACTATCTATTTACAAACCATAGTTAAGTGTTTCCATACATCCATTTCCTCAAACAAAAATAATATTGGGGCCTGGCCAAGTTGCGTAGTGGTCAAGTTCCCGTGTTCTGCTTTCATGGCCCGGGGTTCACTAGTTCTGATTCCGGGCACATGCCTATGCACCACCAGACACTTAATACACCACTCCTCAAGCCATTCTTGAGGAGTGGTGCATCCCACAGAGAAAAATTAGAGAAGAATTGGCTCAGATGTTAGCTCAGGGGCATTCTTCTTCCCTAAGTGACAATGTTGATGGAGAAGTAGATAACTGATAATTCACTCTGTTCTTTGTCAGGTGCATCTGGGTAAAGGATACCTTGGAATCATAGAACATTAAAACTCAAAAACACTTTTCAAGCTCTTCATAATAAAGATGAAGAAAGTTTAAAGAGGTTAAACTATTTGACCAAGATTAATTCCTCGAACTAGAGTGAGATCCTCTAATTCTCAGTGGGTACATTGTCATAACATATCTAGCATTAAATAACCAAGAGAGGGAAGTCTGTTGACTTCCAGGTAGAAATGCTTCCCCTTCACGTTTTTGTTTTCTCTCTCTTATACGACTGCTTTGCCCTGACAAAGAATTTATCTGGTGTTTATGCTACACTTCAGAAGAGGAAAATGCTCCTGGCAAACATTATTGTGATTCAGTGTGGCACCAGAGAGCCCAGACATTTAAAAATGAGAATAGAAAGAATAAGGTAAATAATATTAAAGAAGAAGAGAAAAATCTATTAATTTAGTGGGTAATAACTTATAAAATTTAGAATTTTAAATAAGTTGACTAATGTGAAAAGATACTAGATAACCACATAAAAATATCTTTATATTAGCAAGAACTATTTTAAACCTATAAGTAATTATTCTGTCTTAGGATAAATAAAATATTTGAAATAATTGGATTTATGCAACATGATGCCATATGTAGTTATATAAGTTATGTAAGATAAATGAAGAAGATTATAAAGATATACCACAGGACATAAAAGCTCTGAAGAAATGGAGAGACATACTACAATTATGAAGGAAAATAATATCCATTTTCCAAGCATCATTCAGATTCACTGTATTTAAAATCAACTTTTAAAATGATACAGTCATTGTTTTATAGACAATAAGATATCCCTTTGCAAAATAAAACACTGGACCATCGACTAACATTATTCACAAGTAAATCACTCCAAATGGATTATAGGGCTAAAATTGAAAGTAGAAATACTCAGTGCATAATAGTGATGGATGACAATACAGGAGAATATCCATGATCATAAAATTAGTAAAATTATTCTTAATATATATTCTTTTTTATTAATTTTTTGTTTATTGCAGTAACATTGGTTTATGACATTGTAAAAATTTCAGGTGTACATCATTGTACTTCTATTTCTGCATAGATTACATCATGTTCACCACCAAAATACTAATTACAACCCATCACCACACAAATGTACCGAATTATCCCTTTCACCCTCCTCCTTCCTCCCTCCCCCCTTCCCCTCTGGTAACCACTAATCCAATCTCTGTCCCTATGTGTTTGTTTATTGTTGTTATTATCTACTACTTAATGAAGGAAATCATACAATATTTAACCTTCTCCCTCTGACTTATTTCACTTTGCATTATACCCTCAATGTCCATCCATGTTGTTACAAATGGCTTGATTTCATCGTTTCTTATGGCTGAGCAGTATTCCATTGTGTATATATAACACAGCTTCTTTATCCATTCATCCCTTGATGGGCACTTAGGTTGCTTCCAAGTCTTGGCTATTGTGAATAACGCTGCAATGAACACAGGGGTGCATGTACCTTTACAAATTGGTGTTTTCAAGTTCTTTGGATAAATATCCAACAGTGGACTAGCTGGATCATATGGTAGTTCTAGCCTTGATTTTTTTAGGAATCTCCATACTGTTTTCCATAGTGGCTACACCAGTTTGCACTCCCACCAGCAGTGTATGACAGTTCCCTTCTCTCCACATCCTCTCCAACACATGTTGTTTCCTGTCTTGTTAATTACAGCCATTCTGACGGGCGTGGGGTGAGATCTCACTATAGTTTTGATTTGCATTTCTCTGATTGTTAGTGATTTTGAACATCTTTTCATGTGTCTGATGGCCATCTGTATATCTTCTTTGGAGAAATGTCTGTTCAGGTCTTTTGCCCATTTTTTAATTGGGTTGTTAGTTTTTTTGTTGTTGAGATGCATGAGTTCTTTATATATTTTGGAGATTAAGCCCTTGTCAGAAGTATGGTTTGCAAATATCTTCTCCCAATTGTTAGGTTGTCTTTTCGTTTTGTAGATGGTTTCCTTTGCTGTGCAGAAGCTTTTTAGTTTGATGTAGTCCCATTTGTTTATTTTTTCTATTGTTTCTCTTGCCCGGTCAGACGTGGTGTTTGAAAAGATGTTGCTAAGACCAATGTCGAAGAGCGTACTGTCTACGTTTTCTTCTAGAAGTTTCACAGTTTCAGGTCTTACATTCAAGTCTTTGATCTATTTGGAGTTAATTTTTGTGTATGGTGTAAGGTCAGGGTCTACTTTCATTTTTCTGCATATGGCTATCCAGTTTTCCCAACACAATTTGTTGAAGAGACTTTCTTTTCCCCATTGTATGTTCTTGGCTCCTTTGTCAAAGATTAGTTGTCCATAGATGTGTGGGTTTATTTCTGGGCTTTTGATTCTATTCCATTGATCTGTGTGTCTGTTTTGGTGCCAGCACCATGCTGTTTTGGTTACTATAGCTTTGTAGTATATTTTGAAATCAGGGAGTGAGATACCTCCAGCTTTGTTTTTTTTCCTCAGGATTCCTTTAGCTATTCGGGGTCTTTTGTTGTTCCGTATAAATTTTAGGATTCTTTGCTCTATTTGTGTCAAAAATGTTGTTGGAACTTTGATAAGGATTGCATTGAATCTATAGATGGCTTTAGGAAGTATGGACATCTTAACTACGTTAATTCTTCCAATCCAAGAGCATGGACTATCTTTCCATTACTTTGTGTCTTCTTCAATTTCTTTCAGAAATGTTTTATAGTTTTCGGTGTACAGATCTTTCACCTCTTTGATTAAGTTTATTCCTAGGTATTTTATTCTTTTTGTTGCAATTGTAAATGGGATGGTATTCTTAATTTCTCTTTCTGCTACTTCGTTGTTAGTGTACAGAAATGCAACTGATTTTTGTATGTTGATTTTGTATCCTGCAACTTGACCATATTCGTTTATTACTTCTCAAAGTTTTCTGGTGGATTCTTTAGTGTTTTCTATATATAAAATCATGTCATCTGCAAATAGTGACAGTTTCACTTCTTCCTTTCCAATTTGGATCCCTTTTATTTCTTTCTCTTGCCTGATTGCTCTGGCTAGGACTTTCAGTACTATGTTAAATAAGAGTGGTGACAGTGGGCATCCTTGTCTGGTTCCTGTTCTTAGAGGGATGGCTTTAAATTTTTCACCATTGAGGATGATATTAACTGTGGGTTTCTCATACATGGTCTTTATTATGTTGAGATACTTTCCTTCTATACCCATTTTATTCAGAGTTTTTTTATCATAAATGGATGCTGTATCTTGTCAAATGCTTTCTCTGCATCTATTGAGATGATCATGTGATTTTTGTTCTTCATTTTATTAATGTGGTGTATTCCGTTGATTGATTTGCGAATGTTAAACCATCCCTGCATCCTTGGAATAAATCCCACTTGATCATGGTGTATAATCTTTTTAACATATTATTGTATGCGATTTGCTAGTATTTTGTTGAGGATTTTTGCATCGATGTTCATCAGTGATATTGGCCTGTAATTTTCTTTTTTTTTGTGTTGTCCTTGTCTGGTTTTGGTATCAGGGTAATGTCAGCTTCATAGAATGAGTTAGGGAGCTTCCCCCCCCTCCTCAATTTTTTGGAAGAGTTTGAGAACGGTAGTATTAATTCTTCTTTCAATGTTTGGTAGAATTCCCCAGGGAAGCCGTCTGGTCTTGGACTTTTATTTTTGGGGAGGTTTTTCATTACTGTTTCGATCTCCTTACTGGTGATAGGTCCATTCAAATTTTCTACTTCTTCTTGATCCAGTTTTGGAAGGTTGTATGATTCTAAGAATTTATCCATTTCTTCCAGATTGTCGAATTGTTTGGCATATAGCTTTTCATAGTATTCTCTTATAATCTTTTGTATTTCCGAGATGTCTGTTGTAACCTCTCCTTTTTCATTTCTGATTTTACTTATTTGTGCCTTTTCTCTTTTTTTCTTGGTGAGTCTAGCTAAAGATTTGTCAATTTTGTTGATCTTCTCAAAGAACCAGCTCTTGGTTTTATTAATTTTTTCTATTGTTTTTTTGGTCTCTATTTCATTTATTTCTGCTCTGATTTTTATTATTTCCCTTCTTCTACTGATTTTGGGCTTGGTTTGTTCTTCTTTTTCCATTTCCTTTAAGTGCATTGTTAGATTGTTTATTTGAGATTTTTCTTGTTTGTTGAGATAGGCCTGTATCGCTATAAACTTCCCACTTAGAATCGCTTTTGTTGTATCCCATAAATTCTGGCATGTTGTATTTTCATTTTCATTTGTCTCCAGTTATTTTTTAATTTCTTCTTTGATTTCCTCGTTAACCCAGTCGTTGTTCAGCAGTATTTGGTTAATCTCTATGTATTAGTGGCTTTTCTGATTTTCTTCCTATAGTTGATTTCTAGTTTCATACCGTTGTGGTCAGAAAAGATGCTTGGTATTATTTCAATCTTCTTAAATTTATGGAGACTTGTTTTGTGGCCTAATATGTGATCAATCCTGGAGAATGTTCCATGTGCATTTGAAAAGAACGTGTATTCTTCGGTTTTTGGATGGAATGCTCTGTATATATCTACTAGGTCCATCTGTTCTAGTGTGTCGTTTAAGGCCAATGTTTCTTTATTGATCTTCTGTTTGGATGATCTATCCGTTGGTGTAAGTAGAGTGTTAAATTCCCCTACTATTATTGTGTTACTGTCTATTTCTCCCTTTATGTCTGTTAATAATTGCTTTATATATTTAGGTGCACCTACATTGGGTGTGTAGATATTTACAAATGTTATATACTCTTGTTGGATTGTTCCCTTGATCATTATGTAAAGCCCTTCTTTGTCTCTTTTTACAGTTTTTGTTTTAAAGTCTATTTTGTCTGATATGAGTACTGCTACCCCAGCTTTCTTTTCATTGCCATTTGCGTGGAGTATCTTTTTCCATCCCTTCACTTTCAGTTTGTGAGTGTCTTTAGATCTGAAATGTGTCTCTTGTATGCAGCATATATATGGGTCTTCTTTTTTTATCCAGTCAGCCACCCTATGCCTTTTAATTGGAGCATTTAGTCCATTGACATTCAAAGTAACTATTTATAAGTGTGTACTTACTGCCATTTTTTAACTTTTCTTTTTCTCAGTGTTTTAGTAGTCCTCCTCTGTTCCTTTCTTCTTCTATACAGAATTGATGGTCACTTTAGTTTGACCTCTGTCTGAAAGCTGTACTCTTAACTCCCCTCCTCCCTCCTTTTATGTTTTTGATATCAGATCTAACCTCTTTCTTGTGTAATTGTATCCATTATGTTCTAATCATAGAAATAGATAATTTTTCCTGTTTGTGGTCTTCTCTTTTCCCCTTAAATCAGTCTCTTTAACATTTCTTGTAACACTGGTTTCTTGGTGACAAACTCCTTTAATTTTTGCTTATCTGGGATAATTTTGATCTCTCCTTCCATTTTGAATGATAACCTTGCTGGGTAGAGTATTCTTGGCTGTAAGTTTTTTCCTTTTAGCGCTTTAAATATATCGTGCAATTCTCTTCTAGCCTGTAAGGTTTCTGCTGAGAAGTCAGCTGATAGCCTTATGGGGTTTCCTTTGTATGTAACTTGACATTCTCTTGTGGCTTTTAGGATTCTCTCTTTATCTTTAATTCTGGACATTTTGATTATGATGTGTCTTGGTGTGGGCCTCTTTGGGTTTATTTTGTTTGGGGCTCTATGTGCTTCCTGTACCTGGATGTCTGTTTCCTTCCTTAGGTTAGGGAAGTCTTCATCTATTATTTCTTGAAATAGATTCTCTGACTCCTTGTCTCACTCTTCTCCTTCCGTGACACCTATAACACGGATGTTAGTGCGCTTGATGTTGTCCCAGAGGTCCCTTAGACTGTCCTCACTCTTTTAATTCTTTTCTCTTTTACCTGTTCAGCTTGGGTAATTTCTTCTAGTCTTTCGTCCAGCTCACAGATCCGTTCTTCTGTATCCTCTACTCTGCTTTTGAGTCCCTCTAATGAATTTTTCATTTCCAGTATTGTATTCTTCCTTTCTAATTGGTTCTTTTTTATATCTTCCCTTTCTTTGTTGACATTCTCACTGAGTTCATCTATTCTTCTCCCCACATCAGTGAGCATCCTTAACACTCTTAGTTTGAACTCTCTGTCAGGTAGGTTGCTCATTTCTGTTTCACTTATTTCGTTTTCTGGGGTTTTGTCCTGTTCCCTTACTTGGAATGTATTCTTTTGCCTCCTCATTTTGCCTCTTTCGCTGTGCTTGTGCCTACATATTAGGTAGGTCAGCTACGTCTCCTGCTCTTGGATAGGTGACCTTATGTAAGTGGTGCCTTAGAAGTCTTCCAGTGTGCTTCCCTCAGTTCTCAATGTTCCAGGGGTGACCTCTCTGTGGGCTACGTGTGTCCTTCTGTTGTGGCCTGTTTGTTCTCCCTGTAGGCCCCCAGGGCGGCCGAGTTATGCTCCTGGCCAACTGTTGTAATGCCCAGTTGCTTGTAGTTGTTGTGGGCTCTTCAGTTTCTTTATCAGGTGTGGGGAGCCCCAGCACAGTTGGCTGCAATTTCTAATACCACATTTGTGTTGCAGTATTTCTTTTAAGTGAGTAGGCCCCCAGCATGGCAGGTTGTTAGGCTCAGGGCCTTACAATTGCTGTAAGCCTCTAGCCTATTAGGTCTCTTGTCAGCTCTCTGAGGTTGCAGCTGGGTGGGGCTGAC
This sequence comes from Diceros bicornis minor, assembly GCF_020826845.1. Classification (NCBI taxonomy): domain Eukaryota; kingdom Metazoa; phylum Chordata; class Mammalia; order Perissodactyla; family Rhinocerotidae; genus Diceros; species Diceros bicornis. The sequence continues at coordinate 16,324,365 of NW_026690866.1, forward strand.
CTCAGGCACAGGAGCACCCAACCGTTTCAGGTTTTGGAAGGTGGGGCAAACCTCCTATGTAGGTCTTTGAGAAGCACAAGTCTTCTGCAGCTGATAAGCCCTGCCGACCACAGGTCCACACACACAGTCAACACAGTCCTGCCCCGTGTGAGCGCCCCAACCCCCCCCAAACAGACCCAGTCTCTCCACGGCGGGAGCCCCGCACACTCTGCCACCGCCCCACACTCTCCACCCGCTCCTTGTGCACACCCTGCCCCTCTCAAGTCCGCTCAGTTGCCAGGCTGCAGAGAATCCAGTCACCAATCTATGCAGGCCCACAAGTTGCCTGAGGGCTTGTTGTTGGGTGGGGCCAGTCTCTAGGGTGGGCTGCCTGCCCTGGCTGAGCTGTATTAAATCGGTGCTCTAGCGGGTGGGGCAGACCTGGGCTAGTAGGCCTCAGGGAGAACTCCAATGGCTTCTGTGTCAGTACGCCCACACCAGGCCACAACAATGGCTGCCGCCAATGTCCCAGTCCCTGGAGAGGTCTCACCCCTCACCAAGATGCACTCAGGACCTATTAGGTGAGTTTCTTTTCACCACAGCACTGTGCACCTTTCTTTCTGGTGATTTTAGGATGCTTTCTAAAACGGGTGAGTTTTCACGTGGGCCCTTTAAGAACCAGTTTTAGTTTCTTTGTGAACTGGGTTTTCTGTAGGTACTCCCCAGTGTTTTAGTAGCAGGCAAAGTCAGATATTATGCCACTCATCTCCATTGTGCTGGGTCCACAAAATGCCCACAGTGGGGGCTCTCCCCGGCTCAGGGCCCCGCGCCTCCAGGGAGACTGTGTACCTGTGAGCTGCTACCGGCAGCCGTGAAGCTGGCGGCTTGTGAAGGCAGTGTTTTTCCTCTCCAGAAGGGAGTCTCTGCCTCTTCTACCTCAGTTAGGATTGTCCGTTGTTGCAGGAGTTCCTCTTATGCAGTTTTCAGTTCTGTCTCAGGGGTAATTTTTCCACGAGTAGTTGTAAATTGGCTGTGTCCTCTGGAGGAGGTGAGTTCCGAGTCTGCTTACACAGCCATCTTGACTCTGCCTCTCCTTAATATATATTCTTAAAGATGTGTTGTTGTCATTTACTAGTGTCCAATTGACCAAAGCCAGTTAAAAGGCCAAGTTCACACAGAGTCAAAGTGGGAGGTTTCTACTAAAACACACAGATGAAGGGAGTGAACTGATGTGTGGGCATTTATGCAATCTACCACAGATAATTTTAGAGGAAAATTAATCTGAGGTAATATTCATATTTGTGTATTTGTGCATTTGAATGCCGAGGACCATTGTACAAAGCCAAAAGAAAATAAAGCAATAAATTAATTGGAGATGTAAGGTAAATTTACTTTGTACTATTTTTGTGTGTGTGTGTGTGTGAGGAAGATCAACCCTGAGCTAACATCCATGCTAATCCTCCTCTGTTTGCTGAGGAAGACCGGCTCTGAGCTAACATCTCTTGCCAATACTCCTCCTTTTTTTTTTCCCAAAGCCCCAGTAGATAGCTGTATGTCATAGTTGCACATGCTTCTGGTTGCTGTATGTGGGACATGACCTCAGCATGGCCTGACAAGCGGTGCGTCGGTGCATGCCCGGGATTCGAACCCGGGCCGCCAGTAGCGGAGCGCGCACAATTAACCGCTAAGCCACGAGGCCGGCCCTTTACTTGGTACTTAAAGTCTGCTTGCAAAAATTTGGTAGTTTATTTTTCAGGTGTATGCAAATTCTGGTGAAAAAATATATATATTGATTATTTTCACTTGAACCAGTTGTATTCCTTAACTCTCTTGATGGGTTTCTCTCTGGCCTTAGGAAGTTAATGTAGCACTTGGGGGCAAGGATGCAGCCTAATAGCCCCACAATTGAGGCCAAGATGGAGAGGCTCTCCACGGCCACCATGACCTTGTCCTTGGTGTAGTGGCAGGCAGGGAGGAAAGTGTCCCAGACACTGCAGAACATCAGCATGCTGAACGTCAGGAACTTGGCTTCATTAAAGGTGTCAGGCAGGTTCCAGGCCAGGAAAGCCACAGTGAAGCTGCCCAGGGCCAAGGATCACAGGTATTCCAGGACACAGTACAAGGCAGTGACTGAGCCCTTGTTGCACACGATGAGGATGTGGCCGTGTTCAGAGTGTGCAACTGTATCAATGAAGAAGGAGAGGTTCCAGCCAGATCGCACAGAGACTCAGCTGGATAAAGGAGCAGATGGGAATGATGAAGTTAGGTGCCCCTGACACCAACCACTGCCACATCCTTCTCCCTGGTTCAGTGACCTTGAAGGCCACCACAACAGAAATAGTTGTGGCCAAGACAGTGGAAAAAGCCACGGTAAAAACAACTTTAAATGTGATTTGTTGAATAATGTAGGTGGTTGTGTTGGGTCAGCCTATGAAGAGTAAGGAGCAGAGAAAGCAGAGGGTGAGGGAGATGAGCAGGATGTAGCTGAGAGTCCAACTCTTGGCCTTGATTACAGGAGTGTCTCGGTGCTTCACAAAGACCCCAAGGACCACTGCTGTGACAACAGAGAAACAAGGAGCTGTGCAAGCCAGAGTCTTCCCTAAAGAATCTTCAAATGCCAGAAATGTCACAAGTTTCAGCAGGCTGCGATTTCTCTCATTGTTTGCATACTGGCTTCCTGGACGCCCTATACATTGATCTCTATTTGAAAAGGAAAGGAAAGTCTTGGTGTTTCAGTCAGCCACTCTTCCACATTCCCAAGACAAAAAACAAAAGTCTCATTGACATTATAGGGCCCATTGCCCACACTTTATTTGGTTGTGAGACACAAAGTTGCAGAGACTTACGTTAAAAATATTCGCATTAAAGAGTTCCGTTCTATGCCAGAATGCTTTTAGCTTGAAGTAGGTGATAATCCACCTCCAGAAGTTCCAAGTTTGGGTCTTGTGTTAGTTGGATGTTTCCATAAACTTAAGAGTTTAAGGGCGAATATTTTAGGTGCTGGGGATTTTGCAACACACCAGTGAGGTACTGGGAAAGTGAGGCAGGGAAAGGAAGGCAGGGCATCAGGGACATCAAGTGCTTTACCACTGTGCTCACCTAGAGCTCAATGTCTCTGGGGAGCACTGTGAGGCAAGAGGAACACATGGGAACAAGTCATCTCAGCTGAAGATGAGGCAGCTGCAACACATACGCATGCATGAACATCAGCCATCACTCAAGGGCTACGCCCTGGCCTATGAATTTGTATTGGGCAAACTTTTACTGTAAAGTGACAGAGAACAAATATTTTAGGCTTTGTGGGCCATAGGGTCTCTGCCACAACTACACATCTCTGACCTCAGGGCATGAAGCAGCGATTCTTATTGTTGAAAGTGGGCATTCTTTTCTCGTCCCTATTTCTACAAATAATATTAGAACAATGCAATTACCGTAATTACAGCTTTTCTTTTTGAATCACTTTTCTATATAAATCTTGTTTCTCCATTTTTCTAACTCGGTTATTGTTTGATAAAAAACGTAGTAAAATTCTTTACTTTCAAAGTAAATTCCTTTGATAAAGTGGTTTGAATTGCGGTAAAGCTAAAAATTATTTAGAAAAGGATACAGACTTTTGTAATATTCAGACATTCCATTTGGGAAATTTAATGGCACTAAATGTATTCATTTTCTTTTGCATTTCCCAAACACATTTTTAGCAAAAATTAAAACTATGCTTCGCATAACATACAGCAACTGCCTACAAGTACACTTCCTCCATTGTACCTAGCTATTAGAACCCCAATTTTGAGTGACCTAAGCCAATTGTGGCAGATCTAAGCTAATTTTTGCCAGAGTGTGCTCCACCTCACTTGTCAGCTATGTGCCATGGGCCTAAATCAATGACAATCTGATTGTATGGTCTCTTTCTTGCACTAAATAAAACCTGCATCTAATAGGATGCTATAGCTCACTCTTCCTCTTTCTTTCCCCTGTGGATGATAAGCAGTGGCAGACACGTGTAAAAATAAAATCCAACACACTAAGCATATTGAAGCAAAAGTTATATGGAGCCTGAGTCTTTGTTATCAAAAGGTTGATAGACAAAAAAAAACCTTTGCATCTGTCTATGTCTGAAATTCTTGTAACATAAATAACAAATGTCATGATTTAAGGCCGCTATGAGGTTCTCTATCACTTTGAGCTGAACAAATTCTAACTAACGTATTTTGTGCATTACGTTTTTGTGTTTTTGAGAGTGAGAAATGAGACTTTAATACTGCATTATCAAACACTTTACTATTGATATGTGGGAAAATCATTACTATTGATACATTAATTTCATCTTTTATTTATTTATTCGGTTATTTATTTATCTTTTGATTGAGGAAGATTAGCCTTGAGCTAACATCTGTGCCAGTCTTCCTCTATTTTGTATGTGAGTGGCCACCACAGCATGGCTGATATGCGGTGTAGGTCCATGCCTGTCATTTGAACCCATGAACCCGGGCCACCAAAGTGGTGCATGCTGAATTTTAACGACTACACCACAGGGCCGGCCTGATACATTTTTTGGATCCCACTAATTGATTAGATATTTTTGCATTCTAATTTAAAATATTTTTTGCATTATGTAAGTAAACATTGAAGCAGATTCCACTGGTTGCCTATTTATGACACATCTATCCCCTTTCTACCAGCAGCTCAGTTGTACTTTGACATTCAACTTCTTCCATGAGGCCGTGTGATTGAGGGGAGGCTGACAGCTCTAAATCAATTATAATTGACTCCACTTTGAGGATGTGTTTTTGAGTTACTCTTACAAAGTCAGGGGGAGTAGATGCCCACTCTTTTTCATCTTTCTGTTCTCTTACTATGGTATAATACTTTAAACAGCTCAGCCTTTGAGACCACTAGGAGCCCAGCCTGAAGAGAAAGCTGGGAACCCAAGATGATAGAACAAAATATGAGAATATCATCTGTGCTTGATTATAGTTTTGAGCTGCTGAATTCTCTAATCCTCGAGTCATTCTATCTCTGGCCATTTTTTTAATTGTTTCACTTTTTTTAATTTTTGAAAAGTGATATTTATGACAATATTCATTAAGTAAAAAACAAATAGAATGAAACATATTTCCCTCTCCATCTTTATAATGCAACACTGTGCTTTTATTTTTTTCTGGCACAAAGAATCATCATAGTAAATTACTTTGGTCTTTTTTATGGGCTATAATAAAAATTTTTTAAAACACACATTTAGTTGTTTTCTTTTTAATTTATAGCCAGATGCATTCTAACAACAAACATAATTTGTAAACATGCTCTCTCCTCCAGCCCTTATTTATTTCTGTAATATGTTATTTCTTGCATTATTTTACTGGACAGAACATTTAGCAATGTCAAGAGATAACTTTGGTAATTAGTACGTATGAATTCCTTGCTGTTTTGTTTGTTAAGACTGGAATATTGTACTTTAAATATGATGGGATTTTTTTTTCATTATTTACCTATTCCATCATCATCCACGATCAGTCTTTTATCATCTCATTCCAGCCATACTAGTCTTATTCCATATGTCTGAATACACCGCATAAAAACATTTTAAAAACACTTTATTGAGGTATGACTGACATACAAAAAGCTGTACATACTTAATGTGTACAACTTAATGTGTTTGGAGATAATATACACCCGTGAATCCATCATTACAATCAAGCCCTTAAACCTATTCATCACATCCAAATGCTTCCTCCTGTCCTCTTTATTTTTTTATTTTAACCTCCTTTTTGAAAATACTTTTTTTCTTTTGAGGTAGGAACACTTAACATAAATCTACCCTCCTAATAAATTTTTAAGTCTACAATACAATATTGTTAACTATAGGCCCATGTTGGACCGTAGGTTGCCAAAACTTATCCATCCTGCATAACTTTTGTTGTCCGAACTTCTATTGCCAGGAATCCCTCTTCATCTTGAACTGACAAATCCCCACATGTTTTTAAAAACTCAACTCAAGCATCAGCTTTCCATGAAGAATTATCTGATTCATCCAAGTAAGACTATCTACTCTTGTTGAGTCTGCTAACTTCTAACTACCTTTATTATGGCACTTTTCAAATTGCCCTGCTATTCTTTTTTCACATGTACCTCACTATGATTTCTTGGAAAGCAGGGCCTTTATCTTATCAAGTTTGCATGCTCGGTTCATTGTTTATATCTTCTACCAGAGCAATAATAATATAATATATCCATTCATTTATTGAATCTTTAGTTCTGGTTTTTGCACACCTACTATTTGTAAGACACAGTGCTCGTCACCTTGGGTGTAAATATATGAATAGGAAGAATGTCCTAAAGACACCCACATTTACTTCCATCTTAATACCATGTGTGTTATTCTGTGATCAAGATTAGTATATGGTGCTACGGAATCTCTAAGTGTTTGTCTAACACAACGTGTAGTTTAAGAGCTGTATTCCCTTGAGAAGAGCTGCTTCAGCAGAACCTAACAATGTGAGTATCAAGAAACCAGATCAAGGTAACTCCCAACATGGAAATGATGTATTGATTACCTAAATGAATCTATTGAATGAGTGAATGAAATAATAGAAAATAAAGAAGAAATGAGATGCTGTTGGTTAATCCTAGACCCTTTACATTTTATTTGGAGACAAAGAAGACCTGAGAGAAAGTGATTGTGTAATTTTGCCAGTTCATACCTGTCTGATTACATTTTTCTCTCTCGACACAATACACAGTCAAAACAGCAGGTTGCTCTCTTCCTGAGGGATTTTCCTGAATCCTGGCTGACAGAACATCCTACACCCATAGGGGTGAGTTTGAAAGAAGAGAATTATTGATAATAATGAACAATACTATATAATTGGATAATATTTTATTATTTTATAATATTGAATAATTGATAATATTATTTAAATTATCTCAAAAACTCTCTTAAAGATCACCTCTAAGATATGACATGCTTGATGCACCCAGGGAAAGCAAAATAAAATCAAGGTCAATCTGCAGAAAACAATTCCCAACATGAAGATACATAATGTTTTAAAACATTTTCCATCTCAATGACTAGGACACTTGTTTGTTTTAAGCAAATGGGGCACTTGAACATGAATCATATTTGTTATTGCCAAATGTGATTCTGAATATGGTATTTCTGGATTACGTTTTTGAACTATAAGCAGATTTTACCTTAATAATAAATAATATTTAAATTCATACAATATATTAACATGAGAATTGTTTGATTAGTACAAATTGCAGTTACTGAATTTATTTAGTAATATATTTAATGTCAGGTAGATTATACACCAAAGACACAGGGATGGGCTTGAATGATATAATATAGCATCTTGAGGGATGACTTACAGGACTGAGTTTTAAAGGGAAATCTGATGAAGAGGAAGAATGTAGTTCCTGGAAGAGCAAAAGGAATCTTTTTTTCTGATGGTGAATTTTTCTACAAGAATGTATAAAGGTGGTATGAAGAGATGGAAATATAAGGAATATTAATAAAATATTTAAATATTAAAAAAAACCTTAATGTCAATTCCTTTGATTCTAGTTAAAGAGAATAAAATCTGTTTTCTGGAAGAAAACCAAATGGCCAAAGACAATTTGAATTTTATCTACAAGTCATCAAATGTCTAGATCGTCAGCATCTGTTATGTCTTCAAGGCACAACGCATGGACAGCAATGAATTTGCAAGCAATGAGATTGACACTTTTTCAGCTTAAATAGGAATTTAAATCATCAATTTTTTATCAGCTCCTCCTACTAAATTGGTAGCCTCACTCTCCTGCTGTAGCATAGAAAGCATTTCAAAATTTGGGAATTTCTCCTTAATTAAATGGGTACTTTCAATATCTCTTGGACAGTAAGAAAAATTATATCAATTAATTGGGATTTTGTTATGAGTTAAATAATTTCATCATTATTTTCATATATGGTCTCTATCTTGTGATGTAGATGAAGAATTAATCCAAGATTGTGTTTTCTGCAACCTTTTTGAATCCGACGGCCAAGTCGATCAGCTCCTCATGTATGATGAAATCTTGACCACGTGGATCCTGGGAAACAAACTCCCTTACTTTCACCTGAAGTCCAAGACCTTTAGGAAAATGACATAGTTCAGAATTTCATGCTATGACACAGAGTTTCTTTTCTCATCCAGTGTCTCATGAGCTCCAGTGCTGTTTTTAAATTGGGTGTTTTTTAGGAATGGGTGGAGATGAAAGGGGGACATAGTTGTGAAATGAAATGAGCATGGAAAGTGAGGACAGAAAACTCAGATGCGAACTGGTGGGGATACTCAGTTGCCCAGCAATTAGATTTATTCCCCTCTATATTAGTCATCTTCTGAATAAGTTCAATTTGGGGAGTGTTTACTATTCTGCGTGCTTAAGGAAGAAGGCATTCTTGTCTGCCCTCAGAGAGCACATGGTGATTTGTTTAAACTATTCCTGAAGATTCCATGTCCAGGGAGTGCTGTAGAGCTAAACCTGAGCACCTTGAGCAATGAGGTTTGCTTTAGGGGTGCTAGGGAGTTTCCTTGAACTCAAGAAGAGGCAAAGAAAGAAAGCTTGCTTCTTACTAATGAACAAAATAATTTATTAAATGAGAGAGAGATATAAAAGCTACTAGTAAAGAATATTCATACATTAATTGATATAATTTATATATAAATGTATAACTAATATTTATATACTACATATATATATAAAGTTCTATATTCATAAATAAATGTATATTCACAATAAATGTGTGTATTTAGATCTGATATCACATTAACTTCCTTGTACCTGAGAGCAAGAGTTTCAAGACACATTATGCATAGGTTTTGGATTTATAAAAATCTAGGTTCATCTAAGTAGAATTGAAAAGCTCTTGGGGAAATTAAAATATATTTCAACGTATTGGGGTTCTCATCTGTAAAAAGGGGATCAATCTCCTTTCTTCCAAAAGTCATTTTAAATTTCAATGAGGAAATACTTATTTAGCTATCAGTAGCCTTTCTAGAAAAATGCAGGAAGTTCAAATAAATTGTCCTATCCCCAGTGGCATTTAAGATATCATGGGATGGGGCCAGAAATAGATTTTGCAAATCCCTGAATTTTTAAATTCCCTGGGATGAATTGTCATCAAGTTTTATCTTACAAACTTACCTCTCACAGAGAAAGTTTTTAATTGATTATTTCTAGTTAAAAGAGTTGACACTGTTGCTAATTAGCCCTTACAATTATTAAAGATTTACTTGCAACCTGTAAAGAAAGAACAGAAATTCATTATGCTCAAGTCACTGCTGATCTGTCACAATGTCACAATCACAATTCTATATCCAAATAAAATAACTCTCGGCTCCTAAAAAAACAATAATGGGATCACATTTAAGGGAGAAATTTTACCTGCTAAGGGAGAAACATGAGCTGGCCTGCATCCATTATGGACATCACTTCTGCTTTTATCAAAAGCATTTCATGGAGGGCTGAGGCCGCCACATCCACAGCATGATAGGTGTAGTAGCTGGATCCAGACATGGTCGTGTCTATTTTGTCCTTTGGCAGAGAATCAAGGGAGACATTGAGTGGACACTCCAAAATTTTCCACATTCAGATTCTGCAAATGAGGAGTTAAAAATTTCAAGCCATAATTTGGTAAAGAAAAAGTCTTCTTGGTATTTAGAGGGGCTAACTGTCCATAGAGAGTGTTTAAATCCAGATATCTCAAAGTTCTGGTGTGCAAAGGAAAGACTCCCATGGTAAGTATCTAAAAAGTGGTGAAGTGGAATAAAAGTAGAATCCCATTGTGCATGTAGTGATCCACACCTTCTGAGTGGTTAAATAATAGTTTCCTGCAATGCTCACACTTATTAGTATACTTGTGTCAGCATACATGGTAAACGTATTGGCTGATGAGCCTATGATTCTGACAATGAAGGTCCAATCTTTTGAAGTGTACGTCCCCTTGGTCACAGGTATCTTAGTAACAGGCAGGCACCGTTCATAGTCACCTCTCTTCTAAGTACCCAGAGGAACTGCTCACTTTTTATATCAACTGACACTAAATTTCCCACCCAAGTCCAGCCAAAATGTATCAACAGCGAGACCCTTCTGAAGACTAAAGATATGTTCTTGGAAGCCATCTGATAGAGAGGAAATCTAGTACTTACCTTTCAGTACAGGATCAATATCTCCATAGGTTATCTGAATCAAAAGAGTAAAAAGGTTCTGTATTGAGTTCTCTGGAAACAACATAAGCAGAATTTCAGAAAATTCATATGATCAGGTAGCTAAACTTATATTCTTGGCCATAACACTGTGAATGTGAAGCAATATTATCTGATGGTAGAAATGATTGAGTGTAAGCTTGGCTTTGAATCCAGACTGCCTGGATTCAAACCCTGACTCTAATATGACTAGCTTCACGATCTTGAGAAGGTTACATAACGTCTACCCATCTTAGTTTCTATATCTCTAAAAATTCCCATAATAATGGTACATTTTCATTGCCTTTTATTAGGATTAAATTTGTGACTATTCGTAAAGCATTTGAAGAGTGTAAACTTTTTTCATTGATTTTTTCATTTTTAAAAAAAAATTTGTTTATTGCAGTAACATAGGTTTATAACATGGCGTAAATTTCAGGTGTACATCATTATATTTCTATTTCTGCATAGATTACTTCATGTTCACCACCCAAATACTAATTACAACTCATCACCACACACATGTGTCGAATTATCCCTTTCGCCCGCCTCCCTTCCACCTTCCCCTCTGGTAACCACCAATCCAATCTCTGTCTCTATGTGTTTTTTTGGTGTTGTTATTATCTACTACTTAATGAGTGAGATCATACGGTGTTTGACCTTCTCCTTCTGAATTATTTCACTTTGTATAATACCCTCAATGTCCATCCATGTTGTCACAAATGACTGGATTTCATCATTTCTTATGGCTGAGTGATATTCCATTGTGTATATATACCACATCTTCTTTATCCATTCATCCCTTGATGGGCACTTAGGTTGCTTCCAAGTCTTGGCTATTATGAATAAAGCTGCAATGAACACAGGGGTGCATGTATCTTTACGCATTTGTATTTTCAAGTTCTTTGGATAAATACCCAGCAGTGGAATAGCTGGATCATGTTGTAGTTCTATCCTTAATTTTTTGAGGAATCTCCATACTGTTTTCCATAGTGGCTGCACCAGTTTGCACTCCCACCAGCAGTGTATGACAGTTCCCGTCTCTCCACATCTCCTCCAACACTTGTTGTTTCCTGTCTTGTTAATTATAGCCATTCTAATGGGCGTAAGGTGATATCTCATTGTAGTTTTGATTCGCATTTCCCTGGTAGTGAATGATTTTGAACATCTTTTCATGTGTCTGTTGGCCATCTGTATATCTTCTTTGGATAAATGTCTGTTCAGGACTTTTGCCCAACTAAAATGATTTTAAGTACATGTTTACATATAAAATTTTACTAACGAGAAGATAAATAAGTAAGGTGTGGTTATTTCAGAATATTCAGCTTCCACTCCTTTGAGGGAATTTGGGCAACTACATTTCCAGAAGCTACTGTGGTCTGCTTTAGCCAATGATGCTAGCCTCAGGCTACTTCATCCCTTCTCAGCTTCACACACCAAAATAATGAATCCACCATATCAAGAACTATCTGTGGTAGGTATTTTCCTATTAGGGAGATATGCAAACGCACTTTCTTCTTTTCCACTTGAGTGGCCACAAAATTTCACCAAGGAGGAAAACTTCAGTCCCTCCAGATCCATCCCCCCAACATGCTCATACCTGTGGTATTTGTAGAGCTCCAGCAGTGTCCCAATCTGGGCAGAGAATGCTGGTGTGGTTCCTGCAGTGACAGCCACATCCTTGTTCTGTGTCTGGCAAGTGTAATTAGGGATCTTCTGGCCCCAACCCAATGACTACCTCATGGTGCTTTCCAAGGTGCTGACATTACTGTGAAAGGAATTGTAGACATGGAAACCCAGAGACAGGTTGGAGAGCAGCTGGGGGCTCCTGTTGATCTCCTTGAAGGCAAAAGCAAAGACCAAGACATAACGATAATTTTTGTAGTTCAGCCTGTACCAAAGCCATAGTATTAGAAATAATGATCAAGTGATGCACTTTAGGAGTAACTCCTGTGGGAAAAAAAAGAGGAAAAGCATGGCATTTTGACTCAAGCAACTTGTCCATTCCAGAGCAATTACTGTCTCTTCATGACTTTGGAATCCAAAGCACGTGCACATGGGGTTCCCAAAACCTTGGAAGATCCAGCACTACCGCTCTGCACTCAAAAGACATAGACCAATGTCCTAAAATGAGTTAGTTGGAAGGGTGCTTAAGGGGAAAGGACCAATTTACATATTTGTTTACAAGTCAAACACTACTTCATGCAGGCCAGCAACATGAGGTTGGTCATGGCCAAGTGCCGGTATAATGAGATGAAGCAAAAGTTCATGATCCATACAAAGAAACTAGCTAGGTCAGGGAAGTGCATAAGAAAAGCTTGGAGGAAGGGCAAGTCGAATATAGAATGGTGTCATCAAAACTCTTGCAATATATCTTTCTAAAACTGCCTGCCTCACAGACTTAGGAAATACATACTAGCAGAAGCAGGGAAATGTACCATCATAAATAAGGAGATAGTCTTAGGGAGAAAATAAGAGGAAGAAGCAATTTATGACTCTATGTTTTTTCTAAAAGTGTAAAAACAATTCAGAGTCCAAGGAGCAAGGCAAACTTGCACCTTTCATCTATTTCTTTACAGATTAGAAAACCATCATAGACAGTGAGCTTTAGAGCTTATCTTTGGGTTGATGCCTCTCTTCAACGTCTAAGTTCAGTCCAACTTTAATTTTCAAACAATTTAATTGACAAGGTACAGCATGCAATTCCAGAATATTGCAGAGTAGAACATAGGCTTTTGTCGCTCTAATATTAAAATATTATTTTCATTGGTGAATACAGCTTTAAAAACCAAAATGTTGGGATGCTATAATTCTGAGTCACACAGAAACACTCAGATTGGATTACAAATAGGACTTTTATTAATTTCCTATTGCTACTCTGAGAAACTACCACCGATTTAGAGACCTAAAACAAGACAAATTTATTATCTTATACTTTGGGAGGTCAGAAATCTAAAATGAGTCTCACTGGTGAAAATCAAGGTGTTAGCAGGACTGCATTCCTTCTGGAGGCTCTAGACAAGAGTCCATTTCTTTGCATTTTCTAGCTTCTAGAGGCTGCTCCCATTCCTAGGTAAGAGCCTCATATCACTTCAATCTCTGTTTCCGTTGTCAGAACTCCTTCTCTGACTCTGACATTCTTGACTTATTCTTTCACTTGTGAAATCACCCTTGTGATTATATCGGACCCATCCAGATAATTCAGGATTATCTCCTCATCTGAAGATCCTTGACTTCATCACACTTGCAAAGTCTCCTTTCTATGTGAGGTAACATATTCACAGATTCGAAGGATTAGGACTTGGTCACCTTTGGGGGCACATTCCACTTACCACAGGATCCAACTACATACTTTCCAATACTTGAAGCAAAACACAGAAGTGATTAAAGTATCTAGAAATGATATCCCATTTAAATATGAACAAAAAGAAAGCATGGGTATCCTTGTTAATATCTGATAAAATCCGAGTTCAAAGCAAAAAGCATGTGAAATATCAAAGGTGGTGACCATATGTCATATGTGACATATGTGGTGACCATATGTGGTGAAAGGAAGAGAAGATCAAGTGCTAAAAGTCAATATACATACCCCCAAAGTGAAAAAGAGCTATTATTTATAGATCAATGTGCATAAGTACATATATGAACAACCAGATTTGGAGATTTAACACAACCTCTGGTCAAATTAAAGATGAAGAAAATATGCAAAGTTATGGAAGACTTAAGCTTAACAGATATTTACATAAAAATGTCAATAACGGTGGTATTCTATGAACACCAAAGAATATACATACATTTAACCATGCACTGGGCCATCAAGTAAGCCTTTGAACATTGAAATTATACACTGTGCATTCTCTGACCACAGTATCATTAGCCTAGCAATTAATAAAAAGACATCTAGAAAATTTCATCATATATATATGTTAAACACTTGATCTTTGATAAGTACTAGGGAAATAATGTACACCATGACTATAGTTAGCACTGCTGTATAGTACAAATAAAGTTGTTAAGAGATAAAACCTGACTTCTCATCACAAGGAAAAAAATATCTTTTCTTTTTTTTGCTTTTTCTTATTATTATATTTATATGAGATGATAGATGCTAGCTAAACTTATTGTGGTCAACATTTTACGAAATATCTAAGTCAAACCATTATGCTGTACACCTTAAATTTATACAGTGATGAACTTCAATTATATCTCATTAAACTAGAAAACAACAGATCTTTTTCAGGGAATGCTCCAAATTATTTTAGACCATAAAGGATACTCAGTAAATGCATTTTGAAGAAAAATGAATATCATGTCAATAAAAAGTTCCTTTTTGAATAATCTATATACTTTGATGAGACTTGTTCTTAGCACTAACTTCTAGCCAAGATATGGTGTGCACAAGGATTCTCTCCCCTCCCACTTCGTGGGTCTGGAGCAGGATGGCATGAGGATCACCACAGTGAGATCGTGGTTTTTTTTGCCTGCAACTTGCATCCTTTAGGCTTTCAGAAAATAATCACTAATGGAGATTATTCCAAGGCAGGAGAAAATAAAAGATGCTTATTTCTGTCTTCTGTTTAGAAGGAAAATATTCCAGAAGGGAAAAAAAAAGGAAGCCACAAATAATTATTAAAGGAAAAAAAGGAGCTGGTGATTCACAGTTTATGGGAGATTCTCAACACAGCTTTTATATTCAACTTTCATAACTGTCAGAGGGATTCACACACACACATGAACTTACAGGTAAAATGTGACATCTTTGCTTGGACGAATCACAAAGAAATTTCTGTTGCATTTCTGAATCCTGGGTCAATGTATAGAAGGGGGAAAACCCACTGGCCAGCAAGTCCCCTTCCATGTAGACCCTGGGCCTTATGTAATCAAAGCCATCATAATAACTCATCATGCACATGGAATGTGGAAATTTCGCAAGGAGGGGCAGAAGAAGCAGAAAGAACATCTCAGCTGACTCACCAGCTTGAGGCAAGGCCTCTAGTCAGTTGTGACTGGGGGAGCAGAGCTGGAAGGAGACCTACAGTGTAGCCCTCTGCAGGGAAATTTTACTCTCGTGCAGGGTACACGTGTCTAAATGTGCTCTGCCATTCAAGACCATGGAAAGAAGATTAGTTATTGATCAGAACTATGGCATTTTCAGAAGCGATATATACTGGCTCAGATCTTCCCTCAATGTCACTGTGGATCAGAGTTGCTTCTGGTCTCCTCTTGCTGTCACTCCCCCAGTCCAGGCCTAACTGGTCACTGCTCTCAGTAAGGAGCTCTGGGGTCCTCCCTGCCCTGGGGCTCTGCTCCTGGGACCCTGAGCCCTGGTAAAGACAAAGGTGAAAAATATGTTTGGGCAACATCTTCCACTGCAGGTGCCAGAGATGTCATCAGGGCTGGGGGTCAGCAAGGCTCTGGGAACAACCCCATACGGAGGTTAGATTTTTTCTTTCCCAGGCAAACATTCTGTTTCTTGCAATTGACTGAAAGTTGTTGCATCCAACAAAACACAGTATTACAAAGAGCTGGTATTACAATCAGCATAAACAGCCCAGCATGATTCCTGTGATACCCAAGGAGGAGGTCATTGACCATGCCTTGGGTAACCCTCAAGGGTACTTTACAGCCTATATCGCCAACCTCACCCTTAGGACTTTTTGACCATTATCTGAAGAACTGGTCTCATGCACAGTTCAGGGAATAGATATCCATTATCCAGTTCGTACCAGTTTGGCATGGGATAAAGTCTAAGTTCACATATATTTACACCTAACCTATTCCTTAGACCTATGTCCTGTGCCAGGACTCCAACACTTACTTACTACATGTTCCAGTATCTTCCATTTAAATTCTGTCTCTCCTAAACCCAAAGTCCCTCTCAACAGCTCTTTTGCCGTTTCTCTGCTAATCTTCAAGGCAAACATTTGCAAGGGTTGTTAGTGTTCAAATAATCCTCTTCTTCAATTCCCATTCTTTTCAATTCACTTCAATCAGATTTGTCCAAGTATGTCACTCAATCTGCTCTTGTCAAGGACATCAGCAGCTTCTATGAGGTCCAAATCAGTGGTCATTTTTTACTCTCATTTTACTTCACCACGCAGCATCATTTCACCCAGCTGACTGCTCTATCCTTAGGACACTACTTTCTAAGTGTTTTACTTTTTCTAAGTTCTCCATATTCTCCTACCTCGTGTGTATCTCTCTCCTGATCTCCTGTACTGTAACCTCTTTGTTTTATTCACCGTTAAATGCTTGATAATTGATAATAATGAGAAAACTGACATGTCACTTGCCTGAGCTCTCTGGTTAGAAAATGGTAGAGCCCAGATTTGAGCCCAGACAGTCGGTACCCTTAACCACCAGCCTATTTGTTGAGTATATTCTATATGCCAAGCACTGTTGGAGACACTGGTGTCTGCAGCAATGAATAAAACTCAACTTCTGCTATTGGAGCACTTAAGTTCTAATAGGGGAAAGACAGATTATAGAAAAATCAAGAAAATATGTTACTATAAGTGTTATGTAGAAAATGAAAGTATTTTAAGACAGTTAATAGGGATTGGGATCTTGCTATTTTACATGGAATAAGAAGGGAAAAAGTCTTAATTAAGGGGCACTTGAACAGAGACCTTCACGAGTTGGGACAGTGAGTCATATGAATTTGTGTGGCTAAAGCAGTTTATTCATGCAAAGGTCCACAACATGGAGACCAGTGTGACTGGAGTACATCATGGTGGGGACAGGGAAGGAGTGGTAGAAGATGATGTGGTCAGAGACATGATGGGTCCTGATCTTGTTGGGCTTTATGGTTCACTATTAGGTCTTTTCCTTATGCTATCAATGAGTTGGCATATCAGTAGGAATCTCAGCAGGAAACAGAGGACACACTGAGACTAGGATGATTCAAGAAGAGTTTTCCTACAAGGGCTTCTCGGAGTTGTGGACAGGATGTAAGAAAACCACAATAGGTGGTTGGTACCCAGTAAGCTGGTAAGTGTAGGGCTCTATTAACACCCATGAGCCTGAAGGGGTAAGGAGAGTGAGCAATTATCCAATTCTAGAAACAAGAGAGGAGGGAATTGCATTCCAGGAGCTGAAAGGAGGTCAGAAGTAGCATCCAGCCCCAGGTTCTCCTGCAAGAAATATCCAGGACCAGATGTCACTCTCTTTCATCCTTCTGATTTCATGTCTAGGCTCTCCATTGACTAAACCCAGCCAAAAGCCTTAAAGCAAGAAAGCCCGCTGACATAGTTCATCTTCATTAACCTTCCTGGGTGCATCAAGATAGAGAAGGCGGATCTACTGGGGCAATGGAAGATATTCTGAACTGTGCAGCCCTTTTTTCCTGAGAATATACTCTTGTCAATCACCTGGGTGGAAAGTTCATAGCCCTGCCCAGGAATCCCATCAGCTACTGCACTGTCCTAGGTGCAATCCAAGCATGGATACTCCCAGGTGTAGTATAAAATAGGTTGCCTTTGCAGGTGTTCTTCACGTATGATGGGTTATGGCGTTCTTGGGAAGAATTTCAAACAATAATTAACCAACAGGTCCTAATTCCCAGAGGTGGATACTTCTACCAGGAAACAAAGTCAGAGTCCCATTGAACTTTACTACTGCTTATGAGACCAACAGAAGGGAAGAAGTCACTATGGCCTCTGGCACAAGTAATTCATCCAGAGGACATGGGGCTTCTGTTATAGAGTGAGGGTAAAGAAGACATTTGGCCTTCAGGTAATCCATTGGGATATCTTTTGATATTCTTTCCCCAATAATTAAGTGTAGCAGCTGTATCCTGTGAAGGGAGTGGTGATCAGGTGTTCAGATGACTCAGGGATGAGGAACTGGATCCTCCCTCCTGATAAGCCACCCAGACCACCAAAGGTGCTTGTCAAGGGTGAAGGGAAGCTAAATGTGACAGTAGAAGTAGTGGGATGGTAAGTATCAGTTGGAGCACGAAGAAAAGGTGCAGTCAAGAGCTGTCTGTAATTTGTCCCACTGATCTTCCTCTTCTAAGTTTCCTCAGTCAACATAACCGACCAGAATCCTAGTGCACTGACTGTAAGAAGCAAATGCATCTGAGTGGCATAAGTGATGGACCACAATGGAGACAGTGATATATTTTCTAGATTCTTCTTTAAGGATTAAGTCGCTCGCTCTTGTAACTGCAGAAAGTCTTCTAAGGGCTCATCCGGCCAACCTCTCAGGGAATTTCCTTGGGCCAAAGGAAAGTGCCACACCTAAGATTGTGACCACTCCCAATGGCAGCCCACTTCCAATGACTGGTTCATGGGGGGAGGATACAAAGGCCCAATTCCTTTGCCTCACTTGAGAGACCCCTGAAGGGCCACCTCAGCTCCAGTGCTCCCATTGGGATCAACTGTGGTCTCCATTTTTAACTTATCACAGTTCAATCTCTTCTGCCTAATCTCAGTTCTCTTCTTTAGAGATAGTTACCTCAAGCAAGTAACAAACTATTTATGCCAAAGTTTCTTCATCTTTATAATGAGAACAATGAGCGTGCCTACTTCACAGATTTGTATTAAGGATTCAATCAGCTAATATATGTAAAACATTTATGAGACTCCCAGTATATAGGAAACATTATACTTCATCTTTTATTGTGAATTAATTAAAATCCATTGCAGGATTATACTGAGCAAATCGGCCACATACAAAAAAGAGTAATATTGTATGATTATATTTGTATGAGTTCCAAGAACAGTCAAAAAATAATCTGTGATAGGAAAAATAATCAGAACAGTGGTTGCATCTAACCTCAGATTGTGGAGAAGGGGTGAGGCAGGAGTAAGGATTGACCAAGAACGGACATGGAGGAACTTTATGGGGTCAGGAGAACGTTCTATATCTTGAAAGGAGTATAGGTTACATAGGTGTATACATTTGTCAAAATGCATTGGGTTCTACATCTAAGATCTATGCATTGTGCTATGTGTAACATATGCCTCAATTTAAATCAGATTCATTTTCCTAAGTGAAAGAAGCCAGAGACATAAAGCCATTTATTGTAGATTCCATTGTACGCCATTTGGGGAAAGACAAAACTGTACGGAAGGACAACAAATCAACGGTTTCCAGGGCAAAGAGTAAGAGAGGGGATGACTACAAAGGGACTGCACAAAGGAATTTTGGAGTGATGGAATTTTCCTATGAAGACAGTTCATGTGTGTGTCATGTTCGATCATGACTGTGTTGATGGATACACAACTCTATGCATTAGCCAATGCCCATAGAACTGTACACCCCAGAGTGGATATTACTGTAGGTTCAAAAAATTAATCCACCCGGTAGTGAATGGAACGTAAAACGGAAAACAAGCTATAACAAATGAATCTAAATGTATTGCAAATGAATAACATTGTCACAATGAAGGCTATGATAACGAAAGCAAATTTACTTTGGAAAAATA